>NC_141687.1:565859135-566459135 GCF_964263255.1 Lissotriton vulgaris | reverse complement strand
TGTATCCATGAGGCCCACGTGGTTAGAGCCCGAAACCTGAGGTCGGGCCCCAGGGAAGCATCTCACTGCAAGTGAAGTGGGTCCTGTGAGGTCTGCAAGGTGAGGCTGGTGACTGCGGACTGCTGTAATTGTGACAGGCCCACACGCATGATACATGCCGAAAGTTTTGGGCTGGACCCTCTGGGAGCATGCCCTGTAGTGATGAAAAGGCTTACCGAGGACTGTGGGATAGGTCTGCACGTCGGACTGCATCAAATGACTGGGTGGCCTGCACAGCACAGGACCTGTATCTCTGAACCAGATCTCCGGGGTCTGATGGGGTGCCCTATGTCCCCTACTTCCTTCCTACTGTGGTAATTGGCCACCTGTGAGGACTGGTTTCGAGTATTGATTTGAACCAGGGGAGTTCATGGCTGGAGAGACTTGACGAAGGTAGGAGGTGCTCTCCGTAAGTCAGAAGTTCGGCCTGAGACTGTAAAGCACTGCTGCAGGGAGAGATGACTTGCAGAACCAGGTATCAGCCACTATATATTTTACCCCCCCTCCTTGCTCCCCTCTGACATTACTTTGCTGATGGCGGACTCATGATCATGGGGTGGCCCATAGAGTGAGGAGCCCACAGAGGCTGTGTGGCTGCCATGAGGAACTCAAGTGGGAGTTCAATTACCCCTCAACAACCCAAAGAGAATTGCATGACACTGATGAGATGGAGTGACCCAGAGCAGTGAGCCCCTGCAGCGAGTCCTTGAGTGTGGGCGTGTAACCCTCCCTCCTCCCAGGAGCTTGAGATGGAACTTTGCCTTAACCGGTACCACCCTGAGGTTGGGTGACCAGGACTAGGAATGAGGACGCAACTCTATGGACTGTGAGCATGGGCAGATGAGTTGATCACACCGGGGTAGATCACTACTCTTCCTCAACCAACAAGATACTTCCTTCGCAGTAGAGCACAGGTCTGACAGTCACAGTGTTCCCTGGTGCCTGCTGATCAGGAAGGTGAACCCTGTCTGGACAAGATTCTAGCGGCTATTGTGCACCCCAAGACCTCACTGTGGTTGCAGATCGATACTATTGCAGAGGAACAGGGCTTCTTGCGGGCTGATCAGCGAAAGCTCACAGATAGAGTTAAAGAGACTGAAGTGACAGTCGGTGTGCTTGAACTGGCCCAGCAGTCCCCGAAGATGCTGAAGGCCTAATCCTGGATAATAGCATGTGGATAGCGTACCTGCTTGAGGGCATTGAAGGAATGGATACGATTGAATACCTGGATAACTGTATACGGACTCAGGTGGTCCCCACGGAGCTCACCCCCTTCTTTGCTTTTTACTGGATGTTTTGGGTCCCTGCGAGGCGCCCACCCCTGGCCGCCCCCTGACGATGGTGGTGGCCCAGCTGTTGCAGTACCTAGACTGCAACATCCAGTTGCAGAACACCTAAACAAATTGCCCCTTTTCAGTGGACAATGCAACAGAGACACTGTTCCTGGGCTTCACTGTGGAAGTGCAAGCCAAAAGATCATCCTTCCTGCAAGTTAAGCAAGCTCCCTCCTTTTTCCAGGTAAACTTCAGATCATGGTAGATGTAACAGCACCAATATTCCTGAATCCCGCGGATGCCTGGGCTTCGATGGATAGGTACCGGATGGAGGGCACATCTGACAGAGCTCTAGAACCCCCATCTCTGTCACGCAGGCATCTGGGGAGGACAGGGAGAAGAAGAAAAGGTCAGTCAGCCACAAACTATGAGTGTGGTCCCTTAAAGACCCAAGCAGAGAGGAGCCAGGCAACTGCCTTGCTGGTGGTGACGGACCTCACTTGTGAGTGCCACTAGGTCTCAGACACGGGTTCCTGTTCTGACAAGCAGTCTGTAGACTTTACCTCAGATGCTACCTCGGTGGATAAACAGAACATACCCCTTGACTAATTGCTCTGAACAACAGAACTGTGGTTGGTAAGGAGGGAGCAGGGGGGGGGGCGGTGATGGCCATTGCGACATGACATGTTCATGTATCAAGGGTGTTAGACATGGCTTTTACAGCAGGTTTATCCCCAGACTTTTTTCTTTTGGGCCTCCTATTTCTGACCTGTTTTTCTTGGTTTGTGGTAAAGTGAATATGCTCTCTCTGTAGAGTGTGATTGTGTAGTGTTTTTTTCCATGGTTGGCTTATTTGATTTACTTCTAAGTCCCAAGTGAATTGTACTGTGTGTGCCCAGGGTCTGTAAATCAAATGCTGCTAATGGGCCAGCAGCACTGATCATGCCACCCAGGCAAGTAGCCTTTTAAAAGGGTCTCAGACCTGCCACTGCAGTGTCTGCCCACAGTTTCGACTGCCATGTTGACCTGGCAAGTGCACCCACTTGCCAGGCCATAACCTTCCCTTTTATTACATGTGTGTCACCCCTAAGGCAGGCCCAGGGTACCCCTGTAGGCAGGGTGCCGTGTATTTGAAAGGTAGGACATGTACTGATGCTGTGACATGTCCTGATAGTGAAATATAGTGAATTTTGTTTTTTACTATTGAATGGCTATCTGTCCCATAGAATAGAATGGGAGTTTATTTATAACATCCTATTCATGAATTCCCACTGGGACAAGATAGAAAGATGGAGTTTAGTATTAGTCATTCTGAGTGCCTTTGCTGGTCTATGAATTGACTGTCTGGCATTGGAGTGATGGGCTAGAGATGTGCATTCTCTCAGACAGCAACTGGAGGCATTGATGTGTGTTGTGCCTTTCCTGAATGAGTCAGGGCTGGGCTGAATAGACCTGGGCTGCATTTAGAGTAGGGGTGGAGATTTCCTTCCACCTGAATAGGCATGGTCTGCTTCAGAGCTTCAGATTCATTATTTAATGGGAGGCCTTTGAAATGGTTATTCGTGGATAATGTATGGAACCTAGGTGGGGTCCAGACAGAACTCGACCGGGAACAGGTGTTACATGAAGGGACCATTCACCACCTGGGAAACTGGTTGGATTCTGGTTAAGCACTCACTCTGACTCTGGGGCCATGACTGGCGTAAGCCATGGAGCAGAGCCTTCCTCTCCTCACCACAGGGTAACTATGTGGTCCTATTACGTCTCATGAAGTCAAAGGTGCCATTTGGGAAATGGCACGTGGAAAGGCGCCAGGTTTGGATGGTCTACTGGTAGAATTCTACTCCACCTTTTCTGGGTCATTAGCCCAGCACCTAGCCGATATGTATAGCAAAGCTCTGAGCAGGAAGTAACTGCCGGCCACCATCAGGGATGCAGGGGTGGTCCCCTTCCCCAAGACAGACACATAGGGGATGCCACCCATGGCATACCATCCGTTGTTCATGTTGAATATGGACTTCAGGATCTTAAGTAAGATCTAAGTCAAGCACCTTCTCCCCCACATTCAGGTGCTGATCCACCCCGACTAGTGTGGGTTTATCTCTCAACAGAATAATTGTCTTAGCTTGTGCTGTTTATACTTAGGCCTTATAACCCTGGACAGGTAAAGCGACAGGAGCTGGCCTGTTGGCAGTAGACCAGGAAAAGGCATTTGATACTGTCAGCTGGGACTATAGAAATACTGTTATGAAAGGAATGCAGCTGGGGACTCAGTGGGTGGTGTGTGGTGCTGTCCATCTATATAACAGAAGCCCCACTGCATGGGTCGAAATATGTCAGATCATTTTTGATTCCCAAATGTCTATAATGCACCGATGCAGGGACCCCCAATGTCCCCTCCCTTCTTTGCTCTTGCTATTGAACCTTTGGCACAACTATGCAGGGTGCAGGGCAAGGTAGGGACACTCGAGGGGGTAATACCGAGCATCTGATTTGGCTTAATGCAGATGATCTCTAAGTATATGAGTCTGATATATCTCTTTCATGCTATAGCTCCTACATGGTATTGGTGAGCTCTCCATATTGAGGGTGAAGCCTTTTAGACACCTTTGCTTGTCATCTCTAGCCCTTACATACATTCCCGCATCTGCTACATCCGCAGCAGTGGATGTTCCTTCTCCTACACCGCCGCCAAGACCTGGAACGATCCTGCTACTCTACCTCCGTACTGCACCCTCCCTGGTGGACTTCAGAAAGAGACTCAAGACCTGACTGACTGAGTCATGGCTTCCTGAGTGCCTAGATACCCATTAGGGTCAAAGTGCTGCGCTATACAAATACGGACTCAGTGATTGACACTGAAAGCTTGCTTGCTTCCCCATTTGAGATACGCAAGGGTTGTAAGTGGGCAGGTGGGGGGGAGTGAATGAGGAGACCACAACTGTTGTAGGTGGGAATGCACACCTGGTAACTTTAGACTAGATGCTGAGTAACCACTTCAGGCAAAGTCATGATGACCAAAGTAAGAGCAGTATGATGTACTGCTTTATATTTGTACATTGTTATGAAAATGCTAAATAAATATGTTTTATAAAAGAAAGAATGATATTACTTGCCAGTAGAAAGAAAAATTGTAACATTTGCAGATCTTTTAACTTATTTTCACTCTTACAAAATTAAAGTTGATAGCATGAGGCATGCACTTCGTTTTGCTGAGTGATGCAATTTATTTTAATCGTTTTCAGTTCATTCTGACCTTGTCTCATGACTTGCTTTGCATAAATGCATATTTTATCTATAGAATAGAAACAGTGTATGGCTGCGTGAAATATAATTATCCATCCTACCACACGGTCCACCTTGAGGATTTCAAAACTTTTGACACGGATTTGTTGTGCAGAATTCAAACTACCTTTATCTCCCAATGTATTAGTCTGTTTTTAAAATATGTTAATATTTTGCCATAAAGTTTTCCTAAACATACCCCTTCCTCCATCGCTAACCAGCCGGTAAAGCCAGACGTGACAGTACTTAATGTCTCCCCATTCTGTATCAAAAAGTTTCTCACATACAAAAACAACGTGGACGAGTCCTTTAACAGGTTAAGGTCATGGTTGTCGACCTGTACTTTGGTTGAGGAACGCAGACAACAAGTCGTTGTCTTAGGAAATTCCTCACCTACCTACCTAGTAGGTGGCATGCTTCATCATTGGGGTCCAGCTGGATTGCCGGTGCAATCCAGCTGTGCTTCAATGCCTGATTTACAGAGGAGCAGGTTGTTTTGTGAAAAGTGAAGTGCTATGTCAAGTGACATTAATCGATAAAAATGTTTCTAGGAAATGCCCTTATAAAAGTTTTAATTGAAGGGTCCTAGGACCTGATAAAGACATAGTCGGGATATTTATGAGGTGGAAATGTGCCTCAATTTACCTAAAATAGGTGTAGGTCAACTAGTTTCAGCCTTCTACGCTAATAGTGAGGCTTTCTTCAGGACCAAAAATAATGCTAGTGGCCAAAAAGTTATAGGAGGCAACTGAGGTGTATATATCAGCGCACACCCTAAAGTGCGCTGTGAATGTGGTGGATCTTATTACTTACAGATCCTGCGCAAAGAGTATCTGAAAAGAAAAGGGACAATGCAGCATGTATATATATACATTCAACCATTTAATTTCATGCATGTCCTACGTATCTGCGCTCCTCCATGCGTAGGGTTTCGGAACCATAGCTGTGCAAAAGGAATGAAGGCACCATGCATGTGGTATTGTGATTTGCATGCATGATAACAGTCTAGAAATAACTCTGCGTGGCTACAATGTGCCGTGGGAGCACATAATTATAGGCATGCTGTGGTTTTTCACAGAACTACTTCTTATATTTTTGGGCGTGTTTATCAATAGAGGTTGACTATTTCTTGACCAACTTATCGCATTATGGCACATTTTGTGATGTTAAAAACTTTATATTCAATGAACTTGGTTGTGCGTGATAAAAAGAGAACACATGAATCATCAATGGGAACTCAAACGAGACAGAATGACATACAACATAAATGTAGGCTCACATTAACTCCGTGTGTGTATGGATTCATAGATCCTGTCACACAGGGAAACTTCCTGTCATGGGGACCCTGCGGGTGTGGAAAAGGCCATGGTAAAGAGTGCGGTAAAGGAGATATTACTTGCATCGCAACCCGGGCGCTGGATTAGTTCGCGTATTTACTCACGTTTGTCTCAGGATAGTGCCTGCTGCTACTTACGGTGTGGAACGGATATCGCCGATGTGGTGTGTATCGTGGGTTTCTATGATTGTAGTTTCAGCGGGGGGTGGGTTTGGCCACGTCCTAGCATTATGGTCACATGGCCCCTTGCAGTGCGTGAAACACTGCAAGGGGCCATGGCGGGATTATAATGCACAGTACCCACACTTCTTGAGGGAACTGCTATCCTGGTACTGCACAGTTCTTGCACTTCTTAGGGTAACAGCGGTCCTGGTAATGCACAGTACTTGCAAAAGTCAGGGGGACTGGTGACTTAGCCATGCACAGTACCTGCACTTCTAAGGGCAACATCTGTCCTGATAATGCACAGTACTTGCACTTCTTAATGTGACAGCTGTCCTGGTAATGCACAGCACTTGCACTTCTCAGAGGGACTGCTGTCCAAGCAATGTACAGTATATGCCCTTCTCGGGGAAAGTGCTTGTCATATGTCCAAGTTAGGCCTCAAGGGAAACACTGCCATTTTTACATGTACACAGGTTTTTTTCCTACAGTTGGCTGCACTTTCACATGTTGACTTTTTCCACACATTTGCAACCATGACAGTGTGGATTAGTTTCCAGGAAACTACACTTGCCTAGAAACCAACTTTGCAAGAACACCTTGGCACATAATGTACAAGGTTGATACATAACATTGTTCAAATATGTTTGCTTGTTTCGAACATATGGCGACAGAGCTATCTACATAAAAACAATGGAGACCTGCCCAAGGCAAGGATGTTTTTGTTATAATTGTGCTATGTGCAGAAGGCCAACAGTGGACTCCAGGTGCCGCACAGACCTCTTACTGTTTCCCAAAATAACTTGAAATATTTGTATTTATGTGGTGTGCATCCACAACTCCTGTACCGACCGTTGAGGGATACAACCCGTAAACAGGAAACAAAATTGCAAAGACAATGGATTGGTGCATTACCGGAATGTTCATGAATTAATAATGAAGCTTGATCAGTTCATTCTTAGAAAAAAGTTTTTATTCATATAAATCCAAGTGCATGAACGTAAAACAACAGCCAAACCGTTTCGTTCTTGAAAGAACTTCGTCAGGGCTGAAGGAAAAGACATAAATAACAAACATAAATACCCAGACTAATACAACATAAACCCACAGAACATCTATTACACTTCCAACATTCGTGAACATACATGCTCGTTATTAAGTACTCTTCTTTTTCTGTAGTATGTTAGGTAGTTGATGTCATAATCCTTTTGCCGTATGTTCACAAAAGTTGGAATTGCAATAGATGTTCTGTGGGTTTATGTTGTATTAGTCTGGGTATTTATGTTTGTTATTTATGTATTTTCCTCCAGCTCCAAAGTAGGTCTTTCAAGAACAAAATGCGTTGGCTGTTGTTTTACGTTCATGCACTTGGATTTATATGAATAAAGATTTTTTTCTACGAAGGAACTGTTCGAGCTACATTATTAATTCATGAACATTCCGGTAGTGCACCACTCCATTGTCTTTGCATGTTTTTGTTATAAATACACATCCATTTCAAGGTATTGGTAGAGGAGCACTTTTCTGTTATTGGCAAAGTCTCTACATGGCAATGCTTTGGCCCAGGAGCCTGCTGATATTTCCACATGGGGTGTCCAGCTCAGCACCATGACATGGACCTACATTTTTTCCCTTCAGGTAACAGGGGTTGGATCATCCAGCAGTGGGATTCTTGGCAGAAAAGACATACACACACCCTAGACACTTAGGTTAGGTGACACATTGTAGGAGTTTGCAACATTTCTATATTGTTTTATATGCTTGCATATATACATTCTTTTAGCACGATGGTGGAACTTTTCCCTGTTCATTGTCCTAAACGTCAAATAACTTTCATTTGCTTCTGTCTATTAATCATTGCAGTATACATATTTTATACAAGAATGATGTTGGTTCAGTAAACATTGAAAATGTCTCACTGTGTATTCTTGTTATATTTCTCTGAGAGAAAGAGAGCACGAGTGACTGAGCAAAAGTTTTCTAGATCTGTTACTATAATTTCTGGGGGATCAGGGTTGTCATGTTTAGTGGTTGCCAGAACCATTTTCTACCGGCCTACGGTCAGGGGGCCTTATGGCCGCCCTGTGAGCTAGCTGGCCTGTAGGAAGATAAATCTTGAGAAGGTGCCTGGAATTAGTCTCGCACATGCCCAATGGTTATGCTGTTCAGGCATGCGTAGTTCCTACCGTAGAGTGGAAACTACACTACATTCTGTTCTGATAATACACAGTACCTGCACTTCTTAGTGTGTCAGCTGTACTGGTAAAGCACTGCACTGTACTGTACTGTAGAGTTGTGTATCGAGGAATGGACACTGCTACATCTTCTTAGAAGAGTTGTTGTGCATTTAGTGGGGCACTGCTTTCGCTTTTTAATAAAGCCATACTACTAATGGTCAGTTTTTGACACTTTTTAACAGAGCTGGAATCCTTTAATGAGGGGAATACTGGAACATGTCAACGGGTCTGCTGACCTTTGAATGAGGCAGTTTTCTGTGAGACTGGGGGGCTCATATAGAGACAGTTACAGCTCTTCTCTGCAGGAGTGGCATATTTTACACTGGAAAAGACTAGTAATTTTCAGCATTCAGTGCAGTGACAAAAAGTCATTTAATTTGTCCCCCATTTTCTTTAAATATGACCTGCCACACATCAATTTATGTGTGGCAGTGATAGATTTTATGCGGTCCATTTTCAAACATGTTATGGCATAAGCAATATGTTTATTAAATGTAAAAGATCATCTTCATTGTTTGAGGAAATTATGTGCATGTGGTTATGTTCAGGAATGAATGCAAAAATGAATCGATGGGTGGATGAGTATCTGCAATAATGCATCACTAGATGATTGACTGAGTGCATGACTAGAGCATGGGTGAGTTACTGGGCATATGAATGTTTGAATGGAATGGTGAGTGGTCTTAACCTTAACCAGCCAAGCACTCACTCTTCATATTACCCATTCCTCCATCCCCATGCTCGCCCATTCATCACTATTTCATCTACTGATACGCTCACTCATCCATTCACACAACCAATCTCGTATTTGCTAATCTATTAAACCATATATTCTGTTCACATATCCATGATTTCATTCACATATCCATTCACCCATACAGCTCATCACTTAATCATCGATCCATTTAAGCACTAATGCACACATATATTCATTATTTTGCACTTTCAGTGTCTCATCCATTCACTCTTCCATCCATCCTTCCACCCTTTTAGATCTCATTGTCGCATTTATCAACTTTTACCAATACTTGTTCAGTAGGGGAACATTTTTTCACAAGGGCAGGAAAAGAGATTCACTTTGCTATTGTGTTGGAACTTACAGTCCTAAACAAAAGTGAAAGTACAACAAAAAGAATGGTGGGCTTCATTTACAAGGTGCCTGCGCTGCCTCAACGTCACTTTTAGTGATGGGCCATATCTACAAGGCCGCATAAAGCCACTCTGCATGGCTTTTCATGGCCTTGTAGTCATGGACTGAGTCAACGCAGCACAGGTCACTGCATTGCCTCACCCTGTGATAGAGAGGCGTGCCATGGGCATTACGGTGGGTGTTCCCATGTAACACCCATACCATTTGACACATTCCCGGATTTTTGAGATTTTGTAAACCTAAGAATACAACAAAAGCCTTCACCTCCCAGGGGCAGTGCACGGGATGTACAATGAGGAGACATAACATTATTTATCCTCATGTTTTCCTCTTTCTGTGTCATAATTTTACATTGGAGCACACATAGAAGGAGTAAAATGCCATTGATTGTTTTTGTGCAGGAAGGTGCCCCTTCTTGCACAACAACAATCATCCCTGCAATGTAGGCACCTTTGAATCATGGGCACGGGTGACTGCACTGGCACTAGACTGATTTTTATGTGCCAGCGCGTGGGTGAATACAGTAATGCGCCATATTGTTTGAAATACAACACATTCTAGCACTTAGAAAATGATGCAGCTCGGCATAGCAAACATGCTTCCACCACCGCGAGGACCATTTTCTTGTAAATATGCCCCCAGTTTCTGCAAACTTACAAAGCTCTATATGATGTTTCATTCGAAATTCCATGTCAAATCTAAACCACATTGATCAAGATGTTTTACAACTCTCCTATACTTAATGAAATGACACAACTGTCAAGGTTCTCTAGATGCAGAAGTAATTACTTCCCTACTATCATGCTTTCCCTCAGTACTTCGATATTGAGACAGTCAAAATGTGTTCTTTTTTTATACCCCATAAAGTGTCAAAGAAGGTGAATTATGGTGGCATTTCAAGCTTGTATTAGACTCCCTTGTGGTACTTTTATGGGTTAGGGTGAGTAAGGGTATTTGATGGTGATGGTGTTTTTAGAGTTTAGGGTTGAGTTTGGGTCTTGGGTGGTAAGGGTATTATTAGGCTTTATGGTGGGTAGGGTTATTGGGTGGTAAAGGTGTTTTTAGGGTTTATGGGTGATGAGGGGCTTTGGATGGTAGGATATATTTAGGGTTTAGGGGTGGTTGAGTGTAGGAGTCGATATGGTGATATATGTATGTGTATATATATATATATATATATCTATCTAAATAAATCTATCTATCTAAATTATATAGCTATTTCTCTATATAAATAAGGAGATAGAAATATTTATATATATACATATATTACCTTATTGACCCAGTTTCCGTAGAAAAGTTTTCATTTTTTTTGCTAATAACTTTGGCACAGTTTGACAAACTCTCACAATATTTTCAAAACTAGTTTCCTACTCGCTTTAACTGCTGCTCTAAAAGTTTTGGGTGATTCGTCAAGCGGTCCAAAAAAAAAGTGGGGGTCCCAAAACACGTTTTCCCCCAAAAATTTCCCTTAGGGTTTTTTGACACAGCTACAGGCTGAACCATTAAACAGAATTATACCAAATTTATCAGAAAGATTGATGATGGTCCAGTGAACTGCCATGTCTGATTTGATGTAGATCCGTTCAGTGGTTTTAGAGATGTCAACCATAATCAAAATTTGCACATATAAAGAAGCGGAATCTTTGAGTCCTTGTGCTGAAATGTGATTGGCTGCCAACACTTTAACCAGGAAGTGTTGACAGCCATCTAGGGACTCTGATTCAGCCGAGTCCCACAACAAATCATTAAAAAAACTAAAAGGGTCCAGGGAAGGAATACCCTGACCCCTAGTCCTCTTTCGGGTGTCCCACAGGGACCCTACCTTGGCCAAAAATGTGTTGTTTTTTTTTCATCATGAGCTGTGCGAGATCCGTGGCTCCAACTGAAAATAGAGAAATGCAGCCGCCGCACTTCTGTAATATTTAGTCCCCGGGTGGGCCAGGTCCCAGGGGCATGAGGGATCAATACAAGGGTGGGGTGCATAGGGCTCCCTTCCTGTGGCTCCTTTGAGCCCTGTGCACCATCACCTCCCTGGGGATACTTGTTAAACATTGCTGGGGCAGCACGGAACCCCCCAGGCCTTGGGTACCACTACCTCCCTGGAGCCCAGCAAAAATGAGGCAGGAGGAAAGCACGGACATCCCCGGGCCCCGGGGAAAACCACCTCCCTTGGGCTACTTGTTAAATTTAGCAGGTAAGTGAGAGCCTTGACAATCTTCTTGCTTTCTGAAAGTGAAGCTTTTGTCTGTTTCCCTGCCAGCTGTCAAGCCAGCACGGAAACCAACACATTTCTTTCACACACATGGAGCTTCATGTTTTGCATCTCCCTGTGTGTGAAAGCAATGCAGGCTCCCCCACAGTCAGGAATCAGCTGGGAATGCTCGGTCCCAGGGGAAGAGGAGAAAGAGGCAAAATAAATGAGAAAAATGAGCTGAAAGAGGCAAATCGAAGTCAGAAATCAGCAACAAGTGTCTAGATAAAGGTAAAAAATTGGCAGATTGAGGCAAAATAGAAGTCAAAAATAGGCAGCAAGAGACAAAATAAAGGTCAGAAATGAGCAGAGAGAGGCAAAATAAAGGTCAGAAATGAGCAGTATGTGGCAGAATAACGGTCAGAAACAAGCAGAAAGAGAGAAAATTAAGGTCATCAATGAGCGGAAGAGGGAGAAAGAGGACAGAAACGAGCAGAAAGGCAAAATAAAGGTAAGAAACAAGCAGCTAAATGCAGAATTTAGATCAGTACCGAGGCAAAATAAATGACAGCAACTAGCAGAATGAGGCTAGACAAAGGTCATAAATAAAGAAGAAAGAGGCAAAATAAATCTCAGCAACTAGCAGAATGAGGCAAGATAAAGGTCAGAAGCAAGAAAAAAGAGGCAAGATGAAGGTCAGAAGCATGCAGAAAGAGGCAGAATAAAGGCCATAAATAAGAAGAAAGAGAAAAAATAAAGGTCACCAATGAGCAGAAAAAGGGAAAACAGGCTCAGTAATGAGCAGGAAAAGGTCAGCAACGAGCAGAAAGAGGCAAAAAAGAGATGAGCAATGAGCAGAAAGAGGCAAAATAGAGATTAGCAACGAATAGAAAGATGCAAAATAAAGGACAGAAACGAGCAGCAAGAGGCAGAATAAAGGTCAGCAACTAGCAGAAAGTAGCAAAATAAAGGTCAGCAACGAGTAGAAAGAGGCAAGATGAAGGTCAGAAGTGAGCAGCAAGAGGCGGAATAAAGGTCAGAAACATGCAGAAAGAGAGAAGATAAAAGTCACCAATGAGCAGAAAGAGGGAAAAAGAGGTCAGCAATGAGCAGAAAGAGCCCAGCAATGAGCAGAAAGAGGCAAAATAAAGGTCAGAAATAAGCAGCAAGAGGGATAAAAGATCAGCAATGAGCAGAAAGAGGCCAGCAAGGAGCAGGAAGAGAGAACAAAGATCAGCAATGAGCAGAAAGAGGCCAGCAATGAGCAGAAAGAGACAAAATAGAGATGAGCAATGAGCAGACAGATGTCAAATAAAGGTCAGAAACAAGCAGAAAGCGGCAGAATAGAGGTCAGAAACAAGCAGAAAGCGGCAGAATAGAGGTCAGATACGAGCAGAAAGATGGAAAAAAAGATCAGCAATAAGCAGAAAGAGACCAGCAGTGAGCATAAAGAGGGAAAAAAAATCAGCAATGAATAGAAAGAGGCCAGCAATGAGCCAAAAGAGGCAACATAGAGATGAGCAATGAGCAGAAAGTGGTAAAATAAAGGTCATAAACAAGCAGAGAGAGGCAGAATAGAGGTCAGTTATGAGCAGAAAGAGGCAGAATAAAGGTCAGCAACAAGCAGAAAGGCGAAATAGAGGTCAGAAAAGTGCAGCAAGGGGCAGAATAAGGGCAGCAACAAGCAAAAAGAGGCAAAATAGAGATCAGAAAAGAGCACAAAGAGGAAAAATAGAGGTCAGAACCAGACAGAAAGAGGCAAAATGAAGGTTGGTTACGAGCAGAAAGAGGCAGAAAAAATTGGAAATAATCCTAAAGAGGCAAAATAAAGGCCATCATCAAGCAGAAAGAAGCAAAATAGATCAGAAACAAGTAGTCAGTCAGTCAGTCAGTCAAACAAAACTTTATTTGATTTGTTAAAACCTTAAAAGTACATTCCACATTCCGTGATAAGAGAAAGGACAACAGCAAAACATGGTAATATTCAGCAGGAAAAAGAGCAGCAGCATAACAAGATAATATTAAAACCACAATTACACCTCAAGATACTTAAAAATTAACTTCTCTTGTTCCTTTTAAAACGGAGTATTATAACATTTATTTGTTAAAATCGCTAAAATTTCCTATATATACCTTCTTCAAAATGCAGTTTTTACTACTATTATCCCTTAGTATCTCTACCTTTATTCGGGGATAAGGGCTACACTATACATGTTCTTCTGCGCATTTGAGGAACCACCTAACTTTGTTCATATATTTCCCCAACGCGCAGGCTATATCTAAAGTCTCCATTTCCACCAAAAGAGTGGCAGCTTGCATTCTGTGCGTAATCTTATATTTTTTAAAAATCGGACATAAAAACTCCTTTCGAAAGTCTAAAAATCTCGTACAATCTAATAAAATATGTAACATATCAAAGGTGGTTCCTAAAGTGCAAGTGCATTTCCCATTACTTCCTATCATTAAATTTCGAACCCCGTTATTTGCATAGCATGGGTTTATGCCAATTCGCAATTTCAGGACTTCTCGCCTCAGACTATGACTAGGTAACCGGTCCACGTAAGGGAAGTGTTGACTGCTCTCCCAAGCCACTTTCATGTGTGCTACCGAGGTCTTTTGAGCAAGGTATTCCCGGTCATAACTACGGGACATATTGACCCCCTGAGTCTTTAATTCTTTTTTCCCAAATATTATGGGGTCTTGCGGCAAACATACCTTCAAATCTAGCACCCCATAAGCCTTGCTTATTGAGGCTCTTACCTCTTTTGCCCAGGGGAGCTCACTATTGATAATTTCCTCCTTAGCCCATTGGGAGATTTTAGCAATTTCCCCTACTCCCAACCGCTGCCAGAAGCGTACAAGGCTCATACAAACTGTAATAGCCCAGGAGGTTATTCCCAGCTCCAGTCGTGCTGCCTGCACCATAGAGGATTTTGGCAGAGCGAATAAGCTTTTTAATATATTTCCCTCTTCACTATCCCAGGAGGTCTTACCACTGAGATAAATAACCTGGGCTCCATACAGAAATTGTGGGGGAACCATTGCTTGATAAGCTTTTAAGACCGGTCTATCTGACCTTTCACCATAGGTGTTATTAAAGCTTTTTAGGCCTTTGACCGACGCCAGTGCCCTTATTTTTATTGCTTGCAGGTGTGTATGCCATTTCAGGTTACCTGAGAACCACATTCCCAAATATCTATAGTTGGTCACCCTCTCAAGCAAGGTTGTGCCAAGATACCACGAGAACTTCACTTTCCTTCTCCCAAAACATACTATTTTGGTTTTATCCATATTTACCACTAGTTTTTTACTCGTACAGTAATCTTTAAACCTATTGAGTTTTCTCTGGAGGCCTATCTCCGTTTGATCCATTATTACTAGGTCATCGGCATAAAGGAGGCACGATATGTGCCTTCCTCCCAACTTCGGGTTCGCCCCTCTGACATCTCTTAATACTTGGGGTAAGTCAGCTAAAAACAGGGCGAACAGCAGGGGGGCTAGAACGCACCCCTGTCTTAGGCCATTTCCAATAGGGATTCTCCTGGTCAGTCCTCCATCCGTGTCCAATATTATCTGTGCCCAATTTTCTGTATGTAATGCTTGGACAAGGGCCAGAAGGTCATCCTGTAATTCATACCCTATTAGTGTTGACCACAGCTGATCCCTGTCCACAAGATCAAAGGCTGCACAGAAGTCAACGAAACAGCAGAATAGATTACTCCTCTGATCAATTGACTTCCGTGCAATGGACCACAGAGCAAAGCAATGGTCAATCGTTGAGTGGCCTTCTTTGAACCCCCCCTGTTCTGGGGGTATTATCTGTTTGTCTTCCACCCACTCCTTTAGAATCCCTAGGATTACTTTAGAAAAGACCTTTTCGCCTATATCCAAGAGGTTTATTAAGCGGTAATTTTTAGGGGTGTTTACATCACCTTTATTATGGATTGGCCTAACAATAGCCCCTTTCCAGTTTGCAGGATATTCACCTGAATTTAGGATCCATAAAAACATATTTGAAAGGAACTCTGCCCACCATTCTATGTTTGTTTTTATTATGACAGCTGGCAGGTTGTCAGGGCCGGCTGCCCGTGTTAGGTTTAGTCTAGATATTATGGTTCTAATTTGATCTGGGAGAAAATGGGTTTTTAATTCTTCACTTATTCCTGGCCAGGCATTTACCATTATTCCCTCCCTCATTGGCCATTTACCGTAAATTTCCTCTAGATAGGCCAGGTACTTGTCCTCTGGTACTGCGCACTGCATGGTCCCTTGTGCTTTCCCCATACAGTCCTGTATTAGCCTCCAAAAGCCTTTCACATTTTTGTCTTCAATTGTCACGAGTAAATTATCCCAACATTTGTCCTTAAAACACCTTTTTTTTATCTCTAATAACTGACTTATATTTTAGCTTCATTTTTTTTAGTTCTGATACCACTTCCTCACTATAGTTACCTCTGAGTCGTCTTTCTTGTTTCCTAATTCCGGCCTTTAATTTCCGGCATTCGGCATCAAACCAGTGTTTGTTATTATTAGGGTATAATGTCGCATTATTTACTGGTTTTTGGTTATTGCACTTTAACTTAATCCGGAGGCATTCCACCAATTGCCTTATTATGCCCTCGTACCAGGCTATACTTCCTTCTGGTACAAGGTTACCCAAATTCACAGTTAGCTGATATGCACTTAGTTTCTGTATATATTCCTCGGTGATTCGTGTTGTTAACCGCTTGGGGTATTCTACATCTACTGATAACACTTTTTGTCTTTGCGGGTGGCTATTTACCTGAAGTTCAACCTGCAGTGGATAGTGATCACTACCCTCCACCCCCAAAATTTCGAACTGTTTGATAAGGTGGAAATGCCAGGCCTGTATGAATACATAGTCTATGGGGCACATTTGTTGCCCTACCTTAAAGGTACGCTTCGCAGGCCTGTCTGCTTCCTTTCTACCGTTGGTACATACAAATCCCATAACCCCCCACAGTTGCCCGAGCTTATCATCTTTACTTGAGGTTTCACAGCTGGGGAATTGTGCCTGCTCTATTTTATATGCATCCAACAAGTCCTTCAACCAAGAATCCATTGATTTAGGATTCAATTTATGGTTGAAGTCTCCCAATATTACGAGCACATCCTTTGGAAACCGGTTACACACCCCATCTAGGTCAGTTTTTAAGTGTTCCAAGTCTGCCTTATATTCATTTACTTTCCCTTTCTGAATATATACATTTATAATGCATAGGCTTTCACCCCCCAACATGTTGTTTGTTGTTCGCACTCTATTGCCCTGTGCCCAGTTACACTGTAGTTCCAGGGGTTCAATGTCCTTGGCAATCCTTGTAGAAATCAGTGTCATCAAACCCCCTGAAGGTCTACCCACCGTGTTCCTTTTAGCGGCTTTTACATAATGAGTGAAACCTACCGTAGCTGGGATTTCGCCACACAGCCAAGTTTCCTGGAGACAAACGATATTGTTTTTCTTCAAGATATTTTTAAAATCTTCCTGTATCGCTATTCTATTGTACCCATTTATGTTCCAGGTCATTATTGATAGGCTGTGCGGCGCTCCTGCTTCCTAGTCGATCTCACTCATAAAACCATCTTCCTCACTACTCATATATGCCAGCTCCCTGTATCTGTTCCCAGCAAGTACTTCTTCCATATCCCACCTTTGGTCATTGGGTCTTATCGTGTAACAAGTAGAAAAAGATAAAATAGAGGTCAGAAATAAGCAGAAACGGGCAAAATAGTGGTCAGTAATGAGCAGAAAGAGGCAAAATAAAGTCCAGCAACGAGCAGAAAAAGGTAAAACAGAGATCAGAAACATGCAGAAAAAGGCAGAATACAGGTCAGATACAAGCAGAAAAAGATAAAATAAAGGTCAGCAATGAGCAGAAAGAGGAAAAATAAAGGTCATAAGTGAGCAGAAAAAGGCAGAAAATGAGCAGAGAATGATAAGAACCCAATCAAGCACTCATACACTCACTCACAGAAAAACCCAGACACACTCACACCAACTAACAGACCCAGTCAGACACCCATGCACCCACGTAGAAACTCACTCATACTCTATCATCCACTCACAGATCTACTCAGAGAATCACACCCTACACATGCCCTACTCACAGACCCACTCAGAGACTCATGCACCCACTCAGATGCCAACTCAAACACTCATACAGTCACTCACAAACTGACGGACACACTCATGGAGGCGTTTGCATACCCAAGCACTCTCACACCCACTCACAGGCCCACTCAGACACTAATGTGTACACTCAGACACTCAAGCACCCACTCACAGACACACTTAGATTCTCATGAACCCACCCACAGACTGAGTGAGAAACATATGCAGTCACTCCCAGGCCCACCCAGACACTCACACACTCACTCACAGACCCACTGAGATGCTCATGCAATTAGACATGCACTCATTCTAAAACATTGCATTTTACAGTTTGGAAATAAAATTTAAAAAACTTAAGAAATTCTCTTTAAAAAAACTGAAGTTACATGGACATTACAGTTAGGAAATAGAATGTAAAAAACCTTTGAAATTCACCAAACAACCAAAGGTTTCAGGAATGTTATGGTTAGAAAATAGAATTAAAAAAACCTTGGAAATTCACTTAAAAGACCAACTGTTACAGGAACGTATAGTTAGGAAATAGACTTTTAAAACCTTACAAATTCACTGAAAAAAACATAGGTTACAGGGACTGTTAGACCCGGGACCCCGGGCTGGCCAAGGCTCACGCCAAAGTCAGTCAGAGATCACCATGTCTAAGGTCAGGGCAAGGGAGTTACACACCAAGATTACCCCTGCTCACCCTCTAGGTAACGTGACGCGAGCAGCAAGGCTAATCTCGGAGGCGATGTGTAAAGCGTTTGTGTGCGCACCCAGCAACAACACCCAAGGCCCACCACAAAGCAAACTCTACGCAAGATTATATAAAAAATAGCCTTTGTATTATAGTAAAAACACATTAGATAACACACACATTTTACAATGTGCCAACAGGCACAGGCAAAATTTACAAGGGATTATGTACAGGACAGGTCCACGTGGACCACTGTCAGTGGTGGGCACTTGTTAGAAATAATACTTGTAGGTATAACACTAAGCACATAAACATATAATGACTGTAGCACTAAAATAGTAAATGTAGCACACAACCAGTAATCACTGTTAAGGGTAAATACCTACTACGCAACCCTAAACACTGTAGGAAAATCACGCAGGGAACTAGGACCTTATCATCAGGACCTATAGAAGGAAAACCATCACCTAAGCAGGTCACTTTTAGCAAAGGGAAGGAAACCTAAACAATCACCTAAGCAGGTCACATTTAGCAAAGGTAATACAACATAAACAAAACCTCTAAGCACGTCACTTTTAGCAAAGGGGATAAAACATAAAACACCTAAGCAGGTCACTTTTAGCAAAGGTAATGGGACATCAACAATCCTCTAAGCAGGTGTTCTACGACCAGTCGAATCCTCAGGGTTGGTTCGATGCTTAAATAGTATCCATCTCTAAACCGCCCCAAATCTGCTATGTATAGTACGCAGACTAAAGGATGGTTAAGCGAGGGAAAAAATGGATATAGCCAGGAAGGAAAGGATGGGAACAGCGGGGAGGGAGACCTTTGAAGACACAAGGAGAGAGAAGAACAAACAATTACTAACCACTCTATGTGTGTCCTTTCTAGTGACAATGTAAATATATTGGAGCTACCACTAACCTGTAAAGAAAAAATAAATTGCATTCACATAGGAGTTGTGTATCAGAAGTCTTCCAACTTCGGGAGGCTGTAACAACAATGAGAGGTATCAGACTGCGCTATACACATATACTATAGCACCTGGAAACATATAGTAAGCAACTACCTGTCTAGCATAGATGCCTCTCTTAATTCATACACAACTCCTGTAAAGAAAAGAGAAAAGCATGTAGTGCATGAACATCATTTGTGGAGCCAAGAATTTCCCGTAATCCAAAGTATGACCCACAAGTACTTCAAGTAAAGACTGAATGTTACTCTGAGAGTTACGTCACTCTCCACCAAAGATCATGGAAAACATAAATCACACGAGACTCCTACGTATTTGACAATCCCCATAGAAGTCAGGAAATGCTGAACAATCCGGGATGATGCAATTCACTCCTGCCCCAGATATCGACTTGTAAATCCGGCAACAGAATCCCAATAACCAAGGGAATAACCAAGAGGGATATCCCCTAGTCCTCTCTGCTCAAACACAACTCGAACAGTACCAGGGTCTCACAGAATTAGAACACGATCCCGTGTAAACAAAAGGAAAGCGCCGTTTGTTAACCCCACAAACGCGCTGAAACGAAGATTAGTCAAATACTCCGACGATGGTGCCACAGGCACCCTTACCAGCCGCCAACAACTCTGGATATCCAAGCTCCAGTCTCCAGTGCACAAATAATCGGCAGCGTCCTGCCCGATCTCCGTGCAGATATGCTCCGCGATCACGTGACCCGGAAGTGTTCCGATCACGTCGCGCATGGCGCTGCTGCTGCTGGGCAATGTAGTCTGTGGCGGCTGTGCCCTCTATAGCTCAATGCCCCCTAACAGGACATCCCCCTCCTGGAGGGCACAGACAGACACATGGTTTCCTAGGATGACAACGGTGGAAGGCAGCCACCAGTCTGGGAGCATGCACTCCCGATGCAGGCTCCCAAGAGTTCTCTTCTGCACCATAACCTTTCCATGCAATCAAATACCACAATTTCGCTCTACTGACCTTGGAATCCAGTACTCTAGCAATCTCATACTCTTCCCCTTGATCCACCCACACTGCAGGAGGCTTTACTCGAGCATGACGAGCTGCTGATTTCAATAACGATACATGAAACACAGGATAGATTTTCATGTGAGATGGCAAAGCAATTTTTACAGCAACTGGGTTCACATGTCTAATCACAGGGAAAGGACCAATATAGCGCGGGTTGAATATGCTATATCGTCTGAATCGAATGTTTTTAGTGGATAGCCACACCAGATCACCCTTCTGAAACACAGGCCCCTGTTTACGGTGTCTATCTGCTTGCTTCTTATACATTAGCTTAGCTTTCACCAAATGTTTCCTGGTATTTACGATTACATTCTGAATTGCAGATATCCTATCTCTGACTTCAGGAACACGGTCCCCTCTAATAGGAGAACTGAAAGGGATGAACCTAGGGTGAAAACCGTATGTACTGTAGAATGGTGTGTGTTTCGTGGAGCTGTGCAGTGCATTGTTATAGGCTGTTTCCGCCAACCAAAGCCATTCCACCCACATGTCTGTATTGCAATCCACATAACATCGCAAGTACTGTTTCAAAGTTCGATTCAACCTTTCTGTTTGTCCGTCGGTTTGCGGGTGGAAACTGGTTGACAAAGCTGAAGAGATCTGTAAAGATGAACACCACGCCCTCCAGAATTTAGCAGTGAATTGAGAGCCCCTATCTGAGACTATAACCTTTGGCAGACCATGTAATCTCACCACGTTTTCCATGAGTATCTTTGCCAATTGACCCGCAGTGGGAAGGGCTTTGCACGCCACGAAATGTCCCATCTTGGTGAGGTAATCAATGATTACCAAAATGACTGTATGACCTCTGTCCGCAGGTAATCCCACAATGAAATCCATTGAGATGCTTTCCCAAGGCACCTCCGGTGTGGGTAATGGTTGGAGCAACCCTTGTGTTTTCCCAGTCAACGGTTTGTTTTGAGTGCATATTATGCAGTCTTTGATCCATTCAGGAACATCCTTTCTCACCGATGGCCACCAGAATTGCCTCAAAACCTTTTCGCAGGTCTTCTCCCCTCCCTGATGGCCAGCACTAGGGTCTTCATGACACCACTGAAACACCATGCGACGTAACTGCATCGTGGGTATGAGCAATTGGTTACCTTTCATGTACACCCCTTGTTTCTGAATCCATTCAGGATGATGTTTCAACCAGTCTTTCCACTGAAAAGTGTTTAAGCCCTTACGTGTGTCTTTTAGGAACTGCTCCGTGTGAATCACTCCTATCACCTTATGCTCCTCAAAAATAGCTCGTTCTGCGGGCACCACAGAACCGACAGTAGAATCTTGTCGTGATAGGGCGTCTGCTTTCTTGTTCTGGCTCCCTGGTCTAAAGGTGACGATGAAATGGTATTCTTCAAAAAATGTCATCCACCTTAACAGACGAGGGGTTAAGAGACGAACCGTTCTTAAATATTGTAAATTGCGATGGTCCGTATACACAGTAATGGCATGTTTCGCTCCCATCAACCAGTGTCTCCACTCTCCAAAGGCTTCTTTGATGGCGAGAAGTTCCTTTTCTGTGATAGTGTAATTTTGCTCTGCTGCATTGAACTTCTTGGACATGAATGCAACTGGATGTAGTTGCCCTGTTTCTGGATGTCTTTGTGAAAGGACTGCGCCCATTGCCACATCTGAGGCGTCTGCTTCCACAATAAACGGAAGATTCGGATTAGCGTGGGCTAATACAGGTGCAGAGGTGAAAGCCTTCTTCAATTCTTCGAAAGCCTCTTGTGTCTTTGGAGTCCATATGAACGGGATGCTTTTCTTTGTTAGATGAGTGAGTGGAGCAGCTTTATCCGAAAAGTTAGAGATGAAACGTCTGTAGAAGTTTGCAAAACCCATAAACCGTTGAATGTCTTTGACGTTTTTGGGACTGGGCCACTCGGCTATTGCTTTGACTTTTCTTTCTGCCATCTCTTGACCATTGGGTGTGAGTATTACCCCCAGAAATTCCACTGTAGACACATGAAACTCGCATTTACTAAGTTTGCAGAACAAGTGATGTTTCCTTAGAGCTTGAAGAATGAGACTTACGTGTTGTACATGTTGTTCTTCATGTGTGGAATAAACCAGGATATCGTCAATGTAGACGATCACAAATTTGTCCAAAAACTCTCTCAAAACATCATTTAAAAAAAACTGAAATGCGGCTGGCGCATTGCACAGCCCGAAGGGCATTACCAGGTATTCGAATAAGCCATACCTGGTTTTAAAAGCTGTTTTCCATTCGTCGCCATGACGCATACGAACCAAATGGTATGCTCCACGCAGATCCAGTTTCGTGTAGATCACTGCTCCTTTGACTTGTTCAAGCAGAACGGTTATCAATGGTAAAGGATATTGATTCCGGATAGTGATAGAGTTGAGAGCTCTAAAGTCTATACAGGTTCTTAATTCCCCATTTGCCTTAGGAATAAAAAATAGAGGCGAGGCCGCTGGAGATGCGGAAGGACGAATGAATCCCAACTCTAAGTATTTATCCAAATATTCCCTTAAGTGGATATTTTCCGGTTCAGTGAGTGCGTATATCCGACCACACGGCACAACGGATCCAGGTTGGAGGTCTATCCTACAATCGTAGGGTCGGTGTGGTGGAAGTGTTTCTGCTTTCTGATCACAAAATACATCCTGATATTGGTCATAACATGAAGGCAGTTCGGTATCTTTCTCTGCAGCAGTGGCAATGTGGAGCGTCTTCCGAATGCATGATTCTGATGATGTCCAACAATGTTTAGCACAATACTCTGAAGACAGAACCATTGTCTTCTTTTCCCAATCGATGTCTGGGTTGTGTAGTGACAACCATGGTAGACCCAAGATTACACCATACGAAGGAGCCGAAATGATGTTAAACGATAAGTGCTCCTGATGGCCTGGTAAACACTCGACTACACATGATTGAGTGATATGCCGAATGGGTCCTGCTTCCAATTGTTTGCCATCTACCGCAAGTACCACTTCGGGCTCCATCTTCTCCTCCAATGGTATGTTCAATCGTTCTGCCTCTTTGATGTCCATGAAACACCCGGTTGCTCCGGAATCTACCATGGCTCGAATGGAATTAGCTTTTCTATCCACATATCTGAGAAGCTCAATAAAAAAGTGTTCTTTAGACCCACAGTTATTCTTCTGTAACGAAGGGATTCCCAACTTGCTTGACGACTCCCCTTCCTCACGTCGCCAGCTCTTTAGTTTCCCAACTCAACCTTCGGGTTTTGTACCGAAGCGGCTGCAGTATTATATTTGGAACGTCCAAATTTGGGTTTCACAGGGCATTCACGAAGGTAATGCCCCTTTTTCCCACAATACAGGCATAATCCATTCCGTCTTCTGTGTTCCCTTTCTTCTCCAGTTAATGCAGCTCTCACTGTTCCTATTTCCATAGGTTCTGAAGACGCTGTTCCTGTTTCCGAAGTCTTCGGTTTAACGAAATGCATAGGGTATCTTTCCTTTCTAACATGTTCACCTTTGCGTTCTCTCATTCTATGATCCAATCTCATAGCAAGTTCAATTAATGCTGTACATGTTTGAGGTTGAGGATCTACTTGCGCTATTAAGTCTTTCAATTCCTCTCTGAGTCCTTGATAAAAGACTGCCGATTGTTTATCTTCAGGCCATCGAGTTTCTGTGACCAACCTTCTGAATGTGTTCACATATGATAATAAATCTTTAGTTCCTTGTTTAATGACTATCAGCTCCCTATCTGCAGCATAGGTGTCTGCACGCCTATCAAAAGTCTTCTCGAATTCGGTTCTGAATGCGTTCCAATCATGTAGCAAATTATCCTCATTTCTCACTAAAGGAACGGCCCATTGTGCTGCGTCGCCTGCCAAATATGATATGAGAAAAGACACCCTGGCTTGGTTGGTGGCAAATACCTTAGGTTTACAATTGAAATGTAGTAGCACTTGTGACAAAAATACTTGTACCTTATGTGTGTCGCCCGTAAATTTCTCAGGGGGCGCTAAAGGTATTGGGGTGGGGATTTCCACTACCATGGCATTAGAGGTCGTTTGAGATGAACTCCCTGCATCAAAAGGATTGCGTTGCATCCTATCTACTTTGGCTTGTAGTGCAGCAGTTTCATTACGTGATGCTGCTGATTCTACCTGTACTAAGGCTAAAGCAGCCAATACATCATCCATAGTGGCCATGGTATTCAAGATCGACCCAACCAGGAGGATAAGGTATTCGTGGGCCGATTATTCAGTTCTACGACCAGTCGAATCCTCAGGGTTGGTTCGATGCTTAAATAGTATCCATCTCTAAACCGCCCCAAATCTGCTATGTATAGTACGCAGACTAAAGGATGGTTAAGCGAGGGAAAAAATGGATATAGCCAGGAAGGAAAGGATGGGAACAGCGGGGAGGGAGACCTTTGAAGACACAAGGAGAGAGAAGAACAAACAATTACTAACCACTCTATGTGTGTCCTTTCTAGTGACAATGTAAATATATTGGAGCTACCACTAACCTGTAAAGAAAAAATAAATTGCATTCACATAGGAGTTGTGTATCAGAAGTCTTCCAACTTCGGGAGGCTGTAACAACAATGAGAGGTATCAGACTGCGCTATACACATATACTATATCACCTGGAAACATATAGTAAGCAACTACCTGTCTAGCATAGATGCCTCTCTTAATTCATACACAACTCCTGTAAAGAAAAGAGAAAAGCATGTAGTGCATGAACATCATTTGTGGAGCCAAGAATTTCCCGTAATCCAAAGTATGACCCACAAGTACTTCAAGTAAAGACTGAATGTTACTCTGAGAGTTACGTCACTCTCCACCAAAGATCATGGAAAACATAAATCACACGAGACTCCTACGTATTTGACAATCCCCATAGAAGTCAGGAAATGCTGAACAATCCGGGATGATGCAATTCACTCCTGCCCCAGATATCGACTTGTAAATCCGGCAACAGAATCCCAATAACCAAGGGAATAACCAAGAGGGATATCCCCTAGTCCTCTCTGCTCAAACACAACTCGAACAGTACCAGGGTCTCACAGAATTAGAACACGATCCCGTGTAAACAAAAGGAAAGCGCCGTTTGTTAACCCCACAAACGCGCTGAAACGAAGATTAGTCAAATACTCCGACGATGGTGCCACAGGCACCCTTACCAGCCGCCAACAACTCTGGATATCCAAGCTCCAGTCTCCAGTGCACAAATAATCGGCAGCGTCCTGCCCGATCTCCGTGCAGATATGCTCCGCGATCACGTGACCCGGAAGTGTTCCGATCACGTCGCGCATGGCGCTGCTGCTGCTGGGCAATGTAGTCTGTGGCGGCTGTGCCCTCTATAGCTCAATGCCCCCTAACAGCAGGTCACTTTTAGAAAAGGGGATAAAACATAAAACACCTAAGCAGATCACTTTTAGCAAAGGTAATGGGACATCAACAATCCTCTAAGCAGGTCACTTTTAGCAAAGGGGATAAAACATAAAACACCTATGCAGGTCACTTTTAGCAAAAGTAATGGGACATCAACAACCCTCTAAGCAGGTCACTTTTAGCAAAGGGGATAAAACATAAACAATTGCACATGAGGTATTAAAACACATTCAGAGGTGCAGGTAGAACATTTGCGCAGGAATCAAAATAAGTAAGTAAATCACAATGCGCAGGGTGCACCTAGCACAACACTCGAACTGTCCCTCAGGTCAACTGGCCTCGCAAGGGCTGAATTGCCCTGAGTTCAAATTGTCAGGGAGGCTGCGCAGGCAGCCAAGAACACAAGCCTAAATGTAGCAACTGTCCACTAAGTGCTGGACAGTTGTAAATAATGATAATGCCAACGTTGAAGCCTTGTGGGCTCAAGAACACACTGGGGCGGAACACCACGTGGGAGCCTCGCAGGGCTCTGACCAAAGCACTCGTGTCCCTAAGAGCCTCGCTGGGCTCTAAATAAACAAAATGGCCCTCGAGCCTCTCGGGCCCTAGAACAATTATGGGCAGTGAGCCTCTCTCAAGGCTCGAGAACAAATGAGGCCGGGTCTGAGCCTCGCAGGCTCTCCAAACAAATATGTGGCGCGCTGAGCCTCTCGGGGACTCAGGAAACAATGGCCCTTCGTGGGAGCCCCTCACGGCTCTGCACAAGGGCGGTCACCTTGGAGCCTCGCGGGCTCAACTAACAAAACATGCCCCCGGATCGTCGGAGCGGCCCTCTGCCAACTTGGGCCGCTCAAAAAGCAAAAGGAAACTGCCCTCACTCGAAGAGAGCACAGTGGGGGGGGCGGGCACCAGCAATGTGCCCCGACGCCCCCCTCTGCAATACCTAACACTGGGACCCACTCACCAGCTCTCCTTGGCGCTGCTTCTCTTCTCTGCGCGGTGGCGGCTCTCTTTCCTGGGCGGCGGGGCTCTCCTTCTGGCAACGGAGCCCTGCCTGCCCCTTCCGCCGCCCTGCTCTTCCTCTCGTGCTGCGGGGCGGGACTTCCGGGTCACACCTTTGGCTTCCGGGTCGTCGCGGGTAGCGTGGCAGCCCGTCTTCGGCTCCTTAGGCGGGGGATGAATTTACCGAGGGGTGGGCTCCCTCGAGGTAAATAAAAAATTGTCAGAAATAGCGGCAAGGGCGCGGGACAAATGCCGGGTGGGCACCGGATCGGTCAATCAATCAATCCCGCACACCATGCAAGGTAGGCACCTGCTATTCCCCACGCAAAATGCGGGGCGGGGAAGCGCGGAAATTATAGAAAAGAGCGCTCCCAAGCACTATGAGTGAAATAAAGTGCTCCCAGGCGCTAGGAGTGAAATAAAGCACCTTCCAGCGCTAAAGGCAATCCACAGCACTCCCAGGCGCTTAGAGGCAAAGTACAGCGCTCTCAGCGCTACAGGTACAAGCATAGCTCCAGCAGGGTCTGGAGGCAGGCAGGGGGCAAGGCTGGGCACAGAGCCAGCTCACTGGGTCTCCAGGCAGGGAGACAGTCCAATTGGCAGTCCTCCTGGCCCCAGCAACAGCAGCAGCCCCCTCAGCTAGAATCCAAAAGCAGAACAAATTGTATGGGGACACAGACCCTTCTTATACTGTAAATTCCTTTGTCTGTAGGTGCAGGGTGGGGGAGAAACCAGTCGAAGCTGGTTTTGGAGCCCCCTTGATAGCTCAACCACCCATTTCATTCACTGGCAGGGCTAGGGTCATCAGTTGCACCACAGGGGGTTGAGCCAGCATTGTGTGGGGAAAGTCCAGCCCCATCAGGGACCAGGTGCACTCCTCCCCAGCCATCAACATGCTAATCTCACACTCTCCACCGGGCAGACCCATCCAGCCTTCCTGGAGCCAGGTTTACCAGCCAGCTCCAGCCATTCACACTCCAGGCATATTTTACATTAATATGCCAAGTCCAAGAAGTGGCATTTCTACACAAGACACACTCATGCCACATACATCATTGCTTAGCATTCATTCTCACGAGTTCACACATACCAAATTCGAGTCTGCACTCCCCATGCATCAAGAACTACCAGGGACACACACATTCCCTATGCATTCCTATGGGAGAGCAGGCCAGCCTAACTACATGCACGCACTTTACTCTGGGACACAGGGAAAAAGTGCACAGAGACCATAAAATCATTAACACAGATCACAGATTAAAAGCAAAAAAGATTAGGGGCGAACCTGCCAAAAGGGCCAAGTCCAACACAACCCCCTTCCAGCCAAAAAGCAGGGCAGACCAATCACCACCATGATGGGCTTCCCTGCTTGGGGTGATAAAACACGGACGCGGGCCCACAACTGCAGGGACACCCTCCTGTTGTACGCCACGGTGAACCCCTGGGGTTCTTTCTAAAACTATGGTAGGGACTAACTGGGCTACCCCACTGGTACTCTCCAGCTGCCCTCGGCCAGGACCAGGCCCTAGGCCACCCAGGGGCCACTGGTTCCTGCCTACTCACAAAGTGGGGGGTAGTAACCCCTGGTACATAATAGCCATTCTCCACTCTTCCTGCCTGCAAGACAGGGCTAGACTTCCACTGGTTCTCCAGCCTAGGGTCTACATCCTCAGGTGGACCAGAAGTCTCAGGGAAGGCTCTCCTCCCCTTACCTCTTCTCCTAGGGTTCCTCCTCCTCCTGCGAGGGGTACCCTCAAAACACCATTCTCCCAACCTAGGGTTTAACCCCCTAGGTTGTACCGGCGTCAGAGGTTGGATCTCCCACCCTCTGCACCCCCTTCCAGAGTCCTGCTCCCTCTCAACCGGGGCGGTACCTCTGGAGAAAGAACTGGTCAGGACACTGATTACAGTATTTCCACCCTTCAGGTCAGGCAAATCCTGAACCTGGACCTCCAACCTCCGGTCTAGAACCTTTGGTGGAATCACTGCCTGGCTCTCTAGGACTTCTGGGGACTCACATACTATACCCCAATCACTCTTTTCGCTGGACTTCTGTACCCTCCCAACTGGAGCGGTACTGCCAGACTCTATAACGATAGAAGCTCCGCTTACAGATGCTCCAGGTCCTCCACACACTAGGAGATCTCCCTCAAGTGAACTAACAGGTAAGCTTAGGTCCCCACCCTGGTGTTCCCTAAAGAAACCATCCAGGCTCTGAGGCAGGGCTTCGGGCATCTGGGGACTCTCGGTCTCACACTCACTCCCGCTCCACTGAGACAGGCAGTAAGCCCCTACACCTTCCTCACTATACTGGGACCTAGGTGGGCTATTCTCACCCTCCTCCACCACGCTGGGTTGGAGGACACCTGACCCACTATTGTTGGAATCACTCACAAGTGACTTTAAAGAACCTCTCGCGCTGTCCCAGCGCTCTGCTTCCTCTGCAAGCGCCCAAGGACAAAAACATTTAAACTTCAGCAGGTGCTGGCCCAACTCTGGACTAACAACACTGAACAACTGCTCTTTGAGGAACATATTCACCACTTCGTCCATCTCATCGTCCGGGTTAGCCGCCAGCCGCTCCCACATTGCATCCGAACAGTCATACATAAAATACCCCCATTCATGGTGAGGTGGTTTTCTAAGGTTCCTGAGTTTCAACCGACACTCCTCTTCTCGGGAAACAGGTCCTATACTCAGGGAACTGGGAGTGGGACTGTCTACACTGACATTTAAATCGCTGCCACCACTGGACAACACCCTCCCTGGGGAATCCAGACAATTACAACTGCACTCAGGGGTTAACCTACTCTCTAGGGCTACCTTCTCCCTGAACGGCCCTTTCACCCTCTAGCTTGGCATGCTCCAACCTGAGCTGTTCCATCGCTAGCTGATGCTCCTCCCTTCCTTCCTATCCAACCACTCCTCTGGGGAGAGGGAAAGGGATGGGGCGCTGGTACTGACAATGGACCCAGCAAGGGACTCCCTATCTATGGGGTCCTCACTATCTGCTGGTGCCCATCCACCATCATCAAACTCACATTTTTCAGGGCTCCCCACAGACTCACCACCCTCATGGCGTGTGGCCCGGGCCCTATCTCTCTCACTGTGCTCACGATCCCACTGATCGTTTTGCCACAGGATCATGCTGTCCCTAAGCTGGGACTGAGTATCCGACTCACTCACCTCTATGCCTCCCTTTTCACAGAATCTGACCAGCTTTAACCTACTGTATCTAAAAAGACCACAGAGTTTAAAAGTAGGCTCCATTTTGGTGGACGTTCTCAAGAAAAGTTTGACACAGGGAACCTGGGCGCCTGAGCTTAACAGGAGTATACAATTAAAAAAAATTCAGCAAGATTCCTATCACAGAGAACTTGCACTCCTCTGTCCAGTGTAACACACCACTCATTCACACACACACCCCCTCGGTAAGGCAGTTTCTACCACCCCTGATTTCTCAACCTGACCATAAGCGACACAGGTACCAATCTGGGAGCAGGGTGGGGAACAAGGTACTGGACACAAAATACAAAATGACACCTTTCAGGAGAAGCAATACTGAACTTCACCTAAAAAACAATAATCCCCAAAATGTGGTTATCTAAAAATGTAGAGTTTTGTAGTGCGGCCTGTCGCCACTGTGGTACAGCGCAAACGCAAGTCCAATCCGCACCGCTTGCCACCAATGTTAGACCTGGGACCCCGGGCTGGCCAAGGCTCACACCAAAGTCAGTCAGAGATCACCATGTCTAAGGTCAGGGCAAGGGAGTTACACACCAAGATTACCCCTGCTCACCCTCTAGGTAACGTGACGCGAGCAGCAAGGCTAATCTCGGAGGCGATGTGTAAAGCATTTGCACGCGCACCCAGCAACAACACCCAAGGCCCACCACAAAGGAAACTCCACACAAGGTTATATAAAAAATAGCCTTTGTATTATAGTAAAACACACACACTTTACAATGTGCCAACAGGCACGGGCAGCATTTACAAGGGATTATGTACAGGACAGGGCCACGTGGACCACTGTCAGGGGTAGGCACTTGTTAGAAATAATACTTGTAGGTATAACACTTAGCACATAAACATATAATGACTGTAGCACTAAAATTGTAGATGTAGCACACAACCAGTAATCACTGGTAAGGGTAAATACCTACTACGCAACCCTAAACACTGTAGGAAAATCACGCAGGGAACTAGGACCTTATCATCAGGACCTATAGAAGGAAAACCATCACCTAAGCAGGTCACTTTTAGCAAAGGGAAGGAAACCTAAACAATCTCCTAAGCAGGTCACATTTAGCAAAGGTAATAAAACATAAACAATCCTCTAAGCAGGTCACTTTTAGCAAAGGGGATAAAACATAAAACACCTAAGCAGGTCACTTTTAGCAAAGGTAATGGGACATCAACTATCCTCTAAGCAGGTCACTTTTAGCAAAGGGGATAAAACATAAAACACCTAAGCAGGTCACTATTAGCAAAGGTAATGGGACATCAACAATCCTCTAAGCAGGTCACTTTTAGCAAAGGGGATAAAACATAAACAATTGCACATGAGGTATTAAAACACATTCAGAGGTGCAGGTAGAACATTTGCGCAGGAATCAAAATAAGCAAGTAACTCACAATGCGCAGGGTGCACCTAGCACAACACTAGAACTGTCCCTCAGGCTAACTGGCCTCGCAAGGGCTGAAATGCCCTGAGTCCAAATTGTCAGGGAGGCTGCGCAGGCAGCCAAGAACACAAGCCTAAACGTAGCAACTGTCCACTAAGTGCTGGACAGTTGTAAATAATGATAATGCCAATGTTGGAGCCTTGTGGGCTCAAGAACACACGGCGGTGGAACACCACGTGGGAGCCTCGCAGGGTTCTGACCAAAGCACTCGTGTCCCCAAGAGCCTCGCTGGGCTCTAAATAAACAAAATGGCCCTCGAGCCTCTCGGGCCCTAGAACAATTATGGGCAGTGAGCCTCTCTCAAGGCTCGAGAACAAATGAGGCCGGGTCTGAGCCTCGCAGGCTCACCAAACAAATATGTGGCGCGCTGAGCCTCTCTGGGGACTCAGGAAACAATGGCCCTTCGTGGGAGCCCCTCACGGCTCTGCACAAGGGCGGGCACCTTGGAGCCTCGCGGGCTCAACTAACAAAACATGCCCCCAGATCGTCATAGTGGCCCTCTGCCAACTGGGGCCGCTCAAAAAGCACAAGGAAACTGCCCTCACTCGAAGAGAGCACACCGGGGGGGAGGCACCGGCAATGTGCCCTGATGCCCCCCTCTGCAATACCTAACACCGGGACCCACTCACCGGCTCTCCTTGGCGCTGCTTCGCTTCTCTTCGTGGCGGCGGCTCTCTTTCCTGGGCAGCGGGGCTCTCCTTCTGGCAACGGAGCCCTGCCTGCCCCTTCCACGGCCCTGCTCTTCCTCTCGTGCTGCGGGGCGGGACTTCCGGGTCACACCTCTGGCTTCTGGGTCATCGCAGGCAGCGCGGCGGCCCGTCTTCGGCTCCGTAGGCAGGGTGATGAATTTACCGAGGGGTGGGCTCCCTCGAGGTAAATAAAAAAATGTCAGAAATAGCTGCAAGGGCGCGGGACAAATGCCGGGTGGGCACCGGCTCGGTCAATCAATCAATCCCGCACAACACGCAGGGTAGGCACAGGCTATTCCCCACGCAAAATGCGGGGCGGGGAAGCGCAGAAATTATAGCAAGGAGCGCTCCCAAGCGCTATGAGTGAAATAAAGTGCTCCCAGGTGCTAGGAGTGAAATAAAGCGCCTTCCAGCGCTAAAGGCAATCCACAGCGCTCACAAGCGCTTAGAGGCAAAGTACAGCGCTCTCAGCGCTACAGGTACAAGCAAAGCTCCAGCAGGGTCTGGAGGCGGGCAGGGGGCAAGGCTGGGCCCAGAGCCAGCTCACTGGGTCTCCAGGCAGGGAGACAGTCCAAGTGGCGGTCCTACTGGCCCCAGCAACAGCAGCAGCCCCCTCAGCTAGGATCCAAAAGCAGAACAAATTGTATGGGGACACAGCCCCTTCTTATACTGTAAATTACTTTGTCTGTAGGTGCAGGGTGGGGGAGAAACCAGTCGCAGCTGGTTTTGGAGCCCCCTTGATAGCTCAACCACCCATTTCATTCCCCATCAGGGACCAGGTGCACTCCTCCCCAGCCATCAACATGCTAATCTCACACTCGCCACCGGGCAGACCCATCCAGCCTTCCTATAGCAAGGCTCACCAGCCAGCTCCAGCCAATCACACTCCAGGCATATTTTACATTAATATGCCAAGTCCAAGAAGTGGCATTTCTACACAAGACACACTCATGCCACATACATCATTGTGAAGCATTCATTCTCACGAGTTCGCACATACCAAATTCGAGTCTGCACTCCCCATGCATCAAGAACTACCAGGGACACACACATTCCCTATGCATTCCTATGGGAGAGCAGGCCAGCCTAACTACATGCACGCACTTTACTCTGGGACACAGGGAAAAAGTGCGCAGAGACCAGAAAATCATTAACACAGGTCACAGATTAAAAGCAAAAAGATTAGGGACGAACCTGCCAGAAGGGCCAAGTCCAACAGGGACGTAATAGTTACGCTCAGAATTTCACTTACACAAAACCATACCTAGGGATCATTTTTGCATTAGGGCCAATGGTACCCTCCTAAACCGTTGCCATTCTCCACATAATAATAAAAAAAGTTACAATTTAAAAAGCCCCTCTCTTAAAAACTGAGGGGCAGATTTACAAGAATGGGTGCATCTCTGCATATGAGCAGAGATGCGCCAGTAAATTTGTTTCACACAAAAAAACCTTGCCCCACCATGGATAAGTCACATTTATAATGTGGCGCACCATGGCGCAAGGATTCACAGATGCGTGGAGCATCTGTTGACGTAAAGGCATAGCATTGCTGGAGTCATTTCACAAGCACAACGCAACCCTAGCAATACTCAGGAATGCCTATTCCTGTTATGCTGTTTCGTAAGGTTTTGAAGCAGTGGCGTTGTAGAAGTGAAGCAGTGAAATTTTGTACATATCACTGCGTCACTTTTATTAGGCTTACTTACGCCGGAACTCCCACCCTGCATACATTATACCTGACGCAGGTATAATGTAGTGCAGGGCTTTACAATGTGATGCATCTCCCTAGATGCGTCACGTTTTAAATGTGTTGCAACATGGCGCATTGTTTATGACGCCGCTGCGTCACAAAAGTGACGCAACAGCAGAAAAAAAGTGTTGCAAAGGGCTTGTAAATCTGCCCCAGAACTCGTAGTAGTTAGTGCACCCTACCACGTAGGTCAATAGTACATATTTGTATCCACCTCTAAAGGATGAACTGTTAACTCGGCCATCCAGAGTTTCAAACCTGTGGGCTGCCGTTTCATACGGTTTACAACATTGGGTAGTTCATTTACAGTGCTGTATTAAAGGGGATATCCACTTTGGAGGAGAAAACACAGTTGTCTGCACCCAGACGCGCATCTCTAACAATCACCAACAAAAGGCGTTCTGGATTGCTACTTTCAATAATTATTTCACCCAGATTTTTTAGATGTATTTTTTTCAACCGACGTCCCCTTTAAAAGTGGTCGAATGTTCAGCTAATTCGAGCCATCTTGAGGTCAAGCTTAGATGGGCTCCTACGGCTCATTTTCATGGGAGCCCCCTTGTTGAAGAGGTTCGGCTCTAATTGGTGCTGACTGCCTTAGTATTTGACACACAAGCTTACTGTAATAGAATTAATGGCCTCTGCTGCATTGTTAAGCATTTTTGGTTGAAACCATCACTTTCACTTGTCAACGCTGAGCACCCGCAGTATAGGATCCCTGGCTAATGACGGCTTTGTATAATTACAGTCAGGCTAATCTCTACTTGCTTGACACTTGCAGGGCCCACGGTCTCTGGTTCTCCTTCTCGACTTTCTTTTTAAACACAAGGGTCATCTGCAGAGGCGGAATGTGCAAATGCGCCGCTTTTTAACGTTCCCGTCAATTATGCTGCCTTTGATCTGTGCTCGGAAACCATACTGCTAACTCTAAATAAAAAAAAGCCAATCTTGTAAAAACGAGACATTTGTTCTGAAAAGCAATGTCATTTTTCGTTCTCACACATGGACCAGTAATTGCCGTAAATGAGGTGGGGTTTGGCAGTTGGGTGCGTGCACTTAGCAACTCTAAACAGCTAGGTCAGTGATAGCTAGAGGGGAGGCCAAACACCGGGTGGCACTGGTTTGGAGGCAGCAGAGGTGAGCAAGTCATCTGTCGACTAACACCCCCCCCACCCCTTTGTCGAGAGCCACCAACCCCCCATGAACAAGTCATCTGTCGACCGCCACCCCTTCTCCTACCTGCACCAGCGGGAAACTCAGGGACCGCCCATGTGGCAATCAGGGCCGGACTGGCCTTTGCGGCACCGGGCAATCCCCCTGTGCGCCGCAAGGGTGGGGGCCGGTTTTGGGCTCCTGGGGGCCGTTTTTGCAGCATAGCCTGCCCCGGCAAAGAGCTCGGTCGCACCCCCAACCGCCTCCCCGCGGGCCGGCCGAGCACTTTGCCAAGCCGGTTTTTGTTCTCAGTCCGGCCTGGTGGCTATAGGTCTACTACGCCACTGTGTGGCATTGCACATGTGCCATGGGATTTGGTGCGAGCGAGCAAATGGGCCAACGGCAGCTGGTTGGTTAGTAAACATCCTTATTAGCCACGTTTCCTTAGGGTGTAGGGTGGGAATATCGAGTCACGAATATCTCACAACAATATCAAGGACAAAATACCGAAAGGTACAATATTTCAGGGTAAAATATCGAGATGTAAGTAGTTCTCTATACATCTTTTACGCCTATCTCCACATATATGCACCTTGGTGATAGATATAACCTCGACGTGCGTAGATGGTGAGTTAGGAATAGTAATTCCTTACCCCCCTCTGCGCACTTCCCTTTCAATATTGTGTCCCTCGGCATACAGAAGAATTATGGCCTCTAGTACGTTTCATGGAATGTCCCAGTCAACCGTTCTTTCCATAATAAATCTTGGGGAACAGAATCAAAGGCTGCCTTTAAATCTATGAAGGCAATATATAGATTTTGTTTTTTTAAGATTGCCCGCTCTAATAATAGGTTAAGGGACAACAGTAATAGTAGATTAACCCTTACGAAAACCTGTTTTAATTAAGTGGAATTATACCTTGCTGTGTTTCCTATTTTTCCAAGTCTCTCAAAAGACGTGAGGCGAAAACCTTCGCGTTAACATCAGTTAAAGAGCTTAAATGGTAATTATCAGGGTTTTCAACCGGGCCACTTTTATAGATAGTCTGTAGAATATTACCTTCCCCTGATACAGGCACAATTTCCGATACCAATACCTCGTTGAGCAATGGGGTTAATATTTTGGCCCGCATATCAATATTGGAACAGAATAAGGCATCGGGGAGCCTGTTAGGACTGGGAGCCCCATTTGAATGTACACCACGTAGGAGAATGTCTACTTCATTACAACTTACACGATCCAGGTCATTCCTAAAATCAGGGCTACTATTACTAAATTTCACAATATTGCTCATACCCAGGCTCATACCACTCTCTAACTCAGTATTCATTTACACATTTTTTCATAATTGAAGCACGTCACGCTTTTTCACAACTGGGTCGCCCATGCCTAACAGATTGGTAACAAAGCTTACCCATTCAGTTTCCATAAAGTTAGTACAATAGGCCCTACAGCCTCCCCTTTCAAGTTTGTTGATTATTTCCCTAAACTTCTTTACATTATTTTGTTATAGCGGCATGAAGTAAGCAATTCCAGAGCCCTGTTTGGTACCATGATTTAGCCACCTAATCTTCTCATCATAGGATCATCTTAGGGCCGTCATTGTTTTCTTATAGACACAGTAGTATTGCTGGTATCTATGGAAGTAGGCATCCTGTACAGCTCTATCAAGTGATCGTTTTAGTCTGAATAGCTTTGAAGTAAACCATTTGTTGAGGGAACTTGATGTAATATTAGTTTCTTGTGATTTCCTACTGAAATGTTCCCACCAGGGAAGTAGTTATATCATTCCATGTATTAATTATGTAACCTACCCCCTCCTCGCACTGGTTACTATCCTTTATTATTGCTTTAGCGGCCTGTAGTCTTTCTATGTGTACATCCACATGTCAAACTAGTCTTTTCAGACTATATGAAGAATGGACCACGTTGGGAAACTCACTAAATCTTGTGTTATAGTTTATGGGCAATTGTAATATAACTATTAGAGGGTTGTGATCACTCTCAAGTTGAGGGTCACTTTGTGTTCTATCAGTTTTGAGCTCAGGTTTTCTGAAATGAAAGAATAGTCAATAATTGAGCCATATTAAGAATGTTTGAAAGATGGAACAAACCAGTTTTTTTTCTTTTAACAGGGTAAACCCAAGCTGGTACATTTTGTCACAACACTCTTTTGCAGTATGTTAGAACTGGGGGTCTCTAGTTGGCAGTGGTAGGTACCACTGTCCAAATAGGGACCCTTGCTTCTAGTCAGGGTAAGGAGGAAACTCTCTGGGATAACCCCTGCTCATCATCTAGGTAGCTTGGCACGAGCAGTCAAGGCTAATCAGAAGGCAATGTGTAAAGTATTTGTACCAACACTCACAGTAACACAGTGAAAACACCACAAACTGACTCCACAACATATTAGAAAAATAAAGGTATTTAATTTAAACTACACAAGACCAAAACGACAAAAATCCAACATACACAGTTCAAGAATATGGTTTCAAAAGGTTGCAATAAAAGTTCTTTAGGTTGCGATAAAATAATCCACAGATGCGTGAAAAGTTCACAGTTGCGTCACGTTTAGCCAACAGTACCTTTATATGTGACAAAGTTCCAAAAGCAGAAGCTGGTGCGGTGGAAAACAAGCAATGCATTGCTCCTGAGACCCTGGGGAGGTGATGCGACAGCCCTGCTGCTGCAGCGGGCGTGTTGCGACGTATCCGGTCTGTATGGGGAGGAAGGCCACTTGTATGGATTCCGGTGCGTAGGTTCCGTAGGAAGTTTGTTCTCGCAAAGTCACGATGTGTCGATCTCGTAGGGGCTGCGACGATCTCCGGGGCGACGATTGGCGATCTCTCTCACGCAGCTCCTCGATGCGATGGCTTCGGCGATGACTCTTGCAGCGACGCGATGTGGTCCGCAAGCAGGCAGTGCGGCGATATCACCCAGCGATGACAGGCTCTGCGACGACACTCGCAGTGATGTTAGGCTTCCCGCACCTATCGGGTGCGTCCCGCAAACGAAGGGTGCGACGACTCAGACAGCGGCAGCAGGCGCTGAGACGATCTCGACCTTCGTAGCGGCAGGAATTTCTTCGCACTGTTAGGGATGCGGTCTGCAGAGAGCGATGCGATAACTTTTCTGTTGCAAAGTGAAAAACGAAAATGGCTGTAATTCACTACCAGAGCATGTCACCTGCACCAGTACATGCCCTACCTTTCACATACACTGGGGAGTAGTCTCCTACTAATGAAAGCCACAGGCTGATCCCCATCCTCCTCAGTGATCTGTGAGAGTACTGCTCCCACACCATGCTCTGAAGCGTCTGTCTGCACTATGAACTCACTGGAGAAATCAGGCGCCTTGAGCACCGGTGCTGTGCACATGGCAGTCTTCAGGGCATCAAAAGCAGTCTGACAGGCTTCAGTCTAGTTCACTCTTTTGGGCAACTTCTTAGAAGTCAGTTCTGTCAAGGGGGCAACGATGGTGCCATATCCCTTGACAAACCGTCTGTAATACCCGGTGAGACCTAAGAAGGCCCTCACCTCTGTCTGGGTCTTGGGGGGTTCCCAAGCCAGAATGGTATTGATCTTTGGCTGTAGGGGCGCCACCTGGCCGCTCCCCATTTTGTGTCCCAAGTACACCACAGATCCCTGCCCTATCTGGCACTTGCTGGCCTTGATAGTAAGGCCTGCCCTTTGTAGAGCCTTCAACACTTCGCAGAGGTGTTGCAAGTATTTCTCCCACGTGGAGCTGAACACAGCAATATCATCCAGGTATGCTGCGCTGAATTCCTCCAGCCTGGTCAGTACCTGGTTAACCAGTCTCTGGAAGGTGGCAGGGGCATTCTTCAACCCAAAGGGCATGACTCAGAACTGGAAGTGCCTCTCTGGCATTGAGAATGCGGACCTCTCTTTGGCCTCTCTTTGGCCCCATCAGTTAAGGCAATCTGCCAGTACCCAGAAGTCAAATCAAAGGTACTGAGGTACTGGGCAGCTCCCAACCGATCCACGAGGTCATCAGCTCTGGGGATGGGGTGTGCGTCAGTCTTCGTGACCGCATTGAGCCCACGGTAGTCCACACAAAACCTGAGTTCTGGAGTGGCACCTGGCGCAGCAGCTTTTGGCACTAAGACCACTTGGCTAGCCCAGGGGCTGCTGGAGGGCTCAATCACCCCTAGCACCAACATCTTGGGAACCTCTTCCTTGATGCTGGCCCTGACCTTGTCAGCTACCCTGTAAAACCTTTGTTTCACAGGTAAACTATCTCCAGTGTCCACATCATGGACGCACCAATTGGTGATACCTGGGGTCAGGGAGAACAGGGCGGCAAACTGACCCAGCACTTGGCGACAGTCCCTCTGCTGTTCTGGGGTCAGGGTGGGCAAGAGGACCACACCATCCACTGACCGTCTTGCTCCTTAGCAGCCAGGAGGTCAGGGAGAGGATCACTATCTTCTTCCCTACCAGCATCTGTAGCCATGTGCATTGTCACTTCAGACCTCTCAAAGTGTGGCTTGACGCAGTTCACATGTAAGACTCTCAGGGGTTGCCTGGGGGTCCTCAAGTTAACCAGGTAGGTTACTTCACTTTTCCTTTCCACCACCTCATATGGCCCAATCCACTTGTCTTGGAGCGCTCAAGGCTCCACTGACGCCATCACCCACACTTTCTGCCCAGGTTGAAATTCGACCAGAGTGGTATTCTGGTCATACCATCTTTTCATTTTTTCCTGGCTAGCCTCCAGGCTCTCCTGTGCGAGCTTCCTGAAGCGCTGTGTCTGGTTGCGAAAGGCCAACACATAGCTGAACACATCCTGGGGGGTCTTCCCACGGGATTTCTCCCACCCCTCCTTCACCAGTGTGAGAGTTTCTCTAACAGGGTGGCTATACAGAAGTTCAAAGGGACTGAACCCTAAGGACTTCTGAGGCACCTCCCTGTAGGCAAACAACAGGCATGGTAACAAGACGTCCCACTACCATCTCATGGGCTCTTCTAGGCCCATAATCATACCCTTCAGGGTGCGGTTGAACCTTTCAACCAACCCATTTCCTTGAGGGTGGTAAGGAGTGGTGAACTTATAAATTACCCCACACTCCTCCCACAGAGACTTCATGTACCTAGAGATGAAGTTGGTATCCCGGTCGGAGACCACCTCTCTGGGGAACCCCACACAGGAAAAGATCCCCATCAATGCACGGCCCACCACGGGAGCTGTGATTGTCCTGAGAGGTACTGCTTCCGGGTACCGGGTGGCATGGTCCACCAAGACCAGGATGAACCTGTTGCCTAAGGCTGTCTTGGGGTCCAGGGGCTGCACGATGTTGATGCCCACCCGCTCGAAAGGGGTGCTCACCAGAGGGAAGGGTTGGAGCTGTGCCTTGCACTGTACTCCAGTCTTGCCACTGGCCTGACAAGTTTCGCAAGACCTACAAAAGGAACCATCGTGCTTCCTCATCTGGGGCCAGTGGAATTGGGTGACAAGCCTGTTTAGGGTCTTGTCTTGCCCCAGATGTCCTGCGAGAGGCACGTCATGAGCCAGTCCCAGTAGGAAGTCCCTGAAGCGCATGGGTACCACCAGTACATGGGCTGCACGGTGCTCAGCAAACTTAGGCTGGCTATAAAATAATTCATCTTCCCAGTAGATGAAGTCATCTCTGGCCGCTCCACCTGCTGCCTTGTCTGCAGCCTGCTGCCGCAGACCCACGAGGGATGGGCACTCTTTCTGCTCCAGACAGAATTCCTCCCTGGAGGGCCCACCTTCTTGATGCCAATGGGTCAGCTCAGGTAGGTTGCCCAGTTCGGCTACCCCCTCAGGGTCTGCTTCCTCCTGGACTGTGGGAACAGCTGGGGCTGGTTTCCCGCGCCCTCTGCCCCGTCCTCTCCTGGCAGGTCTCTGGGCCACTGTTTCAGGCTCCAGTTCTGCTGACCTGCCCCCACTGGCTGCCACAGCACGTGTGGTCACACAGATCCATGCAGGCAACCCCAACATCTCCAAATGAGTTCGGTGTTCTACATCCTTCCATGGAGAACTCTCCAGGTCATTACCTAGCAGAAAGTCTACAGGCAAGGCATCACTGACACCAACTTCCAAAAGACCAAAGATTCCCCCCCACTCAAAGGGAACACATGCCACTTTGCAGAGGCGAACTGAACTGTCAGCTGCTACTATAGGGCGGAGTACATTAGGGATACGCTGCTCTTCAGACACCCACTGACACCTCACTGATGTCACACTGGCCCCCGTGTCTCTCAGAGCCTCTATCTCCCTCCCATTGACGGTCACCTTCTGCCCATACTTCTTAGTGTTCATGGGCAGTAAGGTTTCCTGGACCATCTCTTGGTCTCCTAAAGAGACAAGGGACATACCAGCCACCTCCCCACTAGAAACCAAATCCCCCGCAAAGCTGCACTTGTTAACCCTGGGGCAGGAGCACCCGGGGGTGCTAGGGGTCGCTTGGGGCACCGGCTGATAACATGTCCCACCTCGTTGCAGTGAAAGCAGGTAGGGGGACCTCTGTTGTCCGTGGGATCTCTGTAGTCCCGCCTGCCCCTAGGGGACCATGGCTGCTAGTTTTGGGGGGTTGGGATTCCTTCTCCTGGGAACTATTTTGGGGCCCTGGTGTGGACTCCTTTTGATTGTCCTTGTCCCCCCCCCCCACTCTTCTGCTGGGGACCCTGCCCCCCTTTGGCTGTGGTACCCACAATTCCTCTGTGGACCCTGGTACTGGTCCAGTGGTCCGCTTCCTTAGCAAGCTCAATGGGGTCTGTCAGCTTGCTGTCTAAAAGATGCTGGCGCAGCTCTGGAACACAAAGACTACTCAAGTGCTCCCAACTGATTAAATGCAACAACCCCTTAAAATCAGTTACTTTGCTGCTCTTCATCCAACCTTCCAGTGCACGAGAGTATAAATTCACACACTCAATCCAAGTCTCAGATTCTTTCTTCTTAGAATTTCCAAACTGCAGTCTGTACTGCTCTGGAGTAAGTCCATACCTGAGACATAAGGCCTCCTTCATATTGGGGTAGGTCATAGTACCTGCTAATTCTAAGGGCTCTATAGCACTCCTCCCAGAAGCCTCAAAATGTTCCCACAGGCCCGCCCCCCAATGCTGTTCAGGCACACCATTCATTCTCAATGCAATCTCATAGGAAGTAAACCAGGCATAAATATCCTCACTCTTATTATAATTCTGTACCAGATCCTTGGGAATATATACCTTACCCCCATGCACTGGCTGTGCGCTGCCACCATTTGAACTGGCATCCACCTCCTTGGCTTTAAGATCCAGTTCTCTCATGCTCAAATCATGAGCAAAAAGCAATTTCTTTTCCTCCAAGGCGCGTGCACTTTTGCTCTCCTCCGCCACTTTTTCTCTCTCTTTATCCATTTCCAATTGCTTCATTTTTATTTTCATGACTTCCAAGTCATATTCTCTTACTCTCTGATTTTCTTGTAACTCTTCTGGGGTGAGGCCCCTACCGAATAGTTGCTGCCAACTCCTGAGCCTACTCTGCCCACTGGCAGATCTGTGACTTGAAAACCATTCACTGCATCCACAGTATCATTTCCCTCTTGGGCCTCCCAATGGGCATTCAAGATGTCTTGCAGCTAATCTTTCCTGTAGGTACTCTTTATGGGGCACCCAAACTCTTTGCAGAATCTCCTAAGATCCTTTGCTCTGTAGGAATACAAGTCTCCAAAGACAAACTCCAATTCTAGCCCGACATCGCCATCGCCATCCCAGACGGCTACAAGATCATCCGAAGGGACCGCATCAACCAGACCCGAGGAGGCATTGCCGTCATCCACAGGAACACCATCCGCATCACGACCAACACCAACGACACCCTCGCACCCGCCAAGCACCTGCACTTCCAGGTCCACATCAACCCCAAGACCACCCTCAGAGGCACCCTCATCTACAGACCCCCGGGACCACGCACACAATTTAGTGAAGATATCGCCGACTTCATCAGCCCGCACGCCTTCCTCTCCACTGGTGCATATAAAACAATATCCCAAGGGGTATGATTACACAGATTAATCATAAATTACTGGTAAGGATATCTCTACAGTATTATCCTAAAAGAATCAAGGAGTCAAGTATTTCATTCAAAGTAGTGCTAATAAAGCATCATTTTATATACTGGTCAAGAAAGGCTGGGGGAGGGAAGGGGAGAGCAAGGGGGGGGGCAATAAACACAATTAATTACAGCACTGTGAGAACAATTAAACAAATGACAAATGACAAGTATCAGCCCAAAAGGTTGTACAAGGTGCACGAGTGCAGTGAATTGTGACACTACGGCAGCGCAAGTGACAAGAGATACAGCGTGAGCGGCGCAAGGTGTAAGGTGCAAATATATACAGTGACAATACAATGGTTTCCAGTTCAATTATGGTGTCCTAATTTAATTTTTCTAAGGAAAACCACTGTAGGGGGGCGCCTAAAGTCTGGCTGTTTGGTCGACGACGTTTCGATCCGGTTGAATGAGGATCATCTTCAGGACATACAGGGCTGGGTACAGTGCTGTGTGGAAAGGAAATATGGGTAAGGGCAAGCCAATTCACTAAATGAATACCTTATGGAAAGGGGCACCATTAGGGTGCGCTTACCGTTGATCATTGAATATCTGATCAATAGCAGGGAGTTAGCTTGGGGTCAGGCCAGATAAGGTCCAGGTCCGGGCGCTGCACGTGGAGAACTGAAAACAAACATGTGTATGTTTCAGAAATGAGGAAGTATTTCGTGCAGAACAGGGAAGTGAGAGTGGCGGGCGAGAACCTACTCACCAGCAAATTACTTGAATTGGCTGGAAGTCCAGGCGGGGCAATTGCAGATAGGTGGCGGGAAGCGTCCACTTCTACGGCGCAAGTCTCAATTATCTGGGGGAAGGACAAAGGGCATTGGAACAACACACTCGGGAAGTAGAAAAACGGAAAAGCAACAAGGCCGAAGTAAATTACGCTGAGAGCTCCCAGCGTCTTACCTTCAGGCTGTTGTATTAATCACACGGCAGGGCACTTAGTCTGGGGGGACAAGTGGATAGGATAAAAAAAATTAGTAATCCAAAACGGGATGCTGAGGGGTAATGTTCAGAGACTGCACAGCATGGACGTTTGTCGTGGCGTCTTACCGAGTTGAATCCGGAAGGGAGAGTCGGGTAGCAGCGCTCAGTCGCTATGGTGACCGGCGCCATTTCCCCAGTACAGATATCAGGATTGGGCAAGGTCAAGGGAACGCCCATCAGAATAAGCGAGGAGAGGATTGGTCTAAACCGGGTGGTAACGGATAGCGTCTCTGGTTACCAAACAGCCGATCGTACGTCATCACAAGAGTCTTTGGGAACGTAGTACAAGTAGAGGGGGAACGTGGATAAGTATAGAGGCAAAGTGACGCGCCGTGTCCCTGGTGACTAAAATATCGATCATATACCATTTCATGAGAGTGTGGGAGCGTAGACCGATGAGGATCTAAGTTTCACAGTCCTCAGGGGGTGTAGGGAATGCAGCTGAGTATATAGAGGGTAGCCATGGTTCGAGGCTATCGGCCCCATTAGCAGTCATGTAACACGAGCTCTACTGGAAAGACAGGTGTGGGTGTTCACAAGTCCTAAGCGTGGCATGAGGGGAACCTTTATTTTCTGCAGCTAAATCACAGGACATTATTCTAAACAATCACATTTATATTATATTATGTAAAATTACAGTGGCGAACAATGTGAGGGATTGACTGCTCCCCCAAAAACACAGATGTATTAGTGTTGGTAGGGTACATGTAATGGTGGAGAAAGAGACATTAGTAACACATAGCAAATTCAGTGCAGGGAAATATACTTATCATACCAGAATGGTACTGTTCCATTCATCAATGGTGTTCAGTCCCTGGTTCACTGAATCACAAAGGGTAATCCATTTGTTTTCACTTTTGTTCATCAATGTGTGGATGTTACCCCCTCTGGTTGGTAAAGTAATGTGTTCAATGACCTGCCATTTCAAGTCCGTATCTTTGTGTTTGTGAAGCAAGAAGTGTGGAACCATGGGCGATGTAGTCACTTTGCAGTTAATGCGGCTCTTGTGCTGTATGATTCTATTCTTAATCATTTGGGTAGTCTGGCCAATGTACAAGAGACCACAAGGACATTCAATTGCATAGATAACATTGGATGATCTGCAGTTGGTGTGGCTTTTGAGGGTCTGTACTTTTCCTTTGTATTGGAATGTCTTGGTGTTGACGGTGAGATCACAAACAGAACAGTTTTGACATTTGAAGTGTCCGAGGATCGGAGGTAGACCCCATGCTGCAGTGATGCTGTTTTGTTCAGGTTGTTTCTCAGGCCAGGTGATGGCTCGCACTAGATGTGTAGAGAGATTGTCGCCTCTTTGGTAGGAGAACAGCGGCTCCTCCTTGAAGGGAGCAAAGGGTCGTAGGATAGACCAGTTTCTTTTGATTATTTTAGCAACCTCGTTGCTGTTGGGGGAGAATTTAGATACAAAAGGGATTCTCCTCTGGGGTTGTTTGGTCTGGGGCTCCAAGAGATGTTCTCTGTGGCAGTACCATGCTCTCTTGCGTGCCCGAGTGATGAGTTTCTTTGGGTATCCGCGTGTGAGGAGCTTCTGGGTCAGAACCTCTGCTTCCCTGAAATAATCATGGCGCCATTTACAATTGCGCCTAAGGCGTAGAAATTGCCCATAAGGTAGGCCATCCCTGAGTCCTCTTGGATGGAAACTGGTGTACTGTAACAAGGTGTTTCTTTCAGTATTCTTCCGGAATAGGCGGGTTCCCAATTTGCCTTCTTCGGCATGAATGGTCACGTCTAGGAAGGGTAGATCATTGTTTCTGTATTCGCTAGTAAACCGTAGGTGATCTTGGGATTGGTTTAGCCAGTCCATGAAGCTTTTCAGTTGATCTTTTGTACCTGTCCAGAGTAGCAGAATGTCGTCAATGTAACGACGCCAAAGACGAATATTACTATAGAAAGGGTTGCTGGGTTGAAGAAAGATCATTTTTTCCAGATGGTGTACATATAGAATGGCAAAGTTGGGGGCAAAACAAGCCCCCATCGATACTCCTTTAATCTGCAAATAAAATGTCTCCTTGTATAAAAAGTAGTTGTTTTGTAGGGCGATGCGGAGTAAATTCATAATGAATTGTGTAGGAATTTTGGTGGGTCTTGGTCTGGTGTGAAGCAGGGTTTCAATGACTTGTAAACCTTCTTGATGAGGAATATTGGTGTACAAGGATTCGATATCCAGTCCTACCAATAGATCCCGTCCTTCGTCATAGTCTAAATCATCAATGATATTAATCAGATGTGTGGTATCTCTGATGAAGGTGTCTGTAAATGGCACAAATTCTTTCAGGATCGCGTCTAGGTATTTTCCAAGTGGTTCTAGAATAGATCCGCAACCGGATACGATCGGCCTTCCCGGGGGATTGTTCTCGTCCTTATGAATTTTAGGGAGGACGTATATGACCGGGGTTCTTGGGTATGGATTGTTAAGAAAAAGGAATTCCTTTGGAGTCAGAATATCCATTATTTTGGCTTCTTCGGTGAGTTCTCTGATTTTTTCTTTGATTTCAGGTAAAGGGTCTTTTTTGGGAGGACGGTAGTGTTCAGCATTACACAGTTGTCGTTTGAACTCCAGGTCATACTTATCCGCCTGTAGAATTACAATGCCACCACCCTTATCCGCTGGTTTTATGATAAGGTTTTGGTTGTCTTTTAGACCTAGGAGTGCCCGTTTCTCAGCTAGTGAGATGTTGTATGGTACAAATTGTGGTTGTATTTGGAGTGCGGCAATGTCCCTTAAGACCAATCGTTCAAATGCCAAGATTTCGGGTGGCATACTGGTCGATGGAGGATTAAATGAGGAGGGTGGGTGGAATCGTTGGGGAGGTGGTTCCTCAGGCTCAGAATCCTGAAAGAATTGCTTGAGACGAATACGTCGGAAGAATTTAAGGAGACTGGATTGTAATTCCCAAAAATTGGTTCTTTCAGTGGGCACAAAGCTTAGGCCTCGAGAGAGTATGTGTATTTCATCTGGGGTCATGGTATGATTCGATAAATTAAAGATAGGAACAAGTTCATGTGCATTTGATGTCGGTGCCATGTTGTCCTCTGTGGTAGTAGTAGGTGTGGATGTTATTGGTGCGGGCCCCATTGGTAGTACCTGTTGCGGGTTTGTCTGTCTCCCGGTACTTGTGGTTGGTACTGACGGGTTCTTCTTGGTTGTGGAGGCGGTTGGCCGCGTCCTCGTCCTCGTCCTCGTCCCCGTTCTAAAAAATCCTGGGGAAGAAGAGGCTGTGGTCTGTTGGGTAGTCTTGAATGGCTAGGGCCTTCGTCTGGGTCAGATTCCTCTGCAGATGTGTTTGAAGAATTCGAAAAGGTAACTCGTTGGTTATTTCTGAATCGTCCCCAGTTTTTTGTTCTCGGGGGATTGTAGGGAGTATTATAGAATTCCTCGTTGAGATAAGGGTAAGTTTTTTCTACTTTATAGAATTTAATGTCTTTTTGAATCTTGTTGGTTTTTTTGTTTAGTTCAAAGGTATTGAATGTGAAGATTGTGGCCTTTACTTTATCAAGTAAGTTCTTAGCATCCTCTCCACTGACTACATCCTCCTCGGGGACCTCAACTTCCACCTGGAGAACAACAACGAGAGCAACACCACCACCCTGCTGGACAACCTCGCAAACCTCGGACTCAAGCAACTGGTGACCACCCCCACCCACTACGCCGGACACACACTCGACCCCGTCTTCTCATCCAGCAAGGACATCACCTTCAGCCAAGCCACCGGACTCCACTGGACGGACCACAGCTGCGTTCACTTCAGCTTCCGAAGGACCACGATCCACCACCACCAGCAACAGGTTGCACGCAGAAGCTGGCACAAGATCACAGCCGACCAGCTCGCGACCTCCCTGAGCATGAACCCTCCCACCAGCACAACAAAACCAAGCCAGGCGGCCACCAACCTTGCGAAGTGGAGCAGCTACTGTGCAGACGACCTCGCCCTGCTGAAGACCCCGCCTAGCAGACCCGGTAGCAAGAAAGCCCCATGGTTCACCGACGAACTCAAGAGCTCCAAGAAGAACTGCCGAGCCCTCGAGAGAACCTGGCGCAGAGACCCAACACCGGACAACATGACTGCCCTCAAGCTCGCCACCCGAAAACACCACCAACTCATCCACACCACCAAGAAAACCGCATTCAAGGAACGACTGGACAACAACGCACACAACAGCAAGGAACTCTTCAACATCGTTAAAGAGCTCTCCAACCCCAACGCCGGAAACAACGACATCACCCCTTCGCAAGACCTCTGCAACTCCCTCGCCTCCTACTTCCACAACAAGATCGCGGACATACACAACAGCTTCAGCACTCAACTGACGCACGCCACGACGAACCACCGGCCCCCACCACCACCCTCCGCGCCTGGACCCCGATCAGCACCGAAGACACCGTCCGCACGATGAACTCCATCCACTCCGGATCTCCTACCGACCCCTGCCCTCACCATGTCTTCAACAAGGCCGACGCTGTCATCGCACCCCACCTGCGGGACATCATCAACACCTCCTTCGACACCGCTACCTTCCCAGAGAGCTTGAAGCACGCCGAACTCAGCGCTCTACTAAAGAAGCCATCAGCCGACCCCACCGACCTCAAGAACTACCGCCCCATCTCGCTGCTCCCGTTTCCTGCAAAAGTCATTGAGAATACCGTCAACAAGCAGCTGGCCGCCTTCCTCAAGACGAACGGATCCCTCGACCTCTTGCAGTCTGGCTTCCGGGCCAACCACAGCACCGAGACCGCCCTGATCGCAGCCACCGACGACATCCGAGCACTGTTTGACAACGGAGAAACAGCAGCCCTCATCCTCCTAGACATCTCTGCGGCCTTCGACACTGTCTGCCACCGTACAATAGTGCAGTGACTCAGCAACGTCGGAATCCAGGAGAAGGCACTGGAGTGGATCATCTCCTTCCTCGCCGGAAGGACACAGAGAGTCCGCCTCACCCCGTTCAGATCTGAAGCCACCAAAGTCATCTGCGGCGTTCCTCAGGGCTCCTCGCTCAGTCCAACCCTCTTCAACGTCTACATGAGCCCCCTCGAAGACATCGGACGCCAGCACAACCTCAACATCATCTCCTACGCCGATGACACCCAGCTGATTCTCTCCCTCACCAACGACCCCACCTCCGCCAGAGCCAACCTTCACGAAGGGATGAAAGAGGTAGCCGAATGGATGAAGATCAGCCACCTGAAACTAACTCGAACAAGACAGAAGTCCTCATCCTGGGATCCTCACCCTCCGCCTGGGACGACTCCTGGTAGCCCCCTGCCCTAGGCAGCGCACCCAAACCAACAGACCACGCACGCAACCTAGGCTTCATCCTGGACTCCTCCCTCTCCATGACCAGACAAGTCAACGCCGTCTCCTCGTCGTGCTTCAACATCCTGCGCATGCAACGAAAGATCTTCCGGTGGATCCCCACCGAGACCAGGAAGACGGTCACCCAGGCCCTCGACACCAGCCGTCTGGACTACGGCAATTCCCTCTACGCCGGAACCACCGCCAAACTCCAGAAGAGACTCCAGCGGATCCAGAACGCCTCAGCACGACTCATCCTGTACATCCCCCGTCACAGCCACATCTCCGGACACCTGAGAGACCTGCACTGGCTCCCGGTCAACAAGAGAATAACCTTCCGACTCCTCACCCACGCACACAAAGCCCTACACAACCAAGGCCCAGGATACCTCAACAGCCGCCTCAACTTCTATGCTCCCAAACGCCAGCTTCGATCGACCGGCCACGCCCTCGCCGCCGTCCCCCGCATCCAAAGAGCCACCACAGGGGGACGGTCCTTCTCCTACTTCGCCGCCAAGACATGGAACTCCCTCCCGACCCACCTCCGCCTGACCCAGGACCACCTCGCCTTCAGGAAGCAACTCAAGACCTGGCTGTTTGAGCAGTAGCGGACGCCCCTCCCCTAGCGCCTTGAGACCCTCTGGGTGAGTAGTGAGCTATATAAATGCTTTGATTGATTGATTGATTCTACGTCTGCCCCTTATTAGGTGCCTTTTCTCTTGTAGACATGATGCTTTGAAGAGTTACTCAAAAATAGAATCAAGGGGGGGCGTGGCTGACGACCGATTAAGATGGCCGCTTAGTTTTTGAGCTCCGGGGTTATCCTTGCCCTTCACATCTATCCGCTTACGTATCCGGCAATTACAGGGCTCCGACGGCTGGAGCCGACGTCCAAACCTGAGCGGCGGTGTCCGGAAGCACTCCGGTGAAAATCCGTGCATGCCAGCGGCTGGAATCGCCATTTGAAGAGGAGCGGCCTTAGTGCGGCGGCCAGACCGGGGACTGTAGTGCTGCGGGCGCCCGGCACGGGGACCGCTGTGACGCGCTGCGGTGCACGGCTGCAATCCGAGTACAAACCCCACGCTGTGGACTCTGGAAACACCTGCTGTATCCCTTAAAGACCTCCCGCCTCCAGATCCTCTTCACGGGCCCTACAATCCGTGGAACTCCTGCTGCCTGGGGTCGCCCGACTTAGCTTACGGCCGGAGAGGAGCCATTTTGAGAGCCGGGCCGCGGCTGCCGCACACGCCTCGGAGTAAAGCCAGCCAATGCTGTGGAATTGATCGGTGCTGCCCCCCAGCAGCTCCGCTTTACCTTGTGCCCCCACAGCTTCGGCCAGACGATTTGGAGAGGTACGGTGCCATATTCTGCTCTCCGTTTTGACCGGGGATTGGGTCCGATGGACTTGCGCCCCCCCCCTGCCTCCCCCCATCTCTGGCGCCAGGGCCTAGATGGGTGCTGGCTTGCAGTACTCGGTCCCTACATGAACTGACGTCGGTCAGGGACCTATTAAGGAGGGTCTTAGTTGCGCTGGCAAGGGACAGGTCCTGCTGCCACACTACCACCTCCAGTGCAAAATCCCTTCACAACGCTATACCTGTACCAGCGTTTGTTTCTTGAAAAAGGGCGCAAGGCCAAATCGCCATACTTTGCTACATCAGCAGATACTTTTACAGGATGATACGTCCTCCTTTATTTCCCTCTGGCCCACTGGTCACCTTGGAAGCAGCCCACCCGCACCTTCTACTGCGGGCGGCCTTGGGCCCCAGGAACTACCCCGATCGATTGAGCCATGGCGGGAAGGGGTCCCTAAAAACAGGCCGAGCAGCAAAAATTGGACAAATACGCATATGGCAAGCACTCCCCCACAGCGCCGGAAGGACGCTCCACACAGCATAAGACGCCAGATACAGAGGGAACCTCAAAAATCACACTCGAGGACGTCATGCGAGCTCTTGCCAACGTCCAGACTACTGTTGGAATGATATCCACTGATGCATCCCTGTTACGTGCTGACCTCCACAAAATGGCGGATAGGGTGAAAGAGGTAGAGGTGGTGGCTAAATCGTTGGTAGTGGATATGTCAGAGCTCCAGGTTGCGGTTGCTCACCTTGAAAAAGAGAACAAACTGCTCGCTGACAAGCTCGATGATCAAGAAGGATGCGCAAGACGGAACAACGTTAGAATTATAGGTATTCCGGAGTCTGAAGGCACCCAGGCGATGGACTAATACGTGGAGGAGCTGATAAAATCTAAACTACAGCCTAAGGGACTCTCTCATTTCTTCTCAGTGGAGCGTGCCCACAGGGTACCAGGAGGAAGACCAAAGCCGGGGGCACCCCCTCGACCGGTACTGGCCAGACCCTTCAATTTTAGAGATAGAGACGCAATTTTACAAGCGGCACGCATCTCACCTCCAATACGCATTTTGAACTCTACTGTTAACTTCTTCCCTGATTACACTGCAGCTGTTTCGAGGCATAGGCGAAGTTTCTTTGACGTCAAAAAGCTGCTTCGAGAAAAGGAACTACCATATTCAATGCTCTTCCCTGCAAAGCTTAGAGTAGTGGCTGGAGACCGAACCTGGTTTTTTGATACGCCGGAGGTGGCTATGGACTGGATCGAGGGGTGGCGTCCGGTGGGCCATGCTGAGCAAGGAAATGGCTCTCGTCGCCGCAGAGAAGAGGAAGAAGATCCGGAGAAACAAGGTCCCAGAAGCTGTGGATCGAGCCAGGTGACACCATTGGAGGAGGAATAGACTGTGCAGATGCACCGGTGTTCCATGCCACATTGGGTGGCAAAATGGCCTTTTTGAACTTTGCCGTTTTAAGGTTATGGACTGAGGCAGGCCTTGGAGTCTTAGAAGGGCTGGAGCCTCACAGAAATCATTACCTCCGATACGCAAGTATTGCAATTTTGGGTGGGTCAAAGCACTCTACTGAGTTTGGGTGGCGGACAGTTCTAGGCTTGCTAGGCAGGGAGGCATGGAGGGGGGGTGGGAGTTTGGGTAAGGGAACACATGTTTTGTTTTTGGTTCAATGCAATGTTTTTGGGGCAATACTCTCCTTTCATGATGGATCTATGTGTAGCATATGTGGCTTTACATACTTGACACACTTTGAAACGACTGATGGCTGAACATGTTTCACAGGAGTCTAAGTCTCCCCAATCAGCCTTAACGGTAATGTCATGGAATGTCCGAGGGTAAGGAGACAAAGTGAAGAGGGGTTTGGTGCTCCAGCATTTAAAGCGCTTTGGCCCCGCGGTGGCGCTCCTGCAAGAAACGCACTTAATGGGTTCTGCTGTCAAGGCCATGGGTAGATGGGGATACCAAATGGTGGCACATGCTGAGTTTTCCTCAGGTTCTAGAGGTACGGGGATACTTATCAGAAAGAATTTCCCGCTGATAATACAACAGAAGCGAACAGACGACCAAGGCCGCTTCGCAGCACTGACAAGTCAATGGGAAGGGCGTTTATTTAATTTAGTCTCTGTCTATATCCCTCCGGCTCTTCATGCGCAAGCCCACTCTGCCTTCACAAAATTCCTACTAGCACCACCTGCTGCAACACTGCTCATAGGGGGCAACTTTAACAATATAATGGATGATACGATGAACAGATTTCCCACTAGATCAGGGGTACAGGGTGGACGACGTCTCCTTGGTTTCACGGAGGATATGGGTCTTACAGATAGTTGGCGATACAAGCACCCTGACGAGCGGCAGTACACTTTTTGCTCCGGGGTCCACAACTGTCACACACGCATTGACTATTTCCTAACCTGAGCAGACGGCCTGCCAGGAATAGAAGAGGCACTTATTCGCCTAAGGGGTATATCGGACCACTCCCCGTTGCTGCTCAAGTACACACATCATCAGACTTCCAGAAAGCGTATGTTCCCGATTTATGCATGGTTTGTACACATGTGCCCCCCATTATGTAGCACCTCAAAGCCACTACCAAACTATTCTTTCAAAAGAATGCGGGCACAGTGGACTCCTCTAGCACGCTCTGGGAGGCCTACAAGGTAGTCCTGCGTGGGAAAGCAATAGCCTCAAGTACAGGTCACAGGCAGGCGCAGAGGGCAGAGTTAGACAACCTTGAGGAGGAACTAGCCGCCGCAATGCACCGTCCCTTGCAGCCACCCTTGAGGTCCAACTAAAACAAGCGGCGTGTGTGGCGTATTAAAGGGAAAATGTGATAGCTCACTTTCAAGCAACTAGGCATAGGGTATAGGAACTGGGAGATAAAGCAGGAAAGATGCTGGCCTGGTTGGATAGGAAGGAAAGGGCAAACAGGGTCATAGCGCAGCTGCTCTCCCCCACTGGTTCCATGACCTCTGAGCCAGACGGTATAGTGGACATACTGGCCGATCATTATGAGCAATTATATGCCCCCGGCATCCTACATGTCTGAGGAGGCATATGACTATATCAAAGATCTATCTATCCCTCGACTTTCCCCAAAGGCAATACTCCTTTAGAGGCAGACATCACCATAGAAGAGTTACAGACTGCAACCTACTCACTCGCGTCTGGGAAGGTGCTGGGACCTAACGGATTCCCAGTGGAACTGTATAAAACGACAGCACAGACCTCTACTCCCTTCTTGCTTGAGATGTTCCTTGACAGTCTCGAAGCGGGAGAACTGCCAAGAGACCAGCGGCTCACCACAATCATCGCGATCCATAAACCTGGCAGACCAAAGAAGGACTGCGCGTCCTATCGCCCCATCTCCCTGATAAACGCAGAACCAAAGATCCTGGCCAAACTTCTGGCACTGTGGCTGACTCCTCACCTCTCCTCCTTAGTGCACCCGGATCAGTCTGGCTTTATGCCGCACCGAAGCACGGCACTTAATTTGCGCAGGCTCTACGCGGTCTTGGCACGTCAGTCGTATATTCGGGAACCTGCGGTAATTCTCTCCTTGGACGCCACTATGGCGTTTGATACCGTGAAATGGCCTTACCTGTTTGCCGTGCTCCGCCACATGGGCTTCGGTCCGAAATTCTGTGCCTGGGTTCGCCTCCTTTACAATAAGCCCTTGGCGCATGTTGCGGCCAATGGACACATCTCCCGTGACATCCCACTTGGCAGAGGTACGCGGCAGGGATGACCGTTGTCCCCTTAGTGCACCCGGATCAGTCTGGCTTTATGCCGCACCGAAGCACGGCACTTAATTTGCGCAGGCTCTACGCGGTCTTGGCACGTCAGTCGTATATTCGGGAACCTGCGGTAATTCTCTCCTTGGACGCCACTATGGCGTTTGATACCGTGAAATGGCCTTACCTGTTTGCCGTGCTCCGCCACATGGGCTTCGGTCCGAAATTCTGTGCCTGGGTTCGCCTCCTTTACAATAAGCCCTTGGCGCATGTTGCGGCCAATGGACACATGTCCCGTGACATCCCACTTGGCAGAGGTACGCGGCAGGGATGACCGTTGTCCCCGCTGCTCTTCGCGCTGAATCTTGAACCACTTGCAATTTGGATCAGATGGGAACCCTCCATCAAGGGACTTTCCTGGACCAGCACGTGGGAAGACCGTATATCCCTATATGCAGATGATATCTTGCTATACCTCACCTCCCCCAAGAAATCCATCCTAGAATTACTGAACATGTGTGAGAAGTTTGGAAGAGTGTCTAGTTACAGAATCAATTGGTCCAAGTCCGTTCTCCATGTCCTGACCGGCCCTCCTCCCATTCTACCCGCGAGTTGCCCCCTGCGCACTACCATGACAGCATTTAAATACCTGGGTATCTATATTACATCTGACCCAAACGAATTTTCAGCTTTAAATCTTAGTCCCCAGTTAGAGCGCTTTAAGCATGACGTTAAGGTATGGCGGACTCTCCCTCTTACACTTCCGGGTAAAGTGGTGCTATACAAAATGATGGCGCTCCCGCACTTTCTATATGTCCTCGAGAATACACCATTTCTGCTTCCTGACTCTTATTTTAGGGCTATTGCCTCTACTGTTTCCAATTTATTGTGGGATGGGAGGCCCCCACGTATTGCACAAGCTAAATTAACAAAGAGCTGGTATGATGGGGGAATAGCACTTCCCAATAGGGAATTATATTACCGGGCGGCCCATCTTAAGCAGATAAATTACTGGTTACATGCCCCACAGACCGAGCCGGCATACCTAGCTGATAGACAGTGCTTGGAGAACAGAGGGCTGTTGGGTAACCTCTATAGCCGTTGCATGCCCCCGGACCTTCTTGGGCCCACATGGCATTCGGTACAACTTTGGTATAAGGCAAATAAACGTCTTAACTGCTCTGGGACGATCACATTATTGACACCACTATGGGACTCCTACAGGTTGGGCTCCCTCCGCAACAGCGCCGGGTTCCGCAACTGGGATAACATAGGCATTTTAGTGGTAGGTGACCTTTGGAAGGGAGGTAAGATGACTCAGAACGAGAGATTCAGATACCTCCAAATCAGACACACACTTCTGTCAGTCATACCGGCTGATACCGAGTTACAGGAATCCTCCCCTCGAGAAAACAGGCTTCTGACAGAACACATGCCAGATAGAGCCACTTCCTTGACCTACCGAAAATTGATAAATAACCTTCCTGATATAACGTCCACACTAAGACGGAACTGGGCCGGAGACGTGGGCGACTTTGATGAGTCTAAGTGGCAAGAGGCCCTCTCGTCCCCCCGGGAAACAGCCATCCCCTCGAAGTTACAACTGGTCCAACTCAAAATATTACATCGTACATATTACACTAGAACACTGTTATATAAGATAGGATCAACCTCACATAAATATTGCTTACGACACTGTGGGGATGAGGGGACATTCTATCATACCATATGGGACTGCAAACACATAGCAGCATACTGGACGGCAGTCATGTGTACAATTTCCCAGACTATGGATGTTTCCCTTGTGCCCGAACCCCATCGTTGTTTGTTGAATGTGTGGGAACCAAACTACTTAAATCACCGTCAGCATGATTGGGTAATGTTGGGCATGATAGTGGCAAAACGTAACATCTCCTTTCTGTGGGGCTCAGAGGCACTGCCTACCCTCCATAAGTGGTGCAAGGATATGGACAAAATGATGGCATCAGAGAAGTCGGTATTCCTGCACCGGGGGTGCCCCAAGAAATGGGAGTAAATTTAGGGGGCTTGGAATAAGTTTTGTGGTAATATCTACGAGCCTCCAAACATTGCAGACGATGATAGTGCCTCAGACTGATACGGTTCAGACGTGTAGAGATTATTACTACTGATGTGTCCATTCATGTATTCTGTATATGTAACTTGTATAACGGATAAGGCTGCTTTGCTCTCATGGTCCATAGAATGCATATTATTTCATCTGTATATATTATTGCCCTTTTTATGTTATGCTAATAAAACACATATACAAAAAAAAAATAGAATCAAAATCGATTCAATTCGATTCAAAAACTTTATTCGATCATTGATTAATAATCATAAAAGTACATACATACATAAGTAATAAAACATGAGGGTACAGCAGGTTTTAAGTTAATCACATATCAAAAAAGGGTGCTTTTCCTCAAGCTTATCGATTTTAAAATATATACTGCAGTAAAAAAACAGATGTCCTGTGAATTAAGTCCAAATAAATCCAAAATCAAAAACCAGTAGTATGCGGTGGCGTAGTGGTCTGCACTCACTAGTGATATACACCAATCACTGTGGGTCTAGTACAAATACAAGTTCAAATCCCCACCGCTGACCAACAATGTTAGAACTGGGGGTGTCTAGTTGGCAGAGGTAGGTACCACTGTCCACATAGGGACCCTTGCTTCTAGTCAGGGTAAGGAGGAAACCCTCTGGGATAACCCCTGCTCACCCTCTAGGTAGCTTGGCATGAGCAGTCAAGGCTAATCAGAAGGCAAGGTGTAAAGTATTTGTACCAACACTCACAGTAACACAGTGAAAACACCACAAACTGACTTCACAACAGTTTAGAAAAATAAAGGTATATAATCTAAACTACACAAGACCAAAACGACAAAAATCCAATATACACAGTTCAAGAATATGGTTTCAAAAGAGTTCTTAAGGTTGCAATAAAAGTTCTTAAGGTTGCAATAAAAGTTCTTTAGGTTGCGATAAAATAATCCACAGATGCGTGAAAAGTTAACAGTTGAGTCACGTTTAGCCAACAGTACCTTTGAATATGACAAAGTTCCAAAAGCAGAAGCTGGTGCTGATGCCTCAGCTTCTTCAGGGCCCAGACTTCAGCAAAAGCTTCCCTTTCAATCGCACTCCACTTCTGTTCCCTGGGGAGTAGTCTCCTACTAATGAAAGCCACAGGCTGGTCTCCGTCCTCCTCAGTGATCTGTGAGAGTACTGCTCCCACACCATGCTCTGAAGCATCTGTCTGCACTATGAACTCACTGGAGAAATCAGGCGCCTTGAGCACTGGTGCTGTGCACATGGCAGTCTTCAGGGCATCAAAAGCAGACTGGCAGGCTTCGGTCCAGTTCACTCTTTTGGGCAACTTCTTAGAAGTCAGTTCTGTCAAGGGGGCAACGATGGTGCCATATCCCTTGACAAACCGTCTGTAATATTCGGTGAGACCTAAGAAGGCCCTCACCTCTGTCTGGGATCTGGGGGGTTCCCAAGCCAGAATGGTATCAATCTTTGGCTGTAGGGGCGCCACCTGGCCGCTCCCCACCTGGTGTCCCAAGTACACCACAGATCCCTGCCCTATCTGGCACTTGCTGGCCTTGATAGTGAGGCCTGCCCTTTGTAGAGCCTTCAACACTTCGCAGAGGTGTTGCATGTGTTCCTCCCACGTGGAGCTGAACACAGCAATATCATCCAGGTATGCAGCGCTGAATTCCTCCAGCCCGGTCAGAACCTGGATAACCAGTCTCTGGAAGGTGGCAGGGGCATTCTTCAACCCAAAGGGCATGACTCGGAACTGGAAGTCCCCCCCTGGCATTAGGAATGCGGACCTATCTTTGTCCCCCTCAGTTAAGGCAATCTGCCAGTACCCAAAAGTCAAATCAAAGGTACTGAGGTACTGGGCATCTCCCAACTGATCCACAAGCTCATCAGCTCTGGGGATGGGGTGTGCGTCAGTCTTCGTGACTGCATTGAGCCCACGGTAGTCCACGCAAAACCTGAGTTCTGGAGTGGCACCTGGCGCAGCAGCTTTTGGCACTAAGACCATTGGGCTAGCCCAGGGGCTGCTGGACGGCTCAATCACCCCTAGCGCCAACATCTTGGAAACCTCTTCCTTGATGCTGGCCCTGACCTTGTCAGCTACCCTGTAAAACCTTTGTTTCACAGGTAAACTATCTTCAGTGTCCACATCATGGATTCACCAATTGGTGATACCTGGAGTCAGGGAGAACAGGGGGGCAAAGTGAACCAGCACTTGGTGACAGTCCCTCTGCTGTTCTGGGGTCAGGGTGGGGGAGAGGACCACACCATCCACTGACCCGTCTTGCTCCTTAGCTGCCAGGACGTCAGGGAGAGGATCACTATCTTCTTCCCCTCCAGCATCTGTAACCATGAGCATTGTCACTTCAGACCTCTCAAAGTGTGGCTTGAGGCGGTTCACATGTAAGACCCTCAGGGGTTGCCTGGGGGTCCTCAAGTTAACGAGGTAGGTTACTTCACTTTTCCTTTCCATCACCTCATATGGCCCAGTCAACTTGTCTTTGAGCGTGCAAGGCTTCACTGGCGCCATCACCCACACTTTCTGCCCAGGTTGAAATTAGACCAGAGTGGTATTCTGGTCATACCATCTTTTCATTTCTTCCTGGCTAGCCTCCAGGTTCTCCTGTGCGAGCTTCCTGAAGCGCTGTGTCTGGTTGCAAATGGCCAACACATAACTGAACACATCCTGGGGGGTCTTCCCAAGGGATTTCTCCCACCCCTCCTTCACCAGTGTGAGAGGTCCTCTAACACGGTGGCTATACAGAAGTTCAAAGGGACTGAACCCTAAGGACTTCTGAGGCACCTCCCTGTAGGCAAACAACAGGCATGGTAACAAGACGTCCCACTTCCATCTCATGGACTCTTCTAGGCCCATAATCATACCCTTCAGGGTGCAGTTGAACAGTTCAACCAACCCATTTCCTTAAGGGTGGTAAGGAGTGGTGAACTTATAAATTACCCCACACTCCTCCCACAGAGACTTCATGTACCTAGAGATGAAGTTGGTACCCCGGTTGGAGACCACCTCTCTGGGGAACCCCACATGGGAAAAGATCCCCATCAATGCACGGCCCACCACGGGTGCTGTGATTGTCCTGAGAGGTACTGCTTCCGGGTACCGGATGGCATGGTCCACCAAGACCAGGATGAACCTGATGCCTAAGGCTGTCTTGGGGTCCAGGGGCCGCACGATGTTGATGCCCACCCGCTGGAAAGGGATGCTCACCAGAGGGAAGGGTTGGAAGGGTGCCTTGCACTTTATTCCAGTCTTGCCACTGGCCTGACATGTTTTGCAAGACCTACAAAAGGAACCATCGTGCTTCCTCATCTGGGGCCAGTGGAAGTGGGTGACAAGCCTGTTTAGGGTCTTGTCTTGCCCCAGATGTCCTGCGAGAGGCACGTCATGAGCCAGACCCAGTAGGAAGTCCCTGAAGTGCGTGGGTACCACCAGCACACGGGCTGCACCGGGCTCAGCAAACTTAGGCTCGCTATATAATAAGTCATCTTCCCAGTAGATGAAGTTATCTCTGGCCGCTCGACCTGCTGCCTGGTCTGCAGCCTGCTGCCACAGACCAACGAGGGATGGGCACTCTTTCTGCTCCTGACAGAATTCCTCCCTGGAGGGCCCACCTTCTTAATGCCAATGGGTCAGCTCAGGTAGGTTGCCCAGTTCGGCTACCTGTTCCCCTGTAGGTTCCAGGGCATCCCCGACAGGGTCTGCTTCCTCTTGGACCGTGGGAACAGCTGGGGCTGGTTTCCCGCGCCCTCTGCCCCGTCCTCTCCTGGCAGGTCCCTGGGCCACTGTTTCAGGCTCCTGTTCTGCTGAATCACCCATACTGGCTGCCATAGCACGCGTGGTCACACAGATCCACGTAGGCAACCCCAACATCTCCAAATTAGTTTGGTGTTCAACATCCTTACATGGAGAACTCTCCAGGTCATTACGTAGCAGACAGTCTACAGACAACAACTTCCAAAAGACTAGAGACTCCCCCACTCCAAGGGAACACATGCCACTTTGCAGAGGCGCACTGATCTATCAGCTGGTACTATAGGGCGGAGTACATTAGGGATACACTGCTCTTCAGACACCGACTGACACCTCACGGATGTTACACTGGCCCTGGTGTCTCTCAGAGCCTCTATCTCCCTCCCATTGACGGTCACCTTCTGCCCATACTTCTTAGTGTTCATGGGCAGTAAGGTTTCCTGGACCATCTCTTGGTCTCCTAAAGAGACAAGGGAAATAATTGCTGGCCCCACCTCCCCACTAGAAACCAACCCCCCCCAAAGCTATACTTGCTAACCCTGGGGCAGGGGCAACAGTGGGTGCTGGGGTCGCTTGGGGCACCGGCTGATAACATGTACCACCTCGTTGCAGTGAAAGCAGGTAGGGGGACCTCAGTTGTCCCTGTGATCTCAGTAGTCCCACCTGCCCCTAGGGGGACATGGTTGTCTAGTTTTGGGGGATTGAGATTCCTTCTCCTGGGAACTATTTTGGGGCCCTGGTGTGGACTCCTTTTGATTGCCCTTGTCCCCCCACTCTTCTGCTAGGGACCCTGCCCACGTTTAGCTGTGGTATCCACAATTCCTCTGTGGACCCTGCTACTGGTCCAGTGGTCCACTTCCTTAGCAATCTCAATGGGGTCTGTCAGCTTGCTGTCTAAAAGATGCTGGCGCAGCTCTGGAACACAAAGACTACTCACATGCTCCCAACTGATTAAATGAAACAACCCCTTAAAATCAGTTACTTTGCTGCCCCTCATCCAACCTTCCAGTGCACGCGAGTATATATTCACACACTCCATCCAAGTCTCACATTCTTTCTTCTTAGAATTTCTAAACTGCAGTCTGTACTGCTCTGGAGTAAGTCCATGCCTGAGACATAAGGCCTCCTTCATATTGGGGTAGGTCATGGTACCTGCTAATTCTAAGGGCTCTAGGGCACTCCTCCCAGAAGCCTCAAAATGTTTCCACAGGCCCGCCCCCCAATGCTGTTCAGGCACACCATTCATTCTCAATGCAATCTCATAGGAAGTAAACCAGGCATAAATATCCTTACTCCTATTATAATTCTGTACCAGATCCTTGGGAATATTTACTTTACCCCCATGCACTGGCTGCGCGCTGCCACCATTTGAACTGGCATCCACCTCCGTGGCTTTAAGATCCAGTTCTCTCATGCTCAACTCATGATACTAAAGCAATTTCTTTTGCTTCAAGGCGCAGGCACTTTTGCTTTCCTCCGCCACCTTTTCTCTCTCTTTATCCATTTCCAATTGCTTCATTTTCATTTTCATGACTCCCAAGTCATATTCTCTTACTCTCTGATTTTCTTGTAACTCTTCTGGGGTGAGGCCCCTACCGGAATGGCTGCTGCGAGCTCCTGATCCTACTCTGCCCACTGGCTGATCTGTGACTTGAAAACCATTCACTGCATCCACATCATCATTTCCCTCTTGGGCCTCCCAATAGGCCTTAAAGATGTCTCGCAGCTCATCTTTCCTGTAGGTACTCTTTATGGGGCACCCAAACTCTTGGCAGAATCTCCTGAGATCCTCTGCTCTGTAGGAATACAAGTCTCCAAAGACAAACTCCAATTCTACTTCTGCCCCCTCACTGAGTGCCTTTTCTCTTGTAGACATGATGCTTTGAAGAGTTACTCAAAAATAGAATCAAAATCAAAAAACAGTAGTATGCAGTGGCGTAGTGGTCTGCACTCACTAGTGATGTACACCCATCACTGTGGGTCTAGTACAAATACAAGTTCAAATCCCCACCGCTGACCAACAAAGTTAGAACTGGGGGTCTCTAGTTGGCAGAGGTAGGTACCACTGTCCACATAGGGACCCTTGCTTCTAGTCAGGGTAAGGAGGAAACCCTCTGGGATAACCCCTGCTCACCCTCTAGGTAGCTTGGCACGAGCAGTCAAGGCTAATCAGAAGGCAATGTGTAAAGTATTTTTACCAACACTCACAGTAACACAGTGAAAACAGCACAAACTGACTCCACAACAGTTTAGAAAAATAAAGGTATTTAATCTAAACTACACAAGACCAAAACAACAAAAATCCAACATACACAGTCCAAGAATATGGTTTCAAAAGAGTTCTTAAGGTTGCAATAAAAGTTCTTTAGGTTGCGATAAAATAATCCACAGATGCGTGAAAAGTTCACAGTTGCGTCACGTTTAGCCAACAGTACCTTTAAATGCGACAAAGTTCCAAAAGCAGAAGCTGGTGCGGTGAAAAACAAGCGATGCGTTGCTCCTGAGACCCTGGGGAGGTGATGCGACAGCCCCGCTGCAGCAGCGGGTGTGTTGCGATTAATCTGGTCTGTATGGGGAGGAAGGCCACTTGTATGGATTCCGGTGCATAGGTTCCGTAGGAAGTTTGTTCTAGCAAAGGCACAATGCGTCGATCTTGTAGGGGCTGCGACGATCTCCGGGGCGACGATGTGCGATCCAGCGGTGATCTCTCTCTCGCGGCTCCTTGATGTGATGGCTTCGGCGATGACTCTCGCAGCAATGTGATGCCGTCCGCAAGCAGGCGGTGCGGCGATCTCACCCAGCGATGACAGGCTCTGTGACGACACTCGCAGCGATGTTAGGATTCCCGCACCGATCGGGTGCGTCCCGCAAACGAAGGGTGCGACGACTCTGACAGCGGCAACAGGCGCTGCGACGATCTCGACCTTCATAACGGCGGGAATTTCCTCACACTGTCGGGGATGTGCTCCGCGGCGGCAATGCAATAACTTTTCTGTAGCAAAGTCTCTCACATCTTAGTTTCCAGCTTCCCAGCACAGGTACAACTTCCAGAGGCACAAAACATGGGCCAAGCACTCCAGAAAGGACAGAACTCTCTCAGTAGAGTTCTGGGGAAGCTGGGAGTGAAGTCATTTTGTTCCAGGGACTTTAGAACAGGGAGCCAGCTCTTCTCAGGCCCTTGGAGATTCCTTCAAGCAAGGGGACACAGCACAGCAGAGTCCTTCGCCTCTCCTTGGCAGCAGAGCAACAGCTGGACAATCTTCCTTCTTCAGTTTCAGCTTTCTCCTTGGCCGAGGTTCCTTCTTGATTCCAGGATGATCTAATTTTCTGTTGTCAGGGGTCCTGTACTTAAATCCCTAAAAGTCTTTGTTCTCTTTGTGCAAGTGGGCCCTGAGCCCGGTCTGAACCAGTTCAGGGTGTTTCTTGAGCACTTTGTTTTCCTGGCTTCTCCTTTCCTTTCAGGGTGAGGGGCAGGGTCGCCAGCCACCCAGCAGGAGGTGGAGCCAGCATTGTGGAAGGCAGGCACAGCCCTATGCAGGCCCAGGTGCTATCTCCTCCCACCACTCAAGTTGCAAATGCAGTCATTCAGCCTAGGCTGACTCAGCCAGCCTCCTGGGGAATCCCCAGCCCCTGTCACTCTCAAACCAGACAGTCAATACACAAACAGGCCAAGGCACACAGAAGGGTCAGACAAGAGAACAGCAACTTTCTAAAAGTGCTGTTCTCAAACACAGGATTTAAAAACAACCTTTCCTAAAAGATGTGTTATAAATTCTGAGTTCAGGGATACTAGACTCTTATGTCCTATCTTGTTCCAAAGGGAAGAAATGCTGGTAGCCACTGTAGCCAGCCACCCCATGTTAACCTATGGAGCAAGATAGCCTTACAATAGTGAAAAACGAAAATGGCTGCAATTCACTACCAGAGCATGTCACCTGCACCAGCCCTACCTTTCACATACACTGCACCCTGCCCAGGGGGGTACCTTGGGCCTTCCATAGGGGTGACCAATGTGCACAAAAAGGGAAGGGTTAGGCCTGGCCAGTGGGGACACTGACCAGGAGGACATGGCAGTTCACAGACTGCACACAGGCACTGCGGTGGCAGGCCTGAGACACCTTTTTAGGGCTACTCATGTGGGTGGCACAATCAGTGCTGCAGGCCCACTAGTAGCATTTGTCATCACCAGCCCTGGCACACCCAGTGCACTTTACTAGGGACTTCATGATGATACAAATATGCCAATCATGTACATCTAATCATAATAACAATTTACACAGGGAGCACTTACACTCTGGCACTGATCAGCAGTGGCAGAGTGTCCAAAGCATCTAAACCAGCAAAAACGAAATCCAGCACAGCATCAAAAATAGAGGAGGTAGAGGCCAAAAAGACAGGGGAACAACGCCAAAGATGCCAGGTCTAACACAGTACAATTATTCTTTCCATTTATGGGATTTAAAGCAACCGAGTGTAGATTAAAATCGAAACTATAAATGGGGATTCTGAGTGCTGAATTCTTAATGAGCTTATGATATCAAGTAAAATATACAACTGGGTGAGCTTATTTTTCCTTCCACTTAAATATACATTAAGTATTATCAAACTTAAACCTTTATAATGCAATACAAGGCATTGTAACTAATCCAATTCAAAGACAACTACTTCTACTGTTAAACTTAGTTCAGCCCCAAAGTAACATGAAAGCCCAGACTTTGCATGGCCTGATTTATTAGTGTGTACTGCCGGGAGATTGAACTCATTAAACCTAAGCAAGGGTGTTGCTTGCTCTCACCACATTTCTTAGAATAATAACATTGTAAATTAATTTAGAAATAGGATAGTATCTGGATTGGACAGTAAATGGGTCAATCCATGCACATTCCATGAACATGTACATCTTTACCATGCACAACAGGCAGAGTTCAATTCCCATCTCCTTGATGCACATTTGCAAGAGTGGTGGAAGCCAAGACCAATCCTCCAGTTGCATATTATTTTTAGGTAACAGTTCGTAGAAACGCACTCCTGTTTGAGTATTAATAATCAGCAAGCCTGTATTACAAGATGATTTATCCGATGAACTGGCCGCACCTCTAAGTAATAAATTTAGCTTTTTACTTTCAGCCTTCATTCTTTCTTTTTCCACCAATGAGGCTAGTACCTCTAGAAGAGAGGGGTATATTAAAGGAGTGTAATTCTCATCCTTAATGCCACATTCCATAAAATACTCACTTAAATGTAGGATTTTATTCAGTATTTCATTTGTAGTATAAGTTGTTATAGTGGACTCACAGGATACACGTTAGGCTATATTTGTTTGAACTGCACAGTCAAAAAATCAATTTTTTAAATAAATGATAAATCAGGAATGGTTTAAATTATGTTCAGGATTAAACTCCAGTTGAGACGTTTGTGGATGCCCCTAGATTCATATAAAGGATGGAAAACTAATTACGCCCTATTATAGGTAATATTTTCTGGTATAACACTTAGAGATCTTATTGAGCCTGGTTTGCTTTCATTAGCTAAATAGTTAATTGTATGTTCTTTAAAGTGCGTTAGACTCTTAGAGGCATGGGGCTTTATCATTATCGGCTTGGCTGGTCCCATGCATCGTGTAAGTTACATGATCTTGGGGCACAAGTGCAATCTCGTTGTGTACTAGTAATTTTGTCTTGTATTCCGGATGACAGACTGATTCTCTACCTACCTTTCCCAATAACTTCTTACCCTCACTCCTGAACGTAGACTTACTGTCATATTTAGGCACAGCTCCACTATTAAAGTCTGCTATGGCAGAGGTCATCATATCAGCAGTAGTTGGAAACTCTGTTTTACTACCATTTACTAAGACCTGAACCTCACTCCCCAGTTTTTTTTTTTTTATATTTTGGACTCATTAAGTCAGAAGGGGATTCTGCACCCTTTTTGGGGAAGTCTTGACCTTGAGATTTCTGATCAACTGGTTTGAAAATAGGGTAACAGTCCCTTGGTTTGGCCACTGAAACTACTGCAACGATGGACTTCATGTTTTTATTCCGAGCCTTACACAACCTTTTCTTGGCCCTTTTTGATAATAGGGGAACACCACTAAAACTATCACCTGAACCTCAACCTATGGAGTTAGCAACCTGGTTCATTGCAGCATTAACTTTTCCCTGCAAAACATGGCATTCATCGACTGAAGTGGCTAACCCCAAACATACTTCTGAATTCCCAAAAATCTCCGCTGATGCCCTAGTTTTGTCAGGGGACATATCTCGCTTAGTCTGTTTCCACTGTGTGCCTACACTTAATACACCTAATCCCAGTTCATTACAGCGGTTCAGGGGTTGTTCTGGGAATGATTGCACAGCAATTCATTTTTACTTCTACAATGAGAGACCCTACTATAGTCAGGAGGTCTAAATCCGCTCTGATCACGACTATGAAGACACGTAATGCACAAGAAATCAGAGGAGCTACAGCCAATTATAAATGAATCATTGCTATATGTAGACGAAACTGGAATGATGCAAATTGGTTGGATCTTTTAGAAGCATCCAAATCATGTCACATGGCATTTTTACTAATATTAGCTTAATTAAGCACTTCATACAACCGCACATCTAGATTAAACATTTCATAGATTTATACTCTATCCACAATTTCAATACTCACTTTAACTTGCCTGGTTACTCAACTTAGAACAATTATTTGGCTTGATGGCTCTGACAGTCTTTTGATGTCTATGACTGACTCCACCAAAACAGTTGAGTCTCTGCAGACTGGGAAAGCCTGGGTTCTGACAAGATCCAAGGGGCCTTAGTTTGCTCTGAAATTGCTTTATGGGGTCCCTTCTGTCTAATATATCCTGTTAGGTAACAATGTGCCTGATTCATGGCATGGTGTGGAAATAATGCCATCTACAAGAATGGAGACAGGAGCCTGCAAGGGACCTATTAGCTTAATTGATAATCTGCAAAAGGTGTTCTGTAGATAAAGTTCTGACAGACTGTTGTTGTGGATGAATGAAACTCAGGTACTTTCTGCCTTACAAGTAGGATTTCGGCAAAAAGCTAGCACTGTCGACCCTCTACATTATAATTATCTAATAATGTTGAAATATTTAAAGTTGAACAAGGAGCCTTTGTGTGTTAATATTGTTGACCTGAGGGCTGCTTTTGATCTAGTCTCCAGATGTCTGTGAGATACCCTAGGGTCAATGAGTGTGCCGCCTTATCTACTGAATATTCTGTAGGCTCCATGATCAGAACTAAGCCCAAGTACATTGAGGCAAACTGGGAAAACTCACAGATCGAATACAAATTAAGAAAGGAGTTAGACAAGGCTGTTATCTAGCACCCATCATGTTCTCTTTACATGTAAATAATGTAATGAATTACCTTGCTGAGTATGTCCATGATTCTCCCAAATTGATAGGTACGTTCACACCAGTTCTCCTTTTTGCTGATGACAATCTCCTTATATCAGGCGCCCCAATGAACCTACAGAACTTATTGAACACATTCCCTGAATGTTGTGACACACGGGGTTTGGAGATCAAAACTACAAAAACTAAATGCATGTTATGGCTATGTCATATATACAACACTGTTGGGGACCCTGGGGTTGGCCAGATACTGAAACACTCCAACAACCATCAATCGGTGTCCAGTAATATAAAAACATCTGCCTATTCGGCATGTGCTCCCGAATAGCAGCATGGAGCTATTAACTGTGACAGTAATAAGGGCAACCTTTTGAGCATAAGACTTTCCCCTCCTTTGAATCTTATCTTCACATTCAAGTAAACGTCTGCCAACAAAGAACATGGCAGATTAAAAAAAAGTCATAATGTAATCATGTGTCATTTTTCTGCTCAATGGCAATCTGGCAAGATTGAAATAGATAAAACTGTTACTTCATTGCATCACAGGTGTTTCAATCAGATACAAGTTTACCCCTAGTTTATATCCTGAGTAATTTTTACTCTTCACCTGGCTTATCAGTGATGGGCTTTTACTCTGATTAGAAGTAACAACGGAATTCTTTTACATTTATATTTTATGGATTCGTTGGTCACCCTCGGAGCATTTTAACATGAACATGTGGTATATTTTTATTGATTTTACATTTCTTAGCTCCTGAATTGTTGCATCCATATTTCTCTTTTTTTTTTGAAGCTGTATACATTTCTTCATGATTTCCTGCAACCTGATTTTATTGATATGTTGTACTGAGAGGCTGACTTGGGTATGGGGATTTTCATAAGCATCTGGCATCTGAATTCGAGAATACGAAGTTTTTTCAAGGGTGCTTTAGACAAATTAACATATAGTCCATTGAAATAGTTCAACCTAGACATTACAAGGCAAAGAACAACTGTTTTAGCAAGTTTGGAGGAAGAAACTGTGCTATTTACCTGATCGTTCGGAGCATAAAGAAGTTACCCCATTTACTTGCTCTTTATAGGTGAGTTTGTCATCCATCAGAATTACCAGATGTTTCACCTTTTTCACCGGCACCGTGAGAGAAACCAACTCATGCGGCCACCAGGAGGGATTCCAAAAGGAAGTGTTATTCCCAAATGAGATGACCTCCATTTTTGAGAAATTCAGGCAAAGGTAATTCTCATTTATGTCAGGGCCTTTCCAGGAAAAGGAAATGACAATTTGTGGGTCGTCTGCATATGATTTAAGCAACAGTCCAAAAGATTTCACCAGGGCCACCAGCGGTGTTACATAAATGTTGAAAAGGATTGAGCTCACCCAAGAGCACTTGGGAACTCCGCACGGTGAAGCGAATGGTTTGGATGTAAAACCCCTCATGAATACCGCTTGGATTCGTTCAGTGAGAATGGATTTAAAAAGTGCCAAAGCTTCTCCTTCTACACCCAGGTCTTCCAACCTGTCAATCAGAAGGTCATGAATGACCTTTCCAAAGGCTGCAGCCAGGTCGAGAAGGAAGAGGTCAGCATTGCCCCCACTGTCAACTGTGGCCATAACCATCTCTACGGCTACAATATCAGTGTAGTGCCCCTTGCGGAACCCATATTGGGAATCAACCACCCAATGATTATTATCCAGGAAAGTAGATAGCTGAGAGTTCTTTTCTTTCTCCAACAATTCAGGCAAAAAGGGCAGCCTGGAGATTGGTCTATAATTATGTTAATTGTGCCATTTGTTTAGGCGCGGGGTGGGGTTTATACTGGTAAAGGGTGAGTAGTCAAGTATTTGTAATTAATTATTAAGTATTTGTTAATTGATGTTAATTTATTATTTTAAAATTTATTATGGAAATGGTACAATGGCTGTCAGGTATGGTAAGTGGGGTTTTTAGGGGTGGAGGGTGAAAAGTAATTTTTATTTAATTAATTAATAATTAGTTGATCATTAATATTATTTCATCAATTGATCATTAATTATGGTAATTGTTTTTTGTGTGATTTTGGTTTTATAGGGGTAATGTTTGGGGAGGATATTAATTTGTATCTGTTTTAATGTGTTTTTTTTAAAATTATTCTTAAATTGAAAATTAAATAGGTTAAATATGGAGGTGCACTTTTTTTGATGTTTTGTGAATTGCGTGGTGTTTATAGGGTAGGAAATGAAAAAAGATTACATTTGTGTAATAATTATTTTTTTGTTTATAAATGATTTCTCATTAAAAATATTTATTTGTTTGCAAATTATTTTTTACTTTTTTAATATAATATTTCTAGGTATTTGTCATATCTATTTCACATAATATGTTTCTATCTTTTTTGAGTTGTAATATTTTTATATATATTTTCATTTAATATTTTGTGTTGTTGTTTATATTTTATTTGTTTTTAATTTTGAACTGACTCCAGTGGGAATAAACATCTTTACCCCTTCGCTATCCAACACTTTCCCTATTGTTGCACTAATTAGATCGGAAATAGTATTTTTTACCCCTCCGCTATCCAACACTTTCCCAATTGTTGCACTAACTGGAGTATGAATACTATTTTTTACCCCTCCGCTACCCGTCACTTTCCCTACTGTTGCAATCACTGGAGTGGAAATAGTCATTTTTACCCCTCCGCTATCCAACACTTTCCCTACTGTTGTGCTCACTGGAATGGGAATAGTAATTTTCACCCCTCCGCTATCCAACACTTTCCTTACTGTTGCACTCACAGGAGTGGGAATAGTATTTTTCTCCCCTCCGCTATCCAATACTTACCCTACTGTTGCACTCACTGGAGTGGGAATATACATTTTTACCCCACCGCTATCCACTACTTTCCCCACTGTTGCAATCAGTGGAGAGGAAAATGTAAGTTTAAAGATTTTTAAATTGTTTAATGTTTTATTTTATTATATAATGTATTTTTATTAGATTTTATGTTATTGGTGTGTGGGTGTGTGTGTATATATATATCTATATCTATATCTATATATATAGATATCTATATATCTATATATATAGATATCTATATATATATAGATATAGATATAGATATATATATATCTATATATATATATATATATGTGTGTATATATATATGAAAATATATGAATATATACATATATTTATTTATTTGAATTGTTTTTATGTTTTTAAAATTATAAAATAAAATTTAAATTAATAGTTCATTAATTATTTTAAAGTAATATTACATTTTATATATGTTTACTTTTTTTAAGTACATGTACTTGTTATATTTGTTAAAACTTATATCAAATCTATTTTTTTTAAGTTAATTTCAATATTTAATATATTGAATATTATTTTTTATGTGTATATTAAAATCGATATTTTGCACACCTATTTTTTATTCAATATTTTTTAACTCAATGATTTTTACTTACCAATATAAATATTGGTTGTTGGTATTTTTGACATTGATATTTGTAACTCGATATTTTTGTATAGGGATATTTTGGGGGTTGATATTCTATCAGTGAGCCTCCATGCTCACGGGTATTCAAGCATTGCTTCAAAAGAATGCAATCATCCTGGTCCCGACACATCAACAGAAGCAGGGTTGCAAATCCACTCTTTTATGGGTTGTAAATCCAGAAGGAACAATATGTCCGGTCTTAAACCACAACACTGTGAACTAGTATGTACATATTGAGATGCTCCTTATAATGTTTTTTTAGTGGGTCATTCCATTGATTGCAGAAGTGGATTTTCTGGCAACTCTGGATCTGCAGGAAGAATTTTTTAACATGCTAATACACCAGGCGGGTCGATTTCCTATCCGCCGACCACTTTATCCTGTCCTTAATAATGAAATTGATGATTTTTCTTTGTTAGATCGGTCACCGCCTCCGTATGTTTCGCCGACGGCTCCAGCTGGGGATTCAGAGGACGATGGACAGGATAAGTCGGATCACAAGGGTATATCCGCTCTCAGGTTTACTACGGCGAGGTCCGCTCATTTGCGGAGTTGGGCTCGTAAAGTGAATAAGAATTGTGTTTCTCAGGAGCAGTTGTTAACAGAAAAGAAAGCGTGGTCGGATCTTGAATTAATGTATTTTCTGTCTAGTTTGGCGGATGAAGTTGTAGGCGCGTATCGGGAACTTTCAGACACGTTAGAATCTAAAGCGTTGTCAGTGTATCGTGAGAATTTGGCTAAATGTGATTTTGATCTTTCAGATGTTGACGACCTATTCAAGCAACTGATCGCGCTACGGGATGAGACAGCCGGATTGCGGGAGGAGCGGAAAAGGAGGCAAAAGGAGTCCGATTTGGGAAATAATGGGCAGATTAAGGAGTGCTCTCTCCGTGGTTCAGATAAGAGTTCTGCATTGCATGTTGTGCCTATGCGTGAAGCTGCGCCTTTGTATGTTCCACCTAAAGGGGAAGGTACTGATGATGATAAATTATCAAAGGATGCGAAAGGGTATTTTGTGTATAATTGGGTATATACGCCGTGGAACAGGTCAGACGTTATGGCGTTGAAAAATTCGTTACCTGATCTTCGAAAAAATCCGGTGGCATTTTATGAAGGGGTGGAAGGGGCTATTTCGTCTTGTGTGATGACTCTTGTGGATATAGATTTTTTCTTTGGGTTAATTCTGCCACCTGATATGTGGCGGCAAATTCGTAAAAATAATGATGAAACGATATTGGGGGGCACATGGAAAGAAATTAATGCTGCAGATTTAGACAGGGAACCAGCATGTAAGCCTTGTCAGTTAATTCTAGATCTCCCGGCAGCTATTCTGACTAAATTAAAGACGCTTGTTCCCTCTAAAAAGATTGATTGGACTATGTTGACGTCGTGCAAACAGAAACCCGATGAAACGGTCTCAGATTTCTTTACACGTTTTGAGGAGGCATTTCATGATTACAGTGGTCAATCTTTGACAGACGATACGGGTCGGCATTTGTTTGTAGATAAGTATGTGGCTAATCTCCTACCGGAGATTGCTAAACGATTGAAGTCGAGTGAAAGTTCCTGGGCCACGGCGACCCCTGCGTCCTTGTTAACTATGGCTCAGTACTATGAGCGGCAGGAATTGGAGGCTAAAGAAAGTGTAGAGAAAAAGGCGAAGGAATTGAAAACGAAGGTGATGTTGGCGCAGGTTCGGGGAACACAGGGTAGAGGGAATGATAGAGGTAGACGGGGTGGAGGAAATATGTCGTATGGTCGTACGGACATAGCGGAGGATCAGTGTGCTTATTGTAAGGAGTTTGGGCATTGGGCCGAAGATTGTCCGATACTTCGTGAGCAGCGTAGTCAGCGTGGTCGAGGAGGCGGAAGGTCAAGAGGAGGTTATACGGGAGCGAGAGGTGGCGGAGGTGATCGTGGAAAGGTTGAGGAGAGGGGCCGTGGCCAGGATGAACGAAATACGTTTGATAGGCGGAATCAATATCAGATTTCGGAGGGAGAGAATGTGGAACACCAGGATTATGTGCATGCATAGGACTGCGTAGGATGGGGTAAGGAATCAGTTGAAGTGCCGGTAGATCAGCAGGGTCCATATGTAACAGCGGGTATTCTGGGTTCTACTGATCAATTTCTAGTCGACACAGGAGCTACACGTAGCGCTTTGTCGAAAAACTTGGTTCCGAGGGCTCCCCTGTCTGGCGAAATGATTACATGTGTAGGGTTTGATGGCACACCCTCCCCCAGCCCATTGTCCAAGCCCCTTGCACTATGTCTTGACAAATACTTTAGTTTTGGTCAATTTTTGTTATCACCCCATACCCCAGATAATATCCTGGGTATTGACTTGCTTAAATATTTTCGAGCGACAATACGTTGCGCTCCGGAGGGAGTACGGGTTATCTTGAATGACAATTATCCTGACCCCGACAGGTTTTACGCAATCTCAGATATTTCAGCTTTGGCCTCTCTCCCGCATACGTTATGGGCGACCTCAGATACGGATGTGGGTGAGATGCGTATTCCACCGATACATATTACTGTTAAGCAGGGGGCCCCTCTACCACGAGTGCCACAGTATAAGATTTTGAGAGAAGGTGAAATTGCATTGACACATATTGTTCAGGATTTGATTTCTGCAGGGGTTGTGGAGGAGGTCCCTTATAATGTTTGCAACAGTCCTATTCTTCCGATTCTTAAGAGAGACACTGACGGCAAAATCTATCGATTTATTATTGACTTGCGAGAGATTAACAAAATTGTCATTCCTCAATACCCGGTGGTGTCCGATATTACGACCCTGCTTTCTTTGGTTCCACCAACGGCCACCACGTTTAGTGTAATTGATTTAAAGAATGCGTTCTTTTCTATTCCTGTTCATCCTGATAGCAGATACCTGTTTGGCTTTACGCTAAATAATAAATCGTATAGATTTTGTCGTGTTCCACAGGGGTATACTGAAAGTCCTAGCATCTATAGTCAGGCTTTGAAAAGGCAGTTGGATTCCTTTAAATTGCAGTCTGGCGTCGCTCTCATCCAGTACGTGGATGACCTTTTGCTGGCTGCTGACTCTTATGCACAATGTGAACAGAGTACACTTGCGTTGCTTTCCTTTTTGGCACAGAATAATCATAAGGTTTCGAAGAAGAAGCTTCAATACTGTAGACCTCAGGTGACCTGCCTTGGTCATCTGTTGTCTAAGGAGGGGCGTGCATTAACATCTGATCGAATTCAAGCAATTTTAGACACACCAGTCCCACGCACGCAGAGAGATGTACGTGCCTTCATAGGGTTGACGTCCTTCTGTAGACAATGGATCATGGGTTTTTCACATATCATAAAACCTTTGCTAGCATTACTGTCCAAAGCTACACCAATGCCCCTTGAGTGGACAGATGAATGTCAGAAGGCTTTTGAACAGTTGAGGCAGGCCCTTTGTTCCGCACCCGTGTTAGGCACACCAGACTACACGAAACTTTTTACATTGTACGTGCACGAGAATGATGGGTGCGCGTTGTCAGTATTAGTGCAATTACACGGGGATAAGCAGAGACCATGTGCATACTTCTCTGCCATTCTGGATCCTGTAGCACGAGGGTTGCCTGGGTGTTTTCGAGCGGTAGCAGCAACAGCAGTGGCCATACGGCAGAGTGAGGGAATAGTGTTATCACACAAACTGTTGGTGTTAGTTCCTCACGCAGTAGATGCCCTGCTAAACCAAACGAAGACCCAAGACCTCACGAGTGCACGGCTAACAGGATATGAGCTGACACTTTTGGCGCCACACATTACACTGAAAAGATGCGCTACTTTGAACCCTGCCACTTTATTGCCCTATCCGGCTGAGGAGGGTCGGGAAGAAAAACATCATGATTGTGTTTTCCTGACCGAGGAACAGACAAAGGGTCGTGTTGACTTACAGGATGTCCCACTTCCAGATGTGGATGGGGAACTGTGGGTTGATGGATCGTGTTTAAGGCTGCCAGATGGCACGACTTCCGCAGCCTATGCGATTACGACACTTAAGACAGTGGTAGAAACAGCTAGGATACCACAAAAGTCGGCTCAGGCAGCAGAGCTGATAGCCTTAACAAGAGCCTGCGAATTGAGTACTGGTCTATGTGTGAACATATACACGGACAGCCGGTATGCCTTTGGAGTGGCACATGACTTTGGGCTACTTTGGAGAGAACGTGGGTTTTTGACATCTCACGGAGAGCACATTATGCACGGAGAACTAGTGCGTGATCTCCTAAATGCGCTGCTAGGCCCAAAGAAAGTAGCGATAGTAAAATGCAGTGCCCACAAAAAGATTACGGAAAAAGTGGGTCAAGGAAATGCCTTTGCAGACAGCATAGCTAGACAAACGGCTATGTCCCGAACTAGCTCCCCCATGTATGTGGTACAATCGCAGGCTGAGCGATGGAGTGATGCTAGAGCAGAAATATTAGACATTCAAAAATCAGCTACTGAATCTGAACTTGCGACATGGGCAGCAGATGGGGTACTAGATGACGAGGGTTGTTGGAGAAGCAAAGACATGGAAAAGTGGAAATTGCCTGCAGCTTACTTGCAGGCGATGGTCCAGATGACACATGGACTGGCGCATGTCGGAGCTCTTGCAATCACTCGGCTCTTAACACGAGTTTGGGAACATCCCGAGATTGCTAACACTGCGAAGAGAGTAGTGCAGACCTGCCTGGTTTGTTTACAACACAATCCTGGAAAGGGGACCCATACTCCGAAAGGAGGGTTCGTTCCACCTTCTGCACCATTTGAGGTACTCCAAATGGATTACATCCAACTTGAGCGCTGCAATAACCTGAAGTACGTCCTAGTGGTGGTATGTGCTTTTAGTAAATGGGTTGAGGCCTACCCCACGAAAGATAATACGGCTTTGACAACAGCTAAGGTGTTGCTTAAGGAATTCTTTCCTCGCTTTGGAGTTTGCAAGTTTCTGTGGAGCGATAATGGGCCTCATTTTGTTGGAAAGATTGTGGAATATGTACTGAAGGGGTTAGGGATTCAGCAGAGGTTCCACGCTGTATTCCACCCTCAGTCAGCAGGTCTGGTCGAGCGGTACAATGCAACGTTGAAGCTTAAGCTGGCCAAAATTGTGGCGTCTACATCGTTGAAGTGGCCAGATGCTTTGCCGCTAGCACTACTCTCTCTTAGATCAGTACCCCATTCACGAACTGGCCTTACGCCCTATGAGGTGGTGTTTGGGCGCCCTATGAATATCTGGGGGGTGCCCAAGCCGCGATTAATACATGATGTGCCTTGTGTTATGATGAATGATTATTTGGCACGATTAACAAATGATTTGCTCTCTATTCACCAACAGGTTCGAGAAGCGCTCCCTGACAACTCTACTGGAGAGGGCCATGATCTCCGCCCTGGTGACCACGTGATGATTCGCTCCTTTGAGAGAGCAAGCAGTCTGGAGCCCAGGTGGAAGGGCCCCGAACAGGTCCTCCTTGCAACCCGCACCGCTGTACGAGTGACCAACAGGAAGCGGTGGGTTCATTCGACACATTGTCGCCGTGTCTCTCCGGACCTGGTGACTCCGGCTGTGTTGACTGACTACAAAGAGATCTTGGAGAAAGAAAAGAGCCCAGCTGTGACGTCGGCCGAAGTTGAGGGAGCCTTCCCGGACCACACTGTTGCCGGACGAGAGCGCTACAACTTGCGCCCTCGATAAGAAGATTTTTTTCCTTTTTGAACTGGTTGGTTACCGCTCCAGGTTTGTGAAACGGAAACCGGGAATTCCAAGGGGGGGGGATCAGTTCTGCCAGTGTAGCGACACCCGTCTTGGCCCGGAGAAAAAAACAGCGGCTACCTCGGAGTTCAGCACCACATTTTTCTTTTTTAGGTATACACGTATGTGTATGTGAAACTTTGTGACTAAATCGGATTATTGAGACTCAGTGAAGGTTTTCAGAACTATGGCATTATCAGCAGTACGAGATAAGAGACTCGTGGGTGCCATTCTCTTTGTTTTGACTATCGTAGTTATTGCGGCAATAGCCTGGGTAGTCGAACTTGTGGTACCTGCACGTGAACATTTGCTGCCAACTACCCCGGCTCCATCTGAACATTTCCATTTCACCCTGCCCTATCATGAAGAACGGCACCGACAGACTTATCTGAACAATAGTTTTATTCAGATCCTACATCATACACACAATATGACAAACACTTCAAATTGCTGGGTGTGTGGGATGTTGCCTGGGCATCAGAAGAAAGGGGGTACTCCACTCATCCCTCTCCCGTTTTCGCATAATGGGTCCTGTAATGCATTTTATACTCTCCTCTTTACTTTGAGATGGCCCACAAAAGGGGGAGTGCTTTTTCGTTTGAATAAATTGTGTCATCATGATCGGGATGGGTATCCACAAGCTGAGGGTACTCGATTTGAATATGAGGAGTACCGCCCTGACAATGTGTCTGCTTCACGAATGTATAGCAACCAGCGGAATGTCAATGTATCGAATGCACATGTTATCAACGTTATCGCTACCAAAGCAGACCTATGTATACGTAATAAAGGTGTAATTTCTGTTGGGAGAAGTGAATGTAACACTACACTTACGTTTGATAGTCCTACTGGTATATCGATTGTCACCTCCCGAAATACTTACTTCATCTGTGGAACGAAGGGTTATCATCAGCTTCCTTTGGGATGGTCAGGCACTTGCTACGTGTCTTTTGTATTGCCGCCTGTATTCATTGCCCCACCCATGTATCACAACAACTACATCCTCTATCACGACTTTGTTTTAAATCGTGATAAGCGCTCCCTTGTCTTGGACGATGTTGACCAAACGGACACTACCTTGCAACAATATGTGGACTTCAATTTGGGTTTGTTCTCTTTCGTTGGGGCAGCTTTGAACAGTCGAAAGATCCGACGACTAACTCGTGTTGTTGAGGCTGTGGCTAATGATACCGCAATTGCACTTGGAAATATCACTGAAGAAGTACAGATTTCTAGAATTGTTGCGCTTCAGAATCGGATGGTTCTGGATGTAGTGCTAGCTGATCGTGGGGGGGCATGTCGAATCATCGGAAGTAGCTGTTGCGTTTACATACCTGATAATTCACCTTCTGTATATGATGCCATCACTAAACTACATAAGATAGCGGCTGAAATACATCCAGATAATGGTACTTGGACTCTGTCAGGATGGTTCTGGTCAATACTCACCACCTGGGGATGGAAACTGTTAACGATTCTATGTATTATTGTGGGAATTCTGTTTTCTATTTGCTTATGTATCCAGTGTGGCCCAGTTTTTTGTTCTATGTGCTTGTCAGTTTGTGTACCCTCGAGACGAGCTCTTGCCCATGACAAAATGATGCTTCATAAAGAAGTAACACAAATAATGTTAATTGACATGATGAACACCCTGACTATGTCCACTATGAGGTAGCTTCAGCTAAACGCTAAAAGGGTCGTCTGTCGTATTTTGACGATGGCTGGGTTAGCGCTTAGCTTTGCTACACGATTCCCGCTTAAATTAGCTATACATAGAAACGCCATTTTGTATGTGTTGGCGGCCATCTTAGATCATGAACGGCCTCGTGGCCGGCGTGCCCTTTAGTCCGTTGTCCGTTTCACTGACCACTTCAGTCTGCCCAGCAACAGGCTATTTTTAGTACTGGTCAAGCCACACATGCGCAGTTCACACTGACCAGTCGTTCCTCAGGAATGTGCCGCAAACTGACCAGTGGGTTTGAAACCCTCCAATGAGCTGGCAGTATTCCAAAATATGCCCTTATATGTACATAATGTTCTGTAACTTTGTGCCGCGTGTACGTTTTATTACCTGTAGAATCATATAAAAGAAGGGTCACACCGATGTTCGGTGTGATACCTCTTGCATTACCGAAGGGTGCTGTATGAGTGTACCACCACCCCATGGGGTCTTAATAAACTTGTTCTTTGACTTTTCCAGCTTCCGTGCCAACAGTTCTTGAATGTAAGTGGGTTATCTTCGGAACATGTAGGCCTTGGGAACCCTGATTACTTCAGTGAGTCAGAGGTTTCTCAGACTGGCAGTGGAGGAGGATCATTTATAGTTTCAGGCTCCTCTACACCTGGCAACATTGGCCATAGTGTTTACCAAGGTATTGGCACATTGATGGTTGCACCCGTTCAATTATCTGGTTGTACAAATATTCCATACTTGGTTGATTGTATATTTTCTGCTTCTTCTCTTCTCAAGGAATAAGAGAATGTGCAGCAGGTCATGATTATGTTGCAGAGGCTCGGATTTATAAACAACTTCAAGAAATCTCATCTCCAGACAACACAGTGAAAGACGTTCCTTGGAGCCCAGTTCTACACAGACTTGGGTATGCAGGTCTTCCACACAACTGGATCTTAATGTTCCAGTCTCATCTGTCACATCTGTTTTCCAAATTCTCCATGTCAGTGAGAGGATTGTGTATGGTTCAACCTCAAACATATAGTGAACTGCATACTGACCTTTTAGTCCTGAATTTCAGGGAATACAACACTCTCATCCTGATCATTCATCCCATTCGAGGGTCCTTGGAGAGGTAGATGTGGGAAGGCAATCTAAGCGAATGTCTTTCTTTAAGTCTTCCTCTTCTGCTTCAATGGACTACAAATATCAGCATGAGAGGTTGGGGAAAAACTATGTGGGATCAGGAAACAAGTGATCAATACTCTCTAGGGGAATGTTTACAATCTCCAACTAGAGAGAAGTGGCAGCAGTCTGGAAAACTCCGAAGGCTTATTTCACACAGTTGAAGGATGCCAAACTTGTGATCAACACAGGAAATCTGGTAGCAAAATGATATGCAAATCACCAAGGGATACCAAGAGCAAGGAATGGGATGCAGTAGTTGCACACATTTGTGATTGAACAAACAAAACTTATTTGCCTTGTGGGCAGTTTACAATAATAGATGCTTGAATTTCTATGCAAATAGCCTCGGACGGAACCTTCCAGCACCAGTGATGTATCATTTGTATGCTCAGGAGTTCAATTAAATCTGTGATTACTTGTGAATTGAACTGTTTGCGTCCCCACGGAATTCAATGCTCCTGGTTTTCTGTTCCGAGTTATACTACCCTCAGGCATGGGCAGTGGATACACTTTCAATTCCTTGTCCCAGGATCCTTCTGTATGCCTTCCCTCCTATTCCCCTCCTCTTTAGGGTGCTTCAGAAGCTTAAGGAAGAGAATGAATCAGTGTTACAGATTGCACCCTTCTGACCCAGGAGACAGTTGTTTCCCCCCCTGATGTTAATGGCACAGCAGAAGTATCTACATCTCTCACATCAGCCTTCGCCATTTTGGTTTCCACATTTGTCAGCAATCCATATTAGTCATCTCAGGATTATGGCCTGCTACTTGAAAGGGTAGGCCTACATCAAACAGGGTAATCTTCGAAGGTTGCACAAGACATTAAGGCACCTAGAAAACTGTCTGCCCTTTCTACAAACAAGAAACATTTGTGTACTTTTTCAGAAGGGGTGTGACTCAGTATTTCAGAAGTTATATCTAGGGTTTTACTTTGGGGATACCAGTTAAAAAATAGTGACTCTTACACATTAGGAGTTTCATGTGTCAAAAAATCTTTGGCGGTATTGGGGCAAATATTCCCTTATATCGTGAATTTCATTTGGCACTAAAACTCTTCTGTGTAAAAGAAGAATCAGTGATTTCCCTCCCGCCATTAGAATTTAAATCCTCTTTAAAAACCTTAAGTGGTAACATCAGCTTTACTAGAGATATTAAAATCTGAAATGTTAAAGAGAGATTTAAGGTAATAGCTAGGACGAGCTCTCCGAGAATTTCCCAGAAATATTTATCCTGGAACTTTGAACATGGAATTGGACGTTGGCTCATCCTATGTCGTATGAATCGCCTACCTTTAAACTATTTTTTTTTTTTTTTTTTTTATTGAACAAGACAGTAGGAAGACATTGGTTCATTTGATTCTTAGACTTTAAATAAAATTTCCATACAGTATACAAGAGACAAACCAAGCATATACATTACTAATAACAAACAACTAAATAAGTCAATCTTAAAGTGCTAGTGCAAAATGGTGTAAGGAAAGCAGTTAATCCAATACGTCAAGATTCCTGTTATGTTATGTACAGACAAAGCAAATTAACACACCAAGGGTATCTTTACCCTTCTTTTAAGTGCTGAAGCAGAAACATAGAAGGTTAATCAATATAACAACCACAAATGAAAAATTAAAAAAATAACGAAATTGCTATATGATTTATCAAATACAAATGTACAAAAGTGCAATGAGCTGCTAATTTGTAACTGCAAAAATGCTATAGCAATATTAAAGTGCTAGTGCAAGAACATGCAAAATTGACAATATACAAGAAAGGCTAAGATAAAACATTTGAATTTCTATTATAGTTCCTATAGCCCTACTAGTTTAAAGTACAGAAACATCCAATATATTAAAGATATAATTCTAAAGTGACAGTGCAAAAATATACATCGGTAATACTGGAAGGTTCATAAAATACTGATATAATATAATACAAAACCCACCGATTAAAGCAGCAAAGTTATTATTGCAATTATTAAAGTGCTGCTTCAGTAAAGTGCAGAATAGCAGAATAAAGTGCAAAAAGTGCAATAGCAGCTAGTGTAAAACAATATTAAAATATCAATTTCCTTTTGTAGATGCCAACTTCTCTAAATTTTTCCAATTCCTTTCGAATCTTGTGATCGCACCCACCCTGCCTGCATAAGCTCTCTCAAAATTACATGTTCTTTTCATTTTATTGACCCATTTTAATTGACATGGGATTACCTCGGATTTCCAATTTTGTAAAATCATGGACCGTGCTACAATAGTAGAAATAAAAATGAATGCTTCTTCTGAGTTATTAAACCTATTCCTATCTTTACAAATGCCAAAAAGGGCCACTTCTGCTTCAGGTAGCAGTGTTTTCCCAGTTGCCAGTTCCATGTCAGTGAAAATCCCCTTCCAGAAAGATTCTAGCTTTGGACAGGAGAAAAAAGTATGATGCCAGCCGCCCTGACCATTGGTTTTGCATCTAAAGCATTTATTCTCATATTCAGGGAATATTCTCTGCAAGGCCTCCGGGGTGTAATACGCCATCCAGCGGGAGAGAAAGGACATTTGTTTATAATTAGCTGCCTGGAGAGCTTTATTTCTTAGCTGACATATTACTTCCCAGTCTTTATCTGACAAAACGCACTGTGTCATAAGGCTTATTTTATCTAGATGTTTAAGAATTACCTGAGGAGGTCCTGAAGGGAGTAGCCTTTTATACCAGAATCCTATACCCTTATGTTTTTCCCCGTATAAAGCTGTTAACAAGGCATTGGGTAAAGTGTCAGAACCCCCTATCTCTTTTCTTATCAGATAAACCAGTTGTAAATAATCAAAAAACATAAGCCGCCTAGGATATGCTCTATCTACAACTGTTTGACAGCTAATTACCTTATGTTGAGAAAATAAGTGTCTTATTTCACAAAAAACGGCTGATTCCCATTGTAGCAGATGATTCTGAGATATCTTAAGTCCCATTTTACCACATTATAGTAGTTTCAAATAGCTAGAACCATCTGAGCCACATTTTTTATATAAAAGCCGTAATCTTGAGGAGTACACTAGTAATGTCTTATATCTTGTTTTCTTAGGCAGCCTTGCAGTTTTTAAAAAGAAAAAAATTTGAGAGCCTGCTTCCTCTAGCATTTTATCTAAAAAAAATTGTCTCTTGACTGTCTGGTCCTTAATAGTCCTGCCACTATATCGAAAAGGGCTGCTTCGTAGTATGTTTTAAAATGGGGGAGAGCCAGCCCACCTTGATTTACAGAAAGTTGTACCACCGAGAGCTTAACTCTTGAGGTCTTTTTATTCCAGATAAATCTACTCATCATAGATTCAAGTTCATTGAAAAAGGCCATATTGACTTTAATTGGTATATTACTAAAAAGAAATAAAACCAAAGGGAGTATGTTCATCTTTATCAATGCAACTCTACCAATTAAAGTCAGGGGCAATGAATCTCATTGTTCCAGCATGTTCTTTATTTGGTTCTTCATCTTAATATTATTCAACTAAAAAAGATCTTGATAGTCTCTAGTCACATAAATTCCTAGATATCTTATTGGATCCCGTTTTTCTGCTTGAGACTGAAGATGTGGTGGAAGAAAATCTAAATTAGAATTTAAAATAAGAACTTCCGTTTTTTTCTCATTGATCTTATATCCCCCAATCTTCTCGTATTCCTTAAGCTCTTTCATGAGATGTAAAATATTTTCTTTTCAGAAGCTAAATACAGAACAATATCGTCGGCAAACAATTTTAACTTTGACATTCCGCCAATAGGGGGTATTATTGCTTCATTGTTCCTTATTTTTATAACCAGCGGTTCAATAAAAAAGGTAAAAAGCAGGGGAGATAGAGGGCAGACTTGCCTAGTCCCGCGATTTATTTTAATCTTCCCTGCTTGCCTGGTGTTGACTATGACCTGAGCTAATGCCCCTTCATAAATGTTCTGTAACATACTAATAATCGGGGCCGGGAATCCAAAACAATCCAAGGAAAAAAATAACGCTGACCAGTTAACTAAATCAAATGCTTTTTCTGCATAAATCATTAAGATACATGCAGAAGTTGAATTAATATTAAAAAAATCTAAGGCCTGTATCAAATATTCTGTGTTCGCTGCCATAGATCTACCGGCTATAAACCCTGTCTGATCTTGATGGATTACTTCCTGTGCTGCAGACACAAATCTTTGGGCCCAGATTTTCATAAAAACCTTATAGTCCGAATTCAGTAGACTGATTGGTCTATAAGAATTTACCTCCTCTGGATTCTTATCTTTCTTAACAAAGCTGATAATTGTAGAATCTTTAAACTCAGAGGGAACCTTGCCGCCTCTTCTGATATAGTTAAATAAATTTTTCAAGGGATCCTCCAGTTCCTTTAAAAATACCTTGTAAAATTCGATCGGAAACCCATCCACGCCTGATACTTTTGCTCCTGCTGTTGCTTTTATACTATTTTGAATTTCCAGTATGCTTATTTCACTGCTTAATTGATTCCTCCTAAAATCTGAGATTTTGGGAATATCTAAATTTTCAAAATATTCCTTGATCAGTGTTCCCTCCACCTGAATATCTGTGAAGTAAATTCTCTCGTAATGATCAAGGAACACTTTCGCAATTCCCTCGCTCCGAGTCTCTATTCCACCCAGAGGATCTAGAATTTTTAAAATGATGGAAGATTCTTGTTTTTTTCTAATTGAATTAGCCAGGAGCTTTCCCATCAATTGACTATCCTCATAGAGCTTTTGCTGAAAGGCCTTCGAGCTATTTATCTCTTCAAGGGTGAAGAAATCCCTAAGCAATGCTTTCGCTTCTTCCCATTTATTAGGCAATCGATTAAGTTTTAGCGCATATTCTTTCTCAGTGGCACTCTGAAGGACAGCAATTTGTTCCTTACGAACATTTGCCTTATTACAGGAAAATGCTATCATTTGCCCCCGGGCTGCTGCTTTAAATGCTCCCCATATAGAAAAAGGCTCAGCTGAATCTTTATTTACTAAAAAAAATTCTTTCATCCAGTCTTTGAAGCCCTCCACCCACTCCGTATTCTGTAAAAGGGTATGATCCATCTGCCACCTGGGGCGTTCCCTTTTTGTACCTTCTAACATCAGTTCCACTTCAATCCTCCCATGGTCTGAAAAAGGGTTACAACCTATCCATGCATTAACAATTTGTAGTGACCTAGAAGTTAAAAAAAATCTATTCTAGAGGCAGTGTGAAATCTATTAGAATAACAAGTGTAGGACTCTGTATTGGGATTTAGGGAGCGCCAGGAGTCCCGCAGTTGGTATTCTGTCGTAAAAGCTTCCAGCACCCCTTTTGTATTTGGTTTTAGTTGCTTCTTATTCTTGTTAGAAGTATCCCTTTTTAAATCTTGGATATAATTAAAATCACCTCCTATTACAATTTGTCCTGGAGTGCCCCTCAAGATTTCACTAATTTCCGTCAGGGCCGAAATGTCATCGAATATTGGGCCATAGTAATTTACAAAATGTAATACTTTCCCCAACAGTTTTACTGCCACCCAGAGCCATCTGCCTTTAGAGTCTCTTCGCACCTGCATGATTACCCAAGGAAGATTCCTTGCGAAATAGATAGCAACTCCCCTCTGGGCGACCCCAGCTGAGGAAAAAAAAACGTACGAGAAGTATCTTGGCAAAAACAACTTTGGAGAATTGGTCTTCAGGTGTGTTTCCTGTAAGAAGACCACCTGGGGATTTAGGGCCATTGCCCATTTCAAAAGCAAGCCGTATTTCTGTTTATTAAGTAACCCATTCGCATTAATGGACAGGATTTTACATGAATCAAATCTCATCTCTACGTTTGTAAAAATTTATACCTAATCTGTACCAACCAAAATTGAAAGTCAAAATAGCAACCCTACTGTACTTGTTTTTTTTTACTGCTTTCCCCCCCACCCTAACCACCCCCAGGGATGCGGGAGCCCCCTCCCTGTCCATGCTGCCCCCATCCCTCCCTCCACTTCTTCTTCGGGTGTACTCTTATTATACCATGGTGTGACTCAGTAACCCAGAGCACCCACCTCTGTAATTCTTTTTTTAGCTAATGAGGAGAAAAGATAAAATAAATCATACCTATTATAACAACTTCAAGTTATAATTCCAGATTCCTTCCATTTTTCCTTCCCCTTCTTTTCTCCCCTGCCTTCAGAGCTAAGCCCTTGCAGATATCTCATTAAGAAGAGTTTGAGCCTCATCTAGATCGGTAAACAGGCAGAATTTTCCTTTAGCAAGAACCTTCAACTTTGATTGTCGCGCAATCGATGCCTGGGCGCCATTAGCTTTAAATAGCTGCAACAGTTTTACAAATTCTTTTCTTCTTCTGGCCGCTGCCGCTGTCATGTCCATAAATATTCTACATTTTGCCGTCTCAGAAACATTGAACTGGCGTTGTTGATATGTCCTAGAGAGGATTCGTTCTTTTATCCTGAAGTCAGCAAAATTCAGTAAGATAGTTCTTGGGGATGGAGAGTTCGCGAAACGCTGTGCCGGGACTCTATGGGCCCGTGTGATCGTCAAGTCCCCTTCGAACTCTGGAAGAACTACCTTTTGGATACAGGAGTTAGCCCATTGCACTGTGTCAGAGCCTTCTGTCCCTTCCGGGACCCCCACAATTCTCAGATTCGACCTGCGAGAGTGGTTTCCAACTCCTCGAGTTTGTTTTCCATGGTGATCCGCTTCTTAGTGGCCTCTCTAGTTGCTCCTGATACCAGTACTATTTGATCTTCCAGAGCCGAGATCCTGGACTCCGCCTCCACTACTCTGTTAGGGAGTGATACTGTTAACTCCTCGAGCTTGTCCATTCTAGCATGAAGGGCAGCTAGCTCCACTTGCTGATTGTTTTTAATTTCGCGGATCTCATCGAGAATTAAATTAAACATTTCGCGAATATCTAGATGATATCTCTCTTCAGATCTCTTTTCAGAACCAGATAGGCTAGCGTCGAATCCGGCCGTTCCTTCAGGTCCGGGAGTTATATCTTGCAAGAATTCTCCCTCATTTACTGTCACATCTACTATGGGAAGTGTAGTTTGAGGTAAGGTTTCGATCATGCCGGGATCCGTAACTGATATACTCAGGGACGATGCCGCAGAGGTAGTGGAGACTTGAGGTGGTTGTACCGGAGGGGGGGGGGGAGTGTTTTTGGAGTTGTTTTCTCTGCAAAAAGTGGAAAATCTTTCACATCCTTCCCCACCAGCACCACTCCCCCCAACACCGCTCTTTCTCTTCTCCTCTTCTGCCTGGGGCACTGCCAGGACAGGAACTAATGAAGTTTTAGGGGTTGAAGTTGAACACCCACCTCAGACTGGGGCAGAGAGTCTGCGATATTAATATCATCTATATTACCCCCCTCTACTGCTGCCTTTCGCTGATCCTCTTGCAGAGGAACAGAGGGGGGGGTGCGATTCATCCTCTGATGACTCAGGAGTGGAATCTTCCAATGCAGAGTTCTCAACCCTATTATCATCTCTATTTCTGTCTTTGGCAGCCTTGCGCTCAGCCTTCCTAGCTAAGGCAAGGCGAGTTTTGGCTTTCTGTCGTGCAGCTGCTTCCACTCTACTGAGCTTAACTGTATCATCACCCTCCTTCTGTGGTTTACCCATCTAAAAAAAACCTTTTTTTTCACAAGAGCTTTTTCCTCGGGTTTTTTCAATTCAGGCCAGATCTGTGAGTCCCTGCTCGAAAAAAAACAGTCACTCCCGCTATGCCTTATTATCTGAAAAAGGTTACTGGCGGTAAGAGCAACTTGAATAGGGAGCCGCTGGCTAAGTTCCTCCGCTGCCGTCTTCTCAGAGCCTCCCGGCTTTACACACAGCACTAGTGTCCTTCCCCCTTTAGACCAGCCTGCTTCCAATTATCTTGCCGCCTCCCTGGCCGAAGCAGAAAGACTCGCAGACTCGCAGACCCCCTGCTAACAGAACTCCAGAAAAGAGAAACCGCTAGCATGTCGAGCCTACCTCAGAGAAACAGTCCGATTCAGCAGTTCTTTCGCGGGCAGATCAGGAATACGAAAGAAGGCAGGGCTCGGAGCATTATTCCATGAAACCGCTTTTCTGTTCCTGATGCGGTTGCGGTTGCGGTTTGCTGTTCCTGAAATTGCTGTACTTTTTCTTCCTCTCAGCAAACGGAGCACATGGAGCACACGGAGTACACGGAGCAGCAGCCTGCTAGCGTTTCGCCATCACAGAGGCGGGGCCATAGGTCAGGAGTCACGGGAGACTACGCAGAGGCGTGGAACTCTGCAGCCTCCATCAAAACTATTTAACAGTAAATTGGTCCCAGAATATAGAAAATGGAAACATGTGTAATTTCTATGAGTCGAGTATCGAGTACCTGGATCATGTCTTGTTTGTGTGTCCCGCGTAAACACACAATGGCGAGTTAATCTGGAGGAGATAGACGCCCGACCCCCGAACTAATCTCGAGGCAACATAGCTGGAACCGTTTGAGTGCTGGAGAGCATTGGACCTCCCCATTGAATTTCTACATAGAATTTGTCATGGCATTGACTCCTACTACTTATCACAACTAAACCCCAAAAAAACTCCATCAAAACTCTGCGACAGATTAATTGTGTGTGGTCCTGAAGAGAATCCTTTAGACTAATTAAGGATTCGAAACGCGTCGACCAAGGCAGTAGTTGTGTGTGGTGCCAAATCTATGGCTTTAGACCAAGTTTTTGACTTAACAATAGTAAAAGAAAAGTGTTTGGGAAAAATTGGTTGGTCTTAGTTACCTTTTTGATGCTTGGAGCTCATTGACTGTATGTTCTACTCCTATGACTGTAAATAGGACTAAGATATATTTTTGTATTTGAATACATTAATTTGGTTCCTTGAACTTTTTTGGTTAAACCGTACCACCAACTACCACCGCCCCCCAGAGAAAGATTTACGTACTTCCCCTGTCTTGTGTTTAGTTGTGTCTTTAATGTTCACACAAATCACTTCCACATATATGTCCCTCGTCCTTCAAAAGTTTCACTGCTCCATGTTCTAATAACAGTGATTGTTCGATGATGTAAATAAAATGTATATATATATATATATATATATATATATATGTATATGTAAAAACCCTTCATCCGAAACTCTAAAAACTTTTCAAAACTCTAAAAAACCAAAATAAAAAGATCTCTTATTTTTTACTTAAAAGTTTGACTGAAAGAGTGGTCTTTTTGGAATTAGCGACTAGGAGCTTGTTCTTAGATTGATTTAAAAAATAGTGCACAGTACTGGCAACTGTCTTGTTCATTACATTGTTTGTGTGTCCAGCATTGGTTTTGAGTTGTTGTCGCTGGCTTAGGCTGATGTTTTTACAACATGGTGTTAAAGATGTAGCTTCAGCCCGTGATTTTCTTTTTTGCCAGGAAAATGAAGTAATCTGTGTAAAATTATTCAACTTTTTTAAGGAGTTTATGTATATATTTTAATCTCTTATATATATTTTTTTATTGGGCTGCTTCCCCTGTGTTTGTTGCCCTATTATGGAGTTCTAATATTCTCTCCTTTTCCAGATAATAAGTTGCACAAGTTTTGGCTACTACTTAACTGCTCTTTGCACAACTGGGGCATGTCTTGCTTCTTGCCCATTTTCTTTTTGCTTATTTTAAAGCTTGATTCTCCATTGAAGTTGGATTTCGGATTGTATTTTGCATCTGATGTAACTCAACTGCTTTTGTAGCACATGTAGGATATATTTTTTTATCCCTACTTTTTGGCTGCTAATTTCAAGTTTACTTTCTGCTGAAGCTGGATTCTTTAAATGTATTTTGCACATGAATTGGCTGCGACTTAAATGCTTTTTGCACAATTCGGTATATATTTTGTTACCTCAATCATCTTGCTGCTAATCACAAACTCTATTTGCCAAAGTTGCTACGTATTGAAAAATGTGTATATGTAGCTGTTGCCACTAATGCACTTTTCCAAGTTTTATTATATTGTAGGTAATAATTTATATGTATCTTTTTATGTGGACCTCATTGGAGTTCAACATCTTAAAAAATATTGAATTGAATTGAGTTGCGTGACTCGAAGTACTGGGGTCCTACCTACTTACCTTTTTTTCAGGTCCTGGAATTTCTCTGGCAGGAATTCCTTTTGGAGCCAGCGCCCTTTTCTAAATGCTGCAGTGCATGTGTTTTTTCTTATGAACGCAAGGAGCTACTTTGACACACATATATGGCATGTACATGTCCACACATAAATGTTAAGAGAGGCGGAGATCTCCAGTTGTAAATTGCATTTTTAGTATATGAGAAGTACTATTTTAATACTACTTTGAGGTCTTCAAAATTCAGTTCGCATGGATGTACACATCTTGTCTAAGCAAATAGACTACCATTCTGAAGACAAAATGCACTAAGTCCTAAATACAGGGAAATCAAATTAACTGATTATTATATGATTAAAAACACCACACCAGTGTTTAATGTGAGAAAACATGGTGATCAAACAGATACTCTTTAAATGAGGCTCAGAGTGTGCACAAAAATGTCCAAGTGCAGTGATGCACCTGTGCTTTCTGGATCACTATTTGGTGGAGGTCACAGCAGACAAACACTATTGTTCTGGCAGCAGTCGGGAGGATGCCTACCGCCGGTCGTTGCATATTCATTGAGCCTCTGGAACCTTGTTGCGGAGGGATGGAGATCTCAGGTTCTGTTTTGTAAAGGCTTAATTCACTGTTACAAACATTCCGAGGTCAAACAAACATGAAAAAATATTCTAAGGCTTTCAAAATTATGAAAATGTATTTAGTGAATAAGCGTTCATCCTTCTTATGAGTGGAACATTGCCCCGAGCTGCACTTTTAGACACGGCTTTGGATTGACCAATGAGTGCTGTAGGTGCATTTTGAGTCCTGAACTGTACCACTTTGCTTAAAATCAATAGATGCGGGATAATTGGTGCACACCACTTTAAATGTTGGCTTCCTTTGTGCAAAGGACGGGCAGAAAATGTCAGGGTAAAAGTGCCACTGCGTAACTCCTCCTAAGCAGTAGCAAATTATTACTGTCAATGCAAGCAGAACTGTGCTGCATGCCTGCGCGTGTGCGCAAATCCCCATTTGTCATTATATTGAAGGATACAAATAATTACCTTGAGACTATATCCAATTGATAGAGCCTGAAACAGTCATATTCAACAACATATGTATTGGCACAATAATAACACACTCATTGGCAAAGCCAATATCTCTATTTTCTAAGTGAAATTGCGTCATCCATGGCTGGCAAGTTTGTGTAAGTGTTTACGTGGATGAATGTGAAAATGTACAAACACTTTGATGGATGTGAGAGCACGGAAATGTAAAAGAGTTATGAATGTATAAATCATTAATGGGAGAGTGCATGGAATCTATGGTTGCATATGTGAGTACGCGGAAGGATGGCTGGATGAACAAGTGAGAGTGCACGGATGGATTCAAACTGGTGACACTAATTGGAAAGGCCTTTGACAAATGCTAACCCCTTTCTATTTATTTGAACTGGATGTCAATTGTCCGCTTGAGCGCCGAGACGCATTATTGGAAGAAGCTGTGCTCTATACAAATGGATGATTGATTGATTGAATGTCTCAGAGGAAGTGAGAGTGGTATTGAAATGTTGAGAATTGCAAATATTATTCCAGTGCAAACATTGCTAGGCAGCATTGTATCAGTAAAACCAACACTATGAAAATAATTATCACCGTTATGCCTCTGTAAGCATTACAAAGGACTGGGGACAAGCATGCCATGGTATTAACATTATTTAAAAAATTCTAACCATTATGCCATGGCCAGCTGAGAACTGGGTGGGGCACGAATTTGCCTTGGATAGCCATATTCTTGCGTCTTTTATGCCATGAATTTGCACCATGATGCCAGTGCCAGCATTAGCCAGGAAAAGGTTTCTACCAGCTCATTGGTGTCCACAACATTAAAAAAACTCCCACCATAATGCCAGGGCCTGAATTATCATTGAGGTGCAGAAAGCACTCACCCTGCCCTGGTTGTACGTCCAGTGTGATTCTTTCCTCTTTTCATTTTAGAGGTGGAGTTACAGTAGCCTTTGACTGGAAACATTAGACCCGGCAAAACGTTGCTTGCGCTAATGTAAATGGTGTCATTTGGGGAATTTCATATTATCCTTTTGACCCCAAAATTCTCAAAATCAGACCATTACGCAAGTTGCAGAATGACACCACCACTCACTGTAAAATATAGGGGCCCATTAGGATGTCTGGCAGATTGCCACCACCATGCGGTCGGTGGCGATCCGCCAGACATCCTTACCCGCCCGCCACCCATTTCCCCACGCCATATTACTAAGGCGGGGGGGACCGCGGCGGACGGAAAGACTGTCCGCAGCTTTTCCGCTGGGTCGCCGTGCGACCGGAGCGGAAAAGGTGTAATATGCTAGCGGTGTCTATCAGACACCGCCAGCCATATTTGCATGGGCCAAAATAGATGCCTTTCCGAGGCGGCAATGCTGCCACGGAAAGGCAGGCGGTCATCACTTCGGGGGCCCCCTGTGGGCCCCCATGGTGAAGGCGAGGTGGGGGCTGCACATGGGGGGTACCTGTGATACTCCCATGTGCACCCCCACCTCATACCTCATTTGCAATGCGGCACACGAGGTGCCTGCCGCTTTGTGTATGCAAATGCATACATGCATTTTTAGCATTGTGGCAGCCAGTGCTGAGAGCACCGCCTGCCACAATGTTAAAAATGCAGGATGCGCCCGTCACTGTGGCGGGCGCATCCTAATACCCCCCACGAGACCCCGCCCTTATGGCGGGCGGTCCCATTATCCGATAGGATGACGGGCGGTAATCCTAATGACCCCCTTAGTGAGGGAAGACTGGAACAACACAAACAAGAATGCGAGTTGCTGGTGTTTGTGGCAATTGTGCTTTTCATGCTGTTTTAAAAAGTTGACTAAATGAGGTATTTTTAGCTAAAATATAGCTGTAAATAACACATTTACATTTCACATAACTACTGATATATTCGCCAACGTTTCATGGAATTAAGCAACAGCAAGTTATGCTAATTTGGCGCATCAGCAGAGTAGATCCCCAACCTTTTCCAAAGTGGAGAGGGGTCAGAGAATTTTGAGAATACCCTCAAATGTACACGTTTATGGACGTTCTCAGGTCCAAGAATGCCTACTTCCCACCCCTTGAGAAAGTGTTTACCAGTGTGGATCTTTTCCCAATTATGATGAAGAAATCTTGATTTACGGCCAACAGGAGTTGATTTGTGGATTCTTGGCAGGCATAAACATTTTTAAATCTAGGGGAACACTTGTGTTTGCAACTGACCTCCTTTGTGAATAAGATACACACTCCGCTTTCCATGATCTCTGCTGACCTGTTGTTCCTATCTTTCAAAAAAGAGTTTGGCCCTTGTGTACAGAAGTGGGGTAAGGGCCCAAATGCTTTATAAAAAAAGAGGAAGGAACCCACACTTCATTATATTTCACACCATTTAGTTTTGGATGAAAGGATAAACAAAACTTAATATGTTTATCATGGCAATTATTTACGCCGTTTTATTCATCAATTTTGTAAAAAAGCAACTTTTGGTGGATATTATTTGTGTCAAGAGAAATACCACTGCCATTCACGTGCTGACCAAAAAAGTCGTGATGCCTAATCTTTACAACACAAAACATGAATCAAAATACATATACAATATGAAGACATATAACTAGTACATAATTTACAAAAAATAACATTTCAAAAAGAAGGGAAAGATGTCAAAGTATTTTTCAGTAACATCATTATACGCATTTAAGCAAACATACACTTAATCACAAGAACAATATTTGACCACAACGCAGCCTTCCACTGAGTCTGCGTGAAAACAAATAACCTCTCGGTAGAAATGTTTTTAGGCTTTAAATTCCTAAGTGTTTTAACTGTATTTCAAGACTTAGGACTTGATCCTGTTCGCCTAGGTGGTGTGAAATATAATGAAGTGTGGGTTCCTTCCTCTTTTTTTATAAAGACCTGTTGTTCCTAGGCACGACTGCCCACCAGATGCTGATACATGTATTCATTCAAAGGACAATTGAGCGCTCACACTCATGAGGGGGACGTTCAGGCAGCTGGCACGATGTCTCTGACAAACTGTGCTTTGCAACTTCACAGGATAGATGCGCATTACTCGGCACCTATATTCCTTTCCGTTCCTACACAGCAATACAGTTAAATGATGCCGATGTGTCGGTATTATTTTACCTCGTGCCGCAGTGAGATATTCCAGATCCCTTCTTCTTCAGATCTCCTCGTGGCGGCCCTGGCACAGCTCAGCAGCAGAAGCTCGTTTAACGCTCTAGTGCAAGGGGCTGTGGAGAGAGAAGCCTCACTCAACGTGAACAGATGTCTCACTCCTTGACAGAGAGACGCCAGCCTCTGGAACAAAGCGTCAACTCCTACATCTCGGTTAAATTTAGTCTGAGGAGCATCGGTTCAATAAATAAAGCATCAGCCATCCATCACCGCGACATGGTACTCGGAGCTGACGGTCGCAGCTAATGGCGGCTCTGTTGACAGTGAATCCCTTGTCTCTTAGTTCTGCTTGCACTTACACACTTTGTGAGTTCTGTCGAGACCCTGGCGGTTTATTCGTTTTTCCAGCTGTACCCGTGGAGTGGCACCGTTGCACTTGGCAACATTCAGGTGACACAAATAATCAACAAAGATGTTTTAGGCGCTCATGTGTTTAAAAAAAATGTTTTATAGATGTTTGACAATAAGTAGAGAATGCACAAAGTTGCTTGAGCTGAGAAAGTGACAAGCTGGATAGGTCAGGATGGTCTTATGTGTTGGGAATTTCTATGCTTGTGTGACAAATATTCTAGTATTTACAGTGTCATGTCAAAACGAACTATGGTCTCCCGTCTCCAGGACCATCTCTGTCCTATGTGTTAACCCCTCTTGCCCCTGCCAGTGCAATCTTTCCTTGTCTCTGAAAAACAGCTGCTAAAACGAATGCTCACCCTTGTATTATGAGGGTGTTTCTTACAGTTCTTGCACATCTTCCTTGTCGTGGTTCTTAACCCGTCGCCTGGGGACCCCTGGGATCCAGAATGCCTACTCAGGGAGTATCTAAGAAACTGCCCAGGTGATCTGGATGCAGGTGTGCCAGAATGCTTTTTACAGCCTGAAGAAGGTCATGTGCTCAGCGCCCATGTTCCAGGATCCTGACTTCTCTAGAAAAATCATTGTGCAGACAGATGCCCCAGAGTATGGCTTAGGACCCATGCTCTCACAGTTAAACTAAGAGGACCTGGATCAAGAGGAGGTTGCTTCCCAGGGACCAGAGGTGGAGTACTACAGAAAGGGAAGACTTTTCAGTGGTCTGGGTACTGAAGAAGATGACACCGTACCTGTTCAGTGCTCACATCCAGGATCAGACAGACCAAAGACCCCTCAGATGCAGAGGAGGGGTGAGAATCCAAAACTGTTGAGGTCGTCCATCTCCCTACAATGAATGTACTTTATGCTGGAGCATCGCTCTAGAACAGGCCTCAGCAATGCTGATGTTCTTGCCAGGTTTTTCTGCCTTACTGTTGAGAATCAGAGGGTGTTGGGTAGTTCACCCCACTTTCATGTGGGGGGGCAATGTTTTAGACCTGGGATATTCGCTGCAGTTCTCCCCTAACGTTTTGTCTTTTATCCACCTGGATGGCTGATTTCTTTTGCTGGCTTTAGGACCCTGAGCACTTTACTAATGGAGTGGTGTGGCTCACTGGTTAGAGGTGGCAAACCCGGGAGCAGAGGACGGCCCGAGACCAGGGCTCAATTCCCGACGAGGCAGGGTCGTGGACCAGGGTCAGCGGACTCGACAATTCACACCTCGGTACCTACTCTAACCAGGGATCACACTCGGCAACTCTGGGCATTAGCTTGCCTTATCTCCACAACGGCCCCCCACATACGCTGGGGATGCCTGGTTTCACCTTGGAGATACCCAGTAGGGACCATCTCACAGGGAAAGCCAGGACGGGTTCCCCAGCGGTCTATTGCGCAGAGATACTCCTTCGGGAGTTGATTCTAGCGCGTTAGAAACCCACAAATAAATAAATAAACAAATGCTAACCAGTGCTAATGTGCTTGTGCGCTCTCCTTAAACATGGCAGAATTGGCTTATACCCAATTGGAACATTTAATTTGCCTGTAAGTCCCCATTAAAGTGCTATTGCCTGTACCCAGGGCCTATAAATTGAATGCTACTAATGGATATGCAGCATTGATTGTGCCACCCACTTAAGCAGCCTTCAAAATGTCCCAGGTCTGCCATTGCACACTGTTTGTGCAGTTTTTAAACTGCCATTTTGAACTGGCAAAATAAATGTTTTGCCAGATCCAAATCTTCCTTTTTAAACATATAAGTCAATCCTAGGGTAGGCTCTGAACAGCCCAGAGTGCAGGGTGCTGTATATTTAAAAAGTTGAACATGTACTTTTAAGTTTTACATATCCTTGTGTGAAAAAACCCTAAATTTGTTTTCTCTATTGCGCGGCCTACCCGTATCATACAATAACACTGGAGTTACTTTATTAAATGTAATAAGCTATAACTTCCATTTGGGAGCATGTAGACAGGTATAGTTTTGTGTCTAAAGAACTGTAATTTAAAGCCCTCTCTAATGGTAAAGTCTAATTTTCAATCAGAATTCTGAAAATGCTTCTTTTAAAAAGTTGACATTTTTATTTCCAAAACATTTTGTGCCTGCAGCCTGTTCCTGGGTCAAATGATTAGGTGTAGCTGGCAGTTGGTCTTTGTGTATTGCTCCATGACAGTGAGACAAATGGAAGGTAGGTGTTGGCAGGATGGGCCACTCTGATTTAACGAGGTGGAGAAGCTGTCACCTACTACACTTGCATTTCACAAAGCTTCTTCCTGAGCACAAAGGGTTTGTCGCTAGTCTATTGTGACCCCAACAAGCTGCGCCATGAAAGGGAGGAAGGGATGCCTGACATCTCAGGGGGTGGAAACCTCTAGCAGCTTCCTCCACTTCAAAGTGGGCACCAGGTATGAATGTTGGTATGAATGTTGGACCTCAGACTCCAAATATTCAGTACACTTATGAACCTGGAAGAAGGACTGCTGTGTTACTGAAAGGAATGTCACTATGCCGACTTGCTGCCCTCTTGGCTGGATGAGAAGGACTGGACCTGCTTCTGTTGAACGATGGACCACCAGAGTGATTCAAAGGGCTTGTTGTCTGGCCTCCTGATCAGAGCCTCAAGGAGAGCAAGCATCAACAAACTTGAACCCAGTACCTGGACTCTGCTTTCTGTGACGCCTACCTTGCCAAGTGGTGCCATGGGTCCAAGACCCCAGTCCTGGACCCATGGAAGTGGGCCTGAATGTGCTCTGCCAGCCGATCTGTGCAGCCGGTAGAACCAACGCATCTCATCTGCTGCACAGCGCAACCAAGAGCAAAACCGATGCATCACTTCTCCTGCATGGACTCTCCCGGCGCACAGCCCGTAGCCTCATCTAAACCGCTGCTGTGAGCCGCATTCCGGACACAGGACCTCACATTGCAAGCCTCTTATGAATGACAACTTTCAAGACAATGCAGGACTTTGCATCGAAAGCCCCACAGTCTCCTCTGAAAACGCTGGTGCTCAACGCTTCCTCAACACAGGACTCCACATGGCATGCCCTCCCCATAGCCTGCCTTTTTGATGATGATGCAGGACCTCATATCGCAGATTCGCAAATCCTTGGAAATGAGGCTGTGCAATGCATCTCTGACCCGGACCTCGCATCTCGGCGGCTGCGCAACATATCCTCAACGCAGGACTCCGCAACTCTTTGAAACCAAAATTTAAGTTACTCTTATTAAGAAGTCCTAACTGGGTCACTGTAGCCGTCCTCCACACCATCACAGTTGGCCTCCGCATGTGACTTTGTCCCGGGCTAGGACAACCAGATATCCACAGTGGAAACTTTTTGGCATTATATCCACTTAAATCTTTAAAATGCATATGCCCGGTACTACTGATTGGAGGTTAGTAGTTTTGGTCTTGATTTATTTATTAACATTTCCTCTACTTCACTAAATTCGTGTGGGATTTTTCTTGTGTTGTGTTTTCACTTTATTACTGTTTGAAGTGCTGAATACATATTTTACACATTGCCTCTAGCTTAAGCCTGACTGCTCTGTGCCAAGCTACCAGTGGTTTGAGCATAGCTTAATTTGGTGTTTGCTAATGCTTTACTGTGAGACCTGGCATCCATGGTGTGGTTTTTCTCCTAACTTTGGGCCTTCATATTCCTGTTTTGCTGACTTGGTTTATGCTGGCTTTAGGACTCTGCGCTCCTTACCGATGCTAACCGAATATGTGATGTTACAACACATACATTTACATAGCTTGCACTTACAACGCAGTTTTTTTTTCATAACCAATTTTATTGAGCAAAAGAGTATCAAGAATGTGGTATCTTCACACACCAAGATCACCACAACAGTATCAATGTAATGGTGACAAACATAGTAATCAATGAAGCAAGTGTCAATGAAGCTCAGCTTTAAAGATGCCCTAGCAGCCTACCCCAACCCCAACTACACCCCCACCCATACCCAACACCCCCCCCACCACACATGTACAGAAGGCAACATAAAGACGATGTACATAGAAGAAGCAGGTATAATGCACCCCGGGCTTTGTCAGTCGGGCCAGAAGTGTCACTGCGATCAAATGTCCTCCTCCTGCTCCGCCGGGGGTTCCAAGGACAGGCCACGGTAGTCGGCCCACCGCTTCCAGATCTTGAAATGTTTGCGTGGGCAGCCCCGCGCCTCAAAGACCGGTTTTTCAAGGCCCATGAAGTAGTCTAGCCCAGCCTTCCACGCAGACAGGGGGGGGGCCCTCACAGATTTCCATGCCCGAGCCAGGTCACGCTTGGCCACCACCAGACCCAGGAGCAACAGATGGCGCTTATACATGTTGCCCCCAACCCCCTCCATGATATGCAGCAGGCCCAGCCGGTGGGTTTGAGGAAGATCCCAGCCCAGGACCTCAGCCAGGCAACTCCATACGCCCCTCCAGAATCCAGCCAGGCGACCACACGACCACACCGTATGAAGCAGGGAGCCAGGCACTTCCCCACAGCGCAGGCACTCCGATGACGCAATCAAACCAGCCTTCCACAAACGTTCACGTGTATAATAGGCACGGTGCAGGTATTTGAATTGTATCAGGCGGAGCCGAACCGCAACAGCGGTGCCGCGCGGGGACTCCAGCGCCTCCCTCCAATCGTCCTCATCTAGGGCGCCCACGTCCACCTCCCATGCCTCCCGAAGGGAGCTGAGAGTGGAGGAGCAGTGAATAACAAGTGACTGATAGATCCTAGAGACCTTCTTGTCTCCCAAGTCTCCCATAAATACTTTCGCCTCAAGTGGGCTGAACTCCGGCAGGGAGTCAAGACCGGCAATGCTCGGGGCAAGGGCATGCCGCAGCTGGAGGTAACGGAAGAACTGGGACTGAGGCATCTGGAACTCCACACGGAGTTCCTCAAAGGACTTAAGGGTGGCACCTGATACGACCTGGCCCAGTTGTGCAATTCCAATAGCCTCCCAACCCTCAAACCCGGCCAGGGCCGCCAGTTCCGGGAGCATGCCATTGTGCCACAGCGGCGTTTCAGCTGTTAATTTGCCCCACCAACCCATGCGGCGCAGAGACTGCCGCCACACTGCAAATACCACTTTAGTTACCGACGGCAACCCACGGCGTATACGGGCCGAGTAAAGAATAGTGTGGAGCGTGCGATCTCCCATGAGATGTCTCTCCAGGGCATAGGCCGGGTCACTCCTATCCCCATACCACCATTCATTGAGGACAAGCAGGTGTGACGCTTGGTAGTAGGAGAGGAGGTCGGATGTGGCCAAACCACCACAGTATGTGGACAGAAAGCACGTCCTCAGGGCCACCCTGGCTGCACCGCCATCCCACAGGAAGCGGCTCAGCACGGAGTTCACCTGGCGGAACCACTCCATGCCAATAGGGTGCGGGAAGTTTTGGAGTTGGTACAACAGCCTCGGCAGCGCCACCATCTTAAAGATGGCCGACCTCCCAAAGATCGTGAGGGGCATCCTGGACCACGTTTTGACATCTGTCTGGACCCGTTCCCACACCGGCAAGACACTGCGTGCCCAGGCCACGGCCCGCGAGGCCGAGAGGAAGACACCCAGATACTTCAGGCCGTCCGTCGCCACACGCAATTCGGCGGCCCACGGGTCGGCAACCACTCTGCCATCCAGAATCCATAGGGTCGATTTAGTCAGATTAAGGCGAAGCCCTGAGACCTCGCCAAACCCCGCATGATCTCCAAGACTCGGGGACCCGAGCGCCGCAGATCGGTGAGGAACAGGAGGACGTCGTCCGCATAAAGTGCAATCTTATCTGCTAGGTTATCATTCCAGACAAAACCACGTAGATGGGCATCCATTCGTATCCGCGACGCCAGGGGTTCCATGGCCAGGGCGAACAGGTAGGGGGACAGCGGGCAACCCTGTCGAGTACCACGTCCGATTTGAAAGCGCCCCGAGACCGCGCCGGCCACACGGACCGACGCCGTAACATTGGTGTATAGGAGACGAATGTAGGACAAGAAGACAGGCCCTAGATTGAGGCGGGCCAGCAAGGCGAACAAATACGCCCAACTCACCGAGTCAAAGGCTCGGTCCATGTCCGCAAGTAGAAGTGCGGCCTGTTCATCCCTAGCACCCATGGCGTCGATCGCCGCCTGTGCCCGCCGGATATTATGCCGAGTGGCCCTGCGCGGCATGAACCCGGCCTGGTCAGGGTGGACCAGGTCGGCGATGTGGGGCAGAAGGCGGTTCGCCAAGGCTTTCGTCAAGATCTTGGCCTCGATGTTGAGAAGGGAGATCGGCCTGTAAGAGTCGTGCCGGTCCGGCGCCCTGCCCGGCTTCAAAAAGACCACAATCTCGGCATGACGCCAGTCAGGTGGCAGCTCGCCCCTAGTCCGCGCCGCCTCCAGGGCACTGCGAAAGTGGGGTCCCAGCTGGACGTGGAACTTTTTATAAAATTCGGCAGGATAACCGCTCGGGCCGGGCGCCTTCCCAGTATTCAGCTGGCCAAGGGCCTCCCCAAGTTCCTCGGACGTGAGCGGGGCCTCCAAGGCCGTTCTAGTCTCATCCGGGACTGCCTGTGGGAGCAGGCCGTCCAAGTATGAGGCAATCTCGCCCTCCACCAAGGGATCACGAGGAGCGTATTGTGCCTCGTAGTAGCGGGCAAAGCTAGCCGCCAACCGACCCGGGTCGGTCATGACCGAGCCGTCCTCCGCCGTAAGACCGGGCAGCTCTAGGGGCTGGAAAGTCGCCTGGCAAAGCCTATGCAACATGGTGCAGGACTTATCGCCCCACTGGTACACCCTGCTGCGCGTGGCGAGCCACGCCTGCCGGGCCTCCTCGTATAGAACTGAGGCATACGTCTGCTGGGCCTGCAGGAGCTGTCGCACGACGCCCTCGTCACCCCCGAGCCGACCACGCTGCTCCAGCTCCTCCACGCGGGCCGCGGCAGTCACAATGGCCTCCCGACGCTCCCGCCCAGCAGCCGCACACCAAGTTATATCAATGCCCCAGAGCGTAGGCTTCAGCGCCTCCCACACAACAATTGCATCAACACCCCCCACCAAGTTCTCGCGCCAGAAGTGATCGATCGCTTCGCGTAAATGCGTCACGTACTCCGGCCGCTGCAGCTGCCAGGCGGACATACGCCAGCGAAAGGGTTGCCGTTTAGAGGGGAGGGTCACAGTGGCCAGGACAGGGGAATGATCCAAGAGGCCCCTGGGGAGTATTGCGGCATCCTTGACACGGCTCAGACAGGCACCCGGTACAAACAAATAATCGAGCCTCGAGAAGGACCCATGCACCGCCGATACATACGTGAAGGCCTGCACTGCGGGATGAAAATGCCGCCACACATCAATCCAGCCCAGACTACGCACAGTCGCACACAACCGGGTGGGAGCAGCCGCGGGGGGGGGGGTCAGGCGGCACATGTGCTCGCCTCAGGCGGTCCAGGCCCACATCCATGACTTCATTCCAGTCACCCCCCACCATGGTCAGGACCTCGGGGATTTCGTCCCACAGCGCAAATAGCCGCTCAGACAATGCCCACTGCAGGGGGGGAGGGGCGTACACACTTCCAAAGACTACCGGCTCGGAACCCAGCAGGCCTTTAATAAAGACAAACCTACCCTGAGGATCAATCCATTGCTTCTCATGAACATAAGCCACCCTACGGTGTACCAATATGGCCACCCCCCGTGACCCCCTCGTAAAGCCAGCATGATAAACCTGTTGATAACCAAACCTCTGAAGGCTAAGGGCCTTGGAGCCCAGCATGTGAGTCTCCTGGAGCAGGAGTACATCCACCATCTCCCTCTTCCCCCACCGCAGCACAGCCCCACGCTTGATCTTATCCAGGATACCCCGCACATTCCATGTCACCACCCGCAGGGTCTTTGAAGGAGGCATAGTCGCAGTATCAGCCATTGTCAATACACAGTCCAGAATCCGGCCCCCCTTCCCACCCTGGTGCAACCCGCAAATCAACAAAAGTCAAAGCCTCAGACACGTGTGGACCCACCCCCCCAGCCCGCAAACTCAGCACCCCCTTCCCAACCCAGAACCCCCCCAACAATCGCAACACCAGAACTCTCCCCCACTCCCCACACCCACCACCCCAATACCTCAGAGAACGTTGAAGTATCTGTCGCGGCATGGAGAGACCCGGGTCCAAAACAGAGAACCCAGGGCCCGCCATACCAATGGATCCCAACAACCCCACAATGACACACACACCACCCCCCCAACAACACTCACATCCGTGAGGGTCTGAGGCCCACAAACGATACCCCCCGAGCCCCACTGCGTCCCATGGCAATAACTGGAGTCTTCACATGGGAACCGACTGGCACATCAAGGACAGAATGAAACAGTCTCACCAGCCAAAGCAGAGCAGTTCAGTATTCAGCATACAAAGTGTGTGTAGACCCAGCAATGTTCAGCTGCCCGCATCGGAGTGCTCCGAGTCCCTGGCACCACCCGACTGCGATGCACTGGCGGAAGCCGATCTCTTCTTGGAGCGAGACCTCCGATGGCGGCCCTTCCTGTCTGGGCGATCCGTCCGCTCCGGCGACGATCTCTGGGACCTGCCCGGGTCCAGCCCCGGCTGGGCATGAGGCCTGAGTCGAACCGCCTCATCGGTCCAGCGGAACACCTCCTCCGGTGAATCAAAGAAATGGGTCCGAGACTGATATATCACCCGCAGGCGAGCCGGATACAGGAGCGAGTATTGGAGCTTGAGGCCCCGTAGCTTAGCCTTAGCGTCCATGAAGGATTGCCTCTGTTGCTGTACCATCTTCGTGTAGTCCGGGAAAATCGTGATAGTATGATTCTCGAAGGCTAGTGAGCCCTTGTTCCTCGCCTCCCGCAGGATAACATCCCGGTCATGATAATTCAGCAGGCGAGCGATGACAGGTCGTGGGCGCTCGCCCTCCGGCGGCCGCTGGGTCAGAGCCCTATGGGCCCTCTCAATCACGAAGCACGTAGACAGTGCCCCTTCGGGGAGCCAGCTTTCCAGCCATCCGGTTAAGAACCGCTCCATGCTGTCCTTCTCGCACCGCTCCGGAAAGCCAATGAAGCGGAGGTTGTTGCGCCGCGCGCGCCCTTCTGCATCTTCCACTCGGGCCGCCAGTGTCTTTTGGATGCTCTCCACCTCCGCCAACCGCTTCTTTAGGCCACCAATGTCCGCCTCGGTCTCCGTGATACGGGTCTCAGCCCCAGCGATCCGCTCCACCGCGTTGCGGAGGTCCTGGCGCAGGAGCGTGACATCCGCCCCAACTGCCCCAATCTTGGCATCAAGCATGTCTCGGGATTGGGTGATGGCCGCCAGTATAGCTGAATTTTCCGGCCCAGGGCCACCGCTGCCACCGGCCGCCCCGGCGCCACCGCTCGGCCCAGTGAATTTATCGATGGGGCCATGTTTAGGTGGGCCACCTCCCCTGTCCCTGGTCATGGCACTCGCTGGGCAGGGCGGACACCACCCCCGAACCTTCGGGCACTGTCACAAGTCTCGAATGGGACGGCCCAGGTGAGGCCCCAGAGAGGAATGCGGGCCGGCCGCCGAGATCGGGTGTCGCGAAAATCGAGGTCCCGGCGTCACCCAGACGGGACAGGCCGCACCCGCACTCGTCTCCACGAGCGGCTGTCCAAAGTACAAAAAGAAGAAGCTGTGGCTCCGTGGTCTGTGGGCAGCCGTATCCAGTGGGCCGGGCCAGGAGAGGCAGATCGGATGCCACCACCGTCCGCCAGTCCGTCACCGGCCGCCTCGGGGCTCAAGGAACCCCGTTTCCAGACTGTCGCGGGGCCACGCCGTGCCGTCACCGCTCGCTGGTCACACAGGGGGAGAGCCGATAAGTAGGAGCTATTGGCACCGTCCCGATCTCCAGACGATCACGGCCAGAAGGATGAGCCAAGGGCGATGTAGCGGATGCCACCCGCACCCGCCAGATCGCAACTGCCACCAGGCGTCGCGAAACTCGAGGACCCCGGTCTCCGGACGGTCACCAGGCCGCACTTCACCGCCGCCTCCCTCCGATCACAGGGAGGGAAGAAATGCAGGATCGACACACCAAAGTAGACAGGAGACTTCGCCAGATCGAAAGCAAGCACTGGGTACCCACAGCGGGCTCGGGGGTCAGGATAAATGATCGGATTAAGTCCGGGCCGGCGGGAGCTCTACAAGGCTGCGACCGCCATCTTCGCCCGCCAAGCCACGCCCCTACAACGCAGTTTTTACATTGCAACATCCACTACAACGCATTCCATTACATCGCATGACACTACATCACATTTTACAAAACTACCTTTACAACGCATTCCATTACATTGCATACTACCTTTATAACGCATACCATTACAACACATACCATTACATTGCATTTAAGGTAAGTATTGGATAGTGTAGGGGGTAAAAATTACTATTCTAACTCCAGGGGGTGCAACAGTAGGGTAAGTGTTGGATAGTGTAGGGGTTAAAATTACTATTCTAACTCCAGGGGGTGCAACAGTAGGGTAAGTGTTGGATAGTGTAGGGATACTATGCGTTGTAATGGTATGCGTTGTAATGGTATGTGTTGTAATGGTATGTGTTGTAATGCATGCGTTATAGTGACATGTGTTGTAAAGGATGTTGCGATGTAATGACTGCGTTGTAAGTGTAGTGCAATGTAATGACTGCGCTGTAAAGGTTCCCTTGCTAACCAGTGCTACCGTACTTGAGCTCTTTCCTTAAAACAAAGTAAGATTGGCTTATACCCAATTAACATATTTAATTTCCTTGTAAGTCCTTATTAAGGTGGCACTACCTGTGCCCAGTGTCTGTAAACTAAATGCTACTAGTGGGCCTGCCATTACATAATAATAGTTTGACCCACAAGGCCGAAGGACCTGGGTACAGTACGATACATACAAACAATGGTCCTATTGAACACCCCGGATAGGCTAAATCAATAAACGTATCCTGATTCAATCCAAATTAATCTAAAACACCTATCCACAGGATAGGGGTGGATACTACTTTTGAGAAAAGAAAAGTGTGTCATAGAAATGACATTACACAAAAAGACATACACTTAAAGGTATGGAAATCAGATTGTATTGACAGTCAACATTATAAATACACTATATCAATATATTGGTCACTCCAATAGGTGTAACAATGTGCTCAGAAAGATTGCTCGTGCATGAATAACAAGAGAAAAGTGAAACCCCTTGATACTAGGCACTAAATTGTTATACAAAATCAAGAAGTTTTTTGCAGTGACTGCTTAACTTCTGTGGCCCTCTGGGAGGGGGAGGGGCAGGGGCAGGGACAGACAGAATCACAAAGGGCTTCAGTAACAGATTCCTTTTTTACATGAAAATACCAAATGAGGAGTGTAGTGACAGAAACTTTAAAGCTATTGGGAGAATAGGGAGAGACGATGTTCCCTCAAGGCTTCCAATGAGGAGCTGGGTAGGGACAAAAAAGTTCTTGAGTGGGGAACCTGACCAGTATCATCCTGAATGAAACACCTTAAGATGACTATAGTAAGGTCAAAGAGGGAATGCAGGAGAGCGGCGCGCGGCGATTCATGATGGCAGCGATCTGAGGATTTCTGCTACGACGAGCCGAGCTTGGGATTGAAGGGCTGCTTTCGCAGCAGCTTTTTTCATCTCTGACGGTAGATTTTGCCGTCGGAATGCAACCCGCCACACATGGATATGCTTTGATGCTGAAATGCTGCTTCCCTATTGATTTATGAGCTGTTTAGCCGCTCGTCATATCGTGGCCGCCAAATTCTTTTTTTTTTCTTCAGCGCAGCAATTTTCCTTTTTCCTTTACTTCTCTAGCTGCCAATTCAGTGTTTTATGGATTCCGTTTTCCTTTAGGATATCTGGTTTGGAGGTGCTGTTCCTTTTTTGCCCACGAATTGCCGAGCTCTTACTTGCTGACTGTGCCTATTGCTTCAACGCTCGCAATTCACCTCAGCCACGCTTTTTTTTTGTAGAGGCTTATGCTTCATAGGTGATATATAGGCACAAGAACTTCCCTGACTGGTTCCTCATTTCATTGAACTCATATTTTTGAGTGGTTCCACTGGACTTTCGTATAAGACATCTTTTGCTCTTGTTTTCTGTCAGAATTTGTATTGTGTTAACTGCCTCACATTCGCTCATTCCCCGCTCATATTGCTTGGCGCTGCTCTCACTGGATCTTTATTTTGCCTTTCTGTTTGAGTCTCTGGCTGCATTATTCAAAATGGATCCTTCTCACGCTACCAAGGCCCATGGTTCTGCATCGAGCACTCGTAAGGATCCCGCAACCGGCAAACGTCTCAAAAAAGATCCTCCGTCACCGTCAAAATCCCCGCCTCCTGTTACTTTAGAGGATATTATGGAAGAACTGCGCCTCATACGCCCATTCATGACCCATACTACAATAACTCTTCAGAGGTTAGATGACAAGTGGTCGAGTATGGATATGAGACTGACCGATGTGGAGCAGAAGGTTAGTGAAGGTCAAGATGTCGTGGCTAAGGTAGGCAGCCTCTCTAAGGAGATTGATCAACTCAAGAAGACCTCTGAGGATTTGGAAAATCGCAATAGGCGCAACAACCTATGCATTTATGGTGTTCCGGAGAGCTCTGAGGGGTCAGACATTATTCAATTTTTGAAGACCCAAGGACTTACAATCACTAGTCTTCCCAAGCATCTGGATGTCAATATTCAAAGGGCTCATCGCCTCGGTCCAAAGAACTCATCTTCTTCTTCTAAACCAAGAGGCATTATCGCATATTTCCTCCTGTATTCGGACCTCATGACAATTCTTCACTCAGCCAAAGAACACAAGCACCTTTTCTGGTCTGGTCATAAAATATTTCTTACTCAAAATGTTTCTAAATCAACTGCCGCCCGACGGACGGAATTTTTGGACTTGAGACCTACACTTCGTTCATTGAATTCCCGATATGGCCTAATACACCCCTGTTTCTTCAAAGTTACTTATAAAGAACGGACCTTCAGCTTTGATGATCCTGCTGACCTTTGTAAGTTCATTCACACTCACAAAGAAGAGCACAAGGAACTCAGCAAATCTTAATGTTTCTCTCTTCTGTTTTCTTGTTTGATGTTTTACAACAATAATTTGTTTGCCTCCTATTTTGTCTTTTGTCATAAAAAGTTTGTTGCTCTTTTCTTTTTGTTCACAGGTTTCCTTCCTGCAGGTTTTGTTGTACGTATCTCTTATCGTGTTTTCCTGATGTCTGTATTGTACAATTCACCTTGCTGCCATCTCTCCCTATTTTTATTGGTAAGTTCCGTTCACTTGTCTTAATTGGTCACAGTTAATCTTCAGATTTTTCTATTTCTTTCGTCTGTTCATAATTATTTGTATGTGACCTTATTCTCTGTGGTGTCTCCTGCTTGTGCGGTTGTCTGGTTTCTCACTGCCCCCTCTCTTATTCCAATGTTCTTTGGTACAGTGTCCTTTATGGCTGAAGTAATTTGGCTTTTTGTCATCTTTTCATTGCATAAACATCTAGGGGGATTTTATCCTCCCTTCCTCTTCTCTCTCCCATTTTTCACCTCTTCTCTTTTCCTGTTTCCTTCCCTCTTTCCCTATTTCTGGTTGCTCATTTCCTTTTCATTTCCTTTTCTCCTTTTCATGTCATATCCTTCTTGTTTACTTTCCTCTATATTTTTTTTCCCTCCTCATATTTTCTGTTGTTTTTATATTGTTATCTCTTTTTATCAATACTACAAGTGATGGACCGAATGTGGATCAATGTCACACATTCCCCCAGTCAAAAGATCTGGGACCAAATCCATCGTTTTTTTGCACTCCACACCACCCTGGGTTAGATAATGGCTTTATGCAAATCAGCTCTGACCCTGTGCCCCATGGGAACAGTCCAGTCCGAACTACAACAGCCATATCTTTCCCAGACTGGAATCAAGCATCCGAGGACCGGACCGGTTTCGAGGTAACACCTCTCATCAGCCTGGCTAGCTTGACTCCAGTGGTGTGGAGGCTCTGGGACCCACGTCTGAGCTACCCCAGTACACTCAGGGAGAAAATTACAAAAAACAATTTGATGGACAGAATGTAGATCAATGTCTTACATTCACCCCAGTACAAGGATCTGGGCCTAAATCCATCGTTTTTTGCACTCCACACCACCCTGGGTTAGATAATGGCTTTATGCAAATCAGCTCTGACCCTGTGCCCCATGGGAACAGTCCAGTCCGAACTACAACAGCCATATCTTTCCCAGACCGGAATCAAGCATCCGAGGACCGGACCGGTTTCGAGGTAACACCTCTAATCAGCCCGGCTAGCTTGACTCCAGTGGTGTGGAGGCTCTGGGACCCACGTCTGAGCTACCCCAGTACACTGAGGGATAAAATTACAAAAAACAATTTGATGGACAGAATGTAGATCAATGCCTTACATTCACCCCAGTACAAGGATCTGGGCCTAAATCCATAGTTTTTTGCACTCCACACCAACCTGGGTTAGATAATGGCTTTATGCAAATCAGCTCTGGCCCTGTGCCCCATGGGAACAGTCCAGTCCGAACTACAACAGCCATATCTTTCCCAGACCGGAATCAAGCATCCGAGGACCGGACCGGTTTCGAGGTAACACCTCTCATCAGCCCGGCTAGCTTGACTCCAGTGGTGTGGAGGCTCTGGGACCCACGTCTGAGCTACCCCAGTACACTCAGGGAGAAAATTACAAAAAACAATTGGATGGACAGAATGTAGATCAATGTCTTACATTTACCCCAGTACAAGGATCTGGGCCTAAATCCTTCGTTTTTTGCACTCCACACCACCCTGGGTTAGATAATGGCTTTATGCAAATCAGCTTTGACCCTGTGCCCCATGGGAACAGACCACTTGGAGTCAAGCTAGCCGGGCTGATGAGAGGTGTTACCTCGAAACCGGTCCGGTCCTCGGATGCTTGATTCCGTTCTGGGAAGGACATGGCTTTTGTAGTTCGGACTGGACTGTTCCCATGGGGCAACAGGGTCAGAGCTGATTTGCATATCGCCATTGTCTAACCCAGGGTGGTGTGGAGTGCAAAAAAACGATGGATTTGGGCCCAGATCTTTTGACTGGGGGAATGTGAGACATTGATCCACATTCGGTCCATCACTTGTTGTTTTTGCAATTGCCGCCATAAGTGCGCTGGGGATGCCCAGACGTGGGTCCCAGGCACTCCACACCACTTGGAGTCAAGCTAGCCAGGCTGATGAGAGGTGTTACCTCGAAACCGGTCCGGTCCTCGGATGCTTGATTCCGTTCTGAGAAGGACATGGCTTTTGTAGTTCGGACTGGACTGTTCCCATGGGGCAACAGGGTCAGAGCTGATTTGCATATCGCCATTGTCTAACCCAGGGTGGTGTGGAGTGCAAAAAAATGATGGATTTGGGCCCAGATCTTTTGACTGGGGGAATGTGTGACATTGATCCACATTCGGTCCATCACTTTTTGTTTTTACTTCCCAAGAAAGACAAAGATCCCTCACTTTGCAAAAATTACCATCCTATTTCATTAATAAACGTAGATTGTAAAATATATGCTAAGCTCTTAGCGATTCGATTGAACACTGTTATCCCCGAACTCAATAATATATTTCAATCTGGTTTTATCAAAGGTAGATCTATCACATATAATTTGCGTACTCTCCTTAATATTATTCATCTTGCCTCCAAAATGGATTCCCCAATCGCTGCTATTACTCTCTTGGGGAATCCATTTTGGAGGCAGAGTCAGTTGGGATTTTATGATCGGTGCACTTAGGTGGCATGGTTTTAGTCTCCCTTTTATCAAACTTATTCGCCTGCTATATTCAGCCCCTTCCACTTCCATTTGGGCTAATGGAGTCCAATCTTCATATTTCCCTTGCATGGAGGCACTAGATAATGCTGCCCTTATCTCCCTTTCTTTTTTTCTTTTTAGCTTTAGAGCCCTTTCTGGAAAAAAATTGTCGCTCCACTTCTTATTCCGGTTTTTCATTTAAGAACCAGGACTCCATTTTACAGCATATGCTGATGACATTTTACTTTATATCTCTAATCCATCCACTTCCCTACCAGCTCTCTTCTGCCTTTCCCATATGTTTCTTGGTTCTGGATTTGAATGAAACCCTAGTAAAATTAAATGTCTGGGTATTCTTTATACTAATAGCATTAGAGAAACTATTAAACTCAATCATAAAGATATTCTCACAAAGCTCTCTTCACTAATAGATCGATGGTCTCCGTTATTCCTTTCTTGGTGGGGTAGGTTGGCGACTATTAAAATGATGCTTCTTCCTATTATTAACTTTTATCTTTCAATGCTTCCAATCTCCATCCCCATTTATTTTTTTAAACTCATAAACCCCGTCCTTACCAAATTCTTATGGAATAATCGTAAGGTCAGGATTTCCCTTTCTCGTCTCCAACAACCTAAAAGTCTAGGTGGGGTCAACTTTCCCAACCTTTCTCGATTTCACTCTGCCTTTACACTAAAACAAATATGGCCTTTCTTAGCAGATTCTTCCTCTCCTCCCGTGGCTGCTTGGCGTGCAATAGAATTAGCCCAACTTTCACCCTTCTCTTTTCTTATGGCCTCTCGTTCATCTCAACCTCCGAAGAGATATCTCACACCCATTTTCAAGCATTCTAAAGCACTTGCCTTATTAATCTCTTCATCTTTTTTCTCACAAGCGTAGTCTCATTCTCTTACTCCGATATGGTATAACCAATTCTTAAAGATCAATAATAGAGCACTTTTATGGAAAGAATGGATGGATAAAGGAATAATCCTTTATGATAGTCTTCTTACTAATAATTCCATTAAAGACTTTGCTGCTATTCGCTCCTCTTTTAATTTATCTAACGCTTTCTCCTCTCAATACTCCTTACTCAAACCTGCCCTAACCTCTTTCATATCTCAGCGGAGCTCCCTCTCCACTACTGTCCTGTCCGATTTACCCCCACCAGATTTTACTATTCCTCTCAAAGCAGCTGCTATCTATAAATTACTTTCATGTTCAGCCTCAGACCGGCTTAAATCTTAAATTGTGCTTACCTGGGAGGCAGATTTAATGCAGGAACTCCCCCTCGCAGTTTGGGACTCCATATGGTCTAAAATACACACTGTCTCACGCTCAGCCAGCACTACACAGACCTTATTCTTTTTTATAATCAACTATTTCTTACCCCCTCTGATTTATTCAAATTCAAAACCTTAGACTCTAAGAAATGTTGGTCTTGTTCTTGTGCTGATAGTGATTTATTTCACATGTTTTTTCATTGCCCACTGGTTAAGTCCCTCTGGTTGCACATTTGGTCTAAATTGAATGATATCCTGGGTTCCTTCCACCCTTTAGATATTATGCATATCTTTCTAGGTGGTTCTTCCCCTTTATGGACTGTTTCATCCCATGTACGTAAATTCATAGATTTGTTCCTAGCAATTTCTTTACAGGTTATTACAACAAATTGGAAAGACACTTCAAAAATCTCATATAATGCTTGGTGGAACCTAATATGTCATCATCATAGACTGGACCGTGCTTTTGCAACTACTACTCCCCTTTTGATCAAAATAGATGTGTTATGGTTACCCTTAACAGATTTTCTTTCTAGACATGTTTCATAGTTATACCCAATAGTTTACCTTTTGTTTTCTTTCTCACTCTTTTTCTTTTCCCTCTTCTCTCTCTCTTCTTTTTTTCTTTCTTCCTCTCTCCTTCTCTCTTCACAAAAAAAACTTTTTAAAGCACTTTTCACTTGGTACAGTTATTATATTCCCTTTTCAGGGCTATTGATTCCACCAATGTACTTACCACTTTTAAAAAAAAATGTTTTATCATATCTTCATTGCCTTGGTATTGTAATGATGTTTTACATTGTTTATCTTATTTCAATAAAGCTTTCTAAACTTAAAAAAAGAGGGAATGCAGCAAAAGAGGATAGAGTTGTGGCGAGAATTCTACCAGTACGGGGGCGAGGGAATTATCCAGTCACTGCTTAGTGCACAGGCTAGAAAAGGCACCTGACAATTAACTCATCAGAACATTTGACAAATGACACATAGAGACTACAATGCACTGTTATCAAATTTTTTTGATAAGGTTAAAACGATGAGGCAGGTTCAGACACAACACTATTCTTAAGAGCTAGAAGCCTATAGGCTAATTAGTCAAAATGTGAGAGAAAGACATAACAAATGGTTGAGGAACATGGCTGTTTTGCCTGAAGTCTAAGTTGGATAGTTAATATGTTAATGGAGACATAACTGGATGCATTACCACTGTATGAGTGCGGAGGTAAATTTGATAAATGAATGATTTAGACACAAGTAGGTGGTATAATAAGGACTCACAGAAAGCACAGAGCCTAATTACGAGTTCCGTGAAGGTAGGGGAGTTGATTATGCACCCCGTAAATAATAATAGATTGGGGTCTGTCAATTGCAACTGTTTGGAAACAATGGTTATTCCCTGTTGAACCCTGAGAATCGCCTGAGTAAGGAGGAATTTGTGGAGAAATTGTTAATTATTGGTTCGATTCATCTGGTAATTCCTCATTGTTAGACCTGTCTTCCTTAGTGTGGGTTTCCCATGTATTTTTCGCCTTTGCCTTTGAAAAACGGAAAGAAAAAAGAAAAAAACAGAGCCGCACCTGTATTATGTGTATAGTTATATTGAGTTTTCGAACTAAAAATCATCATGTTGTTAAAGTTTGTGTTTCTATTTTTTCCTGTTATGTGTGTGTATGAGAAAGAGACAGAAGTTTAACATTTTTGCTGTATTTTGAACATCATTTTTGCTGGTCTAGATACTTTGGGCACTTTGCCACTGATGTTCAGTGCCAAAGTGCAAGTGCTCTGTAAATTGTTGTTATGGATTGGTGATCCCATGATTGGCATCTTTGATTTACTGCTAAGTCCCTAGTACAGTGCACTGTGTATGATCGGGGCCTGTAAATCAAATGCTGCTAGTGGGCTTGCAGCACTGATTGTGCCACCCACCTGAGCAGCCTGTAAATGTAACTCAGACCTGCCACTGCAGTGCCTGTGTGCAGCGTAGTACTTCCACGTCGACCTGGCAAGTGAACCCACTTGCCAGGCCCAAACCTGCTCTTTTCTTACATGTGAGTCGCCCCAAATGTAGGCCCAAGGTACCCCTATGGGCAGGGTGCAGTGTATGTGAAAGGTAGGACATGCCCTGATGTGTTGGGCATGTCTTGATAGTGAAATACTGCCAAGTTTGTTTTTCAATATTGAAAGGCTATCTGTGCCATATGATTGAATGTGGAGTTTACTTATAACATTTCATAAGTATAACTGCCCATGGGAACAAGATAGGAAAATAGAGTTTAGTATGTCTGAACTTAGAATCTAAAGATGCATCTTTTAGTAAGGATGATTTTTAAATTCTAGGTCTGAACCTACCACTTTTAGAAAGTTGGGGCCAGATGTAGGTTGCCAAATACCAGTCGGTAATGGCCGATTTCGGGCGTTACCGACCTGTATTTGGGATTTGACATGTAGGTGGCCTCATATTTACAGAATTGGTATATTTACCGATTCTGTAAATTTACCGATTCTGTAAAATACCGAATCGGTATATTTACCGAATCGGTAAATCCAGATGTAGGTGGCACTTCAAAAAGTGCCACAGGCCATTACCGATTCGTTATTTACCATCTAATACTATTGCATGGTAAATAACGAATTCCTAAGGGCTTGTATGTGTGTCACATGGCACACAAGCCAGAATCTGGGGTGCAACAGGGTGTCAAAGTGACACCCTGTCCCCCTTGCAAATTCGGTATTTTTACCGAATCGGTATTTACCGATTCGGTAATTAACATTGATTCCTATGGGCCTCAAGGCCCATAGGAATTAATGACAATTACCGAATAGGTAAATACAGATTCGGTAATTACTGAATCCTACAGAATCGGTAAAAAAATACTGAATTTTTAACTACATCTCATTTACCGAATCTAGAATACCGAATCGGTAAAATTCGGTATTCTAGAGTCGGTAAATGAGAATTACCTACATCTAGCCCTAAGTGTTTTCTTGCTTAGCCATCCAGTGTGCCTCTGCTAGGTTTGTGCATTGACTGTCTGGCTTTGGTCTGGCAGGGGCTGGGAATGTGTATTCTATTTAGACTGCCCCTTGGAGTGTCAGGTGTGTCCTGCCTTTCCAGGGTGAGTCACGGATGGGCTGAATAGACCTGAGCTGCATTCAGAGTAGCGGAAGGAGATTTTTTTCACACCTGTTTCTACCTCCTGCTGGATAGCTGCACCGGAGAGGACAGGTCTGATTCTGACAGGGCAAAGACACTCTCTACCTCCAGAGAACAAAGGATTTTGTACTACAAAAAGTGGGACCCAGGCCCCAGACTTTTAGATCACTTTTGGACTTCAAGAAGGAACCTCTGCCAAGGAGAACAGCTGGAAGAAACTGGAGGAGGAGTACTGCCCCTTTAGAGTGTGCTGTCTGTGGTTTTCCTGCAGTAGCTGTTTCTGCAAACTAGGGGAACTGTGTGTGCATCCTACTTGAGAAAGAATCTGCAAGGGCTTGGAAGCAGAGCATGCGCCCTGTTCAAGAGGTCTCAGGAACAGCAAAGAACTCACCATCCTTCTGGGCACTGTATCTGGAACCGCTGATTTCAGCCGCCACAGAAGAAAGTAGTAGCCGACTCTGTCACAGAGTCCATCGCAGGGTTCCGTGTAATGAAGGCACCGCAGATGGCCCGCTGCACTTTGCACCGCATCCTTGGTCTCACTGATGTCATCGCCACCAAGCCGTTGCTTGCACTGCGTCCTGTGGGCACCGCACTCCGTACCATCCTGCCTCACCCTGCCTAACTGCACGATTCAAACATCGACCAGCTCCATTGCCTGCACCACAACCTGCCAGTACCGCATCGAGCACAACCTCACCCTGTTCCATAAGCCTTGGTCTCACTGACACCATCTGAACGATTGTCACTAAGCCATTGCTTGCATTGCGTCATGAGGGCACTGCACCCTGCACTGCTTCCATTTTGCAATGCAACTGCGATGGTTACCTCATACCAACTCACACCAATGTGTCGACTGCAACAAGAAAGGTACTGTTCACGAGTCTGTCAATGCTTTAGCTGGCCCCTACCAAAGCGGTCGGTTGGAACTGTTAGACTCTGTTGTTTTCAGCATCGGGGTAGCCCCGGATGGAGCTACCAACTGGAAAGAACTGAGGGGCATATTATCAAGGGGGTTTATCTCCGCTTTTTTGGCTTTAAAAGCCAAGAAGGCGGAGATAAAATTATCTCCCTATTACCTAGCTGTCGCTAACACCAGTTAGCGACAGCTAGTAGGAGATAGCGACCATCTTGGGCCCCGCTTTGCATGTCAGTGATATTTATCACTAATGACATGCAAAGTGGGCGTGCCAAGATGTTAGCGACCGGAAACAGTTGCTAACATCGTTATCTCCTATTACCAACTTTTGGAGATATTCACGCTAAGCGCAAATATCTCCAAAAGCTAACACCTGCCCCTGAGCAGTTCTTAGCCATGTTATCCAATGGTAGGTGGATAACATGGCTAAGAGCATTAGCTCGTAAATGCATGAATATTGCTGACTTTTCAGCGATATTCATGCATTTCGGCCGATTTTTATCGCTTAGGAGATAAACCTTGATAATAGCAAGGTTCCTAAGCGATAAAAATCGCAGCAGCTCGGCGATAAAAATATCGCCGCTAAGCAAACATAGCGATAATTATCGCTAGTTGTTGGTAATATGCCCCTGTGTTTTTCAGCTATTCCTGCAATTTAAAGGTTATCTTGCAAAGTAACTATTGTTTCAGAAATATATGTCGGATTTTTTTTGTATTTGGTCTTATTGGTTTAGATAAAGTTTTGCTCTTTTTTATAAACTGGTGTGGTGTCCATTTGTAGTATTTTCACTGTGTTACTTTATGCATGAACAAATGCTTTGCACAGTGCCTGTGAGATAAACCTGTGTGCTCGTGCCAAGCTACTAAGGGGGTGAGCCGGGGTTATTTTATATGTGTACCCCACTTATGCTGAGTAGGAAGAAGGCTCCCTACTTGGACAAAGGTGCAAACCATTGCCAAGTTGAGACCCCCATTTCTAGCACTCATTCTCTCAAGACGTTTTGCTGCATAGATTTTGGCCACTAAAGGAGTTGAAATCTCCAAGAGAAACATGAGAGTTCTAATGTAACTCTGTTGTCCTCATAGTTCCCCATGGTTCTAGTGAAAGGATTACCGATTTTATGGAGAATAATAGGCCAATTGTAATGATTGCCTTAAAGTTCAGGCATCACTTCCACTGCCTAGGTGACTAATAATGATTCATTGGTCCTTGTCTGCCAAAAATCAAACAACTGATGGCTCACATTTGATAATGTTTTGATTAAAATTACAGAGGCACTAGGTGGCATTGCTTATACATTCATGTTTTCTTTTGTCCCTTTCCCTTTAAGTTCCCTGTGTACTTTTCACTATGGCACCTAGCATTTAGTTGGCTGTGATTCCAAATAGAATTGAAATCCACTTCATTCTGCTACTGGACCTGCTCTTGGCAGTACTGTGCCTTAAAGATTAAACTACTTCAATCTTCTATTGAATTTACTTCTTCATTATTTTGGATTCTTACACTGGCGACGAGGGAAAACTGGACTTGCTACTTTCCAAGGCACGGGAGTGGTGCAACCATATTTTGGATTTTATCTGTTTACTCAACTTTTGTTACTGAGACTCTGTAACCTTCTAAACAATCAATGCATTTCACAAATTATTTTAGAAATACATAATCACCCTGGGACAGAATTACTTGTTAAGGGAGAAAAGGGGTAGAAAGAAAGAAACACACACCGTTTTGGATTTAATCCAAAATATTCTTATTTTTAGAAAATCTAACATAGATATAGCATTGGTAAACATGGGAATGGGTTGTCCAAAACAAAATTAGCATAAATGTACAAATAACAGATACGTGCTTAGGTGAATAATAGTGATAAGTGAAGTTGCCTGTGTGTCGATACAAAAATACATAAAAACAAATAAAGATCAGTCCAAGATTCAAGATCAATTTGTTTCAACAAGTACATATGTTTTCTCATATTGTCGTTGTCGTAGGCACAAGGGTGGGGGATGTGTCAGCCGACACCATCCACAACCAAGGGCTCGTGTCTATAAAGAAAAAGACGCAGAAAGATTCAAAACCAACAGGTTGTCCACCTGCTTTTTAATCTTGATGAAGACCCGATACGGTTGCGATAAAGCCGGAACCATCTTATAGGGTCGAAACGTCGACGTTGTGTTACTAATCAGTCCATGTCAAGTTTCTACGACAATAGGAACAAATCCAACGTGTTACCCCTCACCCCTTCCCAGCGGAGCCGCGTGAGGGGTAACACGGAGGATTTCTCCCTTTGGACTCTCAGCAGATTGGCACGACCAACCCCCTACGTTTTGAGGCTCATGACGTGGATAAAACCGATTGATCAAGTTATGCAAATGGCAGAGAACCTTGAAATAAATACAGTAGGCACACTATAGCCTGCATATACCTTCAATTGTTTGTAAATTGCATTTATTTTTACATAGAAAAATGTGAGTAAGGTGGGGAGTAGTGCACCCTGTCCTGAAGAAGGAGTTGATCTCCGAAACATGTCGACGCACCCAAGAGGTATTGTTCGTAACACGACATAAACACCTCTGTCCTCACTATTTTTAACAGCACCAGCCCGGGGGCCCATTAAACATTTTTTGCGTTTCCCCACGAGCCAGGTACATTTTTAAATCACTCACACACAACCCCACTACTCACTCACATCCAACCCTCACACACACCACGCATAGTCTTTGCCAAAGTGCTCCCGCGTAGTCGTAGGTAGAAGCACGCCGCATCCCGTAGAGGGGTGCGAAGACCCCAATGATGAAGCATGACACCAAGGGTCCTTTTGGTGAGTGAGGGGTATTTAAAAAACACAGTGTGTTTCCCTCCACTGTGAAGAACACTTGTCACTTCTTTGTGGATTCTTTTTGTTTACACATACCAACCAGGGAGAACGAATCCACGTGATATTTCTCTCTCTCCCTTTTTTGTTATTTATTGAACATGACAGCGTTCATCACACCCTAAGGACTGTTCCAATTCAAAAGGATGCCTTTTGGATTAGCGTCTGCGTCTTCCGTCTTCCAGAGGTCCATGTGTCATCTTTGTAGGGATATGCAATAGTGTGTGAAGTGTTTTCAAGATGACATTCTTATTTTTTCTCCGGATAAGAAGACACACACAGAACATCTCAGAAAAGTATGTGGCATTCTCAAAGAGTATGGGCTGATTCTTAAAAAAAAATGCTAACTATTTCAAGAATCTGTGGAATATTTGGGACACACACTGTCCACGGAGGTCTTGTGCCTAAAAAATCTCTTATTGACACAATATTAAAAGCTTCAGCTCCTGACTGCAAAGACAAACTTCTTTTCTTTTCAGGTTTATGTGAATATTACAGCAAGTTTATTATGAACTTTGCTTCTAAAATGGAACCTCTGAGAGAACTGACAAGGAAAAATGCTAAATTTATATGGGGAGAAAGACAACAGAAAGTGTTTGACAGCATCAAAACAGAGATGTTAACTTTACCCACTTTAACCCCTTGCATGCTGATGACGGCCCCCAGCCGTCATGCACTACGGTGCTCGTGTGCTGATGATGGCTGGGGGCCGTCATAAACCCGCCCACTCGCGACTTTGCCGCACAGGCGCAGAATCGCGGCTGCATGGAAGGGGTTAAAACTTTACTGTATGAACATAACATGCATACTCACAGTTGATGCAAGACTTTATGGTTTGGGATGTGTTTTATATCAATGGGTAGGAAAGGAAGAATGGACTGTTGCATTTGCCTCCTGCACATTTAATGTCACTGAGAGAAGTTATGCCGTAATTGAGATGGAATTATTGGCATGTGAGTGGGGAGTTGAACATGTCCTCAAATATATCTGGGGTGGGCGTTTTGTCTTGAGGACAGACCACAAGCCATAAGTTTCGATCCTGTCTCCTGGAGGAGATCTTAATGCCACAGCACACATAGCTACTTTAAAGTCTAGTTTACAAAAAAAATGTTTTTCACAGTATAGAAAACACTAAATACATTTATACACATGTAAGTTACAGGTGGTGTGTAAAATGGAGAACAAGCCGCTCTTCTGCTAGGTACACCCTAACCAGCTATTCCTCCTGCCCCTGAGGCATACCTCCAAGCCCCCCTCTGGCTGGGCCCTGATCCTGCACACACATCCATCCCTGCACTCAGAGCCACCCCTGCCCGATCACGTTCTCGTTCTGACTGGGCCCTTCTTCCCTTTCAGGCTGCCAAGTCCCAGAGCCTTGGACTCATACGACACACACCACTGAGCGTGTTTCCATCTCTCGTTGGGGATCTTCATCCTACCCTGACAGTAAGTCTTCCCCCACTTCCCCCTTCACCATTTACCATCCCCGCTCTTCCTCCCTTCCCCCCTTTTTTTCTTCTTTCCTCCTCTCCCCCTACTCTCCCTTCTTTCCCCTTCCCCTCTTCCTTCCCCCACCCTCCCCCTGCCTTCTTCCTCTCTCCCCCTTTTTTCATTTGTCCTTCTTCATCTCTCCCCACCGCCCACTCACACCCTATCTTACTCGTATCCCTCTGTTCCCTTTAGACCCAGCCTTGGCACGATTAGGTTCCCCTGAGAATTTATGCCCTTCCACCCTGGACCTTTGACGGTGTGGACTTAAGTGGCCCATTTGACCAGATCACTTTTTCTCCTTGAGTCTAGACATGCGGTATTGTCAGCAGTGCCCTTATTCATCTGTCCCTTTTGGCTCAACTTTCCACCCCCTACTCCTTACTCTTTCACCTTGGTCCATTCCTGAGTGCTCAATTGTCTACACATACATTTAAATATCCCTTTATTCCCAGCACTGCGATATAAATCCATGTAACCTGGTCCTGATGATGTCCTAACATTCCTACAGGCGGAAACGCTGTCAACTTCACACCGAAATTCCCGGCGCTCCTCTCAAGGATACCTACTTAAATTACTTGTATATCATACTTTCATTTACTGTTTGGTTATCCTGACTTTGTACAATTTTAAAGTTCACTTGTTCACCGTTGCGCCCCTTACCGTTGCTGTACATACTACTTCACGTTGTCACTGCAGCCGTCACAATCCTTGTGCACAATATCCAACAGGTTACATGTCATTTAATGTAACGCAGCACAACTTTTTTGTTTGATCGTATGGAATTGAATATGTCAAATATGTTAATATACCAATACAATTTGTTTTGCAAAATATTTGGTTTTCCTGTTTCCCCCCCCTTCCGGATTTATTCTTCAGTAATTAATTGTACTATTTTTATTGTCCTCCTACTGACACCCCTTACACACATTGTTGTATGTTACAAATCTTTGCCCTATTCTCATTAGGGTATATGGGCTACCTCCTGTAGTCGGATATTATTTATCAATCCTGAAGGCAGGGTGCTCAGTTTTGTTTGAGAGGATGCCCATGCATGAGCAGGACCCCTCTGCAGCTTTCAGAATCTATTCTCTGAGGCTGTTATGTGATGCAAAGTGATGCAACAAGGGATGATGGATGGAGCGTTTGAGCAAATCAAACACTCACCCCCAGTCAACTGATCTGGGTTTAATCCATCACCATTTTTTAGCTCACTCAGCCATCTCAGTTAAGACATGGCCATATGCAAATCAGTCTGACCCTGTACCTCATGCGAACAGTCCAGCCCGAACTGCCAAGCTATGTCTTCCCTGGACCGGAAACAAGCATCCTGGGACTGGTTTTGGATTCATAATCCTCATCAGCCAGGTTATCTTGAATCCAGTCGCCAAGTGAGCAAGGGACTCACGTCTGAGCATACCCTGCCAACTTAGGGCAAACAAAGCGATACAAAAGGGGGATCATGGATGGAGCGTTTGAGCAAATCAAACACTCACCCCCAGTCAGCTGATCTGGGTTTAATCCATCACCATTCTTTAGCTCACTCAGCCATCTCAGTTAAGATATGCAAATCAGTCTGACCCTGTGCCTCATTGGAACAGTCCAGCCCGAACTGCCAAGCCATGTCTTCCCTGGACCAGAAACAAGCATCCTGGGACTGGTTTTGGATTCATAATCCTCATCAGCCAGGCTATCTTGAATCCAGTGGCCACGTGAGCAAGGGACTCACGTCTGAGCATACCCTGCCAATTTAGGGCGAACTTAGCGATACAAAAGGGGATGATGGACTGAATGTTTGAGCAAATCAAACACTCACCCCCAGTCAACTGATCTGGGTTTAATCCATCACCATTCTTTAGCTCACTCAGCCACCCCAGTTCAGACATGGCCATATGCAAATCAGTCTGACCCTGTGCCTCATGGGAACAGTCCAGCCCGAACTGCCAAGCCATGTCTTCCCTGGACCGGAAACAAGCATCCTGGGACCAGTTTTGGATTCATAATCCTCATCAGCCAGGCTATCTTGAATCCAGTGGCCAAGTGAGCAAGTGACTCATGTCTGAGCATACCCTGCCAACTTAGGGCAAACAAAGCGATACAAAAGGGGATAATGGACAGATCGTTTGAGCAAATCAAACACTCACCCCCAGTCAACTGATCTGGGTTTAATCCATCACCCTTCTTAAGCTCACTAAGCCACCCCAGTTCAGACATGGCCATATGCAAATCAGTCTGACCCTGTGCCTCATGGGAACAGTCCAGCCCGAACTGCTAAGCCATGTCTTCCCTGGACCGGAAACAAGCATCCTGGGACCGGTTTTGGATTCATAATCCTCATCAGTCAGGCTATCTTGAATCCATTGGCCAAGTGAGCAAGGGACTCACGCCTGAGCATACCCTGCCAACTTAGGGCAATCAAAGTGATACAAAAGGGGATAATGGACAGAGCGTTTGAGCAAATCAAACACTCACCCCCAGTCAACTGATCTGGGTTTAATCCATCACCATTCTTTGGTCGCTTTGACCATATACTCTTAAGTGCATTATAACCTTGAGGTAAATGCTAACTTTCGAATGGCTGCATGAAAACATGTCTTTGGAGTCAAACACTTTGGAATACTACCCCCCCTGCCAGTCCTGGTGGCAGGGGTAGAATTTCACCCTTCTAGAGGGGGAGACATGTACACACTGGTCGACCCAGTAATAGTTTAAAAGAGCCCTGGCATCACAAAATAGATTCTGCAGCCACAGAAACGAGTCTGACCTCCTGCTGATGGACAAAACTCAGACAGGGGAGGCCTGGACAACAGGTTTCCTGTCACAGGGAGGTGTAACCACCTCCCAGACAGGCTTTAGTGCATTGAAACTGAGTGGGTGCACTCTGAGAGTTTTGGAGACCCTGTGCATAGCCCTGTTCATAGATGGTTGCAGGGGTTACCAGCCCCTGCTCTGGCGCGAAACTGGACAAAGGAAATGGGTGTAGCCACCTGTCTTTCCAGACCCTCCCATAGGTGGGTCCCCAGAGAATGTCCAACCCCTTTCTTTAGTAGGGAGAGAGTTTAGTAGGCTACCACTATAGAAGGCAGGTCCATACACCACACCTCACTAGTAATGTCTTCAAGGCCAGGAACCAGTGGGTTCCTGCCAGATGCCAGTATGATACAGGCATCCAAGTATGACACATTCACATACTTAGAATTGAGGGCCTTGTGTACTATGGGGAAATTGAAGACAGGCAAATGTGCCAACATCCAAAGCCTCAGAGAGGTACTACTGTTAGATGATCTTCTGAGGTCTTCAGGGCCTGAGGGTTCAGGCAGTGGGGATGGAGTAGCACAGAAGGCAGAGCCCAGTGGTACAAACCACCAGGACTAAGACTCTGATGCTGACCAGGAAGGTAACAATAACCTTGACCTTGACCATTGGTGGTCTATTGAACACCACGGGAGCTACACGCGGGAATCAAGTTCTTCATTTCTCTAAGAGGCAGTGATTTTAAAGACTCAGAAGACCAAGGCACTCTCTCAAAGTCTTAGCGCGCCTGCTTGGAAATCTATTGTGGTATCAGTTTCGAATTCTAAGAATCAGAACGGTTTACCGCGTGTAAGCAAGATAAAAAGGATTTTTAAAGATTGAGGTAAACACAAAGAGATACATATATCCGCTCTGTGAAGAGGCAGTATCTAGCATCCACAGATAGGACCTTGAGAGAAAAATAGGATTTTCTGCAAAAAGGTCAATATAAATACCGCTAGCAGCTGGAATTATGTTTTATCAGAGAGGAGGGAGGTATCTATCCCCTACCTATTAAGCAGGCCTCCATCAAAGTTATCTGGGGAAGACAGCTAATATTTTCCTGAGGAAGACGGCTGTATGACATTATGTCCGTCGAAACGCGTTGAGAATTGGGGGAGAAAATCCATCTTAGACTAACTAAGGAGCATTCTGACTGGTGCTGAATATACCTTCTTTTGTATCCCCCTCTTTTGAGTTTTAGGAACTAACTTGATGAACTTTTGTGTATCATTTGTTCCCATGTATATTGTCTGTTTTCCCTTGATTTATATACTTTTTTAATGTGTTTTTAACTTATTTTTAACTATAAGAATAAACTGTGCATATTGAATTTATTCGTCTTTTCAGAATTTGGTTAATTATTGCATTGCTCTGATTTATATGGTTATGTTTGAAGAACTGATGTATGTTATGTTATTGTGTCCTTGGTAATGTGCCCAAAGGGAACTTCTCTCCTGGAAAAATGGACCAGGTGCCTTCCAAGAAAAGGAGCAGTAAGGTTAGGGCAGTGCCTTCCCCCCTGACTCAGAGTGAGGATCAGTCTCTTGAGGGAGATGATTGTGCTCCTGAAGAAGGAACTGTCCCAGATGAGCTTGAGCCTGATCAGGTTGAGTTCTTGGGGACCGGAGGCCCTTCCTGGTCAGATCTGAGTCAGGAGCAGCTGGGCTACCCTTCTCTTGAACCCCTCAGACAGCAGGCTGTTGCTGAGGCTGCTGGGGATGCTAGTAGCACCCATAAGATTTATTGGGATGATGGACTCCTGTACTCGGAGAGTAGAGACCCCAATGCTGGTGCAGCCAGGAGGTTAGTTATACCTTTGAAGTTCAGGGGCTTCCTATTGGTACTAGCCCACGATATTCCCCTAGCAGGACACTTGGCCAAAACAAGACTTGGGACATAATTGTTTTTCACTTTCATTTGCCCCATATGTTGGAAGACACCAAGGAGTTTTGTCGCTCCTGTGTCACCTGCCAAGCCAGTGGTAAGGCAGGTGGTACTACAAAGGCCCCCCTGATACCACTCCCTGTAGTGGGGGTTCCCTTTGAGAGGGTTAGGATTGATATAGTTGGTCCCATGGATCCTCAGACAGCATCTGGGCACAGGTTTATCCTATTTGTGGTGGGTCATGCCACTAGGTCCCTAGAAGCAATTCCCCTTAGGACCACTGCAGCACCTGTAGTGGCAAGAGCCCTCTTGGGAGTGTTCTCAAGAGTAGGTTTCCATAAGGAGGTAGTATTAGACAGAGGTGCAATCATTATGTCTAGCTACTTGACTGCAATGTGGATGGAGTGTGGAGTGAATTACAAGTTCACCACACCCTATCACCCACAATGCAATGGTTTAGTTGAAATGTTCAACAAAACCTTTAAGGGCATGATCAAAGGTCTCCCAGAAAAGCTTAGGCAGAGATGGGACATCCTACTGCCCTGCCTTTTAATTGCATACAGGGAGGTTCCTCAGAAGGGGCTTGGTTACAGCCCTGTTGAACTTCTTTCTGGGCATCCTGTAAGAGGCCCATTGTGTCTGGTGAAGGAGGGATGGGAGTTGCCTCTCAAACTTCCTGATCAGGACATAGTGGACTAAGTACTTGGTCTACGCTCCAGGGTGGCTGAGTATATGAAAAAGGCAACCAAAAACCTTGAGGCTAGCCCGGATTTGAAAAAGACCTGGCATGACCAAAAGGCTGTGCTGTTTACCAGACAGGACGGAAAGTGTGGGTGTTGGAGCTGGTGGCTGCAGCAACTCTCCAAGACGTTTGGAGTGGCCCCCATCCAATTGTTGAACAGAAGGGAGAGGTTACCTATCTGGTGGTCCTTGAAACTCCCAGGAGCCCCCATAAGGTGCTTCATGTCAACAGACAGAAACCTTATGTTGACAGGGCAGACATGGGCTTGCTCATGGCTACTGATGAGGGACAGGAAGAAGAGAGTGATCCACTCCCTGACCTGCTCTCACAGAACCTTGATGATGGGTCAGTTGATGGTGTAGCCTTGGCAGGCAGCATCACTGCCCAGCAACAAGCTGATTATAGACAGGTGGTCAATCAGTATAGGAACACGTTCTCACTGACTCCAAGTCAGACTACCTGGTGCACTCATGAAGTGGACACTGGGGACAGTCTGCCTGTTGAAAATAAGATTTACAAGCAACCTGACCATGTCAGGGACTGTATCAGGACTGAAGCCCAGAAGATGTTGGAGTTGGGAGTTATTGAAACCTCAGAGGGCTTGTCCAGTGGTCTTGGTACCAAAACCTCACACCCAGGGTAATAAGAGAGAGATGAGGTTTTGGGTAGACTACAGGGGTCTCAATGCAGTCACTAGGACTGATGCCCATCCAATCCCAAGAGCAGATGAGCTTATAGATATGTTGTCCTCAGCCAAATTTATGAGCACATTTGATCTTACAGCTGGGTACTGGCAGATCATGTTAGCTGCTGATGCAAAAGCCAAGACAGCATTTTCTACCCCTTGGAGACACTATCAATTTGTGGTAATGCCCTTTGGTTTGAAAAATGCACCTGCCACATTTTAAAGGTTGGTGATCAAAGTCCTAACAGGCCTGGAAGACTTTAGTGCAGCATACCTAGATGATATTGCTGTCTTTAGCTCCACCTGAGGAGATCACCTGGTCCACCTGAGAAATGTTTTGGAGGCTCTACAGAGAGCAGGCCACAGAAAGTTCAGTGGACAGTTAGATTTCAAAAAGCATTTGATGACCTGAAGCAGGCAATGTGCACTGCACCAATTCTGCAAACTCCTAACTACTCCATAGAATTCATTGTCCAAACAGATGCATCTGATTTGGGGGTTGGGGCTGTGCTGTCACAATTGAATGATGAAGGTCAGGACCAGCCAGTAGCTTTTATTAGCAGAAGGCTGACCACTAGAGAGAAACATTGGTGAGCAGCCACGGCCCGTATAGGGCATGCCACAGGGCTGTGAAGTAGGGTGGGGGAGGGGTAGGGTGGGGGGTTGTAAAATGCAGCAACCAGGTGATTTCAGGTAAGTAACATAAAAATAATAATAATAATTTTGCAGCACGAGCAGCGAAATTCAGTTTTTTTTCTCACCTGAAATCATCCGTTTGCAGCATTTTACAACCCTCCACCCTGCCCCTCCCATGCCCACGTCACTGCCCGGTGGCACGCCCTATACGGGCCGTGGCTGTTGGTCAGCTAATGAGAGGGAGGACTTAGCTGTGGTTTGGGCTCTGAAGAAGCTGAGGCCATACATGTTTGGCACTCACTTGACTGTTCAGCCTGACCATAAGCCCCTCTTATGGCTAAAACAGATAAAGGATGAAAACCCCAAACTTTTGAGGTTGTCCATTTCCATACATGGGATGGACTATACAGTCACCATGCCAATGCAGGTGGACTCCCCAGATATTTCCACTTAGAATATGAAGACTCAACTGGTCAATTTTAGTTTAATGTCCCTGCGTTTTGGGGGGAGTTGTGTAGGAGAGTAGGATCTGCTTACTATGGTTACCCCCACTTTTTGCTGGTGTTTCACTGTTTTTCAACTTTAGTCTTGCTGGGGCACTGCTGTCCAGGACCCCAGCCTAGCTGCTTCATCTCTAAATTGATTGCATGTACTATAGGTATACTCCAGTTTGGTTACTTGGGTATCCTTGTGAGTCCCTAGTACAGAGGTCTTCAAACCTTTTGATGCCGAGACTCCCTGTCAAAAACATTTAGGTGTAAGGACCCCTTCTTGACAAAGATTTCTAGAACTTGGGCTTCCTCATTATTGCCAACTATTGACAACCATAAATTCCCCAATTCCCACAGCAAATCATTTATACATTGGGGAAATAAATTAAACTGTGTTTAGCAAACTAAAGGTCAGTAGTTGGGGGCGTGGCCCAAGGTATGGCTACAAACAAAGGGCCTCATTTATGAGGCACTGGCGTGGAGCAGCAACACAAGTCTTATTACTGCGCTGCCCTACTCCAATGTGAAAGGACATGAATGCACCCAATGTATGAAATATGGTGCATTCTTGTTCTTTTCCCCCTATGTTGGCACACAAATTGCTGCCTAGCACCAACATAGGCAGGACGGTTTTTGTGCAGGAAAGGGAAGGGCACCTTCCTGCACAAAAACAATCCTGAGAGGGATTGGGGTTTGCCTCTTTCTATGTGCGCTGCTGAATGCAGTGCACATGGAAAGAGGAAAAAACGAGGAGAAATGAAAACATTTTTTCTTGTTACACCTGGTGTGGGGTAGTGTAAGGTTTAGGCACTGCCCCAGGTTTACATGGTTTTGTAAATCTGGGGCAGCATCAAAATCCATGGGCGCTGTGTGGCCTACTTCACATAGAGTAAGGAAACGCAGCGACTTGCGCTTTTTTGTCTTACGCCGTGTCTATGAGGCCATGCAAAGCCACGCAGGATGACTTTGCCTCACCTCATAGATATGATTGAGATGCTTGTGCCGCCAAAGCTTTAAAAAAACTGATGCTCCAGCGGCGCACACCTTGCATAAATCAGCCCCCAAATATTTTGTTAATTTTTTAGGCCTTTCACAGTCAGGTAATTACATATAAAATAATGGGTGGCTTAAATGAAAAATCTATTAAAAAAGTTAATACTATATAGTACATTATAAAACCTCTATTATTTAATGCTCTGCAGAGGTCTGTGTGTAACCAGAGAGCCACAAAATAAAATTTGGTTGATGCAGTACAAAATATTGACTTGTGTATTTTTATTGCTATGAGGTCACAGTCTGTGACAGAAAGCATGGTGAACTTTACAGCCCAGTTGCTAACTACCACACAAAAATTAAGCAATTAAAGCCAGAAACACTCCCAAGCACCCTTTACATTTGCACATATTTAAATGTCATTCAGGCAAGCAGGCACCCTGGAATGAAGGCTGATTTAAAGTATTGTTTTACCTGTCTGCCAGGCCTCTTGGTTTTACAGCATATGACACTCCATTAACTTCAGCTGGTGTATTTTAAGGATCGCGTTTGACCTCTGCCCAATAGGAAGAGCAGGTTTGTATTCCAGGCAGAAGTTAGACCTGGAAATGCGCGACCCCCTTCCCAGGACTTTGGGGACCCCCACAGATTGAAGACCTCTGCCCTAGTATATGGTACACTAGGTACTATGGGCAGAGGTACCCCAGAGGCCTACCAGGGGCTGCAGCATGTATTATGCCACCCCTGGGAAGCCTTCTAAAATGACACCACAGGACTGCTACTGCAGCCGGTAAACAGACAAAATATCGACTACAAAATATCGAATGGACAAAATATCAACTTCAAAATATAGAATGGACAAAATATCGAATGGACAGAATATAGTCATCAAAAATATCGTTTTTAAGGTAAGTAATGTAATATCGAATTTTATAAATATAGAAAGTCATAATATCGAAGTATATAATATAGGTTATAAAAATTATCTAATTTTTAATAATATCAAATATTTATAGTGTTGTGTATGTTAGTATATGTGTGAAGAGTGTATATTTATGTTATAATTTATTTTAAGTAATGAATTTTATGTTATTTAATATTTGCGTAATTTAATTCTGTAGCAGGTTTAGGTTTATAGGGGAATAGGGTGGGAAGTAATTTAATTATAATTAATTAAAAATTTAAATTTATTTATTGGTATTTATTTTGAATTAATTGTTAATTAATTTTTTGTTTGGTAATTAATTACATTTTAATTGGCAATTAATTTTACTTAATTGATTAATTGATAATTATGTTTATTTTACTAATTTATTTTCCGTATCAGGTTGTGGGTTTATAGGGAATAGGGTGGGAAGTAATTTAATTATAATTAATTCAATTATTTAATTTATTTATTAGTATTTATTTTGAATTATTATTTATTAATAGGTAAATAATTTCTATTTGTATTTTTATTTGAATAATTATTATATTATATTACATTGGTAATTACTTTTAATTCATTTTGTATAGATGTTAATATATATATTTTTTAAATATTATATGAAGTATTTACTTTCCCTGGAGTGGGAATAGTAAATTTTACACCTAAGCTATCCAAAGCTTTCCCTACTGTTGGACTCACTGGAGTGGGAATAGTAATTTTTACCCCTACACTATTCAACGCTTTCCCTACTGTTGCACTCTCTGGAGTAGGAATAGTAATTTTTACCCCTACGCTATCCAACGCTTTCCCTACTGTTGCACTCACTGCAGTTGGAATAGTAATGTTTACCCCTACGCTATCCAACGCTTTCCCTACTGTTACATTCACTGGAGTGGGAATAGTAATTTTGACCCCTACGCTATCCTACAGTAAAAAATGTGTGTTTTTTTAATTAATATTATGTGATTATATATATTTCTGTTTTAAAAAATATATATATTTTTTATAACTTAAATTAATTAATTTATAATTTTAAGGTTATTTAAGTATTTTTAAGTATGTTTTAGTTAATTATTTTTAATATTTCATTTATTTTAAATTAATTTTAAGACATTTACAAAAATTCGATATTTTGACTATATTATTTTTAAACAATATTTTTGATTCAATATTTTTGTACTTACCTGTTTGTAGATAGGATTTCGATATTTTGGTAGTTGATATTTTAAACTCGATATTTTTAATGTTTATATTTTTGTACTCAATATTATGTCAGTGATCCACTGCAGCCACGGTAAGGTGGTGCATGCACCCCTTACTAAGATATAGGTTACCTACATCTACCTTAAATCACTGCACATAGAAACCTATCAGTCACCCCTATGGCAGGCCTTGTCAATCCTGAAGGCAGGGTGCTTGGTTTTGTGTGAAGGGGTGCCCATGCATGACCAGGACCCCTCTGTAGCTTTCAGAATCTATTCTCTGAGGATGTTTTGCGATGCAGCCAGACCATATACTCTTAAGTGCATTATAACCTTGCAGTAAATGCTAACTTTGGAATGGCTGCATGAAAACATGCTGTGTTTGGTGTCAAACACTTTGGAATCCTACCTCCCTGCCAGTCCTGGCAGCAGGGGAAGAATTCCACCTTCTAGAGGGAGGGACATGTACACACTGGTCTACCCGGTAATAGTTTAAAAGAGCCCTGGCAACACAAAATGGATGCTGCAGCCACAGACACGAGTCTGACTCCTGCTGCTGGACAAAACTCTGGCAGAGGAAGCCTGGACAATAGTTTTCCTGTCACAGTGAGGTGTAAACACCTCCCAGACAGGCTTTAGTGTATCAGGGGTGGGTGGGAGCACTCAGAGAGTGCCAGAAAGTCTGCACTTGGGGCACATTTGGTGTCCCTGTGCATAGCCCAGTTCAAACCGGTTGCACGGGCTATCAGCCCCTGCTCTGGTACAAAACTGGACAAAGGAAATGGGTGTAGCCACCCCTCTTTCCAGACCCTCCCATAGGTGGGTCCCCAGAGTATGTCCAACCCCTTTCTTTAGTATAAGTACGGAACCCCTGGCAAAAGGACTTTACATTACACATGGACGAAACTCTGAAACGGAATCCTGGAACTTCAACACTCTACTAAAGACTAGAGGACGAAGGAATCTCCCTTGGGGTCAAAGAGGGACTACCCTGCTTGGCAGGCACCACAGAAGCATCTTGCCGGTCTGTATTTCTGAAGCTCCTGCTAGACTCCGAATTATTTGCAACACAGGAAGAGGATATCCAGACTTCTTAGAGGCCAACCCGAGTACCCAGCAAAGCTGAGGCCCGCAGCCCTCACGAGTGACCTGGAACCAGAACTCCTGGACACCATGCACATTTGCTAGTGCATTGACTCCTCAACATCTCTTGAAGTTTTGCTTTAAGCTACTTGTAGTCCAAGCCCTGAGCACCATCTACATGAAGATTGTGGGCCTACACTCCATGAGTGTACCGTTAGCCCGCTTCTAGCATTTCCAATCAAGGCTCCATCGCGATTCCTGGTCCGTAGAATAGTGGGTCCCCATGAAGACAAGTCTACTTTTCCTTGGGTTTCTCTTTTTTTTTTTTTTTTAAACTTTTTTTTATTGTTTTGCATCAACGGGGTAAATTAAGCACATTATACAACAAGATATAGACAGTAAACAAAAAGCAAAAGCAGTTACAGAAGAGAAAAAAAAGATAAAAAGGAGAAACAATTTTATGACATGATTAGATCCCATATTTTGTCCACTTTTTGCTTAGCCTGTATACCCCTAGTATTTGCCAGAGCGTACTCCATATTATATATTTCTTTAACAAGGCTCCACCACTCAAAAACCTTTGGTGGATTTTGTTGAATCCATGCTCTGGCAATAGTCAATCGTGCGCAAGCAACTAAGATATTTAATAAATCACAAAATGCAGTGTTTGCCCCTGAGGTACCTATAAATACATCTCTTAGTGAAAACGTGATAGGAATACCAAGTTTAGTAGAAATAATTTTAGTTACTCCATTCCAAAATTCGCCAAGATTTGGGCACCCAAAAAACATATGAATAATATCAGCTCCTTGCAAGTCACATTTGGGACAGTTTGTACGATCGCTGAAATTATTATTATTCGATGCCAATTTAAGAATCCGATCTGGTGTATGATATAAATGACATATGGTTTTAAATAACTGTAATTTAAGATTTGAGGATTGAACCGCAAGATTAAGACTGTTAAAAGAAGAAGTAATAAAGTCTGGTGTTATTTCCGTTGTAAGCTTATTAGTCCATTTTTCAGCCAGTTTATGTATATCATTGATATTATATCCTGAGAATAATTTATACCCTCTACTAATCATTGCTTTATCCTCTTCCTTATATATAGAGTTCCATACTTCAGATTCAGTCAGACTAGTAAGTTCTATCTTCTTCAAAAGATAATCCCTGATTTGATAATATTTAAATCTTGCCCCTTCTTGTAAATTATAGCATATTTTCAATCTTTCAAACGAAAGTAATCCCCTATGATCATACAAATCTCCAAGTAAATTAATGCCAGAATTAGAAAATACACCACCTATCATATCTTGAAATATTTCTGGGAGACCAGGATTAAACCATAATGGAGTTTTATCATGAAACATAGATATCTTACTCTTAGTAAGAATGGAGCGCCAAATATAAGTGGTATCCCGCACCGTCTTGAACTTAACACGTTTAAAGTAATTGGGCTCATTTAGTCTATAAAAAAACATAGTTGCATTTGTTCCCAACAGAAATTTATGAAAATACAAACATTTGTGAGGGATCAACAGGCTACGAAAACGAGTCATAAAGGAGGCCCAATAATAATATTTAATATCTGGGAGACCCAATCCACCTTGATCATAAGGAGCTTTAAGAAGAGAAATAGCTCGTCGTGCTTTTTTATAGCCCCAGATAAAACTACTACTGATACCCTCTAATCTACTAAAATAAGAATTATTTACCCTTAAAGGAATAGAACGAAAAAGATAAAGATATTTAGGTAATATTTTCATTTTAACTAAGTTAATCCGACCAATAATACTAAGTGGGAGTTTATGCCATTTCTTAAATACTACAGCAGTTTCCTTCAATAGTGGTTCATAATTTATTGCCACAATTTCGTCTATATTTGACGAGATTTTCCTTGGGTTTCTCTGGTTGCTCCAGACATGCCCTGACTCTCCTCCGTGTGGTGAGTCCCTCAGACCTTACTGGTCTGCACTGAAACATTTCTTTGATTCCTGAATGGATTGCCCTTGCCAAGGCTTATTGGGTGCAATCTGGGTACCGACACCACAGCAATCGACATCAGGCGTGGGACAGCTCGATTCCAGATCCTGGTTCTTGTGGACGCCTCCTGGTCATCATGGTTGAAGAGTCAAGCTTCACGTTCTTCACCTTAAATCACCTGAGATCGGTTAGCAATCGGCTATCGTGCCCCTGGTCACTGGCAAGTGACCCAGACTTTGTCCCCTCTGCTTCCAGGATCTTCTCATCTTTGATCCAGGCTTGGATCACCCCGGACACTTTCCTCTATGACGGCAGCAGCACTTTGCAGCAGAATGCCATTGGAAACAACCACGATTACCAACACCAAAAGACACCTATGCACCTGGCTTCGTTGGGTGAGGCAACTCGAGTACTCTGGTGCTCCTGTAGATGTTGGCTGTAGAACCCCTTAAGTCTAAAGGGGCTTGCTCAAAGTTCTCTCCTAAGTGTCCTTAATCTGTAAATTTCCAACTGTGACTTTCTCCACTGAAGCTAATGGTGATTCATTACACTGCACGCGTCCCCAGTGGGTCCCCTGTGTCACTACCTTGGGTGGTTCCTTGTGGCCCCAGCGGTTCTACAGGCTTAGGCTTTGTGTCTAAGCAAGGCATGGTCTTTGCCTTCAGCCTCATAAAGTGACTAGTGGGATGTGTTTAGAATAAATACATATATGTGATATATACCTGGTGTGGTTCTCCTTTCAGTTGGTCATTCACAAGATTATAGACTGGTAAAACAAGCTGCTTTACATTCCTCCAAGACTTAGCCTGAAGGCTTCTCTCCACAGCTACCACTAGGATAGCTTTCTATAAAGGTTGTCTTTAACCTACCAACAATAAGGGGTCATTTGTACTGCTGCAAGGTGCCCAATAGAATTGTGGACATCATATGCCAGGCCAACTTCTCACAATTATATCTTATCAGTGAGTCACAAGAGCCATTTGGGAATGTCGTCCATGAAGAGATTGATCAGGACTGTTTTCTGGTGGCCAGGTTTGGACAGGTATGTAGTCAGGATTGTGAGAGAATGTCCTGAATGTGTGTGTGAGCAGTGAAAAAAGGCTTAAATGTGACCCAGCTCCTCTCATTCCTTTTCAGTGGCCAGAGTTTCCTTGGCAAAAGGTAGGTTTTGATATTGCTGGTCCTTTCAATTTTTTACCCCAGGACTGTAGATTTGCCTTGGTGATGGTTGGTTACCACCCCAAGTGGCCAGAGGTCAAGCTTGCGCTGCATGCCAATTCTGAGGGTGTCTCTTTATTTCTTAAAGAAGTATTTGCCCGGGAAGGTAACTCTGAGGTTCTCATCACTGAAATGGTGTGCAAACAAAATCGTGCGAAATGGATGATTTCCTTAAGTTTTTTTAATATTCGTCATATTACTACGGCTCTATATGAACCACAAGGGAATGGTCAAGTAGAGAGGTATACCAGGGTTCCTAAACAAGACATCCAATGGGCAGTTAATTTTGGATCTCAGTGGAAAGATAGGTTGAGGGAGAAGTTATGGTTGTACCATACAACTCCTCAGTCTTCCACTGAGGTTTCTCCTTTTTATTTATTGAAAGGAAGAGAGCCTGTTTCCAAACTGTGCCCTTGGTGGTTTAAAAAAGCAGTGAAGAACCATGGTACTGTGATCAACAAGGAAGATGTGGCTCAAAGGGTGGAAGAGAAACAACAAAAAAGGTAACATAATTATGACCTTCGCATGAAAGTAAAACAGCCGCATTTTGTGGTTGGTCAGTGGGTCAGGATTCCAAAGCCAGGTATTTTACTTAAAGGTATTTGTACGAAAAAGCAGCAGCGGACCTTAAAAAATGCCGCACATAACCTCCAGTGCCAATGAGTCTAAGATCAAGTCAGTTTGATATTGTGCTGCCAACCCCGACACCAGCTGCTGTTTGGCGTCGCTGTGCTCTCCAGATCAGTTAAATAGTTTTTAGGTATTCATGGGGGCGCACCAAAATGAGAGTCCAAAAAGAATAAGTAGAGAAATGTTCTTTATTTATCTTTGTTCAGCAGAAAAAGGCACATTAATAAAATATATAGTGAGATCAGCCAACGCGTTTCACTCCCTACCAAGGAGTTTCTTCAGGGCGCTATGAATATTTTCGGTAAGTTGTCCTTTGTAGGATCCCTCTGTGATCACACTGATATTTTCTCGGTCGTTATTCCAGCCTATTTCTTTAAAAGACTTTTTGGAGTATCTATCTTCCCTTCTCTTTTCTCGGCATGGCTGGCCGAAACTGACGACGGTCATTACAGCACTTCACCCACCTAGAACAAACATAACCAGGGACGGGTTCCTTTTTTGAAGTACCAGAACTGCCTTTTTGGACAAGACCTACAAAGTCCATTACAACAAGAAAAGAGAAGGGAAGATAGATACTCCAAAAAGTCTTTTAAAGAAATAGGCTGGAATAACGACCGAGAAAATATCAGTGTGATCACAGAGGGATCCTACAAAGGACAACTTACCGCGTTGGCTGATCTCACTATATATTTTATTAATGTGCCTTTTTCTGCTGAACAAAGATAAATAAAGAACATTTCTCTACTTATTCTTTTTGGACTCTCATTTTGGTGCGCCCCCATGAATACCTAAAAACATTTTACTTAAAGGTGAATCAAAATTTGGTAGACCTATCACAATTGTAAGAGTTAATCGCAACAGCATTGTTACCCAAGATGGTAAAGTTTGGAATGTCAAGCGTGTTGCTAAATGTGTAAATGCTCCTTTGCCCACATAATAACAATCTTCTTTGTTTATTTTCCTAAGGGGAGAAATGTGTTACATTGCTTATACATTCATGTTTTCTTTTATCCCTTTCCCTTTAATTTCCCTGTGTACTTTCGACTATGGCACTGGCCATTCAGTTGGCTGTGATTCCAAATAGAATTGGAATCCACTTAATTCTGCTACCGGACCTGCTCTTGGCAGTACTGTGCCTAAAGGATGAAACTACTTCAGTCTTCTATTGAATTGCCAGCTTCATTATTTTGGATTCTTACACCAGGGCGCACTCTTACAGAGAATTTTGGTTGTAGAACTGCTACTCGCATACAATCAAGGTATTTTTTTAGTGACTAAAAAGTAATGTACAGATACCCTACGTCTAATTAATTAATGCTGTTTTCCAAAGCTCAGTGGGTAATACTCCATATTTAAAATATAAGAGGAATACTCATCACAGAGGTCAGCATTTATTGTGATTATGCGCTTACATATGTGCAAGGTTAAAGTGAACTAATGAGGTAATGTGGTCAGGTCGTGCCTGTATTTCTGTAGCATTTCCATTACCGCTAAGTGCTTGAAAGTTTGCTGCATGCAGCCTATCTACCTTCTTTGAAAGGACAACTTCCATCACTCTTAATTATTTATCTGAAGGAAGCATGCTCTACTACTGCTCCTGTTAAGATGTGCTTGGATGTCTTGGTATGTTTATGGCACAAATATTTCTGCGATGCAATAGAGCATTGTACAGCAAGACAAAATGGAAACCACAGGAGATAGTGAACATCTATCTTGGATGTTAAGGAGGAAGCAGGACTTTTATGTATTGAGCCCAGGAAGATGGTGGGAGCCGGGATGCACCTTGTCAATGATGCTTGTAGTTGTAAATGCTTTTTGATGAGCTATGTCTTTTTCTGTTTCATGTCCCACTGAAGCTGTGGAACAAGCCTGGAGCAGTGAGAGATACTGTTCAAATTCTAGGCACCTAGATGGAGATGTTTTCCTTAGAGATCTTTTCTTTTTGCTCTTTTCACTGCCATTCTGATGATCTGCTGGCTAAATGTCTGCATTAGTCATTTATTTTCCCATTATGGTTCAAGACGGTGAGGGGCAGATTTACAAGCCCCTTGCACCACCGGTGCGTCACTTTCCACCAGCCGTCCAACCTGCTGACTTTACTTGTGCTTGTAAATATAGCCCCTTTTGATGCAACACTTTGCATGTTAGGAGCGTGACATGGGTGGTGCTGTGGGTGTTCCCACGCAACATCCATGTCCACTGATGCATTTTCAGATTTACGAGGAATCAAAAAACTGGAAATGTGTCAGAATGCTACGCCACTCTAGGGGTCTCGAAGCGAGGTGCAACTAGGAGAAATGTTTTAATTTTGCCTCCTTTTTTTCCTCTTTCAATGCGGGCTGCATTCTTTAGCACACATTAAAAGAGGAAATCACCTCAAATGATTGTTTTAGTGCAGTAAGGCACCCCTTTCTGCAAAAAAATAATCTCCCTCAACGAAGGCATCCTTGCATCATGGTGCAAGTTTGCCTGCCCTAGCAGCTGGCAGCAGCTTGTGCACCAGCTCAGGGGTGTAGCAGAGATGAGACATATTGTTGTAAATATGTCGCATCCCTCTGCTCCAAATCTAACGCAGCCACATCCCACTGCGTCAGTTTCTTGTAAATCTGCCCCTGAGTCTTTTCAGTTATGGGAGCAGTAAGTATCCCATCAATTTGCAGGTGATGCAGTAAGACTTGTAGATGATACACACTTTGAGGAGCAGCCAGTATAGGACAATCGCATTGAGAGATAAGGTCAATTTCTTAGTACACTATTGGAATAATGGGTTTTCATTTAGTTTTAATAGTGTGTGGCAGAACTATCATAGCCAGTCTATTGACTACAAAAATATTGTGAAGAAAATTATTTATACCATGGGCCTTATTTATGAAGGCCTTGTGTCGCCGGTGCGTCACTTTTTCCCATGTTAAAAGTGACGCACCGACGGCGCAAGGCCTTCATAAAATAAGGCCCCATATGTTTACAGGTGATTTCTCCACGCCTACTACCTCAACGATTTTGTCACCAGACCGGCCAACCAAAATAAAAAAATCACCATGTGACGAGAGGGCTGGGTCATGGAGGGGGCAGGACCTCATGCTGAGAAGTACCTGCATGGCCCTTTTTTTCCCCAGCCCCGCCCCAAGCCCCCTCCTCAAAAGAAAAAGAAAAAAAGCATTCTGAGGCTGGTGCCGATGTCATGGGGAGTTTTCTTACCCCTTAATAAACTTCAGCAGTTCAAAGCCTATGAAAACGATCTGTAAATCCAACATTATCAATTTCTTGTGAAACTGAGAAGAAGGGACTTCAGAGAGGGTTCCAAATATGAGCCCTAACAATGTCCAGCAATGTTTTATTGTATAGCAGGTTAAACGTCTGCTGGCAGTCCACGATGTTGTGAAAAACCCTCAGCCTACAAGAGCAGATTTTTGTACGTTCATAGGTGGTATACCGAAGGGGGGTATCCAAAAGCAGAACAGGTGTCAAACATGCAGGCGTGTCAGACATACAGGTGGTATGAGAGCATGAGTTTATGATTTTGGTGTATACATTGGAAATATCTGGATACACTCCTTATATCAAAAAACCTTACTCTGGTTCTTGTCTTTTGTGCTCAGTGTACGAGAGAAGCTAGCATTCCTGCTATCCTTCTGCTGCACTGTAGCTGGTTGACATATGAGAACGGTACACAGACAAAATATCGATTTTTAAATATCGATATGCAAAAATATCGAAGTTTAAATATCGATATACAAAAATATCGAAGGTAAGTAATATCGACAGTCTAAATATCGATATTGGTATGATATCAGTAATATCGAAGTTGTAAATATCGATGTTAATAATATCGAAATTAATAACTTTGATGTTACTAATATCAATTTTTAAATAAATTGAGTGTATAATATATTGTATTTATTATGTTTTATTATTTATTTTTAATGTTATTTTATTAAATATTGTCTTTTACTACTGTAGCGGGTTGTGGGTTTATAGGGGAATAGGGTGGGAAGTAATTTAATTATGTTAAATTCATTATTAATTATTAGGAATTATTAATTAATTAATTGAGAATTAATTTTAAATTATTTTTAATTAATTTATGAATTGATAAATATGTTCTGTAGCGGGTTATGGGTTTATAGGGGAATAGGGTGGGAAGTAATTTAATAATAATTAATTAATTGATATATGTTTGTACATATTTTAATTAATAATTAATTGGTAATTAATTTCTATTAATTACTTAATTAATTATTATAATTTTTTTCATATTTATAATGATTAATTAGTTGGTAATTAATTATTATTAATTATTTAATTAAATTAATTATAGTAATTTTTATATATAATTTATTGTTATTCTTAATTAATTAATTGTGCAAAATAATATTAATTTTTAAATTAAATTAATTACAGCAAATGTGCTAATATATTTACTTTATTGTTATTGTTAATTAATAATTAATTGGTAATTAAATAATATTAATTAATTTTGGGTACAGGGGTATTTTTAGGGTTCAGGGTCAGTTTTCAGTTCATGGGTACAGGGGTATTTTTAGGGTTCAGGGTCAGTTTTCAGTTCATGGGTAAAGGGGTATTTTTAGGGTTCAGGGTCAGTTTTCAGTTCATGGGTACAGGGGTATTTTTAGGGTTCAGGGTCGGTTTTCAGTTCATGGGTAAAGGGGTATTTTTAGGGTTCAGGGTCAGTTTTCAGTTCATGGGTACAGGGGTATTTTTAGGGTTCAGGGTCAGTTTTCAGTTCATGGGTAAAGGGGTATTTTTAGGGTTCAGGGTCAGTTTTCAGTTCATGGGTAAAGGGGTATTTTTAGGGTTCAGGGTCAGTTTTCAGTTTTTGGGTAAAGGGGTATTTTTAGGGTTCAGGGTCAGTTTTCAGTTTTTGGGTAAAGGGGTATTTTTAGGGTTCAGGGCCAGTTTTCAGTTTTTGGGTAAAGGGGTATTTTTAGGGTTCAGGGTCAGTTTTCAGTTCATGGGTAAAGGGGTATTTTTAGGGTTCTGGGTCAGTTTTGGGTTTTTGGGGTACAGTCCTACAGGGTAAAAATTAAATACATTTAAATTAAATCAATTAAATGAAATTACAAAATATAAAATTACATTAAATTATTAAGTTTTTAATTTATTTTAAATGTATATGTATTAGTTTTAATTTTTTAATTATGTTTTAATATTTTTATTTAATATTTGTAACATTATATGTATTTTATAATTATTTTAACATTATTATTAATACATTTAAAAAAACGATATTTTTAATTTCGATATTTTTGTACTACGATATTATTTTTTCGATATTTTTGTACTTACCTTGTTAGGGATAGGATTCCGATATTTTTGACTTCGATATTTTTGTCCCGATATTTTTGTATGTCGATATTTTTGATTTCGATATTTAGTCAGACATTCATGAGAACATCTTTCACATCAAGTGCAATGCCATTTTACAGTACTTAATTTGATCCAATGGTTGCAGGTGGGGCCAATCTCTACTCATTTTTGGGTTCCAGCACTTATTTTTCTCAACAGACTTTAACCCACAGAAAGAGAGTGAATAACACAAAAAAGGAAAGAAGCAGGAAGAGAAAGACAGAAATACTGTAAGAAAACAATGATAAAAAAGAACCCGAAAGAAGGGAATAAAGGGCAGAGTGTCTGGTGGTTGATGAGAGAGGCATGATTTGAAATCAGGGTTAGAAAGGCTTGGTATTTGGTACCCCAACATTGATAGTACCGGTTGCAGGCTTTAGAGCCAAACTTTGGGTAACAAATTAAGATGGCAGGGGCGATTCCTCCTCAGGGGCTCCAGGGTGTAGCCCTGCAACCTGTAAGCCCAATAAGCCAGTGCTAAATTATATTATTACACTTAACATGACTTTTGTGTTCAAATGCACTCTGCAGTGTGCACTTCAGCCTTCTCAGACTCTCCACTAGGCTCCTGAGGACAGAAGGAGCAGGCTGAGTGACGACCCAGCTGCAGGGTCCTGTTTAGAAACACAGTACTCTCTAGATGGATGTCTGGTTTGTGCATATGAGGGGCGTAGTTCAACTACATACCCCTCACAAAGGCATAGTTCTTTTTATTTAGCAGACATACTGCACATGCCTCAGGCAGCACAGTATATTTACAAAAATAGGACTGTCAGGGTTCACGTGTGTGCATCCCCGAGGCTAAGGAGAAGCCACAAAGAGCAACAGGGTCATGATCCAAAGCACTTTCCCAGCTTCTGATATGGCTGTGTTTCCAGTCCTAGACTCCTATCAGGGCTTGAGGTGCATCTTCCTCTGAAAACTGGCCCTGCTGCTCTGTCTTGCTCGTTGTTAGGAATTAGAAGGGTTGGTTTCTATCTTCAGCACCCGATTCCTGCTCTGCTGCTGACATGGAGCCTTTGAGTTGCCATAAAAGGAAGAAAAGGTAAGTAAACTAAAAAATCTGTGTTGTTTCTTGTGTATGTGTGAGTGAAAGTGTGTTTGTGAGTGATTGAGAAACAGTTGGCTTGGGCGAGAGTGAGTGTTGGTATAATGTGTTTGAGAGTGTCAATAAGAATGAAAGAGTGTGAAGTAATGAGTGAATGAGAAAGTGAGGGACTGATTAAAGCATTGTTAGTGAGTTGGAATGAGTGAAGGAGAGATTGTGAGAGGGAACGGAAGTGAGTAAGAGGTGTCTCTATTGATGGTGCAAAAGGTGCAGTTGCACCTTTGTACAGAGGCCCTGATGCAACTGCACTGCTTCACTATTAAAGCAGAACAACTGTACCACACAAGTTCACATCAGAGTCCCTGTACCCCAGTGATTGGGAGTGAGAGTCAGTGATTGTGGAAGTGTGGTTGTATGTGAGAAACAGTGAGTCAGTGAGTGTATGGTACATTTGTATGTGAGGGCACTCAAGGCAAATGTTGAAAACAATTGGGCAGATTAGTGCAACTTTACGCGGCTGTTACATCACTTCTGTGACGCAGCGTCGTCGTAAACAATGGGTCACGTTGCAACATGTTTACAATGTGACGCATCTAGGGAGATGTGTCACGTTGTAACGCCCTGTTCTACATTATACCTGCGTCAGGGATAATGTATGCAGAGTGGGTGTTCCGACGTACGAAATTCTCGTAAAAGTGACACAGTGAAATGCACAAGATTTCATGGAGTCACTTTTACGATACCACTGTGTCAAAACCTTGCGCCTGCATGAAGAAGGCATAAGGAGTGATGCAGCATAATAGGAATGGGCATTCCTGACCATTGCTGGCATGGTTGTGCTTGCGACACGATTCCAGCAATGCTCTGCCCTTACGCCAAAAGATGCATCACGCATCTGTCTATCCTTTCATACACAGTGCGCTGCATTGTAAATGCGACGCATCCATGGTGATGCAAGTTTTTTTTACATGTTGCAAATTAACTGGCGCATATCTGCTAAAATGCAGAGATGCGCCAGTTCATGTAAATCTGTCCCAATGATGTGAACCGACGGCAAGTACTATGCCACACCACTTTCAAGGGCCACCACCTGCTACTGCCACTGAAGCAGGAGCATTTCATGGTTGCTGGTTGTGCTGCATAAGTCTGTGGACATGAGAGATGGTTGTTTGGCTGCTACCTGTGCGGCATCACAAGAAGCGCCTCGCATCCATGGAGAAGCGTGCCGCCGTCGGAGCTGCTGCCGTCACATCACTGAGCAAGGATGTCACCGCTGTAGTTGTCGTATCAAGCGGAAGCGTCTCGCATCATCAGAGAAGAGTTTCGCCGCCAAAGCCACTTTCATCGCATTACTGAACAAGGGTGTCCCCGCTGCAGCTGATGCATCGAGCCAAGACTTCTCGCAACATCGGAGAAGCATGCCGTATCAGGAAGAACTTGAGGTCTTTATTTCTTTGCACTAGATCTTCGCAGCATTTCCATCTTGCAACACTTGTGTTGCCCTGTGTGTCGGCTCTCAAGGTGCATTGACTGATAGTGTTGCATTTTAAGAACTAAAGAGAAATAAGCTAAAACTACCAATTTTAAGTACAGTATTGTGGATTTTTGTCGTTTGTGGTCTTGTGATCAATCTATATAAAGAATACTTATTTTTGATATAAAACATGTGTGTTGTCCATCTGTAGTGTTGTCATTTGATTACTGTATGTGTTCACAAATGCTTTTCACACTGCCTCTGAGATAAACCTGTCTGCTCGTGCCAAACTACCAAGGGGGTGAGCAGGGGTTATTTTAGGAGTGTACCCCCTTACCCTGACTAGAGGCAAGGTTCCCTATTTGTCACAAGTACCTAGAGAACTAGAGACCCACACATCTAACACCAACCTTCGCCTCTGGTCCCGAACTCCCGTGTTGCACCTCTTGCTCTCTGTCTGCTTACAGGAAGCAGAAGCAGGCAGACTCCCTCTCTTCCCCTAAGCCAATCACAATGCTGCAATGGCAGCATTGAGATTGGCTAGGACGCCGTCCTTACAGGCATCTACGGGGAGGCAGTTTTCTTCATGCAGGCTGCGCAGCAGCCCACAAGAAGAAAACGGAGAGTGCTATGACTGGTTTGGTCGACCCTGAGGCTGACCAAACATTCAGCGCCCATAACATTGGGCTAGTCACTCCACACTGACCCACCCACCTGTCCACCCCAAACCAGGCATACCCTTCTTCTGCTTTCTTGCAGTGCAAGTAGCAGACGCGTAAAATGGTATTCATACCATTTTACGTTTCTGCTTCTTGCACTGCGAGAAAGCAGTGGGACAATGCTCCGACACCCGCGTGGAGGAGCCACCCCTGCTGACCAGTTAAAACAGGCATCAAATATCCGAGGGACTACTGGCAGGTGTGTTAAATAGAAGGGTGGGCAGAGGTGAAGGCACGCTTGTGCCTGTCCAAGTGGAGGTATAACTGCTCCTGTCAAACTGCAGCAGGCAGTGGGAAGGGCTGGGCAACGCTGCTTGCCACCGCCCCAGCCCTTGCACCCTTTCTGAGAGGCATGGTGTGTCCAGTCTGGAATCATCATGTCCAGAGGTTTTGGAATCTCGTATCTGCAAACTTAGGGGTATATTATCAAGAAACAGCGTTAAACTTATCGCCGCTTTAGCGGCAGGAAACTGCTACTAAAGCGGCAATAATGGGCTTGATAATATGCCCTTGTGAATTCCCATAGAAGCCCATGTTCTGGTGTGAACATGGGCTACTATTGGAATTCTCAAGGGCATATTATCAAGTCCATTATCGCCTCTTTAGCGGCAGTTTCCTGCGGCTAAAGCGGCGATAATTTTAACATAGTTCTTGATGATATGCCCCTTAGTTTTTTCACTGGGAGTTAGCAGACTTTGCTATAACTGCTCCAAGTATGAATGAAGTGTGCACTCTCATCCACTCCCTCCCAACCTCGAAGAAGTGACTCCCTTTAGAATCCTTCGACAGAACAGGTGGTAATAAAGCATAAAACTTGAGTAGAGACTCACAGTGAGTTGTTCTTGAGAGATGAATTTCTTAGAGAAAATGGGAAACAAGAGAACCAATTTCTAGAATCCATCATGCAGCAAAATGCTTCCTTAAATACCTCACGAGAGGTGCCCCAAACCTGCCTTCATACTTGTAATCTTCATTACTCTGCATAAGATCCTTTCATTGTTTGAGGGACCAGCTGTGCTGTACTTGTCCTCCTATCACATCAAAACAATTCTCCATCCTCATTAATATGCCTTTGACGAAAATGCTACTTTGCTCCCTCATAAACTGCAATTAATTTTTATAAACATCGAAAACAGCACGGAAAAGTTGGAGGCAACAGCGGTGGAGCACAGTAAAACTTTTATTGGGCACTACATCTTGCTTAGCTTGCTAATAAAACTCATAAAAAGGCTCACAAAGGTGGGAGCTGAATAAATCTCTCGCCTTCAATATTACAGCGCAGGCAGATTTTCCCTTTTTTAATAAACATAAAAATGAGCCGCAATACATAGTTAAACGCATTTTTATTTAAAAAATCCAGCTTCACAGAACTCTGTTACAATGCCGCAGGGTGCGCTCACGGTGCTCCTAACTAAAGCAGATTCCTGGTCACATATGTGAACGCACGATTATAAATCTTACTTCGAAATTGGCATTTTAAATGCAGCCTTCAATTTCATTCAGTCTCACACTGTACAGCATAACCATTGCGCTGAACAATGAGGTTGGCGTCAATATGCACATGAGCAGTCAACTCAACTATATATAGTATAGAGCGGTATAGAGCTCGGATGGCATGGGCAAAATGTTGGGTGAAATTGGGCTGCCCATATCTGATACTGACCTTTATGGGCACATCCAAATACATTTCCACTGCACTCTGGCAAGACCATTTCATAGCTAATCACATTATCAACTGGAGATAAAAGACAGTGTTAACATCTGTTTCAAAGATTTGCTGGCCTGTAGGGGGCCCTTATAGAAACCTGACCTGTGTATCCCTGGCCCACAACACAAGTAACCTTTAAAAGGCCCTGGCCTTCTAGAAATTCCACTGTCTCCCAATAGGCCCGTTCCCTTCTGATACCAATTCTTCAGTCAGACATAAAATTTACAATATTTATGCTGTTCGTTGCACATCACTCCAAATGCAATTGTCTAAAGGGAAGTTTGCCCTCCTTCTACAATATGTCCACTCATTACATGCCTATTACATCCCACTTGATTGTTTCACCATTTATTTCATATAATGCTTGTTAGCCGGTGAGAAAACAAACCATGTTTGTTTGCTTATATTGTCAACTAGTAGTTAATTCTCATGGGATGGCATCATATTCTGTGGATACATTTGGACTACTTGTCTGCTTTGGTTTCCAACTACATCATGATCAAACATCTTAGGAGATCATTACCAGTTTGATGGATCAGAATTGCCTCGTGGAATTGTGCTTCTCCTAATTCCAATAGGGTAAACTCTCCCTTTCACCCTGAGGTCTTAATATACATATATCCCCTGCTCAGAGCATGTGGTAGATGCTTGTCCTTAACTGCGTGGAATTGGGAATTTCGTGTAGTTTTATGCATAGTGATAATGAAGTCTCATGCAATTTTACTGTGCCCCCAGCACTGTGCAACTCCTAGTCAAGCCCTTGGAATTGGACTTGCATTCATAGGTTGAGGGTGAGGATTTTTTGATCCAAAGAGGAAGGCTGTTTCAGAATTTGGGTACTTGCTCACTAAATCATATCCTAGTCCCAGTGGAGGGTGGTGATATTTGAAAGTGCTGGGTCATAATACTTTCCCTGAATTCGAGCGAATGCAGAAAAACACTCAACTTGTTTGTGGGAGCTTCAGAGGTGGTGGTCAGGAGGCTAGAATACCTTCTACCCAGTGATTTTTTTTTAAAATGGGTGCAAATAGTTAATATTAAAGAGCAATTTTCATGTGAATTTGCAGACAAGGCATAAGATCTGAAAAGGCACTAACGCAATAAACCAATGCTTTCTTGTTTGCCAAGAAGCCAAACCCTTCCCAGGAGGTGACCCATTTTGTCCCGATTTGCTGTGGGGTCCCAACTATAGAGTAAGAATTATAGTACAAAAGAAAATCAAACCTTTCTTTCTCCACCCCCCCCAAAGATATCAAGACTGTAGTGCAATGCGTGTCCTCCCTAAGCTGGACTATGGCAATGCCACCTTACACCCCTGAGAGCAATTCTCATTGCGGCGGCCAGACTCCTCACAGGAATAAAGCAGTTTGATAACCTCTCGCCTGCCCTTAAGAGTCTCAGCTGGTTTACCAGCTGAGACTCCATCCATCTTCAAGACAGCCTGCATCACCCACATATCCCTTCAGACAAAATACCCCAAACACCTAGTAAACAAGAGCAGGTAGAAGCCAGGCATTGACAATTTCCAACTCACTTCTTTTCATACCCCCAAAACTGATTAAGAAAACCACCCAGGTGTGTGCCCTCTCATGAAATGGTTCCAGAATTTGAAACTCACCTCTCAATCTTCTTGTCCATTCCTGGCCACCAGAAAACATTCCAGGCCTTTCTTTTCTTCTGAAATGCTCCAGTGTCCTTGATGCAAAGTCTCCAACACTCTGTGTGGCAGTGCAAGGGGTGCAACTAATCTGTCGCATCTCCTAACTATCTCGTCTACCACAGACAACTCATCCCACACTGGCAAGCACTCACTTTATACTTCCTTTTCCTCCTGAGTCAATCTCTCCCGATTGAGATACTTGTCAACGAGAAATTTTAAGTTTGCATCATTTGACAACTCATTTAAACACTCATCCTTCTATATGGCTTCCTTACATGTGAGATAACCCCCCCATCACCCAATTTTCTTCATCATCACACATATCAGCGTTTAACGGCAAATGAGACAAGAAAGCTGCATTCAAATTTTCGTGACCTTCGACAATGTTTGACACTGAAAGTATATTCTTGCAGCTTATTTATAACTACTTTGCTATGAGAGGCATGGTGGCCTTTCCATCTCCTTTTGTGGTTAATAAATCAATAAGTGGGCAATGATCAGTTCTCAGTTCAAAGTGAGTCCCCCACATGAATGTCCTTTAATATTGCATGCCCCACCAACATGCTAAAGTCTCTTTCTCAATAACGGAATAAGAACCTTCCGCCCCCTTTAATGTTTTTTTTATGTGAACGTGACAACTCTTTCCTTTCCATTATGTTCCTGCATCAAGACATCACCTAAACCATATCAACTAGTGTCTATCACAACAAAGGACCTCTTTGCTGGATCAAACGATAACAAAAAGTTGGCCTGCACTATCCTTGTCTTAAGAGCATCAAATGCTAGTTGACAATCCTCTGACCGTTCATGTAATGTCTCATTCTTCATCAACATATGCAACACACGTATCTTGTTAGAAAAATTCTCTGCAAATTTAAAGTAATACTCCATAAGACTTAGGACAGACCTTACAGATTACAGAAATGTGTCCCGCATGTGCCCACACAAAGGAGAATGATGTACATGTGGTCTTTTTCTGTCGAGCCTATGAGAGGAGCAGGAAATATTGGCTCGTCCCTTTGCTTAAAAACATGGGATTCAGAACTTTTTTACCCGCTAACAGAGTTTTAAAGACAGACTTAGCCCCGACTACTGTATTTGCTCTATCTAAATAACCTCAATGTGGTATGCCTGAAATCGCTGCTTTAAGAGACTTGGCGACTCAGGACAGACTTGAATTCCCGGCATACCCCTATTAATTTTGATCACTAATGTTGTTTAATGCGTTTTTAATTTTAAAATGAAATATTCTGTGATGCTATGTATATCTTGTATGATCATGTGATCGAAATAAAGATTTTTGAAATGAAATGAATGAAAGAACTTATCTGTTCTTTATGCCTTAGTGGAAAGGCCTTTTTAATAGCCACTATTAACTTGAACTTAGACTTGATCCCTTTTATTAGATAAGGTGTGCCCAAAAAATTCAACTTCTTCCTTCTCACATTTGCATTTTCCTCAATCCACTGTCAATCCAGTGCCCTCCAGCCTACCCAGCACCTTACACTGCAGAGTGCAGTACACATAGAAAAAGGAAAAAACAAGGAGAAATTAACATATTTCTCTTTTTTACTCTTCACCTGTGGAGGCATAGATGTTTTTGCAGATTCCCGGGTCTAGCAATTATGGCAAATCAAGGAATGTATCAAAATCCATGCGTTCTGAATTGGGACACCCATGTACCACTCATAGAACACCTTCCTGCGGTAAAGTAACGCAACTCAGGGGTTTGCACTGCATGCGTTACTTTGGATTTATCAAGTCGCTCATGGCCACCCAAGGTGGCCTTGCCTGGCTTGATGAATCGCATCTCAAGGGTTGCATCACTTTTGCACCCAGTTGCATGGTGCAAAAGTAATGCAATACTTTATAAATATGGAGATTAGTTTGAAAAATCAGGTTGACACAGAATACAGCTTCTGTTTGAAACTTTTTGCATGCTAAAGAATATTTTTAAATATATTTGTCTATACTTTTGTAAAACTGTAAAGCAAGCTTTATTCCATTAGATTAAGGCAATTCCCTGTTTGGAACTACAAGCGACGCATTGCTATCATGTCTGCAAATGGTGTAAATTATATGTCAAAGGTATACATTTATAATTTTAATTTCTGTGTATTTTGCATTTGGTTTGTAGCTAATGACTAAATAAATGTATAGTATTGTAAAGGTGGTGCATAAAATATAAATTAAAGGCATAACTCAATTAAGGCATAGGCTTTGTAATGTTTTTGTAGTTGAAGTTTGATTTGTATAGAAAGAATAAATAAAGATTTTCTAACTTTAACAGAAAGTTAAAATGTTTGATTTTTTTCATTAAATTTCAATGTTTTTATGAAAAAATTAAAATGTGATTCAAATCTTAGAGTTTACTGTCATTGAGTGAAGTCGGATTAAGTAGTGTGGTACAGTAGAGTGGAGGAGATTGTCATAGAGTGCACTGTTGCAGAGTGTAGGGTTGTAAAGTGGAGTAGAGCGGAGTGAAGGAGAGTGGAGCAGAGTAGAGTGTGGTACAGTGGAGTGGCGTACAGTGGAGTAGCGTACAGCAGAGTGGTGTGAAGTGAAGTGGTGTGCAGTGGAGTGTTATAGAGTGGAGTGGGGTAGAGTGGATTGGTTCAAAGTGGAGTAGAATTAAGTGATTTACCATATAGTGGACTAATGTATCATAGAGTGCACTGGTGTGTTATATAGTACAGTGGCTTGGAGTGCATTAGAAAGGACATTTATAGCTCAAGTATATTGTTATAAAGTGGTGTGTTGTAAAGTACAGTGTAGTGGTATGTTGTAGAGTGTTGGAAAGTGATTTAGAGTGAAGTACTGTGTTGGACAGTAGTATGTCGGGGCTTAGAGTGGGGTAGAGAGTTGTACAGTGTAGAACAGTCACACAGAGTGGATAACAGTATGATATAGTATCACAGAGTGTAGTACAGTCTTGTACAGTGGAGCTGCATTGAGTGGAGTAGAGTGTGACAAAGGTGGAGCAGTGTAGAGTAGAATGTTGTATAGTGTCACTGAATGGGGAAAGTGTTGTGCAGTTGAGCAGAGTTGAGTGGAGTCCAGTTGAGTTGAGTAGTGTAGAGAGGAGTAGCGTGTTGTAGAGTAGAGTGCCATGGAGTGAGGTAAAGTAAACTGGTGTAGCACCAGTGCAATAGAGTGTTGGAGCGGTGTGTTGTACAGTTATTGGACTAGTGTGCTTTAGAGTGTCATAAGTATCATAGAGTGTAGTAGAGGAGAATGCCACAGAGTGGATTACAGTGTTCTACAAAGAAGAGACACAGCCACAAATTCATGCACTTGTAGGGGGGATTGACTATGCTATTGGTTGACTACCATAATGTGGGTAAGCAGCATATATTGGCTTGGTACCACAATTCAACAGAAAACGTGTCAAATGCAATATTAAAAACTTTTATTCAATCACTTTTCAAGTTGCTTCAGTACCTGATGTGTACACACTAAGGGGCCGATTAGGATGGAGGATTTTCCGCCTCCTCCGGGCCGGCGGAAGCCACCTCCGGCCCGGAGGAGGCGGAAAATCCATTGCGGGCTCACCAAAGACCCACCGCCACATTACGATGGCTGGTGGGTCTTGGTTTCTGTCCGCTGCTTTTCCGCCGCGGTCGGATTACAACCGCGGCGGAAAAGCTCTCATTTGGCTGGCAGTGTCTATCAGACACCGCCGGCCAAATTAGGAAGCATTTGAAAACATGCTTTTCCGCGGCGGTTTTTCCGCCGTGGAAAAGCATGTGTACTTTTGATTTTGGGGGCCCGTTGCGGGACCCCAGGGTGTTGGTGGGTGGGGGGTGCACATGGGGGGTACCTATGGTACCCCCCAGCATTTACATGCACAATGCGGCAGGCACCGCGCGGTGCCTGCCGCTTTGTGCATGTAAATGTTACACATGCACTTTTAACATTGCGGCGGGTGCTGCTTCAAGCAGCACCCGCCGCAATGTTAAATGTCCAGGATGTGACCGCCAGGGTGGCGGTCACATCCTAATCGCACATGAGGGAACGCCGCAGCCCATGCGGACGTTCCCTCATACTCTGGGGTCGCGGACGGACTCAAGTCCGTCCGCGATCCTAATCGACCCCATAATCTGTGTGTGTCTTCCACAGGAACAACCCATGATCACTTTCTACTTTTAAACAGCACCATTTAACTGTAAATATCACAACTTTGAAATTTCCAAAAGAAGATGACATGGTCAAGAAACCTAAAACATACTAAACAAAAAGATGAGTAATGAAACATAGTAGACACATTATTATGTCATATTTTTGAGGACACATTTTCAAAAACTCAATCAGAGATAAGCAATGAAATGAACACAAAAATCTATATTTTAAAAACTTTGCTGAACAAATACCTGTGGCCTGGATTTCCTTGAACTTGCCCTTCCCCAAATAATGTCTAGTGCATACTTTTTTTGACTTATTATATAAATAAGTTAACTCCTTTCTCCTCACCACTCTCATCTTATTTGGTATTTTATGACCCTCAGTCTGTGGCTCTTCATGGTTTCTGTCCTCTGCAATGTAAGGGATATTTCATCACAGGGCTATGTTGTGCAGCATGCAGCTGGCCATGGTGATTTGGAACGCCTTATCAGATGAGTAGAGGAGGGCTCCACCAATCTTGTCCAGGCAGCAAAATCTGGCCTTTAGGAGACCAAAAGTCTGCTCCACTAGCCTCTGTGTTCTTCCATATGCCTCATTGAAGAATACTTATCCTGGTGTTGCTGGATTCCTCAGCAGTACCAACAACCACAGTTGGTTAGAATAAGCTGAGTCTCCTAACTGGAAAAAAATAGAAGAGCCAAGATATGTACCACCTTTTTCAGAAGATTCTCCTTGACATCACCCAAACAATATTATGTCAGATTGTACTTACCAAGAAGCCAGACCCTCTCACGTCAAGGTTGTGACACTTGCAGGAGTATATGCTGCTGCTCGATAGTACAAAGGAAACATGGACTGATTCATGAAAAAGCCCACACACTCTTGAGCAAATCCGCTGAACAGACAACTTACGCATTGATTGAATGGAAACTCTAATGATTCCTGTAGACCTGTTCCCTGGCGTGTGATGGCACTAAGGTAATATGAGTGCCATCAATTGCTCCAACCACGCGTGGTAACTGACCCAGACCATAGAAATTGCCCTTCACTTTCAAAAAACCCTCCTGTTGTGGAAACTGGATGAAGCTGTTGATGTGTTTCATAATTGACAAAATAACTTCTTATAGCACACCACCGAAAGTTGGTTGTGACATTCCACCAGATACTGCCATAGTGTATTGGAATGGTCCTGTTGCCACAAAATGAAGTACTGCCATGAGTTTGACAACTGGTGTAACATATATGGAATTTCTGTTGTAGTGAAGAAGATCTGGCTCCAGCTGATGACATAATTCCAGTATACTTTGCCTATTCAGTCTGAGCTTTTTGATAATATCCGGTTCCTCCGTGATGGCAAGGTGTGAAAATGAGTGGTACACTTGAGGCTGTAATCTCCTCATTCTCCCAGGGTTGAAATGTTTGCATTGGAAGAATTGTGCACATTTTAAAACTTTTTCCACATACATTTTTTGGGATTATTAACACAAATTTAATGTACAAAAATATGTATATGAACTCACAACATATTTTAAGGAAATTATTTTTGGGTATTTTGTGCTTCACAAATGCCATTTTGTAGCTGTCAATATTTTTAAATATGAAAGAATGTGTAAATAAATAATTCTTTAAGGAATTCTTACCCATTTTTTCACCCTAAATACCATCAATGGAGGTGTCCACAACATCGTACTTAACCACAATAATGCAGTACATTTGAGTGTCCTCAAAGTTTAAATATGGAGACAAAGTAGACACCATTTTGAGTGGTGGTGATGCACTTAAACACACTATTTGACCTTCTTAAATTGCGGGCACCTGATCTCACCACCATGAGAATTGCTATCAACATCCGTGGCAGAAGTTGACTGCATAGGTATTCAACTCCACAACGTACAAAGCCATAGGCTAACATGTGTGAAAGCAATGTGCAAAGGCTAATTGCTGTATCTGTCTCTGCTGAAGATCACGTATGGCACATACATGTAAGCGGAGTTTAAAAAAATGCTCACTTAACTCCTAACACTGCAGCCATCATGACTTCCTCCACCTTTGCTACTGCTTGCGACCTCTAGGTGCAATGATGCGAGGTTGAGCAGGTGAGAGGGCCACTGCCTTCTCGCCAGAGGAGCTGGAGATGCTGGCAGAGGTGGCCCTCTCCCTGTACGGCCAGCTCTGTGGCTCACCAGAAGAACAAGTAGCATGTTTAAAATGTATATGTGAAGCTGTGAAACTGTTTATTGTCCATTAACACAGGCTACAGTGTCCTTTAGACCTCCTGGGTGAAGTGTAGTAATTGATTTGGTGTCATATATTTGGTCATATATTTTGTACCTTACATAAAACAATGGTGTTGGAAATTTGTAAGCACTTCATTAATACGTGCTGTGTATTTAAAGCCCTGGATTCTCTTGGTGTGTGTGTAGAGGTATATCTATGAATATTTTGAATTTCATGTGAAATGCAGAAATCTCACATCATGTAAATTAGAAAACACAGTCTATAGTCTTTACAACTGAACATATATTTGATTGCTCTACAAACCAAATAAAAATGATGCTAGCTATGTGTATTGTCCCACTAATCACTAAGCTTTGGGGTCCCAAAGTTCAGAGTAGCGCATAGCCTTGAGGTCAGTTATTAGATGGGCAATATGTTCATCATCAGGCTGAGGATAGCAGCCCGACAATGAGCAGTGCTCAGTCAGAATCATGGGCAGGCTCGGGCTGAGTCACAGGGACAAACAACTGAAGCACTGAGGTATATCTGTCATAAAAATATTTCCTTGTCAAATCAAATTTGGAGGTGTGTGCAAAAATATGCCCCGGAATGTTTTAAAAGGATGACATTTGAGTATGTCTCACTCTCAACCATGACTGCCATCTTGCTGAGCTAACAGCAAGAGACTTTTCCAATTTCAGGCCAATGACTTTATTGGGGGTACACCGGATGCAGGAGCACTTCTGACATCCTCCCCAGACAATAGCAGCTGTGCGAAAGTGAACATTCTATTACAATAGAGAAATCATTTATGTTCCACAACAGACTAATTCAAAAAGTAGCCACCGTCCTACCAGGACAATATCAGTCAATCCGGGCAGAAAATAGGGACAATTAAGACATTTTTCCATGGGTCTTCAAGATGTGACTAAAGTATAACCAGACCACTTGCTCCTTATTATGCAAATATACCTGAAACATTTTAAAAGATTGACAAAATATTAATGGTGTATCGTATCAGCCCATCAAGCAGAAATATTTTACAAAGCACCTTGACTGTCCAAAATATGTCAGAAATGATGCAAACAAAGATTGACAGATACTCTCCCTTCAGAATCTGAATTGAAAAACAGCTAGCCATTGAGAAGCACGGGGAAGCAGTCTAAACAATAGCAGAGGACATTGCTCTGTAGCCTCAATGACATTTCTTCACTAAAAGAACCCATACGTTTGTGTGATAAAGGGCCCTAAGTGATGCATTATAATAAAAATCTATTTGAAAATGATTTTTACTAAATTCAGTTGTGGAGAGACAAAAATAAGCACAGATCCATCTCGTTATGCACTTTGCGCTGAAGGTTGCCAATGGGACACAGAGACCACGCATCCTGGTTTCAGCTCCCAAAATTATTTGCTACTTGAACCATTGTTCTATATGATGAATGTAATTACATAAAAAACACTTTGTGTTATTCGCTTACTCAAGTATTAGGGGGGTTATTACGATGGCGGGCGGACATCGTAAGGTTGCCAGGAACCAGCGCCGAAGTTGCGGCGGTCCCGCCATTGGCATTACGATGTGCCCGCCACACTGGTGAGCGCATTCTGGGCATTTTAAATTGCGGGTGGATCTGCTGGCTGCGGAACCACTAGCAATGTAAAAGTACTGTGCACAGCATTGCCTTGAACTACATAGCAGGCACCAAGTGGTGCCTACCACGTAGTGCATGGCAAAGAGGGGGGTACTACAGGTACCTCCCATGTGCAACCCCCACCTCCCCAACAACCTGGGGTCCCGCAGTGGGCCCCCAACAGCAAAAACTGCATGCCTTTCCATGGCAGCAACGCCGCCATGGAAAGGTTGCTCTCCGCCTGCATCTTAATATCGATGGGGGTGTCTTGCAGACACCGCCACCATATCATGCCGCTTTTCCGCCCGGTCGACAAGTCGACCGGCGGAAAAGTGGCGGACGGTCTTTCCATCCGCCGCCGACCCCCCAGCCATACTAATATAGCAGGGGGTCTTTCAGGTATGGATGGCGGGCGGGTTGCCCCCGCCGGCCAGCGGTGGCTACCGCCGGCCCGGCGGGTGCGATCCACCCGCCACCCTAATGGGCCCCTAAGTGTTCACTTGAGACTCTATTTGTGTAGTCCAAATTATGCACAAGTCTAATTTATTTCTAGAGCAGGGTTCTTTAATGTCGGTCCTGGGGACCGGATCTATGTATGATTTTTAAGATAACTACATTTATCTGAATGCGAACATGCTAAAATACTGACATAGATCCGGCCCTCCAGGACTGTCATTGGAGAACCCCGATGTACAGTGATATAATATTTGCATTTTACTAGGGTTCTACGTGGAACCAGTTGAGGCCTAGTTCATGCTCCTAACCACTCCTGTGCTGGTGTTTTGCTCATGATGTCCATTTAGATGTTGCTTCGGGAGCATCCCTTACATAGCACTGGTGTGCTCAGCTTTGGTATAGAAATATTTGCCCGTTTCGATAGTATATGGCTCTTGACTAAGTAGGGTAGGGACTTTTCCATTTGTTTAATTGGCAAACATAAGTTTAGCTGTTACTTAGGTGAGTTACTGTAGAGTTAATTTTTGGCTAAGACAGCAAAGTTGATTGTGTGGCTGAATAATGTCCAGGATGAGAAGTTGAGAAAGGGAAGGCGTGCCAGTTAGGACATCAAACACTGCCCCATCACTCTGACGCCTCTTGACCAGTGGTCGTTTGCTTCTAATGACAGGATAATAATGTGAACTGCGCATGTTTAATGGTACCATGCTCGTCCCATATAAAATGCAGTTTTTAATGGTCTAGCGTGCTGGTCGCAATGCTGTTTTTGAGAGGTTGGACATGAAGATGATATCCACAGCTTTCCAGCAGAGAACTGTGTGTCAGTGCTTCAAACCTACACAGTTTCTGCATCACGCAGACAATGTGAATGACAGAGTAGGGCAGATAGTCAGCACCTGAAAATCAACAGCCTCGAGAATATAATATTCACTCATGCATTTAATGTTTCTAATGTAAGTAGATATGTCTTGAACTGGAAGATATGCTTTGTGTATTTTAAAAAAAAAATGTGATATTTAAATAAATATTTAGGGGCTTATTTACAACCCCCTTGCACTGTTGGTGCATCACTTTTTGTGATGCACAGTCAGCTCATTTTGCTGCCCCATGTTTACAAAGACACGAAAAGCCACCCTGCTTTGCCTTTTCTGCCCTTGTAAATACTTTCATAAACCTGGGAATGCATTGTAATGAGGAGAAATGTTTTAATTTCTCCTTCTTTTTATTCCTCTATCTATGCATACTGCATTCTGCACCACCCATAGAACGAGGAAATCACTTCTTGTGATTATGTGCAAGAAGGTGTTCCTTCCTGCACACAAACAATCATTGAAGAAAAATGACATTTCTCAGCATCCATGTGTGCCGCATTAGGCAGCACTCATAGAAGTTCTAAAACCCCTTTTTAAACACCTTCTTGCACATAAACAATCATTCCCCTCAATGCAGGCACCCTTGCACTTTGGTGCAAGGGTGCCTGCATCAACGCTTGGCAGCAAATTGTGCACTAGTACAGGGGAGAGCAAAGGGATCTGTCATATCGTTCTAGATATGACACATCCTTGTGATTTGGAATAAACGCATCATGGCGCAGCCAAATGGCTTGTAGCACCACACTCCATTAATTCCTTGTAAATGAGGCCCCATATATTTATTTTCTTGCTCAGCTCATCTTGTAGAACAATGAGATATGTGTATTGTGTAACATAGTACAGAAGTAACTATGTATGTTTTAATAGAATGTGATTTACATAGGATTTGCTAGGACTTTGGCTTCCTAATGCTGGTTTAATGAATTGGAAGTAGTTTGCTGGTAGGAAAGCATGACAAGCAAGTGTAGTACATTTATGTTTATGAGAGTTGCAAGTGATGTCAAGGACAGAGTTTGAAAGGACATTTTCACAGACATTCAAGAGTAAGCATGAGGAGAGATGTGGGCAAGCAACTCCTTATTCCAGAGCAAAGGCAATTGCCAAGCATAGTTCTCTGCTTCCTGGAAATTATTTACCCAACCCACTGTGTGAGGTCAAGCGAAGTTGTCAAAGTAGCACTTGAAGAAAAAACACACAAAAGTCCCTATATCTTAATATCTAATGAGGAAAAAATACCTCACTCGGGCCAAGTGTAATATGGAAATGTTAACAGATCATGCTTCAAGCTCTTTAACTACATAAGCTGTGCCCTTTCTCAAAAACTATATCATTTTCACTATTCCACAGTAGCAACAATCAAATCCTCACAATGTACTTCTATTTGGACCACGGATTATGTTAGAAAGGTTTATTAAAAATTAGAAGAAAAAAAGAAATGTATTACATAGTCAATCCAATGTCATTAATGGTATGCCTCCCAATACAGGTTACAATGTTGTTATGACACACATAAAGTTAAAAAAGTCGACTCAGCGTTTCGGTGTTGATTCAATACTATCACCTTCGTCAGGACAGAAAATATTCAACAGATCTTTATATTAGGTGGATTATGTTTAATCAATTGCATAATCAGTAGAGTTTAAGAATCTTGCCACAGTTAATGTTTCCTTGATAAAGCCTCTCATTGGATTAGTTCTTTTTTATCTCTGTCAGAGCCACTGTATTGTTCTGGTGTGGTGATGTGATAAAAACTTTCTTTTGTATAAAAGTTCGATTATATATAGAAATGCTGCCTGTATTTTTCCATAATTGCCCTAAACGCTTATAAATTTGAGTTTGATATACTGGAGCTCTTAGCAGCAAGCCGAACCAAGCAATTCAATGAAAGTGGTTCAACAATAAAATCTGTATGTTAAACTGCGGCCTCCCTGCTCTGACGATTCTCCAGGAGTGTTTCAGGGTACCACTTGAGCCATAACAAAGGGGCAGATACATTTATCCAAGCTTGCCTAAGGAACAACTATAAATGCTCTGGTAGCCAAAATCCATTTCCTGTTTATACATCTGCACAAAACTCCCAAGCGCTCTCAGAGACTTCACCCCACTCAAGAACCAGGAGCCACCAAAACATTTTGTTCCTTCAAAATCAACTTCACTACTAGCATAAATCTACATTGACAAGCCCATCAATGTTTGACTCTCAGGGGGAAATTCTCAAAAACGTGCGGTAATTATCGCCAACCTAGGTGAACGCAGTTTTACATAACGCCGTCTATTCCGGGAAACTAACGCTGTGTTAACGGCGTATTCTCAACACGCTGGCAACAGACAGTAGTTTCCCGATAACGCTTCAGTTAAAATTACTGGAATGACGATAAAAAAGGAAACCCGAACATGAAAAAAGTTGCGATGGGCACAACAGCGATATAAACATCAGCGATAAGCAGTGCCAGGCTTGCTGTTCCCACGTCAGGCAGGAAAAATCACTATAAAAACTGCAAAAATAACAATTTTAAAAATAAAAACTACTGAGAAGCACCATGGAGGAAGCTGGAGCAACTACAGAGGCCAACCAGTACTCAACAAACCCCCTGGAGTACCAGCCAGGGACCTCTGGGAAGGAGATGGAGAAGAAGAAGAGCTACCTGCGATTAAGTCAAGATCATGATTACGAAGGTGGTTGAACACCACCAACAACTTTTCATCCCCTCCACTGTGTCATTGGCAACTAAAAATGCAATATGGCAGTCCATCTTGGCCAAAGTGAACGCAGTCGGAATGAAGGGCCAAGAAGCGGTGGAATGATGTGAAGCGCAACACCATGCTGAGACTCGCTAACAACCGGAAAGCAGCATGCCGACTAGAGGTGGGAGTCCAGTGCCACAGTAGGAGCTCGATGAGATGGATGAAATGGTGTCCACAATCATCAGTGGGGAGACTGTGGCAGGAGTTGGGGTACCAGACACTGCTCAACATCACCTGAACCAACAGCAACAGGGTGAGTAATGAGCAGGGATGGAGGGACGGGGGTAGATGGGCACAATGGCACACATGCACAATTAAGTCTAGCACAGTGCACACCACAATGACTCTGGATCATGTCCCTGATCTCCTTTGCATACTGCAGCACACATAGAAACAGCAGGTAGGCCCCCATTGACACTGTGCCAAGTGGGGGGCCTCTCCACACATCACTAATCTCACAACAAACCCATGCACATGTTCTGGACCCAGTAAAGCTGCAAGTCCATGTGCCACACTGAAAATGTAAGTGACACTGCATGACGATTAGCATAGCTGCGGTCCAATTATCATATCATGGTGCACGCCACGACACTGAGGCAAATGAGTTTGATAATACGTCCTTCTGAATTCCCATAGAAGCCCAGGTTCTAGTGTTAACCTGGGCTTTTATGGGAATTCACAAGGGCATATCATCAACCCCATTATCGCTGCTTTAGCGGCAGTTTCCTGCCGATAAAAGCGGCAATAATGCATCGCCCTTTCTTGATAATATGGCCCCAAGACTGCTGTGGCTTGCGTGCATGAGTCAAATACTTGGTAACATTTTCCCAACGTGTTCCTTACTGTAGCAATGTTCTTTTTTCGCCCCCGCAAAGGTGTTTAGATTCCTCACTGTGGCCATCCATTCCAACTTTGAAAGCAGAGTGCAACAAGTTGTGCAGGCCCAACACCCTTTAATTCCAACAGGAGGTGGGCATCACTTCCGGCAGAGAAACATTACAGATTGCAGGTGCCTCAGACCATGAGTGAGATACAGTCGCTTCTTAACACTAACCTCCCACTTCATTTTAGGGAACTAATTCACCAAATATTTAATGCATCTAAGACGACAGGACTTGCAATTTTTTTTTAATGTGTGGGTTCTGGCCTGGTCTCTTCTTTTCAAACTATATTCTTGGTAATATCAGATTACTATATCGTGGCTTTTATTCATTAAATATTTTTCAGAGTTTTCGGAGGGTTCCCCTTAATATTGACGCTAGGAGCTGGTGTCCTGCTGCTCCTCTTTGTGCTTCGTAATGGCTGCTCACTTTGTGGCTCAGCACAGGCTGGCCCAGTTACAACTGCCCCGCAATCGCCGAATGAGGCTTTTGGATGCATGCCCATAGCAGCGATTGACATCAGTTATGACTTGACATTTCGCTTAGCCTACTATACTTGCGTGCAACCTGTTCTACATTGCAAAAGATGTCATTTCTCCTGGGCGATGGAACTTTGCTTATCGAACACGTGGTGTCAAATCCCTGATTCCAGCCGGTTAATGGGTACCCTAGAGGCAAATGACAAGGCTTTTTTCTGTGGATGGTCAAATGACACTTGCAGCTTTACTTGGAATCTTGGCTCAGTGGGATATCTGTACGGCTGCGCAGACTTTCCTACAATGTAATTTCATTGAATATCACACAAGTTTCCCATTTCTGGTTTTGGATGCTCCTGCTTATGAGGAACATGATTGTCCATTCGGCTTACTTAATTGGGTGTCATCTTTTTTTCTACCAATGACAAGGATGAACTGTTAGAGGGAATCACATATCTTTGCATACCTTAATGGATTAACTGATTAGGTCGTCACAACTCCGCTGTCTGCATTATTGACTCTTTTTTTCTAAAGCTCAATATGCCTTTAGCTTTTTCTATGAATTTGCCATTTTTTCTTCGATTTGTTTTTTTATTTTTTGAGGAAGTTCCACACTGATATTGTGAACACTGCCTGACTTATGAACTCTGTTTTTGTTCTTCTGTCTATGTCCTACTGACTTACCAGAAAGAGGGTGTTATATGGGGTTATGAGGCCCTTTGGATACATTGTCGACATTGCTAAGTTAGCATGAGTTTGCTTGCACTATGCTGCTGCTTTTGCGCATGCCTCTGCTATAATTTGTTTTCGCGACACTTTGCCTCTGCCCTGTACATGATAACAGATTGTTTTTCACGTTCTCAGCTTTCCCCTAAAATTCTGTCTGAACATCATGTGCAAGGTCGATCAACAATGACTCTTGTGTATTCGGTTCTGTTCAGTCCGTTTTACCTAGCCGACATCAGGTCCCTGCTCGACAATGGAGAAACTGCTGCCCTCATCCTCCTGGACCTCTCAGCAGCCTTCGACACCGTATGCCACCGCACCCTGATACAGCGCCTCAGCAACACCGGAATCCAAGGAGCAGCCCTGGAGTGGATCATCTCGTTCCTCGACGGAAGAACCCAGAGAGTCCGCCTCCCCCCGTTCTGATCCGCGGCCACCGAAGTCATCTGCGGCGTGCCGCAAGGATCCTCACTCAGCCCCACCCTCTTCAATGTCTACATGAGCCCTCTCGCAGCCATCGCACGCCAACACAACCTCAACATCATCTCCTACGCCGACGACACCCAGCTGATCCTCTCCCTCACCAACGACCCCGCCACCGCCAAAGCCAACCTCCAGGAAGGAATGAAAGACGTAGCGGAATGGATGAAGATCAACCGTCTAAAACTGAACTCAGACAAGACGGAAGTCCTCATCCTCGGACCATCCCCCTCTGCCTGGGACGACTCCTGGTGGCCCCCTGCCCTGGGCACCGCACCCAAGCCAACGGACCACGCACGCAACCTGGGCTTCATCCTGGACTCCTCCCTCACGATGACCAAGCAAGTCAACGCCGTCTCGTTATCCTGCTTCAACACCCTGCGCATGCTCCGAAAGATCTTCCGATGGATCCCCACCGAAACCAGGAAGACGGTCACCCAGGCCATTGTCACCAGCTGCTGGACTACTGGAACACCCTCTACGCTGGTACCACAGCCAAACCCCAGAAAATACTCCAGCGCATTCAGAACGCCTCAGCATGACTCATCTTGGACATCCCGCACCACAGCCACATCTCTGCCCACCTGAAAGACCTGCACTGGCTCCCCGTCGACAAGAGGATCAAGTTCAGACTCCTCACCCACGCACACAAGGCTCTCCACGACACGGGCCCGAAGTACCTCAGCAGCCGCCTCACATTCTACACACCCACCCGCCAGCTCCGGTCCGCCAGCCTCGCCCTCGCCCCACGAATCCGCAAATCCACCATCGGAGGAAGATCCTTCTCTTACACCGGCAGCCAAGACATGGAACTCCCTCCCCACTCACCTACGGCTGACCCTGGACCATCTCTCCTTCAGGAAACAACTCAAGACCTGGCTGTTCGAGCAGTAGCGTCCCCCCAGTGCCTTGAGACCCTAATGGGTGAGTAGCACGCTATACAAATCCTGTTGATTGATTGATTGATGTTAGCAACAGATGCAAAATGGAAGAATCGTGCTTTGATATAATGTGGTTGCATGTTTTTGAAACACACTCGAATAAAGCCGTTCCATGGAGCTGAGCTCTGCTGTTCCTAAATCTTTGGGTTTAGGCTTTCAGGTAGAGGGTCTGCTAATAACACCTAGAGATCTTCTGTTATATAAAATAACTTCTTACTGCCAAGGGGAGGGTGATTAAGCCTAGTTATTTTGCCTTTTTTATAGTCTTTATAAAATGATGCCGCCTTTTATATTCTATGGTATTGTAACAATGCTGATGATGCTAGCTTTATGCATTTCGATGCTGGTTGCAGTTTGAATCCTGTTTCATGAATCACTTATAGTCAAAATAACCATTCTGAACTTATTTGGTGACGTTGAGTTACTTTGGTGGTCTTCCCGGAAGTGAACCATGCCCAGAGCCAAGGGCTATTTATTCACACTCCTATGGGGACTGGAGTACGCTGGCACAGCCCACTACACTTATGCTTACAGGGAGGGTGACATAGCATCATGTCTAAGGTCTTCCCACTGCCTCAGGTAACATGGTTGTGTCTACTGTCCACAACACATGGGCATGGACATGTCTGTGCTGTGCATACTCAAGACTGTCCAGCACATCACCGCCACACTTGGCATTATGTACATTTTTATTCATGGGTCCCTTGCCTCCTTCGCACATTCTTGGTTCCCACCTCTTCCCACATTCTGCAATTGTGGGGCTAAGGGGCTAAGCCTTGGTGGATGGTTGGTCTACATGTCTGGCCCTGTTACCGCAGTTACATGTGTTGTGATGTCTGATAGGGGGGCATGTTGTTTGGCATTGTGTATGTGGTTTTGTTTTGTGGGCTTTCCCACAGTTGTGACTAGTATGATTGTGGAGTTGAGGTGTGTGGTGTATTCCGTTGGTACTTACCAATGAGTAGTGCATTTCCAAAGGTGCCATCCTGAAAGTGCTGGTTGATGATGGACTGTCGGAAGATGTAGGAATCATACACACTGCCTGGGAAGTTGGCAACAACATTGGTGAACAGTCCCCGGTGGTCCACTATTGCCTGCACATTGATGGAATGCGTGTGCTTTCTTTTGCGGTAATTGTGTGCAGTGTCGGCAGGGGGCACAAGTACGACATGTGTGCAGTCAATTGCCCCTAACACATGCGGGAAGCCAGCTGTGGCGTAGAAGCCTTGCTTGGTCTCCAGCTGTTCCTGCGCAGTGTGGGGGAAGTGCAGGTCCTGGGGTATCAAGCTGATGATGGCATTCAAGACGGGTGTGAGGAACTTTGATAGGGCTGGCTGTGAGACTCCTCCAACTCTGGCAGTTGTTGGTTTGGTGGTACCAGAGGCCAACAAGTGCAGCACAGCCAGCAGCTTTGACTGTGGAGGAACATTGGTTGTCCGCTGTGTTGGTACCACCAGCCTGTGGGCAATGGAGCTTAGAATGCTGAGGATGGTTGTCCTTTTGAGCCTGGAGTGGGCAATGACATCCTCTGGTGTTAAGTCTCTGAGGCTGGTGCGTTTTTTGAAGGTCCGCTGTCTTGTTCTGCGTTGCCTCGGTGGTAGTCCGGGAAGGGTTCTGGGGATGGTCCTGGGGTTGGTGGTGGTGGGTGTTGTGGCCCTCTTGGGTCTCGAAGCTGCATGATTAGTAGCTCCTTGGCATCTGTTGGTCTTCAGATGTGGCTCTGGGCTGGGCTCCCTTTATACTGCAGGTTTTCGTCCTACTTAAGACCAGAAAAAAGCAGTTCTTAAGTCTCTGCTGCTAACAGGCCTAAACCGCCTCTTTTTGGCCCACATTGCTGATCTGGCTGGTTGTTGAGAATATCGCAAAGTGGTGTTATCATGAGTTTTTGGACGGGAACGCCTACTCTGCATATGATTAGCGTTAGTTGTCACTGTCAGCCATGTCGATGTTGTTAGCGGCAGCTATCGCAGATGAACTGGTGATGTTGACGTTTAACGCAGGCTTGTGAATAGGGCGATAAATCTATCACCACTTTTGTTGCGGAAAAGTGCAGCTAAATCGGCGAAGAGTCCTTGAGAATGTGCCCCTCAGTTCTTTCCCCTCTTCAAATTACCCACCTCGTCAATCGTGCTCTAACACCAAAACCAAAGCTCTTCCTATCAGCCCGCTGCTATCTTTCCTTGTGTTGCAAAAGCTCTCTACTCAGTTGTGGGATCACAATTATCTGTGCACCTGGAATCCAACATCCTAATAATGATTGACAGTCAGCTTTCCGTCCTCACACAGAAACAGAAAAATTATCCTAAACATCGGAGAGAAACACCTAAATGTTCACAACCAGGGTCTTGTATGTGCCCTGATCCGCCTAGATCTCTCAATAGCGTTCCATACCACAATACACAATCTGCTGCTAAATTTCTCATATTCTCATACAAGTGTTACTTGGCTGACTCTCTTCTCTAGCTATCGCCTCCAGCAGAGTCAAACTTGGCTACTCCCCTTCGAATTTTACTCCCTTTAGCTATGGTGTACCTCATGGTTTGTGATTTTACTATATGGTCCAATATACTCGCATCTTTGCAGGCCATCAATTTGACTACCAAATGTGTGTAGAGGATTTTCTTTATTTAGAACAAGTGCACAGTGGATCTAATTGAAAGATATCCAGCACTGGATAAAGATTACATAGCACTGCATCAATGACTAAAAACAGAGATGATACTTATTGGATTAGTCTATTTCTCATCACTACCTTTCACCTTGCCTGATGCATGGGCTCTTCCGCAACACTTCTACAAAACACATGTGAACTAACAGTATCATTTGAACAAAATCACTCTTCAGTCCATAGGTTAATTACCATAAATATGTTCTTACATTTACGGTGCATATTCATTTGTCCTCCCCAAATCATACAGGCTCTTGCTGTATTCTTGGTGTCTGTAGATCATTGCAACGCCTCCTCCATCATATTACCAAAAAATAAACTGACCAAACTTTAAAGGGCCCAAAATTAGGTCATCCACCTTATACTCAAGAACTATCTTGAGGGCAGGCATGATACGATCATTTGTCTTCCAGCAAAAGAAAGGCTCTGTTCAAAACATCATGCCTTCAGGCATCAGTATAGCTTTCTAGAATCTTAAAGATTTTTCAGCCTGCCAGTAGCTCTGATTATTCACCGTTAACCTTCTAGTGATTTGAGATTTAATGGGCCTATGTAAAAACACTTCAATGTTCTACCTTTTCAAGTTTAAATTTGATATCTTTTTTGACAATGACTTTTTGCTAATTTTGCTTGTGAGCTTGAATGCAATAATGTACTTAGAAAGTGTTTTTCTTGCAGATACATTTCTTCATAGGTACATTATCATACCATCATACATTTTGTCCAAGGACCATGTACACTACACACAGTCTCCTAGCATATTGTTATCTGTTTGGAGACAGATCTGAATTGGTAGCATAAACAATGACTGGAGAATCTGAACTCAGGCACAGTGTTAATGGGTCCAGATTTTGTTTATATGAACTGCCCCAGCAGTGTAGAATTTCTATTGATTATCATGGTTGCCCATGCCTAACTTCCAGCCTGCTGAATCTCATCACTATCATAAGAGGGACAGTGGCCTGTTCTACACCAGACTGGCTTCCAGATTAAACACGTACCAAGGTAAATGGGGAGTTAGATCACTCCATGGTATCTGGCAGGGACAGCATTCACTCTGTGCTCTCTAGGATATGTAGTAGTAGGTAGGAATACAATTTTATGTATTCAGATAGTCAACGCAATAGCTAGAATGGTTGAATAAGTCATCTTTTTCACCGTTCTTGGGATGCTGAATACCATGCTCTTTTTATTTCTGTTAATCATCACATCACATGTATTTTACACAAGAATTCCACTGCATTAATACATTTTTTAAATCATTTGTGTAATTCTTCTGTCTCCCTTTGGGCATGTCTGAGTTAACAACGAAAAGGTAGATCTGTTTCCACTATTTCATTGGGGAGAATTAGGGTTATCATGTTCTGAGGTTGCAGACAGCATCAGGTACCCTGTGAGGTTTATGGGTCCAGATGATGCACTGTGAGGTAGCCAGGATTCAAGCCAAAAATCTGATGGTATGAGTAGACTTCTTCCCCATAGTTTTGACAATTATGTTGCCTAAATGGACAGTCTTGCTGAACTAGTAGGAACCGTACAACACTAGACTCTAGGCCTTACACATACAAAAGATTTTGGGACAGAATTCATTCAATGTAAATGTAAATGTATTGCGACTTATATAGCGCACGTATCACCCGAAGGCATCAAGGCGCTTGCCTTGGGAATCCGTCCTGGCTTTTTCCCTGTGAAATAACCCCTACTGGGCATCCCCAAGGTGAAAGCCAGGCATCCTGCATCGGGTGGGCCGCCGTAGTGGAGATTAAGAAAGCTATTGCCCAGAGTTGCAGCGTGGGACCCCATGATTAGAGTAGGCACCGAGGCGAGAATTATCGAGTCCGTGGACATTTTGGGCTCAGGACCCTGCCGCGTCGGGAATTGAACCCTGGTCCCGGGCCAGACCTCTGCATCAGGGTCTGCCGCTCTAATCAGTGAGCCACACTCCTCCACTCCTCCTTCAATGTATCATACTTTGAAATCACCCAAAATCTCCCCTAAATCTTGAAAAAGATAATGCGAAATACATTCGGGTCTGAAGACATATCTCAGTTTTTTCAACATTTGGAACTATTGAAGGAAGTAGCCCTTAGGTGGCCACCTGGGTTACTTACAACCACCTGCTATGCCTTCCCAAGAATGAAGAGTAGGTCAGACAGTAGAGAATACAAATATACATTTATTGGCAATACTCTGCAGAGTAGTGCAATCTGAGCTGCACCCTAAGTTGTGTGCCGAGGGACTGGTCCCCCACCAGTCTACAGCACGTAATAGGCCTGGGTGTAGTTCGCAGAGTTTTGTTACGCGGAACTCCACGAGGTTGCAAAAAAACTCTGCCAAGTTCCATGAGTGGCGGAGTGCAGTTCGAACTGCAGATTGTGCTGGTATTGCTGCTGCTTGGGTCAAAATTCTACCCGAGTGGCAGCTCACGCTAATAAACTTACTGTTCGCGATCACGCACTTACCGTGCACAATTGCGAGCTGGGAAAAAAACTCTGCTGCACATCGCGAAGCAGAGTTTTCTGCCCTCCACGAGCTCCACAGAGTGCGTGGTGCAGAAAACTCCACAAACTACCCAAACGGAGCGACGTTCACCGCCCAGGCTTGACAATGGCCCTTTCCAAAAGCCTCCAACCATGCCAACAGGGAAAGTTACCGGTCTGGGCCGAACATGAACAAAGAGGGCACAGAGGGATGAGCTTCCACCTGCCAGATGGGTACATGTTATCGGAAACTTAAACTTACCACGCTGAGCCTCAGCGTCTCCTAACGTGGGAGCAGAACTACACACTTGGAGAGGTATGCAAGGGCAGAATGGCCTATTCATTAGAAAGTCGAGAAACAGCCTTGAACAGAAGAGAAAATAATAACGAAATGCAGTATTCTGCTGAGGCAAGAAAAATGAGTAATGAAGCCTAGTTCAGGCACAGTCTAAGCAGCATAAAAGGGATAACGAAATACAAAATGGATTCACACTCGCTAACTGAAGCCTCCACATCACAGGGATAACTCAGTAGGTTGCATAACATGAATTGAAATGGTGTCTATTTAGCCACACACTGCTAACCTAATATAAATGAAACAAGTGCATTGCAGGAATGGGATTTTCAAACCCCTAAATGCTTTATTGAGGCTATCTGGTAGGGTCTTTTCAATTCTAAGGGGGAGAAAGCAAATGCAGAGTTACTCATGTTACCAGGGAGAACAAAGTAACACAATTATTATTAAAATCCACTTAGTACTAAAAAATGCCCTCATCTATAAGCATCATATCCTGGATATACTGCATCATCTAGGGGTAGGGGTGAGCTTGCTCACACAATTGGTGCAACATGCTGGAAGGCAATTTATACTAAGGCAACATGTAAAGATGACACCTGCAATGGCTACTAGGACAAGTAAAATTTTCCAACCCCATGATGTCAGCAGACCCCAGGGCCACCATGTAATGGACGATGAACCATTATCCTGATGGATATCTAAAGCAAGTCTATGTAACTTCTGTATTGCAGAGTATACAGTAAGGGTGCTATCAGGAATGCACACGCAGCAGCTGCTGCTGATGACCTATCAGCCAGAATGACTTCTAAAACCATCCGATTTTGAAGAGCAACAAGCCTCGTAGCCTGAAGCTCTACTGTAATATTACTCAGTATGCCTGCAGTAGTATTAATATTGCCCTCAACTACTCTGGCCAGTCGACGAATATTACGAATATTGAACATGGGACCACAGAATGGCAGAATACCCTATTTATGTCAGTAAATTGCTGTAGGGAAGTATCTGTCTGATCAATATCGTCTGGATTAATAACTCTCTTAACTCTATGCATATGGAGATCCCTATGCTGTAGTCTATGATCCTTGTGATATTTGCCAGTGTAATGTAAATGGGGGGTAAGAGGAAAGAGACATAACACCGGCCAGACCATCCCCTTGCAAGCCATGTATAAGCCTGTTTCCCACAGATGAAGTATACATTCGGATGTTTCAGCAAAAGTGGGCTACTAGTAGTGTTCAATCGGTATGTGTAGTTACAACTGCTATATTCTACAGAAACATTCCCTGAGCCTTCAAGACAGAAACTAGCTGTTGCATTGATCATAGGGAAGGGCATGGCTTTGTCTTCAGTGATATTTTGCTCCCGGACACATTTAAGTTACATATTCGGTAACATGAAATCCTTTGAAATCTAGCATTTCATTTTGTAACCAAGTGACATTCTCATTAGCTTCGAAAATGTTCATACAAGCTTCCGGATGCAGGGTACTCTCCTTGCCATCTGCCCCAGGTGTATATCTCTGATGTACCACTATAAACTCCAGCACTGCTTCGCAATGAGACTGTACCATTTTGAAGGACTGGGCTATTCTAAGGCCCAGCGGTGCCAGGGGACAACACCTGAAACCTTCGTGGGCGTACAAATTACAGAGACAAGGGACACTTCCTTCGGCGTCAAAGACTAAGGTTTATTTACTGCAGGGAACACAGAAGTCGCAAGAAGTACAGCATGTGTAGGTTCTGAGAGACTGCTTCAAATTGCAACCGTAGATCGCTCCTTTCATACATATTTTAGTCATAGCACAACATGGCGACAAAAGGTTACAACTCAGTTCCCACAGTAAACTTCAAAAGGGTTGCTTTCATGTATTCAGGAGCCCGGAACATAATTACAGTAACATCGCCAGTTCCCAACTGTAAAAGTACGTTATCCCACCATGAGGTACATTCCATTCTGGCTGTAAACGAGTTAAGAAAAGAGACAGAAACAGGTGCAAGGAAGATAAAGTTAAACAACAGATTGGAAACGAGTTTAGGGGGCAATATCGGAAGCACGATTGCAGGATCAAAGGATTCGTGCTTAATGCATGCACGGCTGAAACAATAGATCAGCACGGCAAGATGAGCCTCGAGCGGAGCCATCTGCCTTTGCAGTGTCATCCCCCTCATCATAAAGACACCCTCAAAGGAACACGTGTCTTCCGCAAGGGTTAGAAGTCCCAGTGTCCGTTCGCTGGCTACTTGAGGGCAAGAGACAAAATGGATGCCGTATCTAAAATGGAACCCGTGGGTTCAGATGAAGAAACCCACGAATGAGACGAACGGTTCAGGCCAGCGTAGCGAAAATGCGTACACCCACTAAACTCGTCATTTGCGGTTCATAGATACCAAACTCGTCCATATTCGAACGAGTCGAAAACACCACTATAATTGTCACAGAACCTCAGACGCTCCTTTTGCCCTCATGTAGGCAAGCACTAGTCGATATCAGAATCGATCTCGATATTCATCAGATCATTCAGATGTTGCTGCAACATCATTCTATCCATCAATGCTTCCTTGGTAACAGATGGCCGTCTTATACACGTCGTAGCACAGAGGCCACATAAGGCTGCACACAAAGACAACACGTGAACAGAAATGCTACAACAACCCCAATGATCATCAGAATTTTCCAACCCCACGTCGACATTAGGCCCCAAAACCATCCTAGTAGCGTCCAATCACCTACGTCCACGTGTATGGACTCGGAGATCTTATGCAACTTCGAGATGGCTTGATAGACGGTTGGAGCGTTATCAGGGATGAAAATGCAACAACTCGAATGGATCACCTTACATACACCACCTCTATCTGCAAGAACAACGTCCAAAACCATACGGTTTTGCAACATCATAAGCCTATCCGCCTGAAGCTCTGCTGTCAAATTACCAAGAGCACTTGCAGTTATATTGGCAGTTGAGTCCACCACACGAGTCAATTGTCTTAGGTTCCTACTATTCACCATAGGTCCCCAAAACGGCAGGAAACCCTTAAAGAAGTCTCCTGCTTCTTGACCGGCAGTGTCCTCTTCGCTAATAACGCCTCTCACAACTCTAGTCTTGTGATAGTCCGAGGCAACTGTGAAGGTCGGTGGCAACAGATTCGCAATATAACAGGTGCCCGAGAAGTCACGGGGCAACCATGTATATGCGCGGTCGTAACATACAAAGTATGTACCCTTGGCAGTCAGAAGAACAGGGGAAGAGAGCGTTGGTAAAACCTACGTTTCAGTGCAAGAACTCCTCCCAAGCTGAGCTCGCGGATTTCGGCCAAGGCCTTTCAAGCAGAAATTTCCGAGATGGGGTACGATCCAGATCGGAGACGAGCTTTTAAGCTGTCTATCACCCACTGACATGCTATACTCAGCCGCACTCAGATCCTTGTATGCTCGCACCTCTTCCTCTGGAATAAGCGATGCGTCAAAATATCTCTATCTAAATCAACAATCGCTCTTGCCAAAGGCTTGTGGTACGGGCCGGGACCAAGGTCTGCAGAGCGTGGCTCTCGATGGGGGTAGGAATCTAGTGCACTACGGAACATAGTTTGGAATGCTCGAGCTGTCCCCTGGGAGCTGTAAGGAAGAACCCAATACGGAATACCCCTATCCATGGTATGTGGCATTAATCCACACACCCAACAGTTAGTAGTATTCATCACCAACTGATGCTGATGTAGAAGCTGGACAAAAGAATTGTTCATGAATTCCGCACATCTAACCTGTTCGTGGTGGGGCAAAGGATGAAAGGAATGTGGAGAAACAGTGGGAATAGATTTCGGTTCAGAAGAAGAAGTAGGTAAAGCAGAAGGCAATACCGACCGTATTCCAAAATACACTCCACCCACCAATAGCATAGAAACAGTCAGAAACAGCAGGAACACCTGAAACAGAAAGCATTTTGATTTTACAACCTTATGTGCTTTCGATCTTTGAGCTAGCATCCTCTCCACTTCCGACAACTTAGAGAATTCCATCCTCTAAAAACCGTCCGCAACGTTCTTGACGCACTTCGTTCTGAGTAGCGATTATCATTTCCCAGGAGTTCCCAGGAATCGACAAAAGTAACCGACCTAGTGTCAGGAACCTGCTAAACAGAAGGAAGTACCCGCACGGCCCTACGGTCAACCCGGATGTAAGGTTTTCTTTAATCAAACATTCAATTTTAATGCAAATCTCCTAGCTGTGGAAAAAACTCAATAATTAATAGAGGATGCAATTGTTCATAATGTTCAAGGCAACAGTAAGGGGGTAATATGAATTCAAAAAGGGGAAAGAACAAAAAGTGTTTTTGTTTATTAGTCTTTGTTATGAGAACAAAGAAAATATCTGCTTCTTCCAGGACGAGTCTGTTCTTCAAATAATTGTTCAGGTTGCGGAGCAGAGTCCTGTCGATCAGATGACAGTTCAAGTCTTGAGTTCTCCAATGCTGAAGGTTCAACAAATGTATCTGACTGCAATGAAGTATCTCCTACAGGTTGAGCATCACTAAACGGCACAAATTTTGTTGGGGTGTCCGTTTCCGTTGCGGCAATTCCAGTCCTAACACAAGAGTCTGCTGGTAAAGGATAGGCACTTTTTTGGTATGGGTGGCATGCACCCAGTTCTTCCGGCCTTCCAGACAAACTGCAGGCCTTGTGGCTAAGAGGACTTGGAATGGCCCCACAAATTTCGGCTCCAAATTGCGCTTCTTGCCGAAGTTGCGGGTGACTACCCAGTCACCCGGTTGGAGCCGATGTCCAGGACCCTCAGTCTGTGCCGGTAGAGCTTCAAAGACCTGTTAATGAATTAACCTCAGTTTAGCAGTCAGATCATGAAGATAATCAATTAACATTGGGTACTCAAGACTATCAAAGGCCTTAGGCCTAGGGACTCCACAAATGTTCGCAGGACGGCCGAACACAATCTCATATGGGCTAAGCCCTACTCGAGAGTGCACAGTCACCCTGGTCGACAAGAGAGCCAGAGGCAAGGCATCAGGCCATGACAGACCAGTCGTAGCTCGAATCTTAGCAAGTTTCAGTTTCAGAGTACCATTGTACCCTTCAACTAAACCCGCTGACTGGGGATGATTGGCGCTATGGAATTTTTGTCGAATTCCAAGGCCCTTACACACACTCTTCATCACACTCCCCACGAACTCACTTCCGTTATCTGACCATACAATCCGTGGCATTCCATACCGAGGAAAGTATTCCTTCAGTAGGACTTTCGCTGTAGACAGGGCAGTATTATCTTTAAGAGGATAGGCCTCAATCCATCTGGAGAACGCACAAACCACAACGAAAACGTACTTCAGATTATTGCATCTCTCCATATGGATGAAGTCCAATTGGATGACTTCAAAGGGACATGTAGGGGGAGCAAAATGTCCAGGTGGAGTGGGGGTGCCCTTGCCAGGATTGTACATCATACATACCATACAATTCTTAACCACTCTCTCAGCACACTTAGCAATACCATCATTCTTCCATACAGGGGACAGCAACTTGCATATACCTTTTGCGCTAATATGTCACAAGCCGTGAGCCATAGTCACTACTGCTAGCACATATGCATCCGGTAACATCCACCTCTGACATTCCGACAAATCAATCCAACACCCGTGCGCATCTAACTTTCCCGTGCTTTCTTTCCACTTAGTCTTTTCAATCTCGGTAGCCTCATTCTGAATCGCTTTCACGCTCTCAACAGTGTCCTCACACATACCAGTCTCTGATGGCCACCTTACTGAACTCGTAACGTACATTCGGGTTGCAAGGTTCTTAGCTGTCTCTTTAGCTATCTCATCCGCAAACGCGTTACCACGACCAACATCATCCGTAACCTTTCGGTGCGCGCTGCATTTAATAATCGCCACCTGCTTAGGCAATGTAAGTGCGTCCAAAAGATCATTCACGAGCTGTCCGTGTTGGATCTTCGTGCCATGCGATGTCATAAATCCTCTTTCTCTCCACAGACGACCAAAGCTATGTGCAACACCAAACGCATACTGATATCCGTAAACACATTCACTCGCTTTCCCTTAGACAAAACACACGCTCTCGTCAACGCAATCGACTCTGCCACCTGCGCGGAATTCTGGCTCAATCTCGCAGTTTCCACAACCGTACTCAGTGTCACCACAGCATACGCAGTCGTCACATCACCATTCGGCAACTTAAAACACGAACCATCAACATACAAGGTACCATCGGGCTCTGCCAATGGAGTGTTTTTTAGGTCAACACGACCCTTTGTTTCTTCCTCAGTTCGCAAATAGCAATCATGTGGTGGTACATCATCTGATTCCATAATAGTCGGCAACAAAGTCGCTGCGTTCAGTACATTACAGCGCTTTATTTGTATATGACTTGCCAAAAGCGTCAACTCATAACCGGACAACCTTGCGCTCGTCAAGTGTTGGGTTTTTGTACGATTCAAGAGAATATCAACTGCATGCGGAACCATCACCGTAAGCATATTATCCATGACCAATCCTGCAGATTGCCGGATGGACACCGCAGCTGCCGCTGTCGCTCTTAGACAACTCGGCAATGCTCTAGCTACTGGGTCCAAGGTCGAGGAAAAATATGCACATGGACGCTGCTTACCACCAAATTGCTGTGTCAAGACACTCAACGCACAACCCTCTTTCTCGTGAACGTATAGCGTAAACGGCTTACTGTAGTCAGGAGTACCTAACACAGGGGCCGAACACAACGCATCACGCAATTCAGAAAAACTTTTCTGACACTCTTCAGTCCATGGCAAAGGAGTCGGAACATCATTGCACGTGAGGGCTACCAATGGTTTCGCTAGCAATGAAAAATTTGGAATCCATTGCCTGCAGTATGACGTGATACCTAGAAAGGCACGCACATCTCTCTGAGTTGTTGGCACAGTCATTCGAGCGATCGCTGCAATTCTTTCTGGGGTCAACCTTCTTCCCTCCTTTGACAATAAGTGACCTAGATAGGTTACTTCTTGACAACAATATTGAAGCTTAGAAGGTGACACCTTGTGATGTAAGTCACATAGATGTTGTAATAGCAATACTGTAGCCGTTTTGCAAATCTGCTTAGTGTCAGCAGCCACCAAGAGATCATCAACGTACTGAATCAAAGCCGCGCCAGCTGGTAATACAAACGCATCAAGTTGACTCTTAAGAGCTTGGCTGTAGAACGATGGACTCTCACAGTAGCCCTGAGGAGCGCGTTTAAATCTGAAGCTGCGACCACCTAATGAGAAGCCGAATAAATCTCTGCTTTCCTCAGCAATCGGAATGCTAAAGAAAGCATTCTTCAGATCGATCACTGAGAACCAAGAGGCAGAGGCTGGAATCAGGGTCAGTAAAGCCGTAATGTCAGGCACCACAGGAAATTGTGGAATCACAATTTTATTCACCTCCCTTAAATCAATGACAAAATGGTACACAGGAGGCTTAGATGGATCAGTTTGTTTCAAAATAGGTAACACAGGACTATTACACACATTTCCCTGAGTTTCCTCGATAACATCCTTCTTGATCAAATCATAGCTGATTGCTAATAGTGCCCGTTCACCATCGAGGGAGATACGATACTGGGGAATACGTGGTAATCGCACATTCGATTTCAGTTGGACAACATAAGGTGATATTTCCAGCAGGCCCACATCATTGGGACCTGTTGCCCACAAAGATTTGGGAAGAGAACTCAATTCCGGTGGAAGCTTATCAGTCGACAAGTACATAGGAGAGATCACTCTCTGACCCAATGTAAGCTCTACTCCCGCAGGAGGACAGTACAGGGTCGCATATAACCGTTTCAGCAGATTCAGGCCCAAAAGATTCTCACCACAACCAGTAGTCAAAATCAAAGGAGCTTCTAGCTCACGAGGCCCAATTGTAAGGGGCAAAGGGCTAGAGACCGGATTGCTAACGGGGGCACCAGAGAATCCAACGGAAACATTCGTTAAGCCAGACAAAGGTGCGCCAGGGAGTTTCGAATGCATGATGGAACTTTTCGCTGCACCAGTGTCCAACAGAAAAGGCTCAACTACGCCCGATGTGGCAACTGCGACGTAAGGCCCTCTCTGATCAACCGGAACTGATACTACTCCCTCTCTTTGTCTGTGGCTGTCCTAGTAATTACCATCAGCATCAATATCGTGCTTGACGTAATAGTCATCCACATGATACTGTGCAGATCTACCTGATGATGAATCACGCTGATCAAAGCAATTGTTTGAATCTGATGAAGTGGCAGAACGCTCATCCTGATTTTGAGTGACACCGCGACCTCTACCACGTGATGCTTGTTGAGGACCACTACGACCTCCTTGGGCCGAAACACCATTATTTCGGTCACGTAAAACCGGACAATTAAATTTCAAATGGCCCTCACCCCTACAATATGCGCATTGATTATACCCAAGCATAGATCGTGGTGTAGAGGAGTCAGTACGCGACTGAGTCCTAGAAGACTGTGACTGTGATCTATTTTGCTGCTGTGAGTCATTTCGATTCGAGCGTGGAGGATACGCTTGCTGCAACAGAACCTTAGTTTTAAGATCCTTCGTTTTCTTATCTGCACGATCACTTTCTTCCTTTTCTCTATTTTCGTAATATTGAGCCGTGGCTAATATTTGAGCAGTAGTCGAAACAGCCCACGAACTTTCGGAATTTTTCAATTTGTTGCTTAGTTCAGGCAACAAATTCGATACAAATGTATCCACAAACAGTCGCTGACCTCCCTCAGTGCTCATATCCTGACCACTGTGATCGATGAATGCCTCCTCAAATCTGGTAAAGAAGTCAGAGACACTCTCGTCCTTCTTTTGCTTGCACGCAGACAGTTTATCCCAATTAACTCTCATTGCTGGCATAAGTGTCTTCATAAGTGTAATAATCCTCTGGGGCAGATCAGTAATGAGCTGTTCAGGCTTAGCCCCGCCAACTTGTTGTCCGTCGGCCGCCGCAAGAGCAGCCCAATCACCGCCTAACCCGGCTACGTGATTCTCTTGACGGATTTTCGCCCAAATTGGTTGAGGTACTACGTTACCGAACAACCTATCGATATCGGCAAGGTTCATATTAGTAGCATCCACTAATTGGGATAACTCCTTATAATAACCTGCCGGATTTTTGCGGGGGTCAGGCAAAGTTTGCTTCACCTGCAAAACTTCCGATCGCTTCCATGGGAGGTGAATCCAAACTCTCTGGAAGTGTGGCAAAATTGCAGGATTAGCAGCGGGATTACCTGGCATCCACACTGGGGGAACTTCTCGCATGGGATACTTACCAGGTGTTGCCATCCACTCCTAAGTTTCGTCCTTAAACAATGCACAAGGTTGTACTGTAGATCGAAAAGATAAAAGACGCTCTACAGCACGTCGAACATTACTACCCACAATCATACCGTTCGAAAACTGATTCTGAAGTTCAGTCATTTCAGACGGTACATTGTCTACCTCATCATTATCCCACTCCTCTCTTAGGGATTTACACATTTCCTCAAACACAAATCTTTGCGTGGGCTCATTAAATTGAGAGAACGTGTCGAAAACTATGCGCGAGGTGTATTTAGCAGGATGCCTAATCCATTTACGCATCATTTTTACTAACATCTCACTTTCCCTACCACCAGGAATTCGACTACGTCTTTGAGGGACATCAGAAACATCGGACCCAAGGATCGGTTCAAATGGAGAGTAAAGATTAGCAACAGCATTAGGTATGCGACTACGGACAGACGGAGAAGAGGAGAAAAGTACAGGGGCAACAACATGAGGGCTGAACGTAGGAGCAGTAGGAACAGTAGAAACAGTAGGAGTAACCAAAAGAGCAGAAGTAGTGGGAACAGTAGACTGAGAAGGTATAGGCAGTGGAGCAGTAGGAAGAAGGGCAGGTAAAGGAGCGGGGACAGATTGAGGAGCAGGAGGATTCGGAGGAACAGAACCAATGGCAGGCTGACCAGCAGCTGCCGGAACAACAGGTTGAGGGACAGGAGGAACCACAGGGGCTGTAGTATCCTGCGCATATGGAGGTGGTGATTTCAGTAGATAGGACAGCAAAGGGTCCTCTACCGCTTCTTCTCCCTTCTTATCAGAACTCGACGGTAAAACAGGATAACATTTATCCACCGCCATATGTTGCAATCTAGCAAAAACTTCCTTTTCCTTCTCTTCTTTGTCTTGCTGAAACTGCTCAGCATTTCTCATCACTGTAATGATACCTTCCCTTTTATTTTTTTTGATCTGTTTAATTTCTTTCTTCCTGGACTCTTTGCGCCATAACCGAAAGGAATCAAACATGGCCGGCCTAGATTTCTTTTTAAACAATTTTGCTTCAAGATTATCCAAAATTGCTGTTTCGAAACTACCATGAGGTGGCCAGCTAGGAACACCATCGTCTTTAGTGTAGCGGATCCAATATTCATTATATACGATAGGACTCACTCCGTGTCGACTATAGAGCTCATAGATCGGAGTTCCAACTGGAGGTATCGGACATGAGTCTTCCAATCGGGAATCCGCACCACAACATTTAAAGCAACTAAACAAAGTACTACGGCCAGGCATCGTGCACACTAACCAAGTTTACAAACTTCAAGGGTTATCGAATTACGATGTCCTCGCAAAAATGCAAGACCCTCGGTTTTTGGCAATTGCAATCGTCAAATAAAACCCAACAACTAAGAACCAACAACTAAGAACCACAAATGCAATGGAACCATGCAAACAACCAAGTTTCAACAACAACCAAGGACTCTGAGAGCGACCCACAAATACTTAACTGAAAGAACAATGGCATCACCAGGAAGGCCCGTCTATCGTCTCGCCATACAAAGGACTACGCCAGGCGCCAAAAACAGGTCGACAGTCAGGGCATCAGTCCGTCGCAGCCGTCAGGAGGCGGGAATCTTCGCGGGAAAAATCTTCGGGCCACTTATTTCGACAACAGGATCGATGAAGCGGGGTGTACCTTCCCTCGGAGATTTCACATGAAGTTCCTTACGATCGTCGTGAAGGACTGGGCTATTCTAAGGCCCAGCGGTGCCAGGGGACAACACCTGAAACCTTCGTGGATTACCTGTTCCGGCGTACAAATTACAGAGACACGGGACACTTCCTTCGGCGTCAAAGACCAAGGTTTATTTACTGCAGGGAACACAGAAGTCGCAAGAAGTACAGCATGTGTAGGTTCTGAGAGACTGCTTCAAATTGCAACAGTAGATCGCTCCTTTTATACATATTTTAGTCATAGCACAACATGGCGAACAAAAGGTTACAACTCAGTTCCCACAGTAAACTTCAAAAGGGTTGCTTTCATGTATTCAGGAGCCCGGAACATAATTACAGTAACATCGCCAGTTCCCAACTGTAAAAGTACGTTATCCTACCATGAGGTACATTCCATTCTGGCTGTAAACGAGTTAAGAAAAGAGACAGAAACAGGTGCAAGGAAGATAAAGTTAAACAACAGATTGGAAACGAGTGTAGGGGGCAATATCGGAAGCACGATTGCAGGATCAAAGGATTCGTGCTTAATGCATGCACGGCTGAAACAATAGATCAGCACGGCAAGATGAGCCTCGAGCGGAGCCATCTGCCTTTGCAGTGTCATCCCCCTCATCATAAAGACACCCTCAAAGGAACACGTGTCTTCCGCAAGGGTTAGAAGTCCCAGTGTCCGTTCGCTGGCTACTTGAGGGCAAGAGACAAAATGGATGCCGTATCTAAAATGGAACCCGTGGGTTCAGATGAAGAAACCCACGAATGAGACGAACGGTTCAGGCCAGCGTAGCGAAAATGCGTACACCCACTAAACTCGTCATTTGCGGTTCATAGATACCAAACTCGTCCATATTCGAACGAGTCGAAAACACCACTATAATTGTCACAGAACCTCAATTTTCATAGCGTCAGCATGCTAGTGCATGTGCACCATACAAAGCAGTTGGAACCATGACTCACATCCACCCAAGTATGACAGGGGCCCTAACACCAGTAAATCATTATTGTGCATAACGGAGGGGAGTAACCCACACACCCAACAATTGGTGGCATTAGTGAAACTGTGTACCTGATGAAGCATCTGCAGAAAAGCGTTCTCTGTAAAAGTCTTGCTATGTGTCACTTTATGTGGGACCAGTGTAACAAATAGGTTCTCAGGTGGAACCGGGGTAGTCCCCATCAAAATGTGCGCAGGATGCTGTTCTTATAAATAACAAACCACCCCAAATAGTGTTAGCGTTACTATGAGGATGACTACTACAACTACTACCCTACTCCCAGTAGACCAACTAGACCACACAGGACCATTCTACTGTAATGGAGGGGCCACTTCATGGCTGCACGGCCTAATGGGTACATGAACGAAACCTTAGGAATTTGAGCCACAAAAATACAACCGACCAGAGGGGCACAAGTCACCCAGCGTCCGTTTAGAGCCTCGCCTGTAGGCTCCTATTATTCATCAATGACGGTGCCATGAAACACTCCCACAGGGGAGCTGCGCGATCACAGCCCTTGCTGAAAAACAAATCCTCTTCTTTTAGGATAGGGCACCCTCCCTCCTGGCCAAGTACCCTCAACAATTGTGTCCAGTGACCAAGGCAGTGCACCAGTATAGCTCACTCTAGTCTAATACAGGCACCTTAGACATGGCACCTACGCCCTAAGCTCAAGTCCTTCTCTAACTCCTGGACTGTTCGGCTAGTGCTTTGTCCTTCTTTCAGGGCCCAGGTTGTACCTGGTGACTCCATTCACTGTCTCATCAACAAAAAGGGGTTGAAACTCAGGGTCAGGCGGGCATTGAGACTCAGATTCTGGTGTATTGGAAACAGGGTTATCCGGGGGCAGCCCTTACCTCCGGTGGGACTGCCTCCAGCAAGGCTGCTTCACTTTCTTCATCCATCTGGGCCCACCTAAATTGGGCGTCAGCGAAGGGAGCCTTTGAGGGCTCCTCGATCATACGGAAGTGGGAGAGGTATTTGTTTAACATGGGTGGCATGCACCCAATGCTTTCGGCCTTCAACCTTGACAGCTGTGCGGGTGGCGAGCAGGACAAGGAGGGGCCCCTTCCACCACAACTCCAAGCAGGTCCTCCTTTGAATTACAATTTATAAGAACAAAATCCCCGGGCTGTAGCATATGCCCGGGCCCCTCTGGCACTGGTTGCAGCGTGGCGTGAATCTGTTGGTAGATAGAATGGAGATCTTTCATTAACTCATACAGATAGTCTACAGGCAGGGGGTACTCTATCTCGGAGAAGCGCTTGGGTCTTGGGACTCCCCAGACTTTGGCAGGGCATCCAAAGACCACCTCATACGGGGACAACCCTGTTCTAGAATGCGCTGTTGCTCTAGTAGATAAAAAAGCCAAGGGTAATGCATCTGTCCATCGCAGTCCTGTGCTTTTTTGGATCTTTGCTAACTACAGATTGAGAGTACCATTGTACTTCCCAACCAAGCCTGCTGACTGTGGGTGGTTTGCTGCATGAAACGTCTGATCAATATGCAAGGCTTTGCACACCAATTCAATGACTTTTGAATTGAAGTGACCTCCTTTGTCATTCCAAATCACGCATGGCAATCCATAGCACGGGACGAACTCTTTTAAGAGTGCCTTCACGTCGCCATAGGTATACTCTCTTTAGTGAGGTAAGCCTCAATCCATGTACTGAATGAGCAAATTACTACCAGCACATACTTCAAATTGTTAACTCGATCCATTTTAATGAAATCCATCTGGAGTACCTTGGAAGGGAAGGAAGGCAGTGCAAAGTTACCAGCGGGTGTAGGAGTACCTTTCCCAGGAATATGCTTCAAATAAATGATACAATGCTTCACTAGGTATGTGGCTACCTTAGAGATATTTTGTTCTGCTATACTGGGTCCAGGAGCTTGCATATTCCTTTGGCACTAATATGCGCTGGGCCGTGGGCCATGGTAACAACAGGGAGCACATATGAATTGGGCAGCAACCATCTCTGTTTCCCAGATAAATCAGTCCAGCACACATCCTCATCCAAACACCCTGTACTCTCCACCCATATTGCCAGTTCATCTATGGTCGCCTCACTCTGTATTTCCCTGACATTTTCTAATGTGTCCTCATACATTCCATTGTCTGGGACCCATCCAGCGGGACCCGCCACAAAAAATTTTTCATCTTTGATCGAGCTGTCTCCTTACCTGTCTGATCTGCAAAGGCATATCCCCTCGCAACATTGCCTGTGATGTCTTTATGAGCGCTACATTTTATTATTGCAAACTTATCTGGAAGTGTCTATGTTGACAGCAATCTATATTCTATATATATTCTATATTCTCAGTCCATGCAAAGTCAAGAACCCTCTCTCCACCCAGAGGCACCCAAAATTATGGGCCACCCTAAAGGCGTACTGGCTGTCGGTGTAGACATTAACAGCCAGTCCCTCACTCAACTCACAAGCCCTGAGGAGGGCAACTAACTATGCAGCTTCAGCCGATTGGTATGGGATGCAGGAAGTCTCAACTACGGTGTGTAACATTGTGATTGTATGAGCTGCAGGGGTAGTGCCATCTGGTAATTTGAAACAAGAACCATCAACATAAAGTTCCCCTTGGGGGACAGATAAGGGATCATCAGTCAGGTCTACCCGTCCTTTTGTTTCTTTCTCAGTTCGAAATAAACAATCATGGACATCATTGTCCTTTTCTTCCGAAGGGATGGTTAGTAACATGGCTGGGTTCAGAGTAGCACATCGTTTGATGGTAATGTGCGGCGCAAACAAGGTTAGTTCATATCCAGTTAGATGTGCACTAGTAAGGAGCTGTGTCTTTGTCTTGTGCAATAGTGTATCCACAGCATGAGGTACCATTACTGTGAGATCAGTATCAAAGACGAGCCCTGCCGATTTTCTGATAGAAACTGCCACCGCCGCAGCAGCTCTCAGGCAGCTGGGGAGAGCTCTGGCGATGTTATCAAGTATGAAATAAGCACAGGGTCTCTGTTTACCACCAAAACCCTGTGTTAGAACAGAAACTGCGCAACCATCTGCCTCATGTACGTAGAGCACAAAAGGTTTCTGTTAATCAGGAGTACCAAGCACAGGAGCAGAGCAAAGCGCAACCTTTAATTGCTCCAAAGCTTGCTGGCATGCTCATGTCCAAGGCAGGGGTTCATGCACATCTTTGGTGGTCAGGTAAATAACGGGTTTCGTTAGTAGGGAATAATTAGGGATCCAGTGCCGACAATACGAAGCTATCCTAATGAACGCGCGTACCTCGCGTTGGGTCTTAGGAACAGGCATATTAGTAATAGCAGCTATGCGTTCAGGTGTAAGTCTTCGATCCTCCTTCGACAGTAGGTGACCTAAATAGGTGACCTCCTGTCGCCAATATTGAAATTTCAAAGTGACACCTTGTGTCCATTGTGTATCAAATGCAACAATAATTTAACTGTGCCTTCTTTGCAACCATCCTCAGTGTCCAAAACCACAAGGAGATCGTCAACGTACTGCAAACAGCACATTACCAGGGGGAAGCTCTAAAGAATCCAATTGACCTTTCAAAGCTTGGCTATACATTCTAGGACTTTCAGTATAGCCTTGTGGAGCACAGCAGAATCTAAAGCTCCGACCGCCTATTGCAAATCCAAACAGATATCTGCTATCTGTATGGATTGGGATGCTGAAGATAGCATTCTTAAAATCGATTACGGAAAATAATTTTGCTAACGGGGGAATCATTGTGAAGATCGTGGTATAACTGGGACCACTGGGTACTCTGGAACCACTATTTTGTTTACCTCGCTATGGTTTATTACAAAACGGTATACATCAGGGTGGGCATCTAAGGGTGTCTTTTTAAGAATTGGAAGAAAAGGGCTATTAGACACATTCGCCACTGTCTCTCTAACTACACCAGGCTTATTCAAATCCTGAATTATTTAAAATAAAGCCTTTTCTACTGCCTGGAAAATCTTGTACTGGGGAATACATGGCAATTTGGTGTTGTCCTCTATCTGGATGGAGACCGATGGGATACGGAGCAACCACACAGCCGTTTCCCCTGCAGTCCAAAATGTGCGTAGCACGCTCCTGAATTCCGCGGGGAGAGGAGCATCTTTTGTGAAGCATTGCTTTGCATGGGCCACCTATGGTCCAATTGTCATGTATACACCATCAGGAGAACAAAATATTGTTGCATGTAACCTTTTTAACAAATCCAATCTCAACAAATTCTCCCCACAATTGGATGTCAATAAATATGGTGAATCTTCCGTGAAGAGGCCAACAGTAAATGCAAGAGGTTTGGAAATGAGGCTAACAAAAGGCATGCCTGAAAAGCCTACCAACACATTATTTTGGCCAGACAGAGCTGCCCTCGGGACCAGTGAACGGGAAACAGAACTATTCATAGCCCCTGTATCAACTAGAAATTTCTTGGAAATCCACTGTAACATAGGGTCCGTGCTGATCTACAGTCCCTCACGCTGTCCCTGGCTCTCCTAGCTATCGTACAACCCCATCACCTCATCCATGTCATAGTCATTGTGATAGTTCTTTCGGCCTCAAAATAGTTCCCGCTCTGTCTATTGTGTGATGTATTCTCTAACTGCATCTCCCGTTGGCCTGCTCCTCCTCGTCTGCATCCTCTAAAACCTCGACCTCTCAGGTCCTCTCCTTTCTGCAACAACTCCGGACACTCATTCCGCCAGTAACCCTCCTTCTTACAATACGCACATTGGTTAAGCCCAAGGGGAACACTTGAAGCACCACCCCTATTAGACCGGGGTAACCGCTGAACTGAACCCAAACCTCTGCCTCTTCCCCTTGCAACTTGCTGCATAAACACCTTCGTCTTCAAATCCTTTGACTTTTTCTCCACCTTTTCTTTGTCCTCATTCTCTCTATGCTCGTAGTACTGTGCCACACTCAAAATCACAGATGGGGATGAAGTCATCAAAGTACTTTCTGAAGCCTGCAACCTGGTTGCAATCTTAGGAAGGAAATTAGTGGCAAATCTGTTGACAAACAAATGAACACCACCCTCCTGTGACAGGTCCTGACCACTAAAGTCTAAAAACACCCCTTCAAATCTAGTAAAGAAGTCAGACAAACTTTCATCCTTCTTCTGACGACACACAGTCAACTTATCCCAATCCACTTTCTTTGGCAGGATAAGTGAGTGCATGTAGGTAAAAGTTTGCCCCGGCAATGTTAAGAGCTCCGCTTTTGGCTTGTCACCAGGCTTACGCTCCTTATCCCATGCCTTGATCTCATCCCATGTGCCACTCAACTCCAGTGCATGATCCTGCGTACGTACCTGCCTCAATTTATCGACCGGTACCAGCAGACCAAAGAACAATTCAATATCAGCTAATGTCATCACTGTGGAGGAGGCCGCCTTTGTCAATTCCTTATAATATGCAATGGGTTTTTTCCATGGGTCTGGCAGCTGGCTCTTGAGGGATATGACCTCACTCCTCTTCCAAGGAGTATAGATTCACTGTTCCTGAAACCAAGCGTCGACACATGGCCTAATTACATTGTCCGTGGAGTCGCACAGTACTGGAATTTCAGGATGATAAAAGGGATGGATCTCCCTCATGGAATGCTGTGTCCCTTTTGTCCGAACCTTTTGAAGCAATCTGCCTGGGTAACCCACTAATGTCATTACATTGCTAAAATCCTAATTGGGAGCCATACCTGTAGCAACACAGTGAAAACACTGTTCCCACAGTCCTATTGACATGGCTGACATGTGCTTAAGAGCATGCTGCTATATGAAGGGTTCATAATCTTTCATCACACTCCACACATCTTCAACACTATAGATCGCATTCAGGGCCCACTAAGCTGCTGTTTCCTCATCACCCTCAGAAGAACACACCACACCATGTGGTCTCGTACTACTGCCCAATTCGAGTCATGTATCCCACTTACAAGCATTTCGACATTTGACAATGTTTGAGGTGTCACACCCAAGGGGGAAAGAGCAGATGCAGAGACAGGTACCATCATGTAGGGAGACAGTATTGTAGGGGGGGAAAGGGGGCATAGCAGTCAAAACGGAACCAATAGACAGGATAGGAAAGTTAACAGCTCCCGCCCCTGTGGCTGGCAGTGGTAGAGGAGAAGCAAGTGGGGCCGGGGCTGAGGCAGTGGTGCCGTAAACAGAAACACTAGAGAGTGCAGCACTAGGGGCCAAAGACTGGGACGTTGGAACTGTTGGGTATATCTGTTCAGGGGCATAAGGAGGTGGGGGAGAATCCAGTAGCTCTTCAACAAAATAATCACTTTCCTCTTTAGTAACATAACATAAATCTGTCTGCAATTGGAACTTTCTATCTGCATATTCTTTGCCCTACTCTATCTTTTCCCTTTTATAGGCCACTGCCTTCTGTGTTACTGTTTGCGTCTGTCTCTTCCGGGCCTCTTTCTCTGCTGTCATACGCCACCGCTTTGCTTCTTTTAGCAATACTCTTAGATAATCAAACATCGACTGCCTGCTCTTTTTAGCGAACAGTTTGTCCTGCAAGAAATACAATTATTGTTCATCAAATGAACCAGTAAGTGGCCATTGTAGTTCAGTAATGTATCTCGCATATATATGCCACAATGTGCTAAACATAATAGGGCCAATACCATGCTTGACGTATACGTTGAAATATGGGGAACCCTCCAGAGGCACAGGCTGTCTCTCTTCCAATCGAGTATAAGTGGAACAACATCGACATCCAAAACATCCTAACTTACTTAAACAAGGCATCCTAATATAAGACACATACGCTGTCCCCAACGGACAAGTACAATATCAATGAAAATAATAGAAGGAATAATAAACAAGAGAATAATTGTTCAAGAACCAAACTAAAACAGTCAGAAAACTGTCCACTGCAGTCCGGAGATGGTACCAAGTTCAGGAAGAGAGGCTTTGGCCCCATACCTTTTGAGAGGTGACCAAATTACCAATAGGCCTGGCAGATTGTTCGTAAACACTCTGTGTCTTTCAGAAAGGGTCTGCAAACCTACCAAGTTCAAACAAAAACAGCCCAAAACACCGTACCAAGACACAGCCCATTGGCTTGTGCCGTTCAAGCAAGGCAGTCTGAAAACTGTACCACGACAGTCAGGAGATTGGATCAAGACACAGCCCGCAGGCTCGTGTCGTTCAAAAATGGCGCCATTTTCCCAAGAATCAAATCACTCACCTGGTGCACTCAGGTCAAGTTAAATTATTCTCCACTGCCTACTCTTCGGACCAAACAGTCAGCTCCAAGGTTTTGTCTTCTCAGGACACCAGCCGGTGACCACTAGACGAGGAGTCGCCCGATCAGACGGGTGGGGCAGCAGCAAAAACAAAGATTGATCGTGTGGGGTACCCCGATCCGCTCGACCGGAAGCTACTCCAACCCTGAAACCCATTTTCGAATGAGTGGGTTCACCTTGTGGGGTCCCTGTCTGGGTGCCAACTGAAGAAAGTTGCCCTTAGGGGCCACCCCGGTTACTTACAATAATCAGCTATGCCTTCCAAAGAATGAAGAGTCGGTCAGACAGAAGAGAATACAAATATACACTTATTGGCAATACTCTGCAGAGGAGTCCAATCTGACCTGCAGCCTAAGATGTCTGCAGAAGGACTGGCCCCCCAACAGTCTACAACACGTAATGAACCTAGCAAAAAACTCCCCAACTACGCCCACAGTGGAAAGGTACCGGCCTGGGCTGAACATGAACAAAGAGGGCACAGACGGATGAGCTACAACCTGCCAGATGGGTCAGCAACTCAAGGTTACTGCGCTGATGCTCAGCTTCTCCTAACATGGGAGCAGAGCTATACAATTGGATAGGTATGCAAGGGCAGAATGGCCTATTCATTAGTAAGTCGAGAAACAGCCTTGAACAGAAGAGAAAATAATAACTAAATGCAGTGTTCTGCTGAGGCAAGCAATATGAGTAATGAGGCCTAGTTTATGCACAGTTTAAGCAGCCTAATAGGGATTAGGAAATGGAAAATGGATTCACACTCGCTAACTGAAGCCTGACCATTAAAGGGATAACTCAGTGGGTTGCATAACATGAATACAAATGGCGTCTGCTAACCTAATATAAAGGAAAAAAGTGCATTGTAGGAACGGGATTTCCACACCTAACACTATCACTTTAGGCCGTCAGCTTTCAAGAATTTCTTTACTCCTTGACAGGACACTGGACAGACGTCTATGCACAGGCCACAGCAATCACCACCTAGCTGGTACATACCTTTTTTGATCCTTCAAAGCCTTCAGCATTGTACTTACAGTGACTGATGAGAGTATTGGGTTTATACTGGACCTCAACAGTTTCCTGGCCTTTCCTCCAATACCATTCTAGCCCAGTGCTCTGTAGTCTCTAAATAACTAAATAAATAAATAAATGAAAAACAAAAAAAACTAAATATTGGTATTTTTTATTCAATTAAATATATTTTTTTCTTTTTTATCCAATGGCAGCTTTGACTGTACCACTTGTCTCACATATATGGGGCCCATTATGATGTCGGGCGGATTGCCCCCGCCAGGCTGGCAATAGCCACCGCCAGCCTGGCAGGGGCAATCCACCCGACATCCACACTCGTTTTCCCCCCCGCCATATTAGTATGGCGGGGGGGAGACCTAGGCGGGCGGAAAGACCGTCCGCTGCTTTTCCGCCCCGGTAGCCTTGCGGTCGGGGCACAAAAGGTTTAATATGGTGGCGGTGTCTAATAGACACTGCCAGCCATATTATGATAGGCATTTTGGAATGCCTTTCCGCGGCGGCGATGCCACCACGGAAAGGCATGCGGTCTTCACTCTGGGGGCCCCCTGCGGGCCCCCAGAATGAAGGTGATGTGGGGGTGCACACGGGGGGTACCTGTGGTACCCCCCTGCATTTGCATATACAAGGCGGCAGGCACCGCGCTGTGCCTGCCACTTTGTATATGCAGATGCTGCATTCCATTGTTAGCATTGTGGCGAGCGGTGCTGAGTGCTCCGCCCGCCACAATGCTAACAATGCAGGATGTGCCCGCCACTGTGGCGGGCACATCCTAATACCAGTCATGGGACCCCTGCCCGTAAGGCGGGCGGTCTATATTACCACGTGGATGGCGGGCGGGCAAAGTCCGCCCGCCATCCTAATGAGGCCAATAGTGTCTAAAAGTATTTCGGTTGGGTGGTGGGTGACTTATCATGGGTTACTGTGCGAGTAAGATTCCCACTTTTGTTTACACTCACAGCTTTAGAATAGTGGGGGTTACACCACCAGGCTCGGAGTTTTCACTCACACTGTACATGTGACAAAGAGCCTGTTATGACTTTGGAAATTCAACTTGTAGAGATAGGAACCGGGGAACATGAGATAGAGGGAGAGTGCAGGCAGCCACTGTGTGAGTCGGATTTCCAGTGCGACGCCAATGGAAGTCTAGAATTAAAAAGTAATGCCTAAAGTGATGCATCTGAATGTGTGTGAGTGTGTGTGATTGTTGAACCTGCCACTAGTATGGTACAGGCTCCTGTGTAATGTTGATATTTATGGGCATATTGTGGGCATCCAAGGCAAGACGTTGCCGGTTCACCACCAATGCTATAATGCTTTCACTGGTTTCAAGTTATGTTATGTTATGTTATGTTATGTTATGTTATGTTATGTTATGTTAACTGTGTCTTTTATATAGCGCTCGGCTACTCCGAGGAGTGTCCCAGCGCTTATATTTATAACCTGTAACAGAAAACACAACGGGGAAAATGAAAAAGAGACCAGAAATCAAAAGAAAGAGCAAATCTAGAGAACAAAAAGCCAAGTTTTAAGGCCCCTCCTAAATGCTAGCAGGTTGGAAGTAATGCGCAGTGACAGGGGCAGAGTGTTCCACAGGTACACAGACAAAATATCGAGTTTTAAATTTCGATATACAATTATATCGAAGTTTAAAAATCGATGGGACAAAATATCGAAGGTAAGTAATATCGACAGTCTTAATATCGATATTAGTATGATATCAGTAATATCGAAGTTTTAAATATCGATGTCAATAATATCGAAATAAATAACTTCGATGTTACTAATATCAATTTTTAAATACATTTAGTGTATATTATATTGTATTTATTATGTTTTATTATTTCTTTTTAATGTAATTTAATTAAATATTGTCTTTTACTACTGTAGCGGGTTGTGGGTTTATAGGGGAATAGGGTGGGAAGTAATTTAATTATTTTAAAATAATTATTAATTAGTAGGAATTATTAATTAATTAATTGAGAATTAATGTTTAATTAATTTTAGTTATTTGATTCATTGATAAATATGTTCTGTAGCGGGTTATGGGTTTATAGGGGAATAGGGTGGGAAGTAATTTAATAATAATTAATTATTTAATATATGTTTGTACATATTTTAATTAATAATTAATTGGTCATTAATTTATATTAATTCGTTAATTAATTAATATAATTTTGTACATATTTTTTAATTATTAATTAGTTGGTAATTAATTAATATTAATTAGTTAATTACATTAATTAGAGTAATTTTCTTATATATAAATTTTTGTTATTCTTAATTAATTAATTGGGAAAAATAATATTAATTATTAAATTAAATTAATTACAGCTAATGTGCTAATATATTTACTTTATTGTTATTGTTAATTAATAATTAATTGGTAATTAAATAATATTAATTAATTTTGGGTAAAGGAGTATTTTTAGGGTTCAGGGTCAGTTTTCAGTTTTTGGGTAAAGGTGTATTTTTAGGGTTCAGGGTCAGTTTTCAGTTCTTGGGTAAAGGGGTATTTTTAGGGTTCAGGGTCAGTTTTCAGTTTATGGGTAAAGGGGTATTTTTAGGGTTCAGGGTCAGTTTTCAGTTTTTGGGTAAAGGGGTATTTTTAGGGTTCAGGGTCAGTTTTCAGTTCTTGGGTAAAGGGGTATTTTTAGGGTTCAGGGTCAGTTTTCAGTTTTTGGGTAAAGGGGTATTTTTAGGGTTCAGGGTCAGTTTTCAGTTCTTGGGTAAAGGGGTATTTTTAGGGTTCAGGGTCAGTTTTCAGTTTTTGGGTAAAGGGGTATTTTTAGGGTTCAGGGTCAGTTTTCAGTTTTTGGGTAAAGGGGTATTTTTAGGGTTCAGGGTCAGTTTGGTGTTTTTGGGGTACAGAGATATTTTTAGGGTTCAGGGTCAGTTTTGGGTTTTTGGGGTACAGGGATATTTTTAGGGTTCAGGGTCAGTTTTGGGTTTTTGGGGTACAGGCGTACAGGGTAAAAATATTTTTTTTTTACATTAAATCAATTAAATGAAATAAAAAAAAAATTACATTAAATTATTAAGTGTTTTAATAATTTTAAATGTATATGTATTAGTTTTAATTTTGTTTTAATATTTTTATTTAATATTTGTAAAATTATATGTATTTTAAAATTATTTTTACATTATTATTAATACATTAAAAAACGATATTTTTAATTTCGATATTTTTGTACTACGATATTATTTTTTCGATATTTTTGTACTTACCTTTATGAAGATATGACTCCGATATTTTTGATGTCGATATTTTTGTGCCGATATTTTTGTATTTCGATATTCTGTCTGTCGATATTATGTCAGACATTCGTTCCACAACTGTGGAGCCAACAGCTTAAAGACTGGCCCCCAATGCGTCCCTTTTTTACCCGAGGAACCGCGGCCAGGGACAAAGACTCGGATCTCAGGGATCGGGCAGGATGGTAGAAAGCTAGCCTCTTCCGGATAGGTAGCCAGTGGAGTGACTGCAGGAGGTCAGATGTTCTGGCTCGCCCGCGTAGGCCAAAAATGGCCCGCGCTGCCGAGTTCTGGACCACCTGCAGCCGTTGCAAAAGATACTCCGGCAGGCCGAGATAAAGGACGTTGGAATAGTCCAATCTCGAGCCAATTAAGGCCTGAACCGTGATCTTCCTATGCTCTGCCGGGAGCAAAGGAAGAAACTTGCGGAGCATCCTGAGGAGGCCAAAGCATGTTCCCGTTAGTCCCAGATCTTCACCCCCAGATTCTTGGCTAGCTGGGAAGAACCTGCTGGAGGGAACATGTTAACAGGCCACCATTCCTGCCACTCTGGATCAGGCCGACAACCGAAGAAGAGTACCACAGATTTATCTGAGTTGCACTTGAGGCTGTTTAGCTGGAACCAGTTTGAAATTTCTAGCATATTTAGGGGGAGTATGGCATGATGGTATCCCATCATTAGTATAATGTTTGCCCTGGCATAAAGGTTGTCATTTTGGCCCTACTGAAGACATCCATGTATAAAAATTTTCACCTTTTGTATAATTTTCACTCTAGGATATTCGTGGATCTCTACACTGTGTGCTATTTATAGCATGAGATGTTGATATTTGTCCATGCAAGGTAAAATCTATTTATGTGTATAGTCAAGGCTACTGGTATTATGCAATTGTGCGGAAGCGGCAATTTTGGCTTAGTTATAGATTTGCTACATTATCCACATAATCCAGGCCGACAACCGAAGAAGAGTACCACAGATTTATCTGAGTTGCACTTGAGGCTGTTTAGCTGGAACCAGTTTGAAATTTCTAGCATATTTAGGGGGACTATGGCATGATGGTATCCCATCATTAGTATAATGTTTGCCCTGGCATAAAGGTTGTCATTTTGGCCCTACTGAAGACATCCATGTATAAAAATGTTCACCTTTTGTATAATTTTCACTCTAGGATATTCGTGGATCTCTACACTGTGTGGCATTTATAGCATGAGATGTTGATATTTGTCCATGCAAGGTAAAATCTATTTATGTGTATAGTCAAGGCTACTGGTATTATGCAATTGTGCGGAAGCGGCAATTTTGGCTTAGTTATAGATTTGCTACATTATCCACATAATCCATCATCTGCTGCATAACCTACAGATTTTACACACCCAAAAACGTTTCTAGCTCAAAAGTATCAAAAGTTACTAAATGTTTGATGAGAAGATCTGCTGCGCAGGAGAAGGCGCTTTTCAAAGCTGGACTGCTATATTTGAATGTTAAACTGGTACTAGTGTAGTGCAACCGATGCCCAGAGAGTGTTACCAAGTTTAAAAATGATGAAATAAAGAAGTATTACTATTCCAAAATGTGGTGCATTATGCGACATGTTGGAAGCCGGAGTCCCAGTCCTGCACCACTGTCACCAAATGCGATTCCCGGGACTCCTCACTCAACGTTAGGCCAAGTAAGCCCTGTTCACCCCCTTAGTAGCTTGGCACATGCAACCAGGCCTATCTCCAAGGCACAAGTGTACAGTATGTGCAACCACACTCACAGCAACCCCACTGGTGACACCACAAATGGACTCCCCACAAGTTTGATAAAACGAGTATAAACTTTATATGAAAAGATATACGATCAGACCAAATTATACAAAAGCCAATATATAATAAAGGGTAATATTCGTTCCGGCTGGCTGGTAGGATCAAATCCCAATCACCGCTTTCTAAATGCTATGCTGGTCGCAATTCTAGAATCACACACGTTGCAATGGACAAACAATAGTGCGCTGTGTAATGATACAATCCTGTGCTGGGCAAAAGAGAAATAATATAATGTGTAACGATACACCCCGGTACACTGCAATGGGAGAAATAATGCAATGTGAACCGCTGTAATCATGTACTGCGCAATGATGGAATAATGCAATGCGTCACACCCCAATCATGTACTTTGCAATGAAGAAATAATGCAATGTGCACAGCTACAATCATGTACTTTGCAATTAAGGAACAATGCAATGCGTAGCTACAAGCATGTACTTTGCAATGAAGAAATAATGCAATGCGGGCAGCTACAATCCTGTACTTTGCAATGGAGAAATAATGCAATGCGTAGCGCTACAATCATGTACTTTGTTATGGAGAAATAATGTCAGGCATCATAAGACAGTCTGGCAGTTCGTTAGCAGCAATATTGGCAATGTGTATTACAGCAGTCAGCCTCTTCAATTACAGTTGCCCCCACACGTATCAACGATAACATAAAGTACTGCTTCTCACTCTGGCACCAGTACTGCCGCTCCTTTGGTCAGTACGGGCCCAAATCTGAGCCACAGCATAGTCTCACGCCACCAGAAGGACTGAGAGGCCAAGAGAGCGTCCCTCTGAGACAAAACCCCGCTCAGGTAGTGATCCGTGTTACCTGGGTGCAGAACCCCACTCTCATCTCCTCTTTCAGCGAACTGGGCCTTCCGTGGAGAATTTTCTGAAGAGGCATCAGCGGTTCGGTCACGCAGCTCAGCTCCTCCTGGGCTGCCGGTCTGGGCCGCAACTGTTAGGAAGGTCTCAGGCGGCTGCAAGTCACACGTACTCTGAGGTCACGTTACTCCGGGTGCATGTTCACCACAGCACGCTCCGGGTCTCCTGTGGCATGAAGCCACAAATACAATGCTGAAGGGACTTCACGTTCACCAGGCACTCCTTCCTGCAGTCTCCATTGGCACCAAGACACACACCGCGCTGCAGAGACTCACTTTATTCTGGTGCACACGATAATCAACCGATCACCTCCACAGTTCCAGGTTGCACCAAAGCATGCACACTGCTTCACTGAGACGTACTCCAACTCATGTGCCTGATATCCAGGCGCTCTTCATCAACGCCTTCGGCCAGACCCTGACACGCTCACTGTGTCCGAGCATCACTTCTCCTCTGGTGCACTCGATGACCAGGCGTTCTTCACTAGCACCTCCGTTGCATCCTGACATGCACCCTGCGCTTTTGAGACTCACTCCACTTCCGATGCACACGTTGACCAGGCGCTCCTCACTAATGCCTCCTGTGCACCATGATACGCACCATGCGTGTCTGAGACTCCCTTCACCTCCGATGCACATGCTGACCAGGCGCTCTTCACCAGCGCCTGCGGTGCACAACCACGACACGCACCCTGCGCGTCCGAGTCTCACTTCACTTCCGATGCACAGGCTGACCAGGCGCTCTTCACCAATGCCTGCGATGCACCACGACACACACCCATCTCGTCCGAGAGACACTTCAGCTTCGATGCACACATTCACCATGCGCTCTTCACCACCGTCTCCTGTGCACCATGACAAGCACCCTATACAGAAACAACAGTGGTCCCAAGCAAAGGGAAAGAGTAGTAGAAAATAAATATAGACCCAGTCAGTTCTATATTGGTGATGACATGTCCAGCCGGACAGCGGTCTTCAAAATTTATACTTAGTTGAAAGTTTCAGCACAACGTAATAACCTTCAACATTTCACTGGTGTGGGGCACAAGCCTGTACCCAACCACAACAATACATATACACAGACACAACAAGACAAGGCTTTACAAGGCAAGAGCAGCAGTTTCTGTAGAAATACAATCATGCAGAAAGATTCAGTAGGTACCATTACATAGCATTGCATAGAATTTCATTACACAAGTATATGGCTTAAGTACCATAAAATGTTGAAGGTTATTACGTTGTGCTGAAACTTTCAACTAAGTATAAATTTTGAAGACCGCTGTCCGGCTGGACATGTCATCACCAATATAGAACTGACTGGGTCTATATTTATTTTCTACTATTCTTTCCCTTTGCTTGGGACCACTGTTGTTTCTGTATAATAAGCTCCCCAAGGTCCCTCACTGACTTTTTTGGGGTCCCTTGTTGTTTATAAAAGACCATGACAAGCACCCAGCACGTCCGAGTCTCACTTCTCCTCCTTGTGTCCAAGATCACAGGCACACCTTCCGAGGATCTCAAGCTACCACAGCACTGCGTCGCTTGAAACTTCTCCAGAAACTTTTATGTTCCTGTGTTTCCAAACAGGGAGCCAGATCACCTCGGGCCCTTGGGGTAACAAGACACAGCACAAAGCACAGTCTTCTTCAAGCAGGGTGGCCCAACTCACAAAGCACAGTCCCAGCAGCCTCTTCCTTGGTTAAAACAGCAAATTGCAGACCAGCCCCAGATCATGAATCAAGGGTCGGTCCTTCCCAGCAGTCTCTTCAGTTGTTCCTTCCTTAGCAGTTGTTCCTATTGACCACGAAATGGGTCCAAGCCATTTCATTCTCAGTCCATTTCCATTCCAATGTTCAGGGGTCCCTGCTCCCATAGTTATACCCCTAAATGTCTTTGAAGTTCCTTGTACTCAGGGGTCCCTGACCCCTGCCCAAATCAGTTATGGGTGTCTCCCTCCCAGTGCCACCTTTCTCCCTTTGATACTGGGGGTCTGGATCCTTAATCACTCAGCAGGAGATGGGTCAATTATTTTATAGCAGAAACCCAAGCCTCTTCACCTCCTGGGGCTTCTACTCCGCCTACTCTCCAGATGCAGGTCAGCCTGGTGCCATTTCAACCCCTCCCTTGGTCAAGACCTCCCCCAGCTCCTCTCACCTCTCAGATCCAGACAGTCAATCCACATGCAGCAGAGACACACAGAAATGCTTAAAGCACAAAACTCAGCCACTTTCTAAAAGAGCGTTTTCTGAACACACAGTGACAAAACGCCTTTCGTAGAAAGATGTGTTACGACACTGTGAGTCCATACAAACTAAACTTCACCTCTCCATTTTAAACTTATGGGAAACTAGGCTAACAAACACAATACCCAGCCTGCCCCATTCTGTCCATGGGCAGGATGGCCTTTCACCAGTGAAAAACGAATTGGAGTGTTTTTCACTGTCAGGACACAGCACACACCTCAGTATATATCCTGACTTTTACTTACAGTGCACCCTGCCCAGGGGTTTCCCGGGACCTACCACAGGGGTGCCACCTGTGAACTCAAAAGGGAAAGTAAGGCCTGATAAGTGGTTGCACTTGTCAGGACAACATGCTAACTTAAAAAACTGTGCGCAGGCCCTACACTACAGGCCTGAGGTCCCTTCCCTGAGCGCCTTTGCATGACTAGCCCTGGCACACATAGTGCACATCACTAGGGGCTTTACTAGAAAGAAAACATACCAATTATGGCCAACTAATTACCATTACACTTTACACAGGGAACACTTGTACTTTGACACTGATCAGCAGTGGCAAAGTACCCAAAGCATCTAAATTGGCAACTCTATGTCAGCAAAACGGTCTAGTGGAAAGCAAAACGTTTAGGGAACTGTAGCCAAAAAGGCCAAATCCTACACCGCATAACTTGCCTTTTCTTGCCGCATATTATGCTCATCCCTGCTGCATAATTTGGCCCTCTCCTGCCGCGTAATACCAGTGGCCCTGTGCATAGTACACATGAGTACTTAATGAAAATGACAAATGGATTGTTCCATTCAAAACATGCGTTTAATAAAATGAAAGAACATTTTATATTGGGAAAAATATGCCTTTTTGTGTAAATGTTTAGCTTAGCTTGAGGGCTATTGATTTTACTTTTTCAAGAACCAATAAGCTGATGTTTGGGAACAAAATTATTACATCTGTAAGCTGATATTTGAATGATGATCACTACTTCTGTTGAAGACCATGGTCTTTATGGAATCGGTTGTTTTATTTTATTGTAGTGTTCAATATTTTAGAAATCAAGCCAAAGCTAACATAAGCCAGTTTCATACTTTCTTCCATTGTGAATTTGACATCGTAGTACACCACGGGATCACTGATGCTGTTGTTTTCCTTGTGTAATAAAGTATTTTGAGCTTCACACTGAAAAGACTGAAGCTTTCCCAGTCACACTAGATGTGATGTACCTAACCAAGGACAATCTGGCAGTACCAGGCTGCATTACATAGTTTGCAATGACTCACATTACCCAAATAGACTCTGAGAATTTCTGAATCTACTGTATTAGTACTATGAGAGAATCTTCTAATGTATTCTGTAGTAAAGTGTTTGTTCTTACTCATTCCATATGGTTGCACAAGTTGGAGAACTATGTTTTCGTGTAGTGAATGTTTGAAATCCTTTGTCTAAAGACCTATGAAAAGACCTGATTTTACACTGTTAGAGAGACAACTTTTTCCCCACTTTAGAAAGTGAATCTATGAGAGATTTTCTATTGAACTTTACTTCTTTCTTTTTTGCTTATGATTGATATACCATTACACTATCCGATTCATGGTCTAGCTTATTTATTTCCGCTTTCATATTCTTTAAATTCATCAATAACCTTCAGCCTGTGTTTATTATTCTTATTGAGAATGCTACATCTATGTCCTGATGTGTAAGATTTAACAGAAAGAGAGACAGGTCCAATCAGGGAGCACCAATATCCATATATGGACTATACCGCTCCTAGAGTGAGTTGTTGGCGTGGACTGGGGAAGTAAAGGAATGACAGATTTGCATAAAAACATCTGTAAGAATGGCTAACTTTAATGTTTTCGTAACCTTTATGGCAGCACTGCTGTATGAGCCTGTGAAATATGTCTTTCCTTCAAAATATTCACTGTCATTACATACACCTGAGAGTATACACTGAGGGGTAGGATTGAAAAACAAAAGGAACGGACACAAAGCTCTGTAGATACATGGTATACACAATGACAGAACAAGTAACATTGCCTTTTCTGAACTGCCTATATCATCTATGGCTAGTAGATATACTTAGGCCAATGTTGCTGAACAAGGCACCATTGTGCCATCATTTTCTCAACATGTTCAGGGAGCTGAAATAGCTACAACTTTCCTGTGTAGAGTCATGAGTCTTTCGTGCACCGTGAAGGTTCAAGGATATTGCATGAGTGCTCTGTTAAACGTTTTGCATTTTGGAAAAATGTATTTAAAAAGTGTGCTGCAAATTACAACATGGCTCTATTTGTGATATTTAGCTTTTGGAACCGCTTAACACCTGCGAGAAGGTATACTGTCTTGCTTCCCTGTGCAATTTGGGATGAATAATATGATCCCCCACTTTCTAAGATCCCAAGCTGCCACTGAGTTGAGCCAGCTATGCAAACCTTTTTCATGTGCAATGTGCATTTATACTCACAATGTTATATCTGTACTTTGATTTCATATGATTGCAGTTTAAATGAGGTGTCTATGATGTACAGAATTGTGTATTGTTTGCGTGTTAGTCCTGTCACATTTCTGTGCAGACGAAATCTTAAACAAGATCGAAGCTACCTCTGTCTCCTACTAGTAGGTTCTCCCCCAGTGCACCTATCCTCTTTTCACAGGCTTTGCAGTACGCAGCCAAGCTCCTCAGCTTGTTCAGTTTATCTACATTGCTGTGCTGTGTTACTCACAATTAACTTTCCATAGTGCTGATGTAAAACTGTTAATTGTAAATACATTTTCCTTTTCTACTCTGGCCTATTCACTTTAAGAAAGTTTTATTGTCAATCTTTCAATTTGTGTTGTAACATCTCCAAGTGATATAAGCAATAGGGGTAGGCAGAACTTGAAGAGTTTCTCTCCATGGAATTCCGCAGTGTTACATACAAACTCCACGAGATTCTGTGAGGTTCTGTGAGCAGGTTGAATTCGGCACATTGCGCTGCTCGGGCTGATTTTAGAGCCAAGAACTTATTCTGTGCTGTAAAATCAGTGTGTACGGCACCACAGGCTGTGCCAGAGGGTGCTGCTCCTTTCTGCCACTGGAGTATATTTTCTACTCGAGCAGCAGCTTTCTCAACACTAACAATGACCAGCCATCCGTGTTGAGAAATCTTGCCGGGAGGCATTCTAGCTCCCGAAAATCTCACACTCACACTCACGCTCACACTCGGCTACCAAAAGTTGGCAAGCTGCATGCAAGAAAAAACACCACTGAGCGGTGGTTGGCAGAGTTTTTCCAATTACAAGTGGAAGGCAGAGTTGGCAAACTCTGCGAAGTCCGCCAGCAGAGTGTTTCTTTTTGCTCATCCCTAATTCGTTTAGAGGGTGCTGAATAATTATGCACAAAATAAGTTAGCACTTAGTTGCTAGGGCAGCATGACATTTATTTCAATGTGCTCCGATTTGAAATGATACATTTGTTCACACCACATTGAATCTACAGAACTGTTGATTTAATAAACAAGAATTGTGAGAAAAAACAATTCGATTATGGGTGTGAGTCAGAAGACTTTCCTGTACAGCATTAGGGATGCTGTCCATTTTTATAATGATATTTCTTCCCACTGCAACTTTAAATATTTTTCTGACTTTGGGATACTATGTATAACATTTCATCTAAGAGTCTTTATGTCATTGATTCTGTACCTCTTATTTTTTTAATTTTGGTAAAAAAACCCTTTCATTTTTCCTTGATCTAGAAGTCAGTTATTGAGTGGACACCATTATTTAAGGAGTTCTTTTACTCTGCTGATTTGGTGTTTGGGGAGGTGCCTCTGAAGGCATACAGATCTCTAGTACAGTAAGTGGTAGGCCTCCTCGGAAGTGAAAGCTATTGCCTCTGTCCCCTCTTTGCAGATTGTGAGCTTTCCACCAATCCCGTATTGAGTGCCAACGATACTTCTAATTAGGTTTGAACATACTTCAAGAAGTATTTAGGAATTCCACAAAATAGGATTGTCTTGAAAAGAAGAGGCAGACAACAATGAAAGCAGCACCTGGGTAAGGGCAGGTTATGGAGAATAACAACAATAACACAGTGAGGGAAAAAATATTCTTTTCAGCAGAGCAAAGGGATATTGTTGATTGAACAACTACTCTTTGATCATTCTAGGTGGGGGCAGCTTTGGCAATCCTGCCACCTAGCTTTTGTATTTTTTTCTTCTTGGCACTTTCTAGCAGTATGGTGTTACTGACTCCTAAGGTCTGCCTTTTACTTAATATTTGACACAAGAAGATTGATAGTCTGCTTTTTAAAGTTGTTTGGTAATAAAATATTATTTGATTCTGATTTCTGAAATATGTGCTGAAACCACCATTGGAATTTCCTCCATAATATAGTTAACATGATGGTACTAAACGATCGAGATGACATTAAGTTGATGTTTTATTTAATTATGCTAGCTCGCAGAGAGATATGCAAATTTTGGATAAAAGTTACTGCACCAACTTATCTAGACTGCATTAATGCAATTAAACATACTTTGAAATTAGATAGCATAAAGCGGAAGAGTAAAAAGCACTTTTGGACTCCGTGCATTGCCTGGTTGGATAAGTTTTAAAAATCAAGGTCCAATGATTATGCCTTTTTGCAGAATAATATACCCTAAGATCAGTTTCATGGTGGCCAGTTAGAAGAACTGAACTGTTTACTACCTCATCAGGGTATCTGCAAAAAGTGCCTCCAATAAGATCTTCTGAGTTTTACAACATTCCCAGGTATATCTGCTGTAAGTGGATGGTAACAGTTGAATGTACTTCGGAAACATCTTTTGGCGTATTCGGAATAAAAATAAAATAAAAAATAAAATAAAATGATGGTACTAAACAAATTAGGGACAAGATCGCATCGTACCACAGACCTCTGTATCCTCCCTCCTACCTGGTTGAAGTATGTCCCGTGATTAGATCGACAGGAGCTGCATGCGAGGGGCCGCGAGTAGTGGCAGGACTCGTCGGGGCGTTGGTGTGCCCCGGACTGGCTCCGCTGTGGTACGGACATAAGGTGTGCAACTGCGGGAGCTCTGGCATGATCTTGGGTTCTGGCGAAGGGCACTAGGAGTCTCTTGAACAGCTGTTGCTGACACCCGTTGCTGAGGGCGGACGTGCCTACGCCTCTTTGTGGTTGCAGGGGAAACACAACGCGTTCCCAGAAGCGGTGCCGATCACAATGCCAGCTCAAGGGAGAGGGAAGCTACGAGTATCTGGAGCCATTGAGTGGCGGCAAGAGGGGTCTGACCCCAAAGCTATAGTAAGAAAAGTGATCCATGCCCCCTCAAAACTGATAAACAGGCCAAAACTGTGGTTGAGAAAAATGAGCCCTTGGCAAATTTAACTAATCGTAGAACTAAAACTCCTTATCAGCCAGAAAAAAACTCAACCTGCTACCACAAGTTTATTTTCACCCTTAAGTGATATAAAGAACGATACAAAGAATGAAGGTCAAATGGAAAAAAATGTCCATTGGAGCCCAGAGAGTGAATCATATTACACAATAAATGGTAACTCATCACTAGGGGCAGCACAGACTATGGCGGCAATTACTGGTACGGTAGAGGGCTCAGAGTAATGAATTTCACTACTGACCCAAGTGCGCTGTTGAAGGATATGGCAGATCAACAAGTGTCTACCATATGATGTAATCAGGCTGACAAAGATGGAATGCCAGATATATCAGACATATATGACAACGTATTACCCCCTGGAGTGCAGTGCTTAAGGGGCTATTGAACAATGCGAGCAACACCTTGATGTGACAAGGGAAAAGTTCTTCTCCCTCAGAGGTGTCGGATATTAATTTATCTATTAGTGTTAAGGATGAGGGGGGTCATCCTCTGATGACAGCACCACAGCAGAAAAGTTTACTACAGCCAAGAAAAAACCCAAACGGACATCAGGGTGAAAGTACAGATGAAAGATCCCTCAAGAACAAGACCTAGTGGAAGAGATGGGCTGGGATTACTTCACATCTATAATACTGTCCTCAGAGACACGAGAGGAAGAAAGGAAGCAATCAATTGCCCAAGGGGAAGAGCCGGATCAAAGTAAGAGGGGAAGCCCCCCCAAACCTTCATTAGCTCTAATTTTGCAATCCTTGAGAGCTTTCCAAGATGACATCAAAGTGGACAATCGACAAGCAAGGCACGCTACTAAAGATCTGCAAGGATCTGTGCGGAAAGTAGGGAAGATTTGCCCAGACATCGCCGAACGTATGAGTATGGTAGACTCATCCACAGAGGTATTAGAAAAAACTGTGGAAACACTCCAGGTACAATATAATTTTCTGGATAAAACTCTCAAAGACGTCATGTGTAAACTGGAGGACTATGAGAACCGGCAGCACCGGAATATTCTCCGTCTGCATCGGGGTGCCCAAGAATATTGAGGGCAACGACACAAGTAAATGTGCTGTCAGGATGCTGAAAGAATCCCTACCAGAACCAGCATCTTGGAATTAGGATAAAGAAATTTAAATGGCTGACCGATTTCCACTAACTCCAGCCAAACACGTCTCCAAAGCAAAGGTATTACCCCGTGCCATATTGATATACTTTGGCAACTTTTTACTTTGACAGCCTGTATACGATCTAGCCAGAACCAATGCCAAGACTCATTTTAAAGGATTTGATTTTTTTGCCAAGCCTGATTTTGCCCATGCGACGGTGGAGTGTAGATGGTGGCTTAGGCAATTAATGACCCCATTTCAAGAGGCTGGACTGCTGGTATTTTTGCAAAACCCGGTCAGGCTCAAGGTGGTTTATAGGGGTCAGAACTTCAAGTTCAATTCAGAAATACATGCCCAAAAGATGTTGGATGACTATGAGATATGGGCTCCAAAACTTGAAATGTGGGAGTAAATCCAACACTAGAGTAGATTAAATAAATATGACAAATACCATTTAGGACAAAAAACACGGGATTGAGGTATTTTGTGGTGTAGTTATAATCGTAGAAGGCAGGGAAGAGAGATGGGCGGATTCCAGCATCCTCACACAGGCTCATGCTTGAGCCTGGTTGCCAAGATATTGGTGGAGGGAGGATGAGTGGGAGAGGGTGGGGGGTAGGTTGGTCAGACAGGTGATAAATAGGGTTATGATAAATGTACGTACATTTTTAGAGACTAGAAACAGTGGTATAATCATGCATGCAAAAACAGTAGGGATGTCTGTGGACAAAATATTTGTATTGATTGTTGGAGGGGTATTTGTGTCTAATCGTATGGGGGTTGGGAAAGTTCTGTCTATCAACATATGTGGCCTGAATGATGCAAAGAAAAGACAAAATGTGGCGTCAGGGTTTCAATCGATGGGTGTTAATATTGTATGTCTCCAAGAGACACATATAGATGGTACACAAATACATGTTTTGAAAACACTAGGGTTTAGGGTGATAAGTGCGATGACACAGGGTGCCAGGGGTTGAATTTTAGCTAAAGGCAGTGGGCTGTGGTTATATCAAACAAAATCTGATCAATTTGGCCACTGGGCAACTACTAAATGCCAAAATGGGGCTGGGCAGAAATGAACACTCTGCACAATATATGGAAGTAATTGTGACGACTCGGATGTGCTGGACGGCATTTCAAGTGAACTTACCCATTGGCCTCTTCCACTTATGGTCTGTGGTGATTTTAATATTAACCTTCCTACCAATTTGTCTATGGAGGATGGGTGGCGATATGTGGGTAAGAAGCCTAAGGTATTTAGGGCACTAGAACATTGTGTCAGACACATGGACTAGTGGACGGCTGGCAGGTTAGAAAATCAAAAGATCCGGGTTACACATAGTTCTCTAATCCACACCTCATCCCCGCTAGATTAGACTATGTGTTCATCTCTAATTCTTTAATAACAACATTTTTAATAGAGAAACTCTCACGTGTTTTGTCGGAGCAAAATCCATTAATATGTAGCCTAGAAGTAGAGACGGTCAATCCTAACATAAGGTCTTGGACATTTGAGAGATCCTTGCTTTTAGATATAGGGTACTGTACATATATGAGGAAATGGATTCCAAGTTTCTTGAAGGATAACCTAGGGAAAACCACAATTGAAATAATGTGGGATGCCTTAAAGGCTCGAATTAGAGGTAAAACATTAAGATACTCCCCAAATACTAATAAACAAGCCAGGCAATCCATGAAGATATTGCAGGACAATTTGAGGGAGGCAGAAGAGGAATTAGTGAAAGCAGTTATAATAAATAAGGATCTAGAGAGAATACTGCAACAGGTTGCAATAGCCATAGCCACGATTATCAGCATGTTTACCTAATGGTATATATATTCAATGGCGGGCAACCCCCAAGCTCCTGGTCAAGGATGAAAAAAGAAACCACCAGAACAGTTGAGATCATACCATCCTATAACACTCATTAATGGTGATTCACAAATCTACTCAAAACTGTTAGCCAATAGAATAGCACCTATGATACACAAAGTGATTTCCGAACGTCAGCATGGATTTGTTCCAGGGAGGTCTACTATGAAGCATATTCAAAGAGTCATCACTCTGTTTGATACTACTAATGTTGCAGAAGACCCTATGGCTCTGATTTTACTGGATGCTGAAAAAGCCATTGATAGGGTTTCCGGGCAATATTTATGGGTTATCATGTCTAGGGTAGGAATTAGGGATGGTTTTATCCATGCAGTGCAAAGACTGTATGTCGAACAGCGGCAGTAATGGTTGACAGTATGTTGTCTAAAGCATTTGCAAAATCCCAAGGCACAAGGTAGGGCTTTCCCTGCTCTCAGCTTTTATTTGCGTTCCATATTGATCCATTTATCCATAAATTAGAAGAAAATGCTGAAATAGCAGCTAAATGGTCACAGAACCATCCCACTGAGACCATAGCTTATGCGGATGATATAGCTGTGGTAACAGCTGACCTAAACACCGCCATAATTGCTATTGAAGATGCGGCCAGGTGTTATGGACAAATATCTGGTTATGCACCTAACCAAGTTAAGACTCAGATTGTCCTTAAAGACAAAGCAAAAATTAATGATACAAGCGTAGTAGAAAAAGCCACATATCCAGGTATTTGTATTTCATCTAAATTAGATAATGAGGGTTAAGCTTAACATATAACCCCTAATGGATACTATACAAAAAGATCTCCAATGTCTTAATAATTTGCATCTATCTATTATAGGTAGATCTAATGTTATTAAGATGGTGTTTTTCCCAAAGATTTTATATTTGTTCCGGGCAATATGTCTTGGATTCACGACATAGTGGTTTAAAACAATAGAGTGAATATTCTCTAGATTCATTTGGGCTTACTCGCAACCACGACGTGCTTACAAATCTCTTAGCATATCCAGGGACAGGGGGGGCTGGCACTCCTGAATCTAAAATTATAATTTTGGGCCTCTATATTACTCTATAGCAGGGAGCAATTACAGAATAAAAGTGATGATATATGGCCAGATGCAACTCCATCTATTTTTGAACTTGTGTTGAGAAGTGAGAATAGTGGCTGTCTACTATGGCCCCAACTACATGACAGCTACTATAAATAAAGTCTGGTTCAAAACCCTTTTAAGTGTGTTTAAAGCATGGAGTGCAATAAGGAGAGTGTTTGGGATCGGCAGAATATCTTTTTATACTCCTTTAGCTGACAATCAAAATCCCTCGAGATTTTAAGAGAATTTTGCATGTGAAAATAGGAGAGCTTTTTCTTCCTCAAAGGGATATGATCCTTTGAAGAATTGAAAAAGGATTTTAATCTAGACTGGCAGCCCTTTTTTAAGTACCTTCAAATTAGAGATGTTTTGCAACAGAAGGAGGGGGGAAATGTGCAATTTGAGAAAGTTGGAATTGTTGAAAAAGTACTTCAGGATAAAGCAAGCTCTATTGGGGAGATATACACCCTCATCAATGGTGCACTACCTGATGATTTTGACAAATATTCACAGAAGTTGCAGACGAAAGTAGGGTTATCAAATGAGAAATTTAATTATGCATATGAGATGTCAAACCAGTGGGGCAGTGGTAAGGGAACATTCTGCCCGAGATGTACAATGTTTAATGCAGACAGTGTTCATATCTATGCATCATGTGATAAGTTAACAAAATTGAAGAAAGATATTGTATAGTTTTAACTGAGGTGTTACAAACTGAAATAATATTGACCAATGATGTTATTTTAACGGAGTTTGCGGAATCTAATGGTGTAAGAACAGAATATGAATTGATTTTTATTGCTATGCTGTATTAAGAATGTGCATTGCATCAGCCTGGCTGGACCCTAATGCTCCATCCTTTCAGCAATGGCTTGCCGGGATGCTTGCAATATCTAACCTTTAAGTGGCTATAAAAAAAGAAAAGGTAGTAAAGTACGTAGAATATGAGTGAAAACTTGGACCCCCTTGCTTGTGTGGAGTCAAACCCAAAGTAATGAGTAGGTAGGGGGGGATTACCCCCCCCCCCCCGCCATTGAGGGTTTTCATGATGTATAGAACTATATTTTGAGAGGAAGATATTGCAATTGTTACTTTGATTTGCAGTCAGCAAAATTAATTAATGATACTCTATGTAAATAGGGATTATTATGGAAAAATGAATAAAGATTGTTTAAATATAAAAAAGAATACCATGATGGTGGACATTACACCAATGGATTCTTCTATAGATTTCTTAAAGAAAAGAGGGGATTTTTGGTTACCACACAACTATAACCCAGCACCACATGATAACTTGAAATATTGTGCAAGTGATGGTTAAATATTCAACTAGTGCATGTGTTTTTGGAGGGAGCAAGTGAGGTGTCTTTTTATTGCAGAGGATATGTGGTTAAACTTGATGAGCCCAAAAAGAATACAACTGAAGATTTCTTTAATTTATTGAGTTAAAGGGGATCACTTCTGAAGAGACTTTGATGCAGAGTGTGCAGACAGAAAGGTGACTGCACACTGTAAGTATTTGGGACTACAGGTCCAGTATACAAAGCTAGCTGGTTATTGTATATGTTCCCATACACTGTGGAGAACAAATGTGATAGAAAGATGTAGCATTATCCTCAACAAGGGGACACGCGTAGGCAATGACCATCCTGAAGTACAGTAGAGGGATATGTGTGATTGTTGCAGGTGCAGCGGAAGCGGGGAGATATTTTATTCATCCTCAAAGACAACTCAATGACCACTTACAACAACAGGTCCTCCGCTGGATCTTTAAGTTGATCTAATACAGAATTGGCAATGGAAAGACAGATAAAATTCCCCTCATGAGGACCCTAATGAAGGAAATATATAACTTAATAACAACTGTCATAACATGTACACATTTGTCAAACCCTCATAATAATGACGACAAACTCATAATTACTTATTAAGTCACTTTTATCTAAGTTTTTCAGAATATAAATGGTCAACACACTGTATACATTAGCAAGTATCATAAGTGTCTTTATAAACAAATGTTACAGGTAACTCACTAATATAAGAAACAATTTACAACAACTTAGCAGAATATCAATAACAAGCATTTGAGTGGAGCAAGAGACTGAGACAAAACAGGAATATATTTAATTGCAAATATCAATATGCAATTTGATTTCATACTAACCTAGAGAATTATTACACAGCATGCAATGAGAAAGGAAGCTAACCTCTTGGCCATAAAGGTATAGCTAAGAGCAACATCACCAGCCGATGAAGTGCAAAGATCTCAGGACAGTCTCAGACAGGTTTAGCAAAGTCAGTCAGAGTAGCATAGAGGAAAACATCAGTAAAGCGCTCCTTTCATAGAAACAGCTACTCCAATAAATTCTCATTTTACACAAATATATATACTCTAAATATTAATGTCCAATCTCCTAAAAGTATGATTCATAGCTTCTTCTCTTTCACATTGGTTTTCAAAATAAGTTAACCATCTGCCCACGCTAGCTCAACAAAGTTCATTGAAAAAATAATTGTTAGTTCTAATGAAGTCATCCTTCCGCTGAAGCAGGAAAACATCTTGCAACATTCATCCACATCCTTGCTCACGTTTCGTCAGTTTGTAACTTTTGTCTAACAATTTCATTCACAGTAAATAATCAAGAGGAAATTCCTTAAGATTAATTTGTGCACAGCTAAACAAAATGACACAGCAATTTAAAACATGAGGGACGAAGCCCTACATTTTAAGAAAAGAAAATATAATTCAAGCAAGGTCTTGAGTCCTTCATAGGATTTTTAATGCATCTCTCTCTACCAAAATAAAAGCAATTACAGTTAGAACGATAATTTCATAAAAGATCATTATGGCAAAAGAATCATCACTTTTCTATTATATTTACAAAGCTTATTCTAATTAGTCTCATTATTAATTAATATGTCTCTTTTACATTATAAGTAAAGAAAATAAGTGTTTACGCGTAACATTTTCATAAATATTTTCTATTTATTTTTTCCATTTCTCTTTCTCTCGTAAAGATCTTAGTTCACATAAAGAAAGTTTATTTATTCATGCTCTCCCCATGTTTAATGCTCCTTAAAATTTTTCAACAAGTGCTTTGTTTTGCACTTATTAACTAGAAATTTGGCACCCATGTTAATACTTTTCCACATTATTTGCCATTGTCTTATTAGTAAGACAAACATGAGGTGATTTATTCAAGCAGGATTTTATTTTGCAAAATCATGCTTCATCAATTGCCTTTGTGTATAGTGCTATAAATTGATCGTTAGTGACCCAGCACCGAACCATCATGCTTTTATTTCACTGTGGCTTGTGCTACAAGGCGCAAGAAGCTAGAGCATCTTGAAGACTCTGGGATAGTTCTGCACAGATGTATGCTTGGCTAATTCTGTTGTTTCACAGAAGCAAAATTGCATATCGATTATCCTTAAAGGATCACCATCTATTCATAACCGTTCCTCGAGCCAAGCTCGTCTGGCTCCCCAAGATCCAGCAAACGGGCAGATAATTGGGTCATTAATCGTACAGAGTATGCTTTGCTTCTTCAAGACACTATTTATTCTCCCATTTCAATAATTGATCCCCAAGGAGCAGGTGCAAAGGAATTATTGAAGCAAGGAGCATCTCCCTGGGATCTCCTTAGCTTGTTTTTAGCACCTCCTAAGGTTCTAACTCGTGCACATGGAGCCATGGGACACATGCAAGATAGTAGTTTAAACATTTATTTTTGCAAGTTAAAAAACAATATTATAGGTTTGATCAAATGTGTGATGCAGACTTGAGAAGTGCAGAAGCAAATTTTGGACCAAATCATTTGTTCTCAAAATCGGAAAAATATATTCTAATCTGCACATCAAAAACTTCATAATGAATAGAGTCACATATTATTTTTGGTTAGTAGCGGCATATCCCTAACCACCCCATGTTTCCACCCTGGTAATGTTCAGAGAAGAACAAATATATACTATCATTGCTTCTCTGAGAGTCACTGCATTCCCAATTTAACACTCCAAAAGATGCCAAACTGGGATCATTTGGATGACTTTTCCTGCGAAGATGTTGTAGGGTATGAAAATTCCCCTCCCCGTTGTACATTTATACTTGTTATTTAGGTTAGCATATGTGGGTAAATAGAGACCACTTGTATTTACATTGTGCAACCCACTGAGTTATCCTAGCAACATGTATGTTCCGTTGGGGTTTGTGCTTCCATTTTGTGCTTCCCAATCACTAGTAGACAGCCTGGATTGTGCACTAGGCCTCATTTTTCTTTCTTGCTAGCTGCAGCTAAATTGTACATGTTATTTTTTCTTCTCTTATTCAAGGTTGGAACCTGACTTGCGAATAAATAGAAGCCTTTTCCTTGCACTCCTTTCTGTGTATGTATCTCAGCTCTCCCGTTAGGAGACAATGAGACCCGGCACAGTGGCCTTGGAAGTCTGATAGGGCGCCAATCTGGCAGGTGTTAGCTCCTCTCTCAGTACCTCCCTTGTTCATGCCCGGCTCAGGCCAGTATTTTTGGAACTGATCCAGATTGGCTACCAAAGCACTCAGGCCTAGCTCAAGATCACATCCCACCATACTTGCTTGCCAGTCTGATTCACGTTGGCTAAGGTCATGATTTTCACTTGTTATACTGTAGACTTGTAATAAATGCATAATAAACTCATGAGCAAATTACACACCAGTTATGCAGCAAAATATAAATATTATTTTGAACTTAAAACTCCATACCCTATGCTAATTTCTTAAATACAAAGTGCTAAAATGTTCGATACTTGATACAGTACAACAGGTTTTCTGTGTTCAAATAAAAAATGGAAAGCTCATTAAAGAGTTAATAGAATTATTTAAAAATGAGTGGTGTTGAAATCTTCTATCATAATTCATACACGGTGAAAACTAAAGTATATGTAGAAATGATTCACGTTTTTAATACATTTTTAATTACCCAATTTGCATTTAAGAATTGATATAACAGAATCTAAATAAAGGTGTCTTTTAGTTCCTGAGTAAGAAGAGATACCGTATGTGTTAGATATGGGAGTCTCTAGTTGGCACAGGTAGGTACTTGTGACAAATAGGGACCCTTGCCTCTAGTCAGGATAAGGGGATTACACTCCCAAAATAACCCCTGCTCACCCCCTTGGTAGCTTGGCACGAGCAGACAGGATTATCTCAGAGGCGGTGTGTTAAGCATTTGTGACCACATACAGTAACCAAGTGACAACACTACAAATGGACACCACACAGGTTTTATATAAAAAATAAATATACTTTATATAGAGTTACCACAAGACCATAAACAACCAAAATACACAATACTGTTACTTTAAGATGGTAGATTTAGCTTAGTCCAGTTCTGTGCTTAAGATGCAGCACTTTGCGTCAATGTACCTTACGATGCGTTGCGCTTCCACAGCAAAGCAATGTTGCAGCGATGGCAATGCGGTGAAGTTCGGGTGCAAAGAAATAAAGAGGACGCTCTGTCCTCGATGCAATATGCTTCCCGGGGATGCGCCTGCGTCTGCGGCGACGTCGATCCTCTTCTCCAGTGATGCAAGATACTTTACAAGATGCGAGCCGTGACTCGCCCTGCGACAAGCTTCCCAGCAATGTGGCGGCGTCGTCGATTCTCTCTACTGGTGATGCGAGTTGCTTCCACAATGATGCGAGCTGCGACACTCTTCCCGGTGATGCGGCGGCATCTGCGACGACGTCAATCCTCTTCTACGGCGATGAGCCGAGACAGACCCTGCGACAGGCTTCTCAGAGATGCGGTGGCGTCTGTGGGGATGTTGGTCCTTCTCTCTTGCAACACGCTTCCCGGTGATGCGTCGGCGTCTGCAGCGACATCGATTCTCTTCTTCGGTGATGCGAGGCGCTTCGTGTTGTGAAGCAGCAGCGGCAGTTCTGCGACACGCTCCTCGATCTTGAGTCGCGCTTCCAGATCCTTGCGACACGCAAATCCCCCACAAAGTCCAGCACAACTGCAAGCACTTCAGGAAAACTTTTAGGAAACTGGTGGGTGAAGTCTGTTGTCCCTGAGACTTCAGCAGGAGGCAAGCTCTTTTCCAAGCCCTTAGAGATCCTTCACAAGTTGAAAGTAAAGCACACAAAGTTCTTTCTCCTTTCTTTGGCAGTCAGGCAACCACTGCAGGCCAATCCCCCAAGCAGCACTTCAGGATAGGGATAGTCGCTCCTGATTTACTTCAGGTTCCTCTCCTCAGCATAGGGTTCTTCTTGTAGTCCAAAGTGATCTAATTTTTTGGGATCAGGGTCCCAATATTTATATCCCAAAATACTTTGTTCTCTGAGGGGAGAGGGGCCTTTGTCCAGTCCAAACCAGTTCTGAAGCACTCTGCTTACCAGACGTCTAATTTCCTTTCACAGTGCAGGGCGGGCACATCAGACGCCCCACAGGAGGTGGAGCCAGCATTGTGGAAGGCAAGTACAGTCCTGGAGCAATTTGTTTACAGGACTACTTCTCTTCTTTCAGTGTTCAGGGCAGAGACATCAGCCGCTCCCCAGGGGGTGGAGCCAGCATTGTGGAAGGGAGGCACAGCCCTATTCAAGGTCCAGGTGCAGCTCCTCCCTCTCATCTAGATGCAGATCTCTCTATTCATGACTGGGCTGACTCATCCTGTCTCTTGGAATCCCCCAGCCCTGTCACTCACAAACTAGCAGAGGCAGGCTTGAAAGGTTAGGCAAGCAAATACCTACCTAGTGGTATTTGCAAACACAGAATGTTACAACCAACTTTACTAAAAGATGCATTTCATCATTCTGAGTTCAGGCATACTAAACTCAAATTTCTACCATGTTCTCTGAGACAGTTTAGGATTATAAACATGTAATAATCTAACAGCCCATGGAGAATAGGCCTTGCAATAGTGAAAAACGAAAATGGCTGTAATTCACTATAAGGACATGCCACACATAACAGGGCTTGTCCTACCTTATACTTACAATGCACCCTGCCATTGGGCCTACCATAGGGGTGACTGATATGAAGAAAAGGGAAGGTTTAGGGCCTGGCAAGTGGGTGCACTTGCCCAGTCAGCATGACAGTACCAGACTGCACGCAGGCTCTTTAATGGCAGACCTTAGACACATATTACAAGGCTGCTTCTGTGGGTGGCACAACCAGTGCTGCAGGCCCACTAGCAGCATTTGGATGTACATGCCCTGGGCACACTTAGTGCAGTAGACTAGAGTCTGACAAGTAAACCAAATAGCCAAACATAGGCTTTCACTACTGCAGCTACACTCGCTTTAGGACGCTTTCAGCGTTTTTAAAATCTCCTGTTTTGTCTTTTATTTTATTTTATTTACACACTGTTTCCACTGGTTTTAACCCCTGTTCGCACTGCTGCACATTAATAGTGCCCTCACCGCTACTCTGGCGGGCCGGTCCCTCGCGCTTCTGATTTAGGTGAGCACCATCTTCGGTGGGTGCTGGGGAAGCGCTGTGTTGACCCCCGCTCTTGCAATCAGGTGGACTGGCTAGAGCCTTACTTACACCGGCCACTATGGCGCGCAGCGTGTGCGCGCTGCGAGTGCGCCGCAGTGACGCCGGAGTCACGCCAGAGTCCAGCCCGTCTGCGCCCGTCCGCACTAAGGACGGGCTGGACGGCTGGACATACGGCTTAGATGCCCCTGACCCCCCGCACTTTAGATATTCTATTCAGACCTGCTTGCGCTTAAACCACCCAGGGTCTCATGTTTTTACTCTCTCTCGCCTGACGATATTCTATGCCAGCTGCCCTGTGGTTGCCAGATTTCTGGTACGGCTAACTCCACTCCCCTTCCTCCTAGTCATATGCCTAAACAACCCACTTCCCTTAGCCTTAGGACTCCGAAGGAAGAGTGTCTTCTCCTAAACGCCCGCTCGCTCATTAAAAACAATATCATGTTTAGGGATCTTGTATTAGATAGGAAGCCTTCCCTGGTTTTTATCACGGAAACGTGGGCAAAGGACTCATCTGGTCCTGATCTTATTGAAGCTGTCCCGGAGGGATATTGCTTAGCTCGTCAAGATAGACTGAGCCGGGTGGGAGTAGGGCTAGCAATTCTTTACAAGGATCATTTTCATTGCCACACTATCTCTATCTCCGACCCCACGGACAGCTTCCAAGCCCTGTTCTTCTCCATAAAAAGTGGCTATAGAGCCCTCTTCAATGGAATGTTAGCCTATCACCCTCCTGGCTCTCGTACCGACTTTGGACAACGGCTTCTTCACGTCTTAGAGCCCTACTTTGGTCGAAAAGATTTCACGGTCCTGGGAGACTTCAATTTTCATTTGGAGAGGCATGATACTAAAGAGACAATTTCTCTGCTTGAGGCCATGTCAGCCTGTGGATTTGCCCAATTGGTTAGAGGGGCTACTCATAGAGCAGGCCACACGCTCGATGGAATTTTTTCCAATGACGAGAGGTTGATAATTAAGGACCCCATCTCTCTATCATGGTCTGACCATCTGGCAGTTCCATTTGAGCTATCCTGTCCTTCCTTTCACATGTTCAAAAACACTTTAAGTAATAAGAAACCTCGCAGGAATTTCAAGAATATTACAAACAGCTCCCTTACCCCGTGGGCACCCAATTTGTTCTCATCCCAAGGGGAAAGTTTCTCTATGGCAGTTTCACAGTTTGAAAGGACCGTGACTGAGGCACTGGATGAACTAGCCCCTATTCAATTACGCCATCGAGCCAGGAAAAGGCCTTCAACCCCTTGGTTCTCCGAATATCTTAGACTTCTTAGACAAGAAGTAAGGAGGCGGGAGCGACTATGGCATTCTGGTTGGGATCTAAAGGATAGGGAAGCCCATAAGACTCTGCTGAGGTATTATAAAGGTGAAATCATAAAGGCCAAACAAGAACATTTTACGGCCTTGACAACCTCACTGACCTCTCCTAAAGAGCTCTTCAGGGTAGTGGACTCCCTTATAACCCTCCAAACCCCAGATCCCTTAGTAGCATCCCAAGAGCTCTGCAATAACATTGCCTCTTTTTTCCAGGCAAAAAGTTTAGACATCTACTCTGCCTTGGAGCAGCAAAGATCTCTTATTACTGGGCCCCCCTGCCCTGGGAGCTATGGATCATGCCCCTGCAGAAATACTTCCTTTAGGAATCCTAGATTCTTTTCCCCCTCTCTCTTTGGAGGATCTGGACAACCTCCTCAATAAAACTAAATCTGGCTCCCCCCTGGATGTATGTCCAGTGCAGAGATATTTTCTTGCCCCCGCTGGCTGATATTATGAATAAAGCCATGAGGGATGGCCTTTTTCCCACCCAATGGAAAAACGCGGTGGTAAAACCTTTACTTAAAAAGGCCTCTTTGGACCCTGCGGTTCTAAAAAATTTCCGGCCCATTTCACTCCTCCCAGCCCTAGCAAAGATGCTAGAAGCACATCTTAATAAGCATCTTGCCGCATTTATAGAGAACTCGGGTTGTCTTGACTCCTCCCAACATGGATTCAGGAGGGAACACAGCACTGAGTCGGCCCTCACCATCGTGTTGGACAACATCCACATGCGTGTTGATGGGGGCCAGACCACCCTCCTGATCCTCTTGGATCTGATGGCAGCCTTTGATACCCTTTCTCCCTCAGTATTAACAGCTCGGCTAAGGGAGGTTGGGGTTCAGGGGGCAGCCTTAGATCTACTCACTTCTTTCCTCAATCACCGAGTGCAAAGTGTGAAGTTGGGGAAGTATCTATCTCCATCCTGCCTGTGCAATGTGGGGTCCCTCAGGGGTCGGCTCTGAGTCCAACCCTATTCAACATCTATGTGACCCCACTTGCCAGGCTAATTAGATTTTATGGGATGGACATAGTATCCTATGCGGATGACACCCAGATCCTCATCTCTCTCTCCCAGTCAGGTGCCCCGACTGCCTCCAATTTTAGATCCTGTATGGAGGCAGTCGGGCAATGGATGATTTCCAATTCATTGAAACTGAATGGAGAGAAGACGGAGGTGATGGTGTTTGGAGGGAAAGAGGATGTATGGTCATCTGCTTGGTGGCCAGACTCATTAGGAGCCTGCCCCACCCCTACCTCCTCTGCTAAAAATCTAGGGGTCATGATTGATCCCGCCCTCAATCTGGATAAACAGGTCAACAGAACCATCTCTACCTGTTGGGGCATCATCCACATCCTTAGGAGGATCAGGCACTACCTGTCATTGCAGGCAAGGAAACAGCTTGCAGTTGCCCTTATTGGCTCCCCGCTGGACTACTGCAATGCGCTGTATGTGGGACTGAATAAAAGTCTACTGCAGCGCTTGCAGGTGGTCCAGAACGCTGCTGCCAGGTTTGTCCTGGATCTTCCCAAACGTGCCTCAGCTACAGCGGCTAGAAAGCTGTTACACTGGCTTCCCGTGGAGGACTGTATCCGCTTTAAGACCCTGTGTATGACCTATAGGGCATTAGCTAAAAACAGTCCCACTGGTGTAGGATCCATCTTGTCCCGCTACACTCCTGTCAGGAATTTGCGCTTCTCGAGTAGACTTCTTCTGTCAGCCCCTCGATTCAGAAGAACTAAATGGGGTGGCAGGGCTTTCTCCACCCTGGCGCCCAAATGGTGGAACTCCCTCCCACTGGAATTAAGATCCCTACCCACTCTCCAGGCTTTCAGAAATGCCCTGAAGACCCATCTCTTTGTGCAGGCCTATTTGTAATGGTGACATGCCCATGTTTATGACATACTTTGTTAGGCGCCTTGATGCCTTCGGGTTATTGTCTGCGCAATATAAGTTTTATTCAAAATCAAAATCAAAAATCAATCACTGATTAATACATCAATTTACAATAGGGAGCACTTGCACTGTGGCACTGGATAGCAGTGGCACCGTGCCTAAAGCATCTAACACCAGCAACAATATATGAGGCAACAGCAGAGAAAATGGAAGGGAGACCCACGCCAATGGTTCCAGGTCTAACAGTGTGCCTAAAACGTTCTGTGGGCAAAATCAGCTTGATTAGTTCCTCCTGACAAAAGGCTAAATTGTTTTTTGACAGCTGTTTTAAATACAAAAACAAGTGTCACTTTCCCGACGAGTATAACATTTCTTCATGTTCAAGGCTTTTACCAAACAGAGCTACATTTGTTCCCTCATAAGTGTATATAGTATTTCTATACTGTGAACCTAGCTGAAAGAAAGCAGTGCACTGTACAGGCACAAAGACAAACATAAAATCATGGAGTGAACGGCGAGGTTGTTGGTTTTTCCTTTTTTTGCTGTTTGTCAACGCTGAGGGATATACAAAACCAAATAATGACCCCCGCATCGCTGGGTGTGGCTGTCATTAGATTTATGTTTTACATAAATAAACTCTAGATTTGGGATTATGTTTCTAAAACAACACAGAAAGTTTGAAAGTTTAAAAGTTTGGTGAACTGATGAAGGCTATCCACCAAATTGTGTGTACTTTGATGGGAACGACTGTGATGGTGTCCTGTCAAGGTACACAGAGGACAGCTGGGACATTGGTCAGCTCTAAATGTGGCAGACAGTAATCCGTCAGGGTGGCAGAGGTAATGATCTCGACACCCTGATGGGTGGAGTAACATCAGCAAAAGCCTAAATCAGCCCCTACGGCACTAGCCCTGAGTGTATTAGGCTAGCTTTCTTTACAGGCGACATTACCTTTGATGTAACAGACAAGAAGATAACACAAAACTGGAGGAATTTGTTATCAGAACAGTGCTGTAGTGAACCAAATATTGTGATTTGTGCATGCTACAATATTGAGAAGGGAATGTGTTTTGTCAAACCTAGACTAAGCAACGTTAATACATATCTTACATGCATCTTCTTTCCTTCGCTTCCCAAAGAACAACAAATTGTATGACTTATATGACTTAACCACTCTCTGTACATTGCTCTGTTGCTCTATTAATAGATTTACATTTAATAACTACACATGAATATATGCACATAAGTATAAGGTTAGTAGTACTGTAATTGTATTTATATAGCGCTTGCTACCCCTAATGAGGCGTCAAAGCGCTTTTTGGCAAGTAGCACACTACTGTGAATCCTAAAATGTATTAGTGGTGAATTAGTATAGAGAAATATGAAATTAATTTGTGAGGTGGACATGTGAGTCTGTTAGTTGGTTTGAAAAAGTTAGTTGCGGGAAAGAAGAGGGAAGAGTCTCGAAAGTGGATATTTGGAGATCATAGCAGTCGGATGAGGTGTGGGACATGGAGGGAGAGATGGAGGAGGGAAGAGTCCCTACAAATGGATTAGGGAGAGAGATGAGGTATTGGATGAGTCTTGGAGGTGTACATGAGGGAAGGGTTTAGAAAGGCTTGTTTGGAAGATCTGAATAGTAAAAGAGGTTTGAGATGATTCATAGGGGTAGAGGAGGGGAGAGTCTATTTAGGGTTATTTTGGAGATCACAGTAGTAGAATGGGATTTGGGAAGATTCAGAGAGTGGAGGTCTGTGAAGTTGGTTCTGGTGGTGGTTGTTTTGTCTGTCAGGGAGAGAAGGAGTTGGATGTCATAGGTGGAGGAGATGATGGTGATGTCTTGTGATCAGATGAGGTTGGCGAATGCTGCCTTGCATATGTTGAAAAGGGTGGGGCTGCCGGATGATCCCTTTGGGACTCTGTATTTCAATTTTTTCGTCTCTGATGTGAAAGGTGGCAGCTTGACCCTTTAGGTTCTTTTCATGAGGAAGGGACAGATCCATTTGAAAGAGGATCCTTGTATGCCAATTTTGTGGAGTCTTCTGATGAGGGAGTCATGGGAGATAGTGGTAAAGGGCTCAGAGAGGTCAAGCAGGATGAGGGCCACTGTTTCTCCTCAGTCCAGGATGATTCAAAGGTTATTGGTGGATGCGATAAGTGCTGTTTCGGTACAGTGGTTCCTTCTGAATCCTGATTGAGTGCTGTCTAGAAGATGCTGAAATTCGAGATGGGTCGTGAGCTGCTTGTCGATGGCCTTCTCAATTCCTTAATCTGCATAGGGAAGCAAGGAAACGAGTCAGAAGTTGCCCAGTTTTGTTCAGGTCAGTTGGTGGGCTTCTTGAGGAGGGCATTGATATCTGCCAGTTTCCATTCATCCGGGAAAGTGGCATACATGATGAAGGTCTTGATTATATGGGTCATGGTGGTGTTGATTGTTGATGTTCCCAGGTTGAAGATGTTGTGGGGGCATGGGACAATTTGGACCTCTCAGTGGAAGGTCCACATGATTGCCGCTGTGTTGTTTCTGGTGAGGGTTGTCCATTCAGTCAGGTGGCAGTCATGGTTGGTGGTGTGTTGGTTAGCAACAAGTTCTCTGTGTTTCATTGGTGTGCAAAGTTGCTGTAGATATTTGCGATTTTGCTTTGGAAAAAGTTGGATAGGTTTTTGCAGAGTTGCTGGTAGGCATTGATTTTGGTGACAGTGGCTGAGGGCGAGGTGAAATCCTTAACAATCAGAAGATCTTCTTGTAGCTGTTTGATCTTCCTTCAATGTGATCCACTAGTGCTTTTTTCTTGGTGTTTCTTATTTGCTGGTGAAAGCGTCTGAGTGCACTCTTGTATGTAGCTATGTCTGTGGTGTCGTGGCTTGCTCTCCATTACTATTCTAGCTGATTATAGTGTCATTTTGTGCCCCAGAGGTCTTCTGTGTGTTGAAGTTGTTGAAGTCCTTGTCGACATTCTCTGTGGGGCTAGGTATGTCCGGGCTGAGGGCACTCAGCGAGTCTGCTTACGGGATTTTGCACCAGCTGTGGCTTGGAAAGATGAACCTGGTAGGGGTGTTGACTTGAGGTGTGTTAATTTATTTGTGGATGATGTAGTGGTTGGTCTATATGAATGGAGTATTGGAGTTGTTGCTGTCACTTGTGGTGAAGATGGGGTCCAGTAAGTGTCCTGTGGCGTGTGTTGGCTCTGGGGTGAGCTGGGTGAGCCTGATGTTGCTTAATCTTTCAAGAAGTGCTGAGGAGCAGGGGTTGTTTGGTCCTCCAGGTGAAAGTTGGGCCCCTGAGGAAAAAGTAGACTCTAGAGTCGATGGTGAGCGGAGCGAAGAAGTTGGTGATGAGGTTGGTAAAGGTGGCTCGTGGTAGGCGAGGGTTCCTTCAGGATGAGGTTTTCTCAGATTGCCAGCTTGAAGTGCAGGTGTTCATTGAATGGGTTGGCGCTCTCTGTGGATGTTGTGCATTTGATGGATTCCGTTTATATTATAGTGAGTCTTTCTTCTGGCTTGTGAAGACAGTAGCGTTGAGCGATCTTGTAGCTTGTTCGGATTGCCATGGTGATGTCGGGAGCCGATGAGGGGCTGAGTCAGGTCTCTGTGATAAAAAGGATGTCAAGTACATCACTACGCCGCAGGTCCCATATTTCGGTTGTGCTTTTGCCGAGTGATCATGTGTTGAGAAGCATGCATGAGAGAGGCTGTTGACGTGAAGGTATGCTGTGGCGTGTGCTGTAGGGTGGGTGTTAAGGGGGCGTTGTGTGTAATTGCATGGGCGTGTGTGGCTTCTATACAACCAGCAGTGGTTACACGTGAAAGATCCTACTGTGGTGTGAGGGAACGGCAGCTGCGGTCTAGCAACTTAAGAAGTGCTGGGTTCCTGGCACTGGGTGTGGTCCAGTCATGGACTAATGCAGACAGGCTTGTCCTTGTCTGGGAAACTGCTCAAACATCTTTGTATGCACACATTAACATATAATATAAGCAAACAATTTGCAATAATGACAATAAAATCTACATAGCAGGACTTGTTTTGCCCACAGAAGAGCACATTTCTTGCTTATTGTGTGCCAGACGCAAAAACATAGAATACACAGTCTGGAAAGTTGAAGAAAAAGACATTGTGTTTCAGAGTGCATTCAAATAATCATTTAGTGGCACATTCTGGCCAATGCCTCATTTCAAATGAGCTCTCTCGAAAGCGAGTTATAACAAAAATATTTATAAAGTGCATATGATACTGTGGCACACTAGCCTAGGTTATGTGTACACTTTGCTAAAGTCAACAGCCAGCTAAAATTCAGAAATGAATCTTTCTGTTTCCAAAATCCATACTAATATAATAAAGAGAGAGTCCAAACCTTTGAGGCGGGTAATCTCAGGAACCACAGCACCAATCACAACACCCAATACAGCGTTGGAAAGGGCAGTTGCAGCAGAAGGACATAGCTTTGCAGACGCCCACCACATACATTTAAAAGGTAAACGAACCATGCCAGCACAGCAGTCCCTTGTGGGCGTGTCTGCGTTGTGCGTTTTCTGGGGGCGTGACAAACGCTAGGGGGGTGTGGTACATTCCACCCTTCATGCTATGTCTCATATTGTGTGCTAATCCCACCCTACTCCCTTTAAATACCCCTGCACCCCATAATCATAACCCACCCTTACTCCTTAAAATACCCCAACACCCTTAAACACTAACACATCTTAACCCTATAAATATACCCTGTACCCCAAAACCCAAACCTATACCTAAACCCTAAAAATACCCATGTACCCCAAAACCCAAACCTAGCCTTGAACCCTAAAAAAATACCACTGTACCCCAAAACCCAAACCTACCCCTGAACCCTAAAATACCCCTGTACCCCAAAACCCAAACCTACCCCTGAACCCTAAAAATACCCCTGTACACCAAAATCCAAACCTAGCCCTGAACCCTTCAAATACCCCTGTACTCCAAAACCCAAACCTACCCCGTAACCCTAAAAATAACCCTGTACCCCAAAACCCAAACCTACCCCGACCCCTAAAATACCCTTGTACCCTAAAACCCAAACCTAGCCCTGAACCCTAAAAATACCCCTGTATCCCAAAACCCAAACCTAGCCCTGAACCCTTAAAATATCCCTGTACCCCAAAACCCAAACCTACCCCTGAACCCTAAAAATACCCCTATACCCCAAAACCCAAACCTAGCCCTGAATCCTAAAAATACCCCTGTACCCCAAAACACATTCATATCCCTAAACCCTAAAACGACCCCTGTACCCCATAACCCAAAACTATATCTGAACCCTTAAAATACCCAAACACCCCAAAACATATACCTCAGTACCCCAAAAAATATACCCCATACCTTATCCAAACATAAAAAACATGTTTTTACCATTCATGCATTTTCAACGAATTTTGTTGTAAATTTATGCGTGGTAAAAGCATATAAAATGTAATGCCATGCATTATAATGGCATTACGGAGTCATGGTACTTTCGTAATGAAAGTATGCGGAGTGATGGAATGCAGAGAGAAAGTTGCGGAATAATGGGTGTTTACCCTCCCCCGGTAAGTACATTGGTGGCACGGCGGCCCACATCTCCAGCAACATACTCATATTTTTTCACCACCCATTTGAAAAATGCACAGGTCTCTCTCATTGATGGCCAGCACCATACATTTTTAGACACACCTCCCGCCACAAGTTCTAGAATTGCAAACTTTAGAGCTGGGAGCTACGTTCGAATCTCGGCATCAGCTCAACATCCTGTGATTCCAGGAAATTCGCTTTGTCTCCCCAGGCCTACCACAAATGAATGTGTTCTTCTCTAATGTAAATTGTCCTCATGCCATGTTGTCGAGTTCGTGCTATATAATATTTCAAGGAAAAATAAAGTAGGGAAACTCGAGTTCACACACTACTGAACGCGCACTCTTAAGTGCATCAGCAGTGCACTGTGAATCGGAGCGTTTCACAGACCTGTCACAGATGAGAAATGCTATCTAAACGAAATCCTACAAAACAATATACTACTGGCCGGCAGCAATTCATACTCGGACAACGTCGGGACCGGCTGCTAGTCTTTACATAAATTGCCCTTTGAGTACTAGTGATACTAGTTTGTATACAGAATATATTAAACTGGCCCTTTGCTTGCTAGTCCCTGCATGAACTGCTGCTACATGTCAGAGCCAAGGGAGGACTGCTACAGAAAGTAGGCCGAGGCATCAAATTAAATGTGGCCTCCTTAGTGATTTAGAAAGCTAAAGAAAAGTGGCTCATGTTCTCAAATTGAGGCAGTTTTGAAATTGTAAAGACATGCTATATGTGTGTTTTGTGAGATGTGAAAGTCTGTTTAGATTTTAGTTTGCTGCAGGCAATATTTGCCCACATTTCAGGGAAGCCAGCAGCCATGAAACAGGCCCATAAACAGCCAAACAATCATTGACAAAGCCTGTAGGTCTCGGCAATGCGAGAGCTATTGCATTTGTCAATGCAAATATTTTTTAGCTGTATGTGAGCATATAGGGAACGGCTAAGTGAACAAGGATGAAGGAGACAGGGAGAGAGAGGCAGAAGGAAAAAAGCAGAGACAGCTGTGAGTGTAAGAGTGAGAGAAATAGAGAGTGAGGGACAGTAAAAAAGAGGAGCACTTAGAAAAATAAATAAAATGGAGGAAGTGACAGGGACAGAAACAGTGAAGCAGACAGTTTGAGAAAGAGAGAACTAGCCGGAGAGAGAAAGAGGATGCAACAACAGATAGTAAAATAATGGGGCGTGAGAGAGTAACATAGATGGATTGCAAGAGGCAAAGCGAACAGATAGATGGGTAGCAGAGCCAAGTCATACTAACCTAGAAGGGTAAAACATGGCCCACACATTGATCTTTCAGATCGGCTTGTCAGGCATTGCCCTACAGGCCAGACAGACCCGGGTCCCACATAAGGCATCTGAAAAATTGGCCTCTACGGCTGCACATGAAATATTGCTTGTTGAGACAGCTCAAATTTGTCGGTATATTTTTCGTATAAAGGTGTCAACACTAATTCATATCTGCTCAATTACCCTAATTCACTCTCTCAGTATAATTGCAGTAAGAATACGCACACGTTGTTCTGCTACGCTCCTCCACATGCTTGGAAATGGATTCAGCTAGAAAGCTTAATCGGACCGAAAAGACGATGGCAAATGACGAAGAAATGGTGCAACTTTTACATCGACTATTGTCTTAATCTTCTCGCTGTCAGTCATTTTAGGAAGAACAGCTTCCCCTTTTCACTGTAGCGGCTCTAAATGCACAGTAGAATAAATGTATTGAGTAAAATCAAAAACCCAAGACAGTCACAAACTTTTGTATGATACGATTTTGAAATTGTTCGAACTGGGGGTCTCTAGTTGGCAGAGGTAGGTACCTTTGTCCTAGTAGGGCCCCTTGCGTCTAGTCAGGGTAAAGGAAATACACCCTCTACATAAGCCCTGCCCACCCCCTTGGTACCTTGGCACGAGCAGACAGGCTTATCCGAAAGGCAAAGTGCTAACTAAGTATTTGTACTCAAAACACCCAGTAATATAGGGGCATATGTATGTAATTCTCAAATAGCAATTTTTAAGAAATCGCTATTTGAGAATTGGAAAATGGAATGTAGGTAAAAAATCGCAATTTTTTTGTGAATTGCTAAAATTCCCTAATTGCGATTAGCAAATTGCGAATTGCAATTAAGGAATGAGTGTCCCATTCATTCCTATGGGCCAAGAGGCCCATAGGAATGAATGGGGATACATTCTCAAATTGCGATTTTCTATGAGAAAATCGCAATTTGAGAATCACAATTCCAAGAGTGCCAGGGTGTCCAAAGGACACCTGTTGCACCCCTGGAATGTGCCTGTAAGTACATTTGGTGCACATACATGCCCTAAGGGCATGTCTGTGTGCCACATGGCACTTTCTATTTAAAAAAAAAAATGCATTTAAACAGGAAATCGCAAATAACCATTTACTTGGAGTAGGTGGTATTTTGCGATTCCTTAGGCCAAAATCGCAATTTGCGAGGCACCCCTACATAGCATTTAAGGAATCGCAAAATTGCGATTCCTTAAATGCTTGAGCAAAACAAGGAATCACAATTTTTGTGATTCCTTATTTTGCTATGTGGCCCATACATACCAAAACGCCGCTTGTGATTCGTAAACGCTGGAATTCTGCGAATTCCAGCATTTGCGAATCGCACATGGCTTCCTACATATGCCCCATAGTGAAAACACCACCACTGGACACCACACCTGCTTAGAAAAACAAGGTATCATTATCTAACCCAAACAAGACCGAAACAAAAAAAATCTAACATACAGGTAGTAAAATAGCACTTAACAACAGTTATTTCCAAAATAAAGTTTGTTGAAAACAAATAACTCTACCTGGGATCTATTATAAAGTTGTGACAGCAGTATATCCTAAGTACGTCGCTGACTGCGAGGTGTGCAGCATCGGGCACGGAGTCACATGGACCCGCAAACAAACAGTACCTTTGGAAAATGAAGTCTATGACGATGCACGGTGTTTTGGAGGTGAGGCATCAGTGCCGAGGTCGGCTCCCTGGCTGCCACGTGGGAGGCAAGGCATTGTGTCCGCAAAGAGGTGATGTGGTGAATCCAGGACAGGGGAAGTTGGTTGCATCAGCAGTGAGGCATCAGTTCCAGTGAGGCAGGGCGAAGTTGTTGAGTTTGTGGAATCACACTCGGCGGCTATCAGCGCCGCTATAACAGGATGCAAGTGCTGGCGATGACAAAGTCAGTGTGAGGGCTGGTGTTAGGAATGCCAATAAATGTAGACATCGAAGGGCATCAGTGCTGCGGTGCAGGCGGAGCAGTGCATTGTGCACCTCAGGAGTGGTGCAGGTTGCTGCATCACAGCGGCATTGTCGACAGATTTGGAGATGATTTATTTTGCTTCACTCAGGTTTCTTCCAGGTGCAAGCAGTAGGAACAACCTCCAGAGGCTCACAACTGGAACAGGCATCTCCTTGCAGGTCAGAACTCTCAGCAATAGAGTTCAGGGGAGCTAGGGATAATGTCTTTGTGTCCCTGAGACTTCAGAACAAGAGTGAAGCACAGACAAGCCCTTGGAGATTCTTCTTCAAACAGGTTTCTCAGCAAAGTTCCAGTCTTTGTCCTTTCTTTTGCAGAAGCAGCAACTGCAGACCAACCTCACACAGCACATAGCAGAGGGGCAGTACTTCTCCTCACAGCTATCACCTCTTCTCCTTGAAATAGGTTCTTTTGAGTCCGGAAGTGATCTAAAGTTCAGGGGTTTAAGGTCCACTATGTATACCCCATTTTGTCTTTGTTCTTCTTTGTGCAAGGGTCTCTGAGTCCTGTCCAAACCAGTTCTGTCCTCTCTGGAGCAGTATGACCACAGGGGGAGGAGACAGCATTGTGCAAGGGAGACATGCCCTATTCAGGTGCAAGTGAAATTCTCCCCACTACTCTAAATACAGCCAAGGTCTATTCAGCTAAGTTCTGTGTCACCAAGCAAGGGCCAGGCGCACCTCAACCCTCTAGTGGCTGTCTTCAGTGAATGCACATCCCCAGCCCCTGTTACTCCAAAACCAGACAGTCAGCCAATAAACAGTCAGAGGCACACAGAATGGTTAAACAAGAAAATGCCTATTTTCTAAAAGTGACATTTTCAAACACACAATTTAAAAACCATCTTTATTACAAGATGTAGTATTACACCCTGAGTTCAGAGAGCCTAAACTTTATTCTTCTATCTTTTCCCAATGAGAAGTTATACTTGTAAAATATTACAAAGTATCTCCCTTCCTATTCTATGAGACATATAGCCTTTCAATAGTGAAAAACAACATTGGCAGTATTTCACTATGAGGATAAGTCACACACACCAGTACTTGTCCTACCTTTCACATAAACTGCACCCTGCCCACGGGGGTACCTTGGGCATACCTGAGGTTTGCCTTACATGTAAGAAAAGGGAAGTTTAGGGCCTGGCAAGTGGGTGCACTTGCCAGGTTGACGTGGCAGTTAAAAAACTGTGTGCGCAGACACACGTGGAAGGCTACTTGTGTGGGTGGCACAATCAGTGCTGCTGGCCCACTAATAGCATTTGATTTACAGGCTCTGGCACACTCAGGGCACTTTTCTTGAGAATTACCAGTAAATCACTTTTTTGCAATCATGGATAACTAATCCTGATAATTTACACAGAGAGCATATGCGCTTCAGTAGTGATTAGCAGTGGTAAACTGCCCAGAGTCCTAAAGCCAACAAAAACAGGTCAGGAAAAAGAGTAGGAGGAAGCGAACAGTTTGGGGATAACCCTGCAAAAAGGGACATTTCCAATAGAAATAGTTTATACATTACAGTACTATTAAATTTAGAATTAGACTATTAAAGCATTTCATTTCATAATTAAGGATGCAACTTACAATTTTTTGCAATATGAGCCTTTAATGGATCATTTCAGGTTGAATAAAGTAACAGTATTAGAACTGAAAGAATTATATTTAGAATGATAGGGGTTCTGTGTTAGTAAGCTGAGTAGTCCGGTCTCAGTTTCCATGTTAGCTTTTGTGTTACAGGCTGGTCGGATGTCTCTGTATTGTCAGGTAGGTCTGGTCGCAGTCCCTGCCCATCTTTTGGAAGGATCCAAGAGAATCTGCCCAGACTGAGCAGCCTGCTCAGTTCACTTGTGTCCCTTCTCCTTGCAGCAATGAGCGGAGGTTCGGGCGGGAGTGAAGGACTTCGAGGAGCAGCTTCACTGCAGCAGATCTTTAGGGAGGAGGGACAGGGGGCGAGCAGCAGCATTTTTCCAGGACCCATTTGCTTCTCTGCAGCAGCTTTATGGGGAGAAGGGACAGGGCGAGCAGCAGGATTTTTTCCAAGACCCATTCAATGGCACTAAAAACAAGTGGTATTATGATAAGAAGCCATGGTTTCCCAAGGTGTGTGGATGAGAAATGTACCTGCGGCTGTGACGAGGGGAGAGACTAGGGAAGTTTTCTCTAAAAGGAGTTGGGGTTCTGCATCAGAAAAGCAGTATTTAGATGAAACCTGGCAAATACCCTTCACAGGAGTGATTTAATTTAATGGAGTAGAGAATAATGCAAAATCAAAGGGCCAAGTAACCCAACTGCAGCTCCCACTCTTGGAGAAGTAGTTTAGTCTCTATGGTTATAACTATTAAATTAAATAAGAACATCTTAAATCTTAAATATTTTGATTGTAGTTGCTGTGAAAAGTACTCTTAAAGTACTCTTACAGAAATAATGAGGCGGCATATGACTACGAGCAGGAAACAAAGAAGGGTGCAAGTACAAACAGTAGTGCTTGTGAAAAGTGCTGTTGAGGAAATAAAAAAGTAGTCCCAAAACAATGCCTTAAAACAGCTGTTGCATATGTTTAACAGTAATTGGTTGCTGCTCTCGAGGCAGGCTAAACCCTGGAAGAGGCATGACGCATACATGCCATTAATAAATTGGGAGAATGAATATTGGAGTGATGATGGAGCCAGCAAATTGGAAGCCTATGGGTGGGCTGTAGCCAAAAAAAGTACATACAACAGGTCTCTTTTTGAGACAGCACATGCCCACTGTCTAGAGATGAGTACCTAAAAACCGTCCCATACCCTGACCTGTCAGGCCAGCCCATCGGGCACCGACTGATTGCCCTAATGGCTAGTATGAATGTGGCCACAGAGTAAAGTCCTGAACACATTAGCTAGGCCTCATTCACAACACCAAAACACAATCAACAGGATATAATTTAAGATCTTGTAAGGGTGAAGGGAGGTGCTAAAAAAATGCTAAAATACACTGCATATACTCTACCATCTGCATGCACACTATTGCATGTAAAAACTAGTCCTGAATTTGCATATTTTGACTTAGGGCCTAAAAGAGGGAATTTATTCAATGTCAGAGATAAACTGCCTTCACATAATCTTGAAATATCAAAATATCTTCAGTGAAATGACTTAAAATGACATCAACATGCACCACTTGAAATGCTCATCATCATGAGCCCCTGACACAGAGCCTGGGCTAGTGTGCCACAGGAACACCTTTGTCTCTGTGTCCATAAGCCTGAAATATGACAGAAAAAATGCAATGCAGAGTTAATGTTTTTAACAGAAGTTAAAAACAACAAAATAAAAGCACAAAAAGGTACTTAAATCAACATGTAGAAATGAATCCAAATTGCTTGTTCATTAATGCTTCATAGGAAGTGGTAGGTTGGCAACACATTAGAATCCTGATTGCTTTGGAGATAAAGCAGTCGGCCTACAAAACCTTGGTAAATCTTTGGGAGAGAGGCTGCACAGACAGGTACTGTGCAGATTGTTCTGGCTGTGAGAGGACCAGGCTAGATTAGGCTTAGATTGCCCAAAAGGCCTGAATTCTGGCTCAGGGTGGGGGTGTGGCATGGGTTGCTTTTGCCTGCATTGCATTGTCTGTGGGAGAGCAAACATGATGGAAGGGGATTTGAATGGCCCTCTGGCCTTGGTACCCTAGCCCTATGTTGCTCCTGGGCCTAATAGCGTTAAACAATCCATCCTTCTGGACAGGGAAAACAGTGGTCTGATTCATCTGTGTGAAACAAGCAAGCAGCGGTCTCCAATCGCGATCCTCCCTGATGCTGCAAGGGAGAGCAATAAACCTCAGATCAACACAAGAGCGTGGTCAAAGTTGGCCTTTAGCGCTTTTAATACCCAGCCGAGGAATATGATCCCTAACTTAATAGAAGATGTCAAGCTAGACACACCTTGAATTGATGATTGGTTACGGGGTTCTTTAAATCACATTCTGTACTTAAAAACTCACCGCTTCACCCTCCAACCCCATGGCTCACTGAAGAACACCCGGCAATAAAAATGGGCTGTAAGAGGTTCGAGAGGGTTTGGAGGCTTAGCTAAGATGACACCTTTAAGATCCAATATAAACTGGCTCTGATAGCCATAAAAACCGTAGTCAATGAGCTCTCTGAACCCTGCAGGATTGCTCTTGCATCTTCAATATTCCTGACTCAATGTGAGGAATTGACGCTTTCCTTTATGAACAAGGTGCAGGATATTCAGCAATCTTTGCTGAGGGCAAGAGGAGATTCTATTCAGATTAACATCTCTCCATCATTCTCTGATGTCTCGATTTTTGGTGATTCTCCTCCTGCCTACCAGACATTGGACATATGGGATACTCTGGAACTGCCTTTAGTTGTGTCTCATGTACAATCCATAAAATCAGGTTCTCATGGGGACCCTCTTCCCACTGCCTAGCTTTGTCTACTAGATTAGGGACATCATGCTTACTCTAAAAAGACTCCTCAACTGCTTGTTGCAGGAGAGTTTCTTTCTTCAGGTGTGGAAGCAAACCATGGTCCTTCCCCTTTTGAAGAATCCTGTTAGACCTGGCTTGTCCAACGGGTTCATCCCTAGATTTTTTGCTGGTTTTATGACTCTGTGCACTTTACCACGGCTGATCAGTGCTAAAGTGCGCATGCTTTCCCTGTAAATAGAATGTATGGATTGGTGGTTCCATAATTGACTGATCTGATTTACTATCCAGTCCCTTGTACAGTGGACTGTGTGTGCCTAGGCCTGTAAATCAAATGCTGATTGTGCCACCCACATAAGCTGCCTGTAAATGTAACTCTGGTCTTCCATTGCAGAGCCTGTGTGCAGTCTAGTACTGTCATGTCGACTTGACAAGTGTACCCGCTTGCCAGGCCCTTACCTTCCCTTTTCTTAAATGTTAGTCACCCCTATGGTAGGCCCAAGGTTCCCCCTGTGGGCAGGGTGCAGTATATGTGAAAGGTAGGACATGCCCTGGTATGTGTGGCATGTCGTGATAGTTAATTACTGCCAATTTCTTTTTTCACTATTGCAAGGCTACCTGTTCCCATAGAATAGAAAGGGAAGGTTGTTTATACCATCTTATGAACATAACTACCCCTGGGAACAAAGTAGGAAAATAAAGTTTTGCATGCCGGAAACCAGAATGTTAAAATGCATCTTTTTGTAAGGATGATGTGTACATTCTGTGTTTGAAAAGAACACTTTTAGAAAGTAAGTATTTTCTTGATTAGCCATCCAGTATGCCTCTGCCTAGTTTATGTGTTGCATGTCTAACTTTTGGATGACTGGGGCTCGGGAGGAGCAGTGGCTCCAGAGAGACTGATGACTCAGGGCTGGGTTGAATAGACCGGGGTGCATTTAGAGTAGGGGCAGAGATTTCCTTGCACCTAAATGGGCATGGTCTGCCAAGAGAAATGCTGTCTCTACCTCCTGCCAGGAAGCTGCACCAGAGAGGATAGAACCGGTTTTGACCAAGCACGGGGCTTCTCTGCCACCATAGAACAAAGGATTTTGTAGTTTAAATATTACGGCCCAGACCCCAGATCTTTAGATCACCTCTGGGAATCAAGAGGAAGGGGAATACTGCCACTGTGCTGTGTGCTGTCTGGGGTTGGCCTGCAGTGACTATTTGCTGCCAAGGAAGAGAGAAAATGACTTTGCTGTTTGCTGTGTCCCCTGCTTGAAGAACATCTCAAAGGGCTTGATACTGAGCTTGTCTCCTGGTCTGAAGTCTCAGGGACACAAAGACTTCACCACCAACTCCCCTGAACTTCCTTTCTGAGAGTTATGACCTGCAAAGAGGTGCCTTCTGCTGTTTTGATCCTCGAGAGACTGTTTATAGCTGGGAGCTGGAGATCAAACCAACACTGAGAAGCGTGACACATCTATACCTGTTTCCGATGCATCGCCAAAGAAACCGTTGCAGCGCCTGCCGTGGCTCGAGAAAATGCTGCACACCGCATTGAGTGGAACAATCTCTGAAGTCCGAGATCACTGCACTGATTCCAATGCAAGCCCTGCTGTGCGGCTGCAAGAATCTACGCATAGTCCTGGATTGTCGCATCGCGGCACCAAGTCTGTCACATCGTTGGGGGACACAGTAAGAAACTGATGCATCACCTCCCTATGCACTAAGAAACTGACGCATCACCTCTTCTCCGGTAAGGAACCAAACCATCACCTCCCCTGCACCTCAGTAAGGAATCAACACATCACCTCCCCCGGAGCAAGGAACCAACGCATCACCTTTCCTGAGTGTAAGGAACCAAAGCATCACCTTCTCTGCGACCAGTTTTGTTTACTTGTGCGACGCATCCAAGGTACTTTGTGTGAAAAGTGTCACATCTGCAATTTGCTTTGAACTGAACGGTTTCTACCATCTGAAATTCATATTTTTATTATTGCATTGTGTTTTTTTGTCGTTTGGTCTTGTTTTAATTTAGGTAAAGATTACTTATTTTTTTTAACTGGTGTGGTATCCATTACTGTATGTGTTCACAAATGCTTTACACACTGCCTCTGAGAAAAGCCTGTCTGCTCGTGCCATGCTACCAAGGGGGTGAGCAGGGGTTATTTAAAAGTATATCCCCCTTACCCTAACAAGGGTCCCTATTTGGACACAGGTACCTACCTCTGCCAAATAGAGGCACCCCCATTTCTAACAAATCCCAACTTGGATCCTGCCAATTAGTCTAATCATAAACCTATTTCTTTGCTCCCCATTCTGCCTAAAATTCTAGAAAATCCTGTCTGTATTCAACTCTCCGCTTTTGTGGAGACTCAATTTTTTCTACATTGGTCCCTCTGGGTTTGGAGCGGAACACAGTACAGAGTGTGCCCTGCTGGGAGTTGCAGAGCACCTCATGTGGCTCCTAGATGAGGGCAAGAAAGCAGCGCTGATTTTACTCGAGCTCAGCACAGCACCACCTTCAATACTCTGTCCAAAGACACACTCATAGGAAGACTGGCACAATTGGTGATCCAGGGAATGACATTGGATTGGCTTTCCTCTTTTCTAAAGGGTTGAACTTTCCAGCTTTCCCCAGGCATCTATATGTCATGCATTGACCTCTGAGGTCCCTCATGGATTGTCTCTGAGTCCAGCACTTTTTAATATCTATGTGCACCCCATAGCCGATCTGGAAGAACGTTGTGGTCTCATTGAGTTCTCCTATGTGGATGATACCCAAATCATATTTCTTTGCATCTGCATGAAAAAGACCACTGCTCCATGTCCCCATCTCTGCTCTCAAAGACAAGAACTTAGGCTTCTTGGTCGACACTCCATGGGAGCAGCAGGTGGTAAAGGTTTTTGGGACCTGCTTTGCGACTTTGAAATGGCTACGGAAATTCATCTGGATTCTCCCCATATCTGCCCAAAGAACTGTCATCCAGCACTTATCTTATCCCACCTGGACTATAATAAAATCCTTTACCTGGGGGTTGACAATGCCTCATTGAGATGCATGTAAGTGGTGCAAAATGCGGCCACAAGGTGTAATTATAGACTGCCAAAACAAGCCTCAGCTACATCTCTCTGCAGAGAGCTTCATAGGTTAGGAGTAGAAAAGCGTGTCCAATTCAAGGCTCTATGCTGTGACGTTAAAGCAAGGGCAGGGATTGTCCCCATCAAATCAATGGTTTGATAATGCTGTAACTCCTGCTGTAATGTCTACTCATCATCTGCTCTCCTGCAACTTCCCCCTGTGGATTGGCTTTAAGATAAAACTTACTTGCATGGGAGGTCCCTGCATATATTCCTTTGACGTAAGCTCTGGAACGTCCTTGCGGAACATCTGTGATCATGCACCTTGCTGCCCTCTTTTCGCTGACAACTAAAAACGTGGCTATTTTGGATCCATCTGAGCTGGGAAAACATGTATCTGTTGCTAAAAGTGCCAGGAAACCCTGAGTGGGTAGCTGTTTGCGCTAGGTAAGCATTGTTTACTTAAAAATATAACAGAAAGGATATGCTAAAAGATGTGAGATTATATAAATGCTATATTATTGGACTGGAATCTTGCAAACATTTTGTGCTTGATTCATAAACTACATTTTGTAGTGCTCAAAGTAGTACTAAAGAAAGTATTATAAAGAAGTACTACTTACTGCAAAATAAAATTCACAAACCTTTGAGTGTAAAGCTCTACCCCCACTTCTCCTATCTTTCCGGGCGTGATATTCTTATACCTGTAAGTTTGCTACTTAGTAGTAAATTTGGAAGAGACCGGGAAGAATAGCTGAGAAAGGAGGTTTGTTCCTCTTAAATGGGAAAGGTTTAGGGGGTAGTAAGGAGAGATTGAGAGAGAGCTATGGAGACATTTACTGAGGGAAGTGCAACAACCACAAAAGTGCAAATTAATTCCTATTCACAAATTGCACTTCAAAAGATACTACAGCCAAAAATGACCAGAATCAGTGCTAAATGTACTCTATCTTCGAGCTGCAGTAAGTCCAGCACCGCAAATGCCCAGCTACTGGTGTCACAACTCCCTGCCATTGAAAATAATGTTCAAATAAATAAAAATAAATTAAATTATATTAAATAAATTATTAAGACTATTTGAAAATATAAAATAATTTAGTGTTATTATTACTCAAAAATAAGACATAGCCATTCTTTTATTTTCAAATAGTTTAATAACCTTATTAATAATCACATTATCAGGGTTTCAGTTGACATGAACCAAAATGGCGTTCAGTCATGAGCATAAACATCAGTGGGTCCTCTGTAAACGATCATTTTGCAACTATGGTTACGAGTGGCACCTTCAGCCTGATCTCATGAGAGGAGGAGGCAGATAAAAACATAGCGCCGTCTCCAACAGTGAATAAATACTGCTTGAGTCCAATGAATAAAGAAAGGAAAAACACCCACGCAGATTTTGAGCTTTACAGAATTCAATTTTGGATCTGAAAATGATGAGACCAATAACTTGGTTGCCCCAGGAGGGAAACCTAACTGTGGATATCGTGCATAAAAGAAAAAGCACGACAAGCAGTCTGAAAGGGTCAGCAATGCGCTGAAAGCAAATGCAAATTTAGGAATCAGTAAACAATACGAAAAAATCCTGCCATCTCAGCTTAAAGAATGTTCCCTATTATTAAACTACACTTGGAAGTTACATATGGAAGTAAAATTAGCTAAATAGAAATGGAAATTTATTGGCAATGTTTTTATAGCCTCAAGCCAAGGCACCAGTGCAAACAGTAGTTATAGATAGTGACTGCGGATGGACATCAGAAAGAAATGCTCTACATTACCTGCTGTGTGAATTGTAACATGTAACGCACAGAGGGGCATATATACAAAGATGTGGCAGAGTGAGGCGTAAGCCATCATGGCTTACTGCCTCACTCTGCCACTTCGGAAACTCAAGGCTGCACCATATTTACAAGAATATGGTGCAGCCTTGCGTTTCTCCCTGCGCTGGCGCAACACTTAGCTGCCTAGCGCCAACGCAGGCCTCATTACACCTTAGTGCAAGGGTGTCTACATGCAGGGAACAATTGTTTATGTAAAGGAAAGTGTCTCTTCCTGCACATAAACAATCTTTAAATGCCGTTTTGTCACTACTATGTGTGAATGGAAGTTACAAAATGTCATTTAAAAAAAAAAGATTGTTTACGTGCAGGAAGGGAAACCTTCCTACACATAAACTATCCAAGGCATTTTTCTTTTTCTATGTATGCTGCACAAGGCAGCACACATGGAAAAAGCAAAAACGAGGAGAAACAAAGCATGTCTGCTCATTTCACCAAGTTAAGACCAGGTTTTTCCTGGTCTTAATTTGGCTCTGACTCAGTTTTACGTCACCCTTGTTATTAGGGGTCAGCGTAAAAAAGTCAATGGGTGTTGCGGTGGAATGGCCACTGCAATACCCAATGCCCACCCCTTTCATGGTAAGCATTGTTTGAAAGGGGGACTTATTTACAAGGCAGCATTAAGCCAGGCTAAGTGACTTAACGCTGCCTTGTAAATAAGAAAAAGCCCCTATATTCACAGGAATGTCAGGAAAAGTGAGGTTCCCATGGCGATAGGGGCTTGTACATATGCCTCAGACTCTATTTAGGGCACCTTTAAGAAGTATGTACTAGTACTAAATCAGAGGTGAATCGTTGTTGTACCATTTTATTAAATGTATCAGTCAAAAGGTGAAGCTAAATCAGAATATGAAACTCGATAATGTGGAAAAAAAGTATAAAATAGGTGCAAACACCATTTGCGACCTCTTGTGCCCCACTCTTTTAGATCCAAAGGGGCACATTTACAAGCCCCTATCCCCACCATAATGTCGCCGAAAGTGATGGTGATAGGGCCCTCACCTTATTTACAAGGCAGCGTTAAGCCACTTAACGTGGCTTAACGCTGCCTTGTAAGTAAGATATCACCTTTCACGGTGTGTTTAGCGTGGAAGGGGGCAATGGGTGTTGAGGTGGGCGTTCCGTCCCAACACTCATTGATTTTGATGCTGCCCCCTATTTACAAGGGCAGAGTAATTAGGAGGTAGCGGCCAAATTAAGACCAGGGAAAACCTGGTCTTAAACAGGCAAAACAAGGAGAAATGCTTTATTTCTCCATGTTTTTGGTGTTTGCATGTGCACTGCGTGGTGCAGCACACATAGAAACAATAAATTACCTTTGATTGTTTATGTGCATTAAAACAGCATTTAAAGATTGTTTAGGTGCAAGAAGGGGGTCCTTCCTGCACATAAACAATCTTCATCTCAACACAGACACCCTTACACAATGATCCAAGGGTGCCTGCGTTGGCACTAGGCAGCTAAATATAGCGCCAGTGCTAGGGGAAATACAGGGCTGCACCATATTCTAGTAATTATGATGCAGCCCTGCGTTTCTAATTTGACGACTTGTGACTGGTGACCATTTTATTGTAAATATGCCCCAAAATGTTAAGCCGGGCAATAAAATAGGGAGGTTTGTCGTTTGATATAGAGTTTAAATCTAAAGGATGCCGTCTGTTTCCAACGGGAAACATCCTTTACAACGCAACTTTTACCACGCAGTGCTTTTACATCGCAACTTTTACAACGCAAAACATTACAACGCATTGCGCTGGGGGGCGCTCTAGGGTAGGGAATAGATTTAATTTACTATCCAACACCTTCCCTACTATCCACGGGGACTGGAGTTGGAATAGTAAATTAAACTATTCACTATCCAGCACCACTCAACACTATGCGTTGTAAAGGCATGCGTTGTAAAAGTTGCGATGTAAAAGCATGAGTGGTAAAAGCATGGGTTGTGATGTCATACATCCGTTTCCAGCACTCGTTTGTGTCTTATGCTGCCATTACTCGCTTATGCCTGACACAGCTTTCGTGTTGGTGCATGCTTGTGCTTACCATTCTCAGTTCGTAGTGAGTATAAAAAGGGAGGGCTCACATTATGTCCTTGTGTATGTTACACGGAGTTGCTCTCCGCAATTGCTATTGTGTATAAACATAAAAATCGCACTGGATACAATTCACAACATAGTCCCCCCTGTAATAATACTGTCTCTCATCTTCATGGCTTTTCAATGTTTTTACATCCTAAATGAGTGGCTAAGCCTTCTTCATCGATAACAATGCAATGCAAACCACTCATACACCTGAGTGTACCGTCTATCTCACAATCAGCATCTCCTTGCTGAACAGTCAGCCAACAAACTCAAGTTAAGTCAAAAGACCCCAAAACTTCAGATGATTCAAAGTATTCTTTATAAACAACTAATGCCTTGAACTCACGTCTCCCTCTGCCAACTCCATGTCCAAGATTAGCACCTTTCTAAATGATATCAACACTTTTCTGACAAGCCACATTAACATTCACCCCACAGCTAAAACACACAAGTGCACCCAAAACGTTCAGCACCCTTGTACTTCAAAAACTGTTGCTAACCACAAACAGGAAAGAAAATCTAAGAAAAACCTAACACCCCAATGACCGTACACTACTGAATTTCCTTCATGTAACACCCAAACAACTCATACCATAATCCTAAACAACTGACAATACAAATAACATTAATGAGGCTGTCAAAAGAAACTGAAAGCTATTCACTGCAATCAAGAACTGAATCCATCCCATCTGTCCATTATATAAAGCAGCCCAAAGACAAGTGAAATGTTATCAACCTCTTCTTCTTCGAAAGATTGCTGAAGATCCAACAGCATATTAACAACTTCAAGCCTACTACTCCTTTTATGCCCATGCCTTCAGCATCCACAATGGTCATCATTCAAAGCCTTGTCTCTTGAAATATTGCTGGCATTCGGCTATCCTTCAAAGCCACCTTCTATAAAGAGGATATCCTACCTCTTCCTTCCACAAGAGAAAGAGAAGCTGACTCATCTCTATTCACCAACGTCAATGCCTCCTTCAATGAAGGCATCTTACCAGAAGCTCACAAGGCCAGTACACAATATCTCACTTATAAAGAAACTTACACTAGTACCTGATGATCTTGACAAATACTGCAGGTCAGGAGCCGGTTGTGCAGGTAAGAGCGGTGGGGGGGGGGGGATTGACAGACGACGATGAAGGAAAATTAAATAAATAATTTCCCCTCGTCGTCGTCTGTCAAAACCCGCCCCCATCCTGCCTCACCACTCTTACCTGCATTCGCCGCTCCTGCTAGCCATAACTCACCGACACTTCATCAGCATGATGTTATGTTTTATAGTATTATATTGGAGCAAACTCTCCCCTGCAGGGGTGTCCTTGCACATTGAACCTGGTGAGTCACAGCAGAACACAGAGTGGGGAAAGAGAAAAGACCAGAGGATTAAAATATTCAAGTGTTTAAGTGCTTTGTGAATTTAGAAAAAATTAGATGTTAGTCTAATATTCAGAGAATTACAGTGATGAGTGGTCAGAAAGAGAAAAGAGTAGCCTCCTATTCTAGCAAGAAGTACATAAAAAGTGATAGTATGAATGCTTGCAATCTGTATAACCCCTGGCAGTCGCTCAATGTAGTATCCAAATCAGCCTTGACTCTGCTCCTCAATGGAACAGTCCAACCGGAACTGCCAGACTAGGTCCTCCCTGAAGCGGAAAAACAAGCAACCCAGGACTGGTTTTGCCCTAGTTATGAGTTCACCAGCCAGTTATAGCTTGGTTCCAGTGATACAGTTGCCGGTTCCAACTGTAGCAGGGCCAAGACCGATTTGCATATAGCTGGCTCCAAACTGAGGTGACATGGTGTGCAAAATAATGATGGATTGGTATGCAGCCTGAGTAATTACGAGTGGCTGAGATTTATTCAAGCACTTCATCCATCACTTTTTTGTATACTTTCCCATTTGAGCAAGGCATATGCTTTTGGTATGCAAAAGAGCCGGGTTGGCAAATCTTAAAGCTCTAAGAGGTCTCTAAAAGCAAAGCTTAATCTGAAATTAAAAAAGGCCTGAGGAAAAAAATTACCTTATGAACATGGCACGACAATTTAAAGTCAGCACACGTATGCACTGGCAGCCAGTAAAGGGACCTTAGTGTTGGGCCTTATGCAGTTGATATGGTCTATCAAAAAGAGTGTATCATCAATAATAAAGTCAAGATTCCCAACAGTTTCAGTAGGCTGAGATCAGGACCTAGATTGCATGGCCATCAGTTGTTAGGCCAGATAGAATTGGCTTTGCCAAAACAAATAATCTCTATTTTAAGACAGTCATTCCTTATCCACAAGGGCATGATACTTTGACAGTCCAAGGACCTTAGTACAGTTGTTGGAGCATTGTCTGCGACAGATACCAAATAGACAGTCCACACAAGGAATCTGTCAGTTTTTAATCACCCTGTCTTGCACATCTTCCCCGGGAAACAGCCTCCACATTCTTTGATAACACTGTTACTTATGAAAGCGAGCAAAATACCAATGTTCTCTTCTATTCATTTTCCTCCTTTTTTTTAACCATTCCTCGAATGTAGGTTTAACTGGGGACTTCCTGTGACTGGTGATGATATGCTGAGCCGCCACAACCGAGCTATAGATAAATTAGGCGCTTTGTTCCTCAACCTGTGGGTTTATAATAAGGCCAAGCCGAAAGAAACTGGGTGTGAGTTTGACCTTCAAAAATCTGCAGCCGAAATTTAGAGATGGCTTTACAGGTTATAAACATATGCCCCCAATCACCCACTCCTGTACATCTGAGACACCTACTATAACATCGAGGCATTAAAAAAATTAACCTATGAAATATTTTGTATATTTTAGAGGTATGTTTACTGCAAGTGCACTTTTCCTGCCAGCTAGGTGCTGATTACTTGATGCTGATATTTGCAAGTATCAGCTAACTGGGAGATGTCAGCTCTTAGGGTATTCTTTCTATTTGAGGGCCCATGGACTGCTAAAAATGTATCATGTTTTTCACCATCACTTTATTACGGTTATATACTCTGCAACAGGGTGGCACCACGAGTCCTGCCAGGCTCAGGTCACTGTAGTATTGGTTGGTAAGTTGTGAAATTGGTTTTGTACTGTCACTTTATTGTTTATTTATCGCATTTACTGTGTCTTATTTAAGTATTGAGTTGGAGAAGTCGAGAATATGTGAATATGATAAGTCAGGGCACTAGGTCTAAGAATGTTAATCATGCTTTTTTATACTGCCTACCGCCAGTTTGATACCTTTTAAATCAGGCTGTTATCTGCCTCACTATGGGCCATATGTATCATAGTTCGGTTTTGCGATTCCTAAATAGCGATTTTTAAGGAATCGCTATTTAGGAATCGCAAAACGATATGTATGAAGAAAATCGCTTTTTATTAGCGAATCCTTAAGCTTCCTTAATTGCGATTTCACATTTTGCGAATTTGCAATTAAGGAATAATTTCCGATGCATTCCTATGGGCCATGAGGCCCATATGAATGATTTCCAAATAATTCTCAAATTGCGCATTCGCAATTTGCTAATCGCAATTTGAGAATTATTGCAAGGGTGCAGGGGTGTCTCAAGGACACCCTGCTGCACCCCTGTAAATTACATGTGTGTGCATATGGCGCACATACATGCCCAATGGTCATGTATTTGCATCATATGCCAACCTCACAAATGCACAATTGTGCATATTTACAAGAAATCGCAAATTACCACCAACTACAAGTTGGTGGTAATTTGCAATTTCTAAACCTGAAACCGTAATTCTTAAATGCTATGGCAAATTTAGGAATCGCAAGTATTTGCGATTCCTTAAGATGCGATTGTTTCATACATATCAAATCATGCAAAATAGCCTTTTGCGATACGCAAAGGCCAAAATTCGGCAAATTTCAGCCTTTGCGATTCACAAAAGGCTTGATACATATGGCCCCTTAGCTTTTTAGGTCTCGCATAGAGCAGCTCTTGCCCTGCCTCTACGAGGCATCAGGTAATCAGTAGTATTACTGAAACTCCACCCATTTTTTTTGTCTTTGTTTTGTTGCTTGCCATTGATGGAATCTGGCATTGCTGTGCTTATCTTCCTCATTGTTGGCTTGTGGTCTGATACATCACTTCCTTTTTCTTCCGTTTCGGGAGGAAGCAGCATCAACCAACTACAGTTAGCTGGCTGTTATTTTTTTATTTAGGGACTGCTTTTATTCTTTGCTGCTCACATTTCCACATCTGGCAGCTTCCTACCCTCACCCCACACTGTTTATTTATTTATGTTTAATATGCACAAGATCTTGGTTTATTTAATTATATTTAAATGGTGCAGCCAACGCTAAGGCTCGAACCCTGTTCTCCTGCTCCAAAGTTGGCATTGTTATATGTTGAGCCACCTCCTCGCACTGTTCATTTTACTTGGTTTCAGATGCTACATTTGGTCTCAACCGTGTGTGTGCTTTTTAAAATTGTATCTTCTCGCTCTTTTTTCCAAACCTTGCGGACCTCCTCTGCGAAGCCATTAATGTACATTTATAAAACCCGCCATCTTTTTACAGAGCTGCCTGGTAACAGCCTCTCCCTGCCTGCACTTAAGCATCGTTTAGCAGGGCCGGCGCTAGGCATGGGTAGTGTGTGCAGCTGACCAGGGCCTCGCGCTCGGCTGCAAGACAGGGGGCCCTCACCGCTTTACTGTGAAAGGCCACACTTTCACAGATTGCCCATCTGATCCTGCTGGGCCCCCTCCCTGCACAATCACAATACACATGCAAGGCTGGAGTCAACCTTGCTGATCACGGCGTGTTGGCATTCCTGGGGGAGCAGGGGTGGGGGGAAGGCAGAGCAGCTGGCCAGCATCACAGTGTCAGTTGAGGGGGAGCACCTGGTTAAGTACCGGCCAATCCATTTCTGCATTTTGTTGCCAGGTGACAGAAGGCCCCTTTGTTTCCAGGACCAGCCGGACCCAGGTAAGGGAGGTGGGTGAGGGGAAGAGGGAGCAGCCAGATCAACTGGCTTTTGTTAACTTAATGTATGTAGGACTGCCAGTTCTAGGGCAGTGTTTCACGAAATGACTCACTGCTTCAAAGGCCCAGGGGAGGGGGCCCCCTTTCCCTGGGCCTCTAAGCACTATAGAAAGCTGCAAGGTCCAGGTGTGGGGCCCCTTTCCCTGGGCCTTGTAGCCAGTACTCCTTTATTTGTTTTTCAGTGAAATGAATCCAAAAAATAAAAACTGTTGTTGGAAAGGTCGTCTTTTTTCTGACATTTTTCACTTCCAACCTGCAGCATTGGGATGGAGAGAAATAAAAGGTTAAAAATGTAAAAAATAACTAAAGCAAGACAGAGTGGGTCGAAAAGGGGCCAGATTGATTTTATTCACACCCAAAACACATTAGTGCCACTTTACAGAGTTTGCCAGTGAAGCACTAGTTTTGTTTTCTTGTCTTTCTCTGAACAGCATTGTTTTCCCCGGGTTTGGAAGTGCGCCGTTCCTGAATGTACTGCAATACCTGCTTGATGGGCGGATTGGAAAACAAAATGCATGCCGAGGCTCTCTATTCACAAATGTGGTCTTTTTGAACTATATTGCTTACGTGTTGTACGGATATAAGCAATGGACATTGAAACTGGCCCCTTCCGGCCCTGTAGTCATGGCCTTAACATTTCATGCAAAAGCACTCATTGATTTCTGAATAATAAGTGCAAAAGGGTTAAGGTAACCTAGTTATTCCTGCTTACATTTCACATGCTTTTAATTAATCTTACATTCTTTATGAGTGTTTGCTTTGTCCAGGATGTTGTCACTTTTTTTTTAGGCAGCATATTGCTCTTGTCTAGTGCCTAATTTGAATTGGGTCGCCTCCAGGTGTTTATAGCGGGGAGTAATTGGATTTGTAGTTCAAGGCAGTGCGAGTTTCTCCCAGTGGGGCAGTATGGTGTTCAGTGAGGGAGAGGATGTGGCACTAAGGTCAGAGCTGCCAAATTTGGAACTGGGGAACCAGGTTCAGCCTTCATGACCAGTCCACCAGACCACTCTCCTAAGAGAGCACATTTAGTAGGCCCCGAAAGACCTTAGAAGAATGGTGTCCGAGCCCCAGCAGGTGGACCATAGCGGAGGCAAGTGTGGGTTAAACTTGAAGGCCTGTCCATTACAACCTTTATTGAAGTTCAACTTGAGTATTTTGGGCAGGCCTTCGAAGCAGCACACCCTAGTGACTCTGTTATTGAGGTCATAGGACCCTTGAGCAGGAAGGCTCTAGGGAGGTTTGACCTATGAGATCGCACTGAGTGCTGACTTCGGGTGGGGCGTCATGTTTGCGAGTATATCATGTTTCTAAAATCACTTGTTGCCTCCTTCCTGGCCTCCAACAATTTTGGCCACAATAAAAATGTCATGAATACTCCGATGATTAATGTTCTTCCTAGAGAGAGATGGAGTTTTGTCAAGTGGAAGTTTTGACTTCTTTAAAAGGTAGCTGCAAAGAACATGTACCATGCAGATCACTAAATCCGCATAATTTAAATATGCCAATGGGTTACTGCTTTTGTCAGAAAGATGTTATTGATACTTGCAGTTTATGAGTCAAAACCTAACATTGAACAATGAGCTATTAACTGTCATCTAAGAGCTGCATGCAAACTGCAAGGTATAAATTACAGCGTTATGGTTTTTTCCCCAGTCTTTGATTATCCCAATTTTGCAAAAAGGGTTAATTTGGACAGAAATCAATTCTAGTTTTTAAATAGAACCCTGAACCATGGTATTACATTCTAAATTCAGAGTTTGTGTTTTTCCAGATCAATCACTTATACACCATACTGCCTACTAGTATGATTGTAATGTGACTCTCAGTCCTTTGTCTTATGTAACATTACCTATTGTGATTTACACATGTAGGATTGATTGTCTCCATGTAATGTGTGATATAACGTTCTCTGACACCCTACACTGGTATCAGTGGTGCTGTAAATCAAATTAAATGCATCTGAGCGAGAATGGGGTTATGGAGACTTGAGTGGCACTGTTAAAGGGTGGTAGTGAGGGAATCCGTGCCAGTGCGAGTCATTGAGGGGCACCAACATTGTCGCACAAGGCTCCACCAGCGCTAAAGACGGCCACTTCTACTTCCTACAGTTCTACCACCAAATCAAAAACGTTTATTTGAAAACCCCTTGAATCTGAAGTTTACCTTCAAGTGAATGTATGATTTAGCAGTGGTCTTGGTTGTTTCAAGTCTTTTTTTATTCATGTACAATCTTTATTTGTTTGCAATGGTGTCCTTTAATTTTGTACTATGCGCTGTGTTTTTGCACTTAACATAATTATGGCGAGTAAAGAGACCACACACAAAAAAGATTGTCCTACATCTCTTAGCATGTGTATGTGGGAAACTGGTGAGAGGATTTATGTTAAAACAAATTACGAAGTAATAATGTCATCCTAAGGTAGCACAATAATGGCACAGAAAGATAAGGGAGCCTTTTCAAATTTGCAATTATTTCCATGGTGTGAGAGATTTTCTCTTGTGTAATTTTATATTTTGAATGATCCCGCCCCTCATTACCTCGACAGGATCTCTCCCTTTTTGAGGCAGAACTGGAAATTGAATCTTGCACTCATTTGGAAACAATCAGTTAACGAGGAGTAAATAATATACATTTTTGTGAGAACTGTACCTAGCTTTCCATCTAATGTGACAAATGTAATCCATTTAATACATTTTTAAAATATATGGACTTATTTTATATGTATATTTATCTTTTTGTCCATGTAACTGATATTAACGTTAGGTCTCTTCGGGATGCCAAATAAGATCAATTGTGCTGAGATATCAATTTCTGTGATGTCATTTCTTGTGATGTTACCAAGGGCAGCTCCTCCACTAGAGCGGAGGAGCGTCGCCCTGCTGCTTTCTCACAGTGCGAGAAGCAGAAACACAAAATTCTAAAACTCCCATTTTATCTTGTCGCACTGCAAGAAAGCAGAAGTGTTTGGTTGGGGGTGGGCGGGTCTGCTTTAGGGCAGGGAGGAGTCCCTTGCCCACTGCTAAGGGCGCTGACTGTTGGGTCGGCCCTCCGGGGCCGACCAAACCAGTCATGGGCACTGCACCCTACGTGGAGAAAAAGGCCTCCGCATAGGCGCATGGCTTTTCGGCGTACTGACCAATCACGATGCTGCCATTGCAGCCTTGTGATTGGATTAGGGAAAGGAGGCTGCCTGCTTCCTGTTCCTGCCAGAGGCAGAAAAGTAGGAGAGCCGGTCGGGAGCTGAGACGGCGCGAGACCTGGGAAGGTATGTTATTTTTTTTTAATTAGCCCCGTGCCGAACCCCCACAAGACCCCCCACCCGTGTATCATTCTGGCCGTGACTGGATGTTACATGGAAATTAGGGGGGCCTCACATCTTCCCTTTTGCCCGGGGCCCCTGAAGTTCTAGGACCGGCCCTGTCGGTTAGTTCATTATTGCTAGTGCGCTGTTAACAATAAGTCTCATGATGGCCTTGAAAACCTTCTGTGATTGTAAAGGGTACCAGGCTTGGCAGGATGCCAGCCTGTGGGACTCCCACCCTCGGGGGCATCCTCTGCGAGCCTCGCGCAAACCTTCGGCGCTCACAATCCAATAATCTGCAATCACAACGAGGAGGGAGGGGCGCGCGGTGCGCCGAGTGAGAGGCATAAACAGACAGCCCTGCCCTGACTCCGGAGGCTGCCTGAATGAAGGACAGCTGCACACACCGGGCTGTCTCTTCTGTGTACTCCGTGTCTCGTGCACATTTGATGTCATATCAACATTCAGCACTGATGGGGGAACAGAGCAGCAGCCCCATAGAATCGGCGGCTGCTCTCTAATTTTTTTCTTTTGCAGGGCACAGCTCACCACCTCCATTTAAAAAAAAAATAACTTTGAACTATTCTGTGCAGCGCCCATTTCACGGGCACCGTGCTTTTAGCTTCAAAGTTTCATCTCCTCCCTCCCACTGTAAGCCTCTTCAAGAGATGCGGAGGAACAGAAAGCCGAAGCGGCGGAAATGAGGAGAAAAGAGTCTTTCTTATGGAGACCGAGAATCAGAGGCGCAACTAGAGACAAATTTCGGGGGGGGGCTAAGAAAACATTTCGGGGGGGGGATGAACCTTTAATCAGTAGGCAGAGTGGAGCTGCAGGGGCTCTTAAAAGGGGTGAAACAACTGCAAGGCCTAATTAACATTCAAATGGTTTTTTAAAGACCTGTGAAACGTTCGGGTGGTGCTCTGTGTGTGCCCGGGATCTGTCTCATCCCGGGCTGCCACAATGACGGGGGGGCTGAAGCCCTGTGAGTCCAATGGGTGTTGCGCACCTGCCGAGAATTGTAGTAATATCGAAAGTGACAGAAGGGGGATCCAGATTTAGGATGCGCCCCCTTATGCCAAGACCCAAACGGCGATCCCCATTTATGTCATTCTATGTGCTTGCTTTGGTTGGATTCTTTGCACTGTGGCGCTTGCCCTGTCCAGCACCACAGGGCAATCGAATGAATGTGCATCTTTTTCTTAGAAAGGGTGGCAAAAAAGAAACAGAAGGCCGTCTCGACAATGGCATGAAATGAATATAACCTCTCCACTGCCAGCACAACTTAGCTCCCCCACAGTCCAGGACGGTGGCTAGAAGGCAGAGTGATGTAGTGTGTGCTTCTAAGTCTGGCACAGTGGCTGGAAGGACTGGCTGCAGAAGTCTGAACGTCTGAGCAGCTGACTGCTGTTTGTGTTGTATAAAAGGAGTAGATGGTCTGCGAAGTAAGTTGTTATGTCCACCCGTCGCTTTTCCGCTCTCCACTTTCCTCCAATTCTATCTTCATGGAGCTCACTCCAACTACAGCAGAATCCCCTTTGTTATGAGCGCCAATGCCTCCGGGCCAAGTCCAAAATCACGGGAGGGTTATTAAGACACTCACTCCTCCCAGTTTGTGTGATATAAAATTATATAATAAGCTACAGCATTACCACGTGTATATATATATATATTATTCACTCTAACTTAAAGAGGGGGCCATGCCTGGTCTTGCTTTGACACAACCTTTGATAACTTTGCCATGGCGCAACGGTTAGCCTTGGCCGTGCCCCCAAACCCGCATGAGAGAAGCTGGTGTGAGGAAGATGGCGCCATCCGGGCTGAAGGCAGTGGTGGGAGAAAGTGAGTTTACTTATTGAGAATGCCCAGTGCCCTGCCTATCCATATACCCATTTAGCCCACCTTTGTATCTTTCTTTAACTGCTCCTTATGCTCCTGACCCCGGTGTTACTGCAATCTTGTAGATTTCACCCAGCCACTTTTAGGAGGCGTTCCTGCACCGGAACGCCCCCCTCCCCCCTCTGCACCAGAACGCCTCCTTATGGTGCAGGGCTTTACAACGTGATGCATCTCCCAGATGCGTCATTTTGTAAATACCCTGCACCATGGCGCATCTTTTGGGCTGCCACTGCATCACAAAAGTAATGCAACGGCAGCGTAAAAGAGTCACAAGGGGCTTGTAAATCTGCCCCTAGGAGAGGAAAATCTGTGAAAATGAGTGCCTCATGAAAGAGTTTGCATTTTGAGAATTCTGAATTGACAACATTTTTGGATTAGGACAAGTTGCGTCGGTGGGGCAAAGAATCTGATATATTTCTGTGTGAAATTTTGGACGCACATAATGCTGAGATAATTATTTTTATTATTCCATGTAATTAATTTGTTTAACAAAATACCAAAAACAGGCAGATAGCTGATAATTGATCATCCTATGAAATAATTTTTGGGGATAGTGCAGCAGAGAAATAGGTTGAAAATGAGTGAGCTGCACCAGACTGGCTGAGGGTTTTTTAACAAGAGGTAATATATTTGTTGTGCTTCCATGCGGCAAAAAATTCTGCCAATTAAAGGGACAAATTCTTAGATCTGTCAGGTGGCTACCAAACAGAACAAGATTGGCTGCCATTATATGATGCCGACAAGAATCTTCAGAAGAGCTGCATCTAATGTCCTGCATGGGTTGCTTCACTTCCTTGCTGTTAATCCTATCAAATTCAAATGGAGATCCCCTCACAACGGGATAAGTTCATCTAGATCCAACAAGAGAGTCTCAAAAGTAGAATACATCAATTTTAGCACAGATTGTTTCTATCTTCTCCTTAAAATAGGTAGACAATGATGAGCAAACAGATAAAGTCGGGGATGATTGAGCATATGTAGACGGCTGGCTCAGTCATAGTTACAATTTTAAATATTTCAAATAAAGAATATTTATTCATCTTAATACATGAGGCAAAGTAATCCCTCAAGTGATATTTATAAGACACTTTATCAGTTTCCGGCTTACTGTTCCGCTGTCAGCGTTCTAGACGCTGCCACTCACATTTCCTTTTACATAAATACCGAGAGTCCATTTGGTTGTTTCACTTTGTCTTGCAAGGCTGTGATTTTGCATGAGGGCAATGATGTTTAATGCCTCCGTAATTGTAGGATCAAATTAAGCAACTGCTCTTTAATACTTTAAACATGTTTGTATCTGGTAGATGTAGGTGATTAGTTAAACGGCTACTATTAACTGTTTTCCATGCACTCCACTTAGCACTATTAGGAAAAAAACAATAACCATTGCTTTTTCAAAAGTGGCCAAAACTGAAGACGGAAATAATCTAAACACAAGAGGGGTTTGCTAAATCGACTGTTATTGAGCTGATATAAGTGAGTATCAGATCCAGAGTGTTGCCCAAATTGTGAGATGGACCCAAAACTAATTCAGCTTTGAATTTGTCAACTCATTCTGGCTGTCAAGTTAAAATCTCTGAGAACTAGGATGTGGTTGAATTTGGTAGTGTGAGGGGCTAGCAAGTCTACTAAAGAGAAACTAAATTTGCTTTTATGTCCAAGGGGTCTATAAATGTAGGTTCCACCAACTATTATGAAGGAATTACCAAACATTCAAAGAAACAACATGACCTGCCTCTCTGTTTCAAAGGAAACAGGAACATAGCAATAGAAATTACTCAGATTATAACAAAAAGCAGTCTACACTCAACTCCAATGTCAAATCAATGCCAGCCATGTTCTTTACAACTTCACATCTGGCTTCAATTTACACTGCAGCATGGAGACAGCTGTCTTACACATCTCAAATGACACTCCCCTGACCACTGATGATGATAATCTCTTCCTCCTCAAAATGCTGGACTACCTAGCTACCTTAGCAGCATTAACTATCCCATCAGTTATTAACACCATTTAGTCTCCAATGGGATTCACTTGCAACATCCTTCACTGCTTCTCCTTCTAGCTTTCCAACAGACACAATTTAATTGACATGGACATCTCCAAGTCCCAAAGAGCCCTATCACCTGCAGAGTCATCCAGGTACCCTTACAATTCTTCTTCATCGTTAACCTCTATATGTGGCCCAATAAGGCTCTACTCACCAATAAAAGCATCAAAGTGCAATGATAATCCAATGATACACTATTCTACTTGACAATGCCCTCTTGTCACAGCATTCAATACATCAAACACTGCCTTCACCTCATCCAGGCCTGGATATCCAGCACCTACATGAAGCTCAAAGGTTATTACTGATTATTTGCAGTACAAAAGGGGGTGGTGATAGACGGAGCATCTGAATCAATCAAACACTCACACCCAGTCAAAAGATCTGGGTTTAATCCATCACCGTTCTTTAGCCCACTCTGCCACCCCAGTTCAGACATGGCTATATGCAAATAAGTCCGACCCTGTGCCTCATGGGAACAGTCCAGCCCGAACGGCCAAGCCATGTCTTCCCTGGACCGGAAACGAGCTTCCGAGGACCGGTTTCTGGCATTCCAGCCGTCTTCAGCCCGGCTTGCTTGAATCCAGGAGCAACGTGAGCAAGGGACTCACGTCTGAGCAAACCCTGCCACACTTATGGCGGCCAAAAGCGGTACAAAAGGGGGTGGTGATGGACAGAGCATCTGAATCAATCAAACACTCACACCCAGTCAAAAGATCTGGGTCTAATCCATCACCGTTCTTTAGCCCACTCGGCCACCCCAGTTCAGACATTGCTATATGCAAATCAGTCTGACCCTGTGCCTCCTGGGAACAGTCCAGCCCGAACTGCTCAGCCATGTCTTCCCTGGACCAGAAACAAGCTTCTGAGGACCGGTTTCTGGCATTCCAGCCGTATTCAGCCCGGCTTGCTTGAATCCAGTGGCAAAGTGAGCAAGGGACTCACGTCTGAGCATACCCTGCCACACTTATGGTGGCCAAAAGCGGTACAAAAGGGGGTGGTGATGGACGGAGCATCTGAATCAATCAAACACTCACACCCAGTCAAAAGATCTGGGTTTAATTCAGATGCTCCGTCCATCACCACCCCCTTTTGTACCGTATTACTGATTATTTGCCACGAAAACAAGTATGGAATAGTCCAAACCTCTCAATATGACATGAACCTTGACAGCTTCGAACTAGGGGCTGGCTGTGAACTTTGCTCTGCTGATGCAGTTTGCTGACTTTTTCCACCCTGTCCTCCACTTGGAGGGTGAAGTTCGGCAAAAACTTTATCAATCACAGCGAAGCGGCATAGTTATACAAAATGCAAATCTGTCATTTTGTGCTATATTTCAGCACAAAAAAATAGTGTAACAAAACAGAAGCACCATGAGCTACAGCTGCTCTTGTTCTGATGTTCCCTTGCATTTGCTGTAAATACTTAAGGAGAATGGTGCATATGATTTTACACATGAATGATGCATAATTACATGAATTGGCATTTTGGTGTAATTTTGGGATCTGCGCTCACCAAGGGTAACTCAAAATTTGAAAATTAAGCAATTACACTGTCATAATTTAAATTTCACCCGGACCTAATTCAAATGTACTAATGTATTTTTGAGTAGTCAAGACATTCAAAACAAAATGGATTCTGAGATAATTATACTTATGCATAACCAGAAAATACAGAGGGTCATTTTAAGTTTGGGACCAGCTGTTAATCTATTGGGATAGTAAGACACTACCTTTGGGGTTATTTAAAATTATGGAGGGTGGCCTGCAATTCACCAGGGGGTGGAGGTCATAACCTGTGCATCCACAACAGATTACTGCCTACCATATTTAGGCATCTCTCCTTTTCAAAATTAGTTTCATAATAAACATATTCAAAGTGGAAAAAATATCTGAGCAGATGCCCTCTCACATTTTTCCATGAACACTGGTCTCCAAGGAAACACTAGTAACAGTGATAATACAGGTAAAGAGGAGAATCTTGATGATTGTAAAGTAGCAGCATTAGAAATCATTGGAAATCAACAATCTGGGAGTGGCTACGCGGCGTAGCAAGATGGCTGCAGGCTCGCGTCACTCCACTCAACCCTTCCTTTCCACGACAATCCGCAAGATAAATCCGCTCAAAAGGGATTCGTGGATGAAGCTGAAACACCGCCGTACACAGATCTCCCTTGGTAAAGCGCAGTGGTGGGCCTCGCACCCAGTGCACACTAAATAACCCACCCCCCCTCGCCCCAAGTGGAATTCGTACTGCGCCTGGACACTTTACTACCAGCTGTGCGGCCGCGGTGTTGCGGGCAAAGCCAAACTACACCAGCATGTCGACCACGAGAGGCTCTATGTTCACCCAGCACAACAAAGTAGACAGATATACCTGCCCGAAGGCGACTCTAACCGAGCCGCAGAAACCCAGAGAAAACCAACGGGAGGAGCAGAGGCTGACGTCCTGGAACTTACCTTACAGGATGTAATGGGGTAATCACCGGGATCTGCACATCCATGGAACAAAGAAAGAACACAATGTCCTCTGAGGTAATGCTCATCAGGGCGGACCTCGCGACAAATAGGGAAAAGGTCAAACAATTGAAAATTACCACAACAAGCCTAGTGGACGATACCACTCAATTGGAAAATGACTTCCAGGAACTACAAGCATTCCGGAAATTCGCAGAAGGCAAACTTGACGACTACGAAGGGTGGACAAAACGCAACAACATGCGCTTTTTAGGTCTGCCCAAAAACATAGAAGGACTGACTACTGACCTCTTTGTAGAGAACTAAATCACCGCCCACCTACAGCCAAAAGGTCTATAAAACTTCTTAGTGGTCGAAAGGGCCCACAGTATCCCCGGGGGCCATCAAAAACCAGGGCCCCCCCACGTCCGATACTGGCTAGACTCTTGAACTACCGAGATAGAGATGTTATCCTGCAAATGGCCATAGTGGCGCCGCTGCTCCGGTATGAGAATTCGGAAATCACCTTCTTCCCAGACTTCACGCAGGTGGTGCAAAGACAGAGGAGGTCGTTCTTGGCAGTCATGAAGAGTCTTAGAGACAAAGGTTTGAAATATGTGATACTGTTCCTGGAGGCCGAGGGTAAAAACCTGATTTTTTGACTGCCCAGAGACTGCTGCTGAATGGCTGGATGGCAGGAGGGAGGCAAAGGAGCACAACTCCCATGGACACTGAGAGGGATCGCCCTGCCTGATAGCAACTGGAGCCGGAGTTGGTGATCTGGCAACCACCCTCTCAATCTTGAATATTGCCTGCCTGATGCAGGAGCAGGTAGAACGCTGTTGGGGCAGACACAGACACAGACTTGAGGGCTCATGATTAGTAAAATGTAAAGATAATGGGATAACCCTACCCGGGGAAGTTACTGGACCACTGTGCTGACCTGGTTTTTGGCTCTATTTCTGCGTTTGCGCGGAGAGCCTTGGAGCTGGCACAGGAATTCGGAGGGAGGTAGTTTCTGTTGGAAATTTCCATGAGGGGAGAGCATTCCATATTAACAAAGTGCAGAAGAGGCGGAGTGTTCAGTTGTCTTTTGGAACAGTTCAGGTCAGTCGGTTCTTGGAATGGTAGAGTTCAGATGGTTGCTGGAGCTGGAGAGAGCAGTCAGATGAATCTTGGAATGAAGTTGGAACTGTCAGCTGGAGCTGCCAGTTTATCAGAATGTATTAAAGCAGTTGCCAGTCAGATGGAAAAGTTGGAGCTGCCAGTTGGAGCTATTGAAGCAGTTGGAGCCAGTGGAGTGAAGCCTTGGTGCTAGAGGGAGAGAGAGCCCTGATTCCACCAGAGAGAGAGAGAAACATTCCTTTCTTATAGGGTGAGGTATTCTAAACTAGTTTGCTTTACACTTAAACATTAATCTTGTCTTTTATTTCCTAGGCTAGATTCCCTACTGTATTGCTATACTGATTAATCCCTTTTCTTTCAGCGTTGTGCAGTCTGTTATAATCCATTTCCCTTTTTATGTGTTAGTAATAAAGCTTTCCATTATAATAAAGAGACCCTGCAGATCTGTGTATGTGTCTATTCCCCTTTACTTTTCAGGCTATGTCTAGATTGCTAGTTATTGTGATGTGATAATAATAAAGGAACCCCAGTTCTTAGTGAACAGCTGTGCAAGTGTTATTATTCATAATAAAGTTAACCTTTCTTCTAGTCAGATGCTGTTATGTGAACGGATGCATCTCCCGTCCAGGTAAATGGTAACTGAGCAAGGGAGTAGAGGAGCACTTATATTGGTAAATAACCTTTGCATATTGTAATTTGGCCATTCTTGTGTACCACATAAAATATAACAATTGCATATGAGACATCCCCAGTAGATATTAGATGTATGAGAGAAACTTCCCAACACAGAGAGAAAGAGCTGAAGATATTCATAGGACAGTGATCGTCATTGTGTAGTGGCGTTAATGAGAGCATTGATTGTGATCAATGTGTATACCCACAAGATTGTGGCTTGAGAGAGCACTGATTGTGGTCAGTGTGTAATGAGATCGCCGCTAGGGAAAGTGGCGTTAATGAGAGCATTGACTGTGGTCAATGTGTATACCCACAAGATTGTGGCTTGCGTGAGCACTGATTGTGATCAGTGTGTAATGGTAAGTTATCGGAACTGCCCCCTTCACTATGAGTAGGAGGGTAGCATAGTCTGGGTCTGAGTTGCCGCAAGACTATAAGGTATGAATGTGGTGTAGAGCATAGAGGTCCTTAGTAATCAGTGAGTATTTCTAGTAATCTCTATAGATTTAGTGGTGTTTTTGATGATATGAGCTTGTATATTGCTAATTCCCCATCCTCAGGTAGGTACCCAGGTGCCTTTTGTAAGTAGGTCCTGAGGAGGGAGGTGGTTACGTTTCGGCTGGGTTTGATGGTGTTTTGTGAGCTGATTCTACCTGGTCCAAAAATTCGGTCGTTACATTTGGCGTAGTCAGCAGCTTTGCACAAGTTGCGGGGGAGTGGCCCTTGACATGTATTTGGACTTGAACCCTTTAAAATTTGACATCTGGGAACAGTCTGTGAATTGCATGGTGAGGTGTGGTCCCTGACCTATGGGCTTGAACAGTTGGAGTGTAAGGAGATTGCAGTACATCATGGCATCTGACTTATGCAGTGTGGAAGAAATGCTTTTCATCTTGGTGTTTGAACTGACAGGCTTGAAGGGTAACAGTACGTGAAGGAGCCAATTACATCTTGGTGATGATGCAGTTGTAAATATGTGTATGAAAAAGGCTTGTAAATTGCCTATTAAATGGCTTGCTGCATTTGCTTATGCTGTGAAATGTGAAATGTATTCAGTGTAATATGACTTTTGAGTTCCTTGTGAATAGCGCCTTGTGAATATGGCTTGTAAATAGCATCTTATCATTGAGTTCCTTGTGAATAGCGCCTTGTGAATATGGCTTGTAGCGCCTTGTGAATATGGCTTGTACATAGCATGTTATCATTACGTTAGGCAGGAGAGAGATGGAGCTCTTTCAAGTGATTAGAGGAAATATTTAGAAAATGTGCACAAATGTTATGCGTTAACGTGGAGAGATACGTTTTGAATTCCCCATGTGTCTGCAGCTATTGGGGAACGATTGTGTTTGAACTGCCAAAGGGTTAATATCTTGAATTGAGAAGGCAGTGTTTATTTTAATATGCTGTTTAACATGCATGGTTACATGTCCTGACACTAAAAGTCAGTGATTTTTTGGATTTACCTATGTACATTGACGGGTAGCTAACGGAAGGGTAACATCTTGCACAGAGAAAAAAAGCAGTGTTCATTAAACATACTGTTTGATATGCGTCCACCAGTCTGTGTGGGTTTGCCATTGAACACATGATTAAATGTGTCTGATTCAGAGGTCGGAATGTTATAAATCAACCAGTCAGACTGCGAGGGGTGTTTTAAAATGAGCATTAAGAGAGGGTTTTCAGCTGAGAATGGACGGTGCAGAGAGATAAACAAACCAGTATTTTAGAATTAGTGATCACCGGTTGTGGAAATAAAACAGATCCAATGTAGAATGTGTTTGAAAAAAGTGAAATGCAACCGTGTGCTTTTAAAACAAAATGCTCTGTAGTGTATTTTGAAAATATAACTGATTATTTCCCTATAGCAAGCTGCCCCTTTTGTTTAAAATTCAAATGCAAATGATTCTATATTTTGCGCTGATATGAGGCAGAACAACGTGAGAGAGAAAAATGTGATACAATGTTCCCACTCAGATAGGAAAAAAGGCTATCTGCAAAAATAAATCTGACCCTTGTAATCATTAGAATAGAAAAGCTTGCGCACAAATTTATGAATTCCTGGTTATGCTGTGCAAAATTACATGTATAACTTTTTTTCCCCTTTGTTAGAATTGATGGTGTCTCAAATGTTATTTTAAGAAATGTGTCGTGATTTTCTATGTTGCTGTATGTCGTTACCAATGCATTTGATTTTAATGCTTCTTAATGTTTTCCTTTTCAGCCAGTAACGGTACATTATGATATATAGTTTGTCTTAGATTAGTTTTTCATGAGGCTGCAGAAATATTTTGCTTCTTACTTGAGAATGCTAGCATGTGTCTAGGTTGCAAAAATGTCTTTATTAATTCATGTTTTCAGGATGCTTTTCACCATGTCTACTTTTCTTAAATTAGTTAGAAATAACTGTGCAGTGTTTCAAATTAAATGCAGGGTTTCGCTGAAGCCTGAGAATGGGTATGTTTGTAGTTAGAAGGAATTTGCTTTTTGACCTTGGCTGCTATGATAGCTCAGCCAGGCTCTCAGGAGCATTTTGGAAGGAGGGGCCCTTTCTGGAGCGTCCGAGGCAGGTCTGCCCCTGCCTTGTTATTTTTTGGCAAATATTCAGGAGCTCTTCGCGTACAGAGTTTTGAAAGGGTGGGGGTGCCCCGCGGGTGACATCACGATGAGGGGAAGGCAGTGCAGAGAGAAAACTTGGCAACAGCTTCGTTTTTTGAAAGTGACCTCATCGAAGGGAGGTGCAGTGTAGCCCGTCTCCTGCTTGTTATGGTTGGAGCTGATTCAAAACTCTGAGTCGCGGACATCTTTCTGGAGGGAGGGGCTGCTTCTCAAAGGAGTGAGAGAATGGTCAGTCTAGGCCCAGCCCTTCTGGCTGTGTAAGAAAAAATTAGATTTTGCCCAAACAAATTTAGAGAATATGGTATAGGTAGAATGTTTAAATTATTCTTTTATGAAATATAGGGTTTCTTACAGAGATGAAAAGCAAATGGGGTGCTTTTGAATGGAAAATTTGTTTTTGCAAGATTGATGATGCTTGTTTTTCGTTTCAGATGACTGATATGTGGGGGCCCTGTATGAGTGTTGTATTTTCTTATTTTGGAGTGGTGTGTTTTTCTTATTTTCGGAGTGAGTGCCCCTTCCCCAAAAACCCCCAAGCCTGGACCCAGACCAGAAGCTGACGTGCCTGGAGCTGATGACTTACAACCAGATTGGAGGGCGTGCTTCCTTGGCAAAGGATACATATGAAGATGGAGGGTCGTGGCCTACACGAATGAACTGTTTTTCTAAGAAGAAACCAACGATGAATTCCTATAGAAGAGAACTTTTCACTTAACTATATTGACTGAACTTTTGAAATTAGTATTACAATCTACAGTTGGCTGCCTCAGCAGTCAGGTTAAAACTCTATATAACATATCTGGATTTCCTAAAAAAAATTTTTTTGACAAAGCCAATAGTTCTATTTTTGAAAAAAAAAATATTAATTGACTTTTGCAAGTGATGATCTAAAAGAACCCATTTTTATTCAGTTATAATGGTATTTCCCACAAAAGGAATTTGCAATGTAATTCCTTGGCCTGCATTCTTGAGTCTTGCATCTTTCCCATGTTTCTATTTCAGATGGACATTATGCCCCTTTTGCAGTTACCACAAACGGGCCCCAATGTTAAATTTTCCAGTCCTGTTCATGGTTTTGATTTTCCAGTTTAAAAGATGCAGTGCCACATTAATGATTTGGCCTTTGGTTCAATGATTCCTTTTGATATATGCAAATGATACTGTTTGAAAGTCATAGGGTGCAGTATATAATTAGTGAGCTGCTTTAATAATCTGATGCCCTCTGATACATGATATTTTGATTTTAGTATGCTACCCGATTTCATTATTGATACAGATTGACTTTACACTTGTCTATCTTTCACCTATTTTATAGTTTTCCTGTTTTCTGTAAAACAGTTTTGCTAATGAAGGGAAAGCAGTGTTCTGAATGATGGTGCACACATGTGTTCCACAGATTGATACAGAGGGATTAGGTGCAAACTGTTTCCTAAGTTAGATGGCTTATGACCTTTGACTATTGCCTTTGGCATGGTCTCCTATCATTCAGTTTTCAATGTTTACGTTTATAATTTAGCTATTTTAGCAATAGGGATTTCTGGACAGACTATTTATGTCTGAATTTTCTTGTAGAAGAATATATACACCACACTTAGATAACTTTTTTTGATTTTGTTGCTTGATATGCATAGTTCTACACCAGCTATTTTGCAGAAATGGGGTTGTCCTTGTTTCCCTACTATTACACTATCACGTTGATCCATCAACTCTTAATTAGAACAGTGGGATTAGTTCCAAGGGTGGTCACCTTAGACTTTAAGTCATCCTGGGAGGTGTGTCTTTTAGTTAGGTTATGTCCTAGATCTATTAGTAATAGTTGCCCAGACTTTGAGGACCCTTTGTTATGTTTATTTTTCAGATTTTACCAAATCCTTTCTTAAGTTTACCGAAGTAGTTAGGCCTCATTTAGGCCCTTTGTTGTTTTTCTTCAATAGACATTTCCCCACATCAATATATTTCATGAGCTATCACTAGAAGTGGAGGCACATTTAGTTCAAGGGTGCTTTGGTTAGTTTCTGTTGTTATCAGATCAATCTTAGTTACATTTCAACATTTAGGTCAAGGGTGCTTTGATTTGTTTTCAATTGGTTGTCAGATTTACATTCCCTACATCAAGTATTAGGTGGTATTTTCCTTAGTTGTCATTCATTTTAGGGAGTCTTTTTGTTTTTGATTTTGTCGATAGATTATGTTGATGTTTGTTTATTTATTTGTTGTTGTTTACGGATGTTAGGAATTTACAGTCAAGGGTGCAATGTGCTGACCTGGTTTGTGGCTCTATTTCTGAGTGATGGTGACTTTAGGCTTGCTACCATCCTATATCCCTATTCTTAGCTTGTTTTGGTCCTTTTCAGGCCTTTTTCCAGACCTAGAAGCATAAACTAGAGGATAGCCGCTTTATATGATGATAGATCCCTTATTCCTGGCTCTAATCCATCTATTGCCTATTGGCTTTGACATAATTATGTGTCCTTTCATCATCCTACCTATAGTAGAGGGTGGATCCTGTAGTTCTGACTTTATATTATCTATTTGTAGGGTTTGTGTATAGAGCTGAGTGTCTATTTCATCCTTTTTGGGCCTACAAGGCCCAGAACCAGAGAGACTCCATTTTGCTTTCTGCCTCTGCTGACTGAGGAGATTGCAGGGTAAAGGTGATGTTTATAGTTAATCCTGTTGTGTGCTAGGGGAAAACCAGCGGAGACTGGATCTTATCGAAAGAATGTGTTTGTCTCTTGGGCCCAGACGTAACATGCAGATGGCCACTGCGTTTGCGCGGAGAGCCTTGAAGCTGGCACAGGAATTCGGTGGGAGGTAGTTTCTGTTGGAAATTTCCATGAGGGGAGAGCATTCCATATTAGCGAAGTGCAGAAGAGGCGGAGTGTTCAGTTGGCTTTTGGAACAGTTCAGGTCAGTCGGTTCTTGGAATGGTAGAGTTCAGATGGTTGCTGGAGCTGGAGAGAGCAGTCAGATGAATCTTGGAATGAAGTTGGAACTGTCAGCTGGAGCTGCCAGTTTATCAGAATGTATTAAAGCAGTTGCCAGTCAGATGGAAAAGTTGGAGCTGCCAGTTGGAGCTATTGAAGCAGTTGGAGCCAGTGGATTGAAGCCTTGGTGCTAGAGGGAGAGAGAGCCCTGATTCCACCACAGAGAGAGAGAAAAACATTCCTTTCTTATAGGGTGAGGTATTCTAAACTAGTTTGCTTTACACTTAAACATTAATCTTGTCTTTTATTTCCTAGGCTAGATTCCCTACTGTATTGCTATATTGATTAATCCCTTTTCTTTCAGCGGTGTGCAGTCTGTTATAATCCATTTCCCTTTTTATGTGTTAGTAATAAAGCGTTCCATTATAATAAAGAGACCCCACAGATCTGTGTTTGTGTCTATTCCCCTTTACTTTTCAGGCTATGTCTAGATTGCTAGTTATTGTGATGTTATAATAATAAAGGAACCCCAGTTCTTAGTGAACAGCTGTGCAAGTGTTATTATTCATAATAAAGTTAACCTTTCTTCTAGTCAGATGCTGTTATGTGAACGGATGCATCTCCCGTCCATGTAAATGGTAACTGAGCAAGGGAGTAGAGGAGCACTTATATTGGTAAATAACCTTTGCATATTGTAATTTGGCCATTCTTGTGTACCACATAAAATATAACAATTGTATATGAGACATCCCCAGTAGATATTATATGTATGAGAGAAACTTCCCAATTGTGATCAATGTGTATACCCACAAGATTGTGGCTTGAGAGAGCACTGATTGTGGTCAGTGTGTAATGAGATCGCCACTAGGGAAAGTGACGTTAATGAGAGCATTGACTGTGGTCAATGTGTATACCCACAAGATTGTAGCTTGCGTGAGCACTGATTGTGATCAGTGTGTAATGGTAAGTTATCGGAACTGCCCCCTTCACTGTCAGTAGGAGGGTAGCATAGTCTGGGTCTGAGTTGCCGCAAGACTATAAGGTATGAGTGTGGTGTAGAGCATAGAAGTCCTTAGTAATCAGTGAGTATTTCTAGTAATCCCTATAGATTTAGTGGTGTTTTTGATGATATGAGCTTGTATATTGCTAATTCCCCATCCTCAGGTAGGTACCCAGGTGCCTTTTGTAAGTAGGTCCTGAGGAGGGAGGTGGTTACGTTTCGGCTGGGTTTGATGGTGTTTTGTGAGCTGATTCTACCTGGTCCAAAAATCCGGTCGTTACAACCACTCAGCCAGGGAAGGGAGGGAGGAGCGGGATGCCGTACTCCCCCTGTTTTCTTCTTTTAGTTTAATCGTGGCGCGACAGGCACTTTGCATTAAGAGAGTTATAGGCAGTTTCGAGCCCAGAGTGCAGGGAAGCAGTGAGTGGGTAGTTGGTTGGGGTATTGTATTGTTGTTTGATTGTGTTGAATTAACGAGGTATCATTGATCCATCGCAGGGAATGGTTGGAAACACGTAGGTCCTGATGAGTACACAATGGGATAAGAGCATTAAATTTATGAGCTAGAACATTAATGGTCTGGGGGACAAAGTTAAAAGGTGTGTGGTACTACAACATATCAGGCGACATGCCCCGGACGTGGTATTGTTCCAAGAAACACATTTGGTGGGTAACACTTGCAGAGCTCTAAATAGTTGAGGATACAAGCTGGTAGTGCACTCTGGCTTCACCACAGGCTCAAGGGGAGCTGGAATATTGCTGAGAAACTCCTTCCCAATGACAGCAAATTCCACATGGGCTGATGCTTGGGGAAGATACATAGGAATCACGGGACAATGGTAGGGGAATACGTTGACCCTTATGTCGGTGTATGTCCCACCCGGCCTCCAGGGGCTTGCATTCAAAGACCTGGGTTCTATCTTATTACCAGTACCAGACAGTCTCCTGATTGTGGAAGGTTATCTCAATTCAGTAGTCTCAGGCACATTGGACAGACCCCCTCCACGAGAATTAAGCCCTTAGAATCACTTGGATGCCAGACTTCTTAGATACTCTGGGATTGATCGATACCTGGTGGGCTTTTCACCCTAACAATATCCAGCACACCTACCACTTAGGGGCCCGCAATAGCCTGTTGCGATTTGATTTCTTACTCGTTCCAGCACCCCATGTCACACACGTTCAGGAAATAAGATACATGGTGCAGGAAATTTCTGACCACTCCCCGATATGGGCCAGTTTGATATCAGCCAACACAGAGTAGGTAGAATCGCTCCCTATAACCACTGGCACCTCCATACCCCGGAAGTCAGTTAAGCGCTGCACGAGGCAAATGGGTTCTATTTCCAGGATCACGAGGGATCGGTACACTCCCACAAGACATTGTAGGAAGCATTTAAAACTGTAATAAGGGGACAAGCGCTCTCCTGTATAGTCGAGGTGCGGAAAGAGAGGTTGAAAGAGGAAGTTGCTGCAGAAGATTAAATCCTCCGGCCAGAGGAATCGCTTGAGGGGGAGATAACACCTGATAAACTCAATTTTCTACAACTGAAGTAAGACAGTTACAAGGCAACAGTGACCGTAAGAGCCAAGGCACTGGGAAGGGAGATGCAGTGCAGAATATATGTTATTGGGGACAAGGTGGGGAAGTTAATTGCATGGCTAGATAAGAAAGAACTTGCGAGTAGACTTGTACCTGATTTGACTGGCAGTGCAGGCATTTGAGGCTCACTATAGGGAAATGTATCGCTCGCAGACGGCGTGCACGATAAGTGATTCTCACGGTCTGCTTGAAGATATCTCCCTCCCATCCCTTTTGACTGATGGCTTAAAATTGTTAGAAGGTGATCTCACTAACGACGAGATAGCCCAAGCAATTAGAAGCCTCAGGTCAGGGAAGGCCTTAGGCCCGAATGGCCTACCGATCGAGCTCTACAAATTCAGACCAGATAGACTTGCCCTGTACATAGGTGCGATATTTTAGGATAGTAAGGAACAGGGTGTGCTTCTGCGAGACCAGAGGATTGCGACGCTGGTCACAATACATAAGGAGAAGACAGACTGTGCCTCATATAGGCCAATCTCCTTACTGAACGCATAATGCAAGACCTTAGCCAAACTCCTTGCTACCCGACCAGTTAAAGTGATAAGTGGATTGGTTCACCTAGACCAATCGGGCTTCATGCCTCAGCGTAACACCGCATTAAACCTGTGCACAGTACACAGAGTGATGGGAAGGGCAGCCACTATTCGGGAGGCGGTGATAATTTTATCACTAGATGCCACAATGGCATTTGACACGGTCGAATGGCCATACCTTTTTGCAGTCCTCGCAAAAATGGGATTCGAACCACGCTTCATAAAATGGGTCAAGCTTCTCTACTCGGAACCCTTAGCCCAAGTGGCCGTCAAAAACAAACAGTCAGAAGTATTCACACTGGGTAGAGGGACCCGTCAGGGCTGCCCACTCTCCCCCCTCCTGTTAGCACCAGCGTTGGAGCCAATGGCATGGTGAATTCGTAGGGATCCAGTGATACGTGGACTGTGATGGGCAGAAACCTGGGAAGATCGTATCTCATTGTATACGGACTCAGGCGCGTACTCCTCTCAAGATGGCGGCCATGAGTTTATTTGAATATACATGATGGTCGTACAATTTGCTTTAGTAATGAACTTTGTAAAATTGGACTTATATTATAATTAATTTTGAGCTGTAGTAATTTATTTTTAAGCGTTGAGTACTTGGAAAAATATTGCTTTGATGGAGATTTAAAATGAAGGATTTGAAGAAGGGTGCTCACCATTTCAAGATAGTGGCTACTGTAGACAATTGCAATTATGGGATAGTATCTCCATTGATATTGTGGGGCCAAGATTGGGCTTGACTTAGATGCCAAAATATATTATCCCAAGAGGGAAGACATTACAATAGCTTAGGATAAGTACCACAAATACAAAAGGTGCTTACTGTCTAGAGGACTTTCTCTTGTACTTTATTTGAATACAGGATTGTGGCCCACACTAAGGCAGAATTCTGACGACATTGGAGACACTATTGCAAATGGACATGCCTTATTTTCCTTGGTGAAATGTTCACACTAATAAGGTGTGGCTATTCACTTGGGTGATAGAGAGGTACTTACATACTGGGGCACACATGATTTGTAAATATTTTACACATACTTGTAACAGATGTATACTTGGCAGTTAGTACTTGGAGTTTTGTTGTATCACCATGACTAAGTGACTTGTAACCCCTCCCACCCCTAAAGACCACACACATAACCTCTGCATCTTACTGGAATCTACACTCACAATAAACCGCCAAATCAATGCAGTGATTTCATCCTGCTTACACACGCTCTACCTGCTTCAAAAGACATTCTGATGGATCCCCACAAAATCCAGATTCAGATGGATCCACTCAGAATTCAGAAAGATGGTCACCTACACACTCATCACCAGCAAACTTGACTATGGCAATGCACTCTAGGGCAATGTCTCCCAGAAACAGCTCAGGAACTACAGAATGTCTAAAATGCCACAGCCACACTGGTCCTCGACATCCCTCACCACAGCCACATGACACACCTCGGTTAACCCCACTGGTTCCCAATAAACAAGAGAATCGCCTTCAAGCTCTTCACACACCCCTACAAGGCTCTCTACGACGTAGGATCAGAATATCTGAGCCACCGCCTCGCTTTCCACACACCCACCAGACAACCCCCCTCAGCCGAACTTGCCCTGGCCTCACTCCCACAAATCCTCCAGACCAGAAATGGAGGAAGATCCTTCTCTGGAGTCCTACCTCACCGCCAAGACCTGGAACACCTTGCACCTCCACCTCAGGCAATCTGCATCATTCACCCAACCAGGACCTCAAAACCTGGCTCTTCTTCTACTAAACCTCCACACCCAGACGGATCAGGAGCCCCCCCATGCCTTGAGACCCTCACGGGGAAGTAGCTGCGATATACAAACCATTGATTGATTGATTGACTGAATAAGTGTGTAAATATGTTACGTTTGCTTATCTGATGTATGAAGCAATGGGTCACAATATTTGATTGAAATCTGGGCACCAACAACTGTGAGCATGTGTGGCCACCCTCTCATAATATGATTTATTTGACAGTATGAAGCCACTAAAGCTATATGTTGGTCATAAAAGGAAATATATTTTGTTCTGGGCTTTTCCAGACAAACTAAAGATTACTTTTGGTGCCTGACGATACACAGAATATGTAATCAGTGGCTTTAGTTAAGATTATGGTAGTTTGTTCTAATATGCATTTGGGAAAATGCACAGGATTTGGGGGATATCACTTCACATGAAGTGAGCTTATCGACTTACATTATAACTGGTAATATTATATCACCTTTTGCACCTTTCACTTCTGCATGTTTGTTAGAAATATTCTTAATAGCTGATTCTACCAAGGGGTGTCTTTGCACATATTTGAGGTTGTCTGATTTTCATGTGTTACAGTTTGGTCTAAAATTGGTCATGTATATGGTTCTTGTGTATGTACTTTCTCAGGATTTACTTTCTAAACTTTATATGGTTACACAGCTAAGCATATTGAAAGATGATGGCAGATTTTATAACATGTAGGAATATTTATTGCAAATGTTGTATCTGTCCCTTACCCTTGAGAAAGACATGGTGGATGTGCTGGCTGAAACACGTGTTGGCTATTTTGGAAACGATTATGTGAAATTGAAACCAAATAAAAATAAAGACTTGTTCCGGTGGAGCTGAATAACGAATTTGATATTTGGTATGGACTATCGTGGTGTTCTCTGATTGTACTCACAAAATGTTTAATAAAACATATATATTTACCAGCCGGATTGGGTATCTGCTCTAACCTGCCCTTCAGAAGTGTTTAAAATCCCTCGGCATTACTCACATGTTTGGACAACTCCAACGATAAACAATACTCCTGAGTTAACCAAATTAGTGTACAGCTAACAAAGGAAGAACATATGCTCCTACATATCTGTTCCTTCTATCTGCATAATAATGGCTCCAGTGCCATACAGGAAAAATGTAACCCACCCCTTTCAAGGTATGAATGAAATTCTTTCCCTTTTTGTTCTGCTCCTTAGACACATTACATTCCATGAAAACAGTGTGTGCTATGGCTCATTCACATCTCCTATAATTGTTGGAGCAGCGACAAGATACGTTCTTTAGTGCGCTCAACACCACCCATGCTGCTATTCCACAGCCCTTCCTGTGCATGCATTTGTACAGTGGAATCAAAGAAGAAGCAATCCCAAAGTAAACTCCCCACAGAGGCAAGCGGTACTTCACTTTCACTTATAGTATCTATCGAAATGAACCAATACATCCTGTGTTTAGGCCCCAGAAGAGGTGACAGGGGATTAGGCCAGCATACCCCATATATATGACCCCGAAAACTCCACAACCATTTATGACTTATTAATAGTAAAAGCCATAGTGGCTCATCTACATTATTGCCCTCCATCCACCTATTCACCACTATTGTCAACCATCCCACCAATCCAGAGTACCCCTCTGCAAGGTATACAAACCATGACAACTTATTATGCACTTTCACTACTACAACATGTCCAGGAGGTATCGTCTGTCACCAGCGGACTGTGTCGTTGACATAGTGCCCACACGGTCATCCACTCCCCCCCTGCATTTTATACACTTGCCCATATAATGATTACACAGGACACATTGTTATGGGTAAGAACTGCTGCAGGTTTATTTTCATACACCAAAAAGTATGACGTTTTTGTGGGTTATTTTACGGGCGATCCTAGGCAGGCAGCCCCTCGCTGCCCCGCCCGCCTTATGAGCCATCCGGCACGGTGGGTCGATGCCCGGACAGTGCAGACTTTGCTGATCCCTTTACGGATCACGTGATCATGTCTTATACTCCTGCCTCCTGTTTCAGGGCGGAGCGTGGTGTGGCACACCCTCGGTTGGTAAGGCCCCCCCCAACCGCCCGAAGGACTAACGGGGCGCCGTCGCGGTTTTCCCGGAACCTCCCTGCGGCTCCAGGTCTTTGGCTCAGGCACCCTTACTGTGCCAGGCAGAGGTACCCTTACTGTACCCGTCTGCCGCAGAGGTACCCTTACTGTACCAGTCTGCCTCCAGATCACCCTGTAACTCCGCCACAGCTCTGGCGGAGGCTACCGTCGATGACAGAGCCCCCCACCTCAGAGTTCCCTACTACATCTCGCAGCTTCTAGTGCCTCCCGCACGTCAAGGAGAAACATATCCTTCCTGACTTTGCCACCTTTACCAGACACTTTCATAGTTATGTTCACGTTATCCTTGGCACCCGACAGTGGGATCACCATAGGAATGAAGGAATAATGCGTGGTGTCCCCGTAAGTCGAGGCACATTTCGTGGGGTGCAAACCTACCGATGGCCGGACCCTGTTATACACCTATGACCCTGGTTACTTATACCAGTGCTGGTATCGACTACTATATAGCGGGTCACATGTCTAGCTATAGGCTTCCTGGATTCGCTGGGGACCCGTCATGTCCCTGCTATCAGCCCTAGCCCGTCCCATAAGACACCTAAGCGCCTGCTATCCCCCAATGCTTGATGATAGGGTAAAGGGCCAAGCCCCCCGTCAATGTTCCTAACCTTCATCTAGCTACTAAAGGCATGAATGGATCCATTGATTGGTCTGTATATTTATTTATTTACCCCCAGTGATAATTCAATACGTTTAGATGTAATGAATGTATGCAATATAGTCAAACTTTAACTCTGGCCTGGGTGTAATACTCATCGGGCCATGAAAATTTACTGCAAATGGTAATTCTGGCACAATAAGGGCCAGTGCAATACCCACCGTTTTTCAAACGCCGCTCCTAAAAAGCTATGTAAGGATGCAACATTGCATCATTAAACGTTGACTCTTTTCTCGTGCATAACCGCAAGGAGGTGGAAGTACCTTTATCATAATAAGTACACAAAAGCAGCCAATAGTTAATGTTGACCAATGTGTGACTTTTTCATAATCTGGCAATCAAGGATGTCCCAGATGCCACCCCTCCCCACTCTGCTCCACAACCTCATAGTGGGATCATCTGGCCACCGGCTATCCAGTAGCCTCTCATTCTGCCCCTTTGACTCCTCCACACGACTACCTTCACCTCAACCTTTGCACCCTCTTCGCATCCCTGGGGAATCAAAGGCTAGTGCAGGGCCCTGCAACCCCTACAGTGCAGGACCCCCCACCGCTTTCAGAGGGCCTCACTTCCACCCTAAGCCTTAAAATATCACTGAGGTAATGATTGGCAGGGACCCCTCGTAAAATTCTGCCAGAGAAACAAAAGACTTGTGTTACGCCACTGGCTCTAATGCACCCCCCTTTCTAATAATGTTTATTGATCCACTTCTTTGTAGTCAGCTTCATTCTATATCTAAGTCACATAAGTATTTAAGGGGTTGCGAGTCCTTTGCTACAGATATTGGCTTTTAACCTCAAATCATAGTTGTCTGTAGGCTTACAATTAATGTTTGTTATGCCGGGTATTGCCTGTATTTCAGAATTTCGCGTTATGTGAAGTGTGGAGAATTTTTGTCATTTTAAATAATGCAAAACTTTCCATGATTTTTGCTCACCTGCGGCTCATGTTAGTGGAAAAGAAAACGCCTCATTTGAAAGACATTTTCTGTTGGTATGGGGTATTTACTCCTCAAACCTTTCTCATGCCCAAATAATTTTCCTGTGTGAGTTTTACACGCAAAGAGAAAGCAGCTCGAAATGCAAAGTGTATTTCACGTAATATATGTTCATTTTGGGAACGTCATGCGTATTTCGCAAAAACCCGTCATATTTTGCACACCTCTAGTTATCGGGTTTCTTTGCAAACACGATAGCAAATATATACTGCGACGCCCAGAGTGCATTAGATTGTCATAAACCCAGGACTGGAAAGGGCGTCCGTGATGACCTTGAGTGAATGAACAACATGTCGCTGACATTCACAACCAAATTTAAAGCTTTTGGTACAATTTCATCTGAGGTTATCCGGGGTCACTATTGGCAAATCAGAGTCATCAAATTCCCCATGGTCATTGCCAGTTCAAAGTTATTCTGCCAGAATTTTTATTTCAAAATCACACAAGGTCCTACTGACTTGTGGAGTTCAGAACATCTTTATTTGCATCATTTATTTGCTCCCCCATAGTCAGCCTGGACAGGCGTTGTCTTTTGTCTTTGTGCTTCATTATGGGCGTCAGCATCCTTCAGGGCTTTGATTTTAAGGGTTGCCTACCATTATCTGATGTCTGCTAGTCCTGTAAAATCTCAGGACCTGTGCTGTAGAAGGCCTTGTGCGTGTGGCATAGGAGTTTGAAGCCAGTTCTTTTCCACATTGGTAGCCTATGTAAGGATGACAAATATGCAAAAGCAGACCCAAATCTGACCATGTTATATATGGCCGAGATACCCGCCACCCCCTCTCAACACAATCCCCAAAATGAGGGAAACCGGAAACAGTTCTTGAAGTTTTTGGAAGTGGGATGGAGTGACCATCCCGGCCGTATTTATTAAGACAAAATTAAAAACATTAAACGTTTCATGTTATGTACAATTTCATTACCATATTGCGATGTTTGGCTAACCTTAACAGATTCTCTAATACAGAGGTTCTCCTAGCCGAACTAGCATCCTACAAAACATTTCTTGACATATTGAAATTGTACATCCTAACGTTTAAGGGCCAACGGCAAGGTCATAACCGGTGTCAAGATCCCTAACCAGACTTACCCCTCCCACTTGGGATGGGCGACAGCACGGAGGCGTACCTCAAGTGCAACTACTACCAATTTCCCTTGACTTGACGGGGGCACCTAAAGACTCGACGCCAGTTAAAGGTCGTTCGAATACTCGTGTGAGGTATCTAGAAGGTATCGTAGACCTTATCCCAACCCCACACAACTTACCGCATCTGCCGTCGCAGATGTCACTGGCCCCGGGAAATTCCCCAGGAGGGGGCTGTAACCCCTCCTACAAAGGAAGGGGCCTTGACCGCCTTTCCTTTACTTCCGGCGACCCATCCTTAGAAGGGACCGCCTCCCCATTGAGGGGCCAATGGCCACCTCTCCCGAGCGCTCCCATCCGTGTTGGGTGACGCCCACTCATAGGGATCTACTAATTAGTGCTCACCGATCATGACCTTACCGCCTACCAAAATAAATACGACAGTGCTAACTAAACCTAAGAATATATTGGCCACTATGACCGAAAGAGCATGCATACAAATTCAACACTAAGTCTGAATCTCTTTAATGGCAAAACGTACTCAAACCGACCATTCTTTATTAAACTCAACATCAACATGACACTACAACCTGTAAACGAAACAGAAGCAAAATTAATCAACTTTATTACAAACAACTGGCTGTCTTCAGGGGCTGGTGGGTGGGTCACAATTGGCTCTTCGTTCTGTCCCGAGCTCACGTGCAGCGAGGAGGTGCAGCTTCAGAGCACAAGAACAAGAGGATGTCTTCTGGTCTTGCGTCCCTTTTTATCCATCTTCAGGACGGGCGTATACCCGCCCCTGCCTGCCCCGAGGGCGTGGCTGGCTGCGTCAGTGTCTAGGCCAGCCCACTCTAGGGCGGGAACGGGCGCGCCCCAGCTACGCCGCTTCGGGCATACCAGCCGAGACGCGCCTCCCGCCCAAAAATGGCTTCCCGGGGGGATCGAGGCACTCTGCCATACGTTCGGGGGGACCGAGTTGGTCGCCCCTTTCCATATGGCCGAGATACCCGCCACCCCCTCTCAACACAATCCCCAAAATGAGGGAAACCGGAAACAGTTCTTGAAGTTTTTGGAAGTGGGATGGAGTGACCATCCCGGCCGTATTTATTAAGACAAAATTAAAAACATTAAACGTTTCATGTTATGTACAATTTCATTACCATATTGCGATGTTTGGCTAACCTTAACAGATTCTCTAATACAGAGGTTCTCCTAGCCGAACTAGCATCCTACAAAACATTTCTTGACATATTGAAATTGTACATCCTAACGTTTAAGGGCCAACGGCAAGGTCATAACCGGTGTCAAGATCCCTAACCAGACTTACCCCTCCCACTTGGGATGGGCGACAGCACGGAGGCGTACCTCAAGTGCAACTACTACCAATTTCCCTTGACTTGACGGGGGCACCTAAAGACTCGACGCCAGTTAAAGGTCGTTCGAATACTCGTGTGAGGTATCTAGAAGGTATCGTAGACCTTATCCCAACCCCACACAACTTACCGCATCTGCCGTCGCAGATGTCACTGGCCCCGGGAAATTCCCCAGGAGGGGGCTGTAACCCCTCCTACAAAGGAAGGGGCCTTGACCGCCTTTCCTTTACTTCCGGCGACCCATCCTTAGAAGGGACCGCCTCCCCATTGAGGGGCCAATGGCCACCTCTCCCGAGCGCTCCCATCCGTGTTGGGTGACGCCCACTCATAGGGATCTACTAATTAGTGCTCACCGATCATGACCTTACCGCCACAGGCCCGGATAGTTGACCGGCTATCCGGGCCCCCCACAAAAGTCCTACCTAAAGGTCATGTTTCAACGTTTTCAACCATGCTAAGAAGTCTCCTATGAGTAACTCATTTCCCACCCGAGACAAATGCACACCATCCCCTAAATACATACTGTCATCATTAATACAACCATGCGAGATAGAATGCAATGTCTTGGAACGGAACAACCTACTCACTTTGTTATTCAGTTTTCTAACAGAATGGTTCAAAGCACGAATCGAAACAGCCCCCCGCCACACTTTTCGTGGGATCATATGAGACCACGCAATTATGCACCCCGGAACTTTCCTCGCCAACCAACTCACAGTGGAAAGCATTGCCTCTAGGAGAAGTCGTCTACCGGTGGTGACCAAATCATTGCCCCCTAAATGTACTATGACTATAGACGGCGGTGACCTCGTCCGCCCTAACAAACCCTCAAAGAATGCCTGAAACTGGTCAATACAGAGACCGCCCCTTCCGTAGAAGGACATTCTGTACCCGTATTCCCCAGCTACGTGAATCATGTCACCTGCTTCGAATACGTCTGCGGCACGCCTCACGTATGAGTGGCCCACGACCCACACCTCTTTTCTCACAGCCGGTGATGTCTGACCGCTGGCCTGGTGTTGGGTCGACTGCATAGTCTGCCCCACCTCTAAGGCTTGCGTAACTGAAAACCAAACAAAAGACAAGAAGCGTGAGTACATTATTACAGCTTCACAACATGTGCAACCGCACATACCTCTTATAACAATTGGAGGACCAACGCCCCACTCTTTTTACTTGTTCCACATTAAGACCCCTGGCTGTAGCTTCAGTGGCAGCCCCTATCCGAAAGGAATGGGTCCCAAACTCGCCCGGGTCCAAGCCCGCTGCGGTAATTGACATCGCAAGCACCCGCTGAAACTGAAATTTCGTCAGTGGGGTGGCGTCCGCGTGTCTCAACAATGTCCCTCCCCATGATGCCACCCTTCGTGCTAGGTAGTCCTCTAAACACTTTACCGGACACATGGAGGACCCTGGAATCCTGCGAATGACTATGCAGTCCCCTATCCCATCTTGATCGGTTTTGGACCTGACAAAGGATACAGTCATCGTCTCACCCCTGATCTGAACGTGTTCCCGGCACAAACCCCCCACCATATCCTGTTTGTTCCTTGCCACCAGCTCACTTATCCTCATCGCCCCGTGAAATGCAAGCGTAAAAGCAGCTCGGAACAAACAGGCCTCGAACTGAGACGAGCATGTGGCGGGGAGTGTGGCCAGCAACTGGGACAACCTATCCAGACCTATCGGGCGCCTCTCGTCTACTCTGCGACCCTCAAGGCGTTGCCACCCACGCAGCGCTTTCTGTACCACAAAAGACGCTGTCGGGTCCTGGATATTATGAGCCCTGGCAACAAAGGAAATGGCAGCACGATGCCTCTGGGCTGTAGCCACCGACTTCCCAGCCCTACGCAAAGACATCAGAAAATGTACTACCCAATCCTCATGCCCCCAAAGCCCCCCTCTCTCAGTCCCCAAAAAGGCTAAATAGGCCCGAAACGCCCCTTCATATGCCTTCCTCGTCCTTGGTGCTAGACTCTCTCCCACGAGGTAACGAAGTTCGGGGCACCGAGAGACCAAAGAGCTTCGGGAAAGGGTGCCGGCTCTGGGTCCGCTGAGGGAAGGAAACCCGAGAAAGCCTGCATTTGAAAACGAGACAGTGCATCAGCCGCCTGATTCATCACCCCTGGGACATGTTTCGCTCTGAATACCACGTTCAGTTGCATACACACTAAAACAATTTCTTTAAGCAGCCTTAAAATCATTTTACAACGTGCTGCCTGACTATTGATGCATTCTACAACGGTCATATTGTCAGACCAAAATATGACAGAGTGATTTTTGAATCCATCGGGCCAGGTTCTGAGGGCCACCAAAATGGGAAACAGTTCAAGGAAAGCAATATTACTCGTCAGCCCCTCTTCATGCCACCATGTTGGCCACCTTTGTGCCGACCATTTTGTGCCGAAGATGGCGCCAAAGCCCATGCTTCCCGCTGAATCCGTCCATAGACCGAGCTCTTCAGAGGACAAGGCTGGTTTGTTCCAGACGACTCGACCATTGAAATCCGCCAAAAATGCTAACCAAATACGCATGTCTTGGCGGACCTCAGCCGATAGTCTCGTGCGATGATGACCCTCCTTTAAGCCGACCATCGCCTGGGCAATTGAACGGGAAAAGGAAGGGCCATTGGGATCACCCTCAGGGCAAAATTCAACTTCCCCACCAATTGCTGCAATTGATGCAGCGTAACCTTAGATGCATTTATACACATTTGCAGGGCTGCCCTGAATTTCGACAGTTTGGCAGCTGGTAAACGAAAACAACCCTCACTAGAGTCCAACTCGATCCCCAGAAACTCGAGGCAAGTCGTGGGACCCACAGTTTTACCTGGTGCCAATGGCACGCCAAATCGATCCATTAATACACAAAATTCAGTCAAGGCCCGGGCACATTCGTCCTCCCCAGTGGCCCCAAGGAACAGAAAGTCATCAAGGTAATGCATCACATTTCGAAAACCCGTTTCCTTCGTGTAGACCCATTGTAGAAAACTACTGAATTTCTCGAAATATGCACAAGATATAGAGCACCCCATCGGCATACACCTATCCATGTAATACGAACCTTGAAACATGAATCCCAGAAGACGCTGGTCGTCCGGGTGTACCGGGAGCAAACGGAACGCTGACTCGATATCTGATTTCGCCATCAGCGTCCCGGGCCCCAGGCGATTTAAAATGGCTACGGCCTCATCGAATGATGCGTACCGTACCGAACATACCTCTGGATCAATTGCATCGTTCACAGAAAGTCCATGAGGAGCTGATAAATTGTGGATCAATCGAAACTCACCTGGGTCCTTCTTGGGGACCACCCCTAAAGGAGAACAGACAAAATTCTGTACCGGGGGAACACTAAACGGGCCGGCAACCCGACCTCGGATAACCTCTTTCCGGATCTTATCCTGCACTACAGTCGTATGCTGCAAGACGGAAAGTTGATTTTTGCACGTCCCGACACCCTGAAAGTCCCCCACCGGGATGCGGAAACCATATGAAAAACCGTTCCGCAGCACCCCAGCAGAAGTACGATCTGGGTATTCGCTGAGCCAGGGAATCATCGCCAAGGTATCAATCGGGGTTGGTAAAGGCGCCCCTCGGACTACATTAGACCTGTTTGGCGCCTCCTCTACCCCCATTCTCACCCGTTCTGGCTCTGCACGAGGACTCAGGATGGGGTGCCCCGCAACCACTACATTCGTGCTTGAACTTACACGATCCCGGGGGCCTAGTACATTTACCTTTGTTGAAATTGAAACAGAAACCCCTCTTCCCTGTATTGCCGGCGGGTCTCGGATAATCGTCGGTACCCGTACCTGACCGAAAGGGCGTCCCCCCATATTGGCGGGAGGACTCACCAACAGTACTCCCCACCAACGGCATTCTCAACATTCCTGACTCTTTCATTTTATCCCATGTCAAAGAATCATAACAGTCCCAGGTTAAACTTTTGTTATGCTCCATCGCTTTCCTGAAAAGGTTGTCATAACAGAACCATTGGTTACCTTGGTGCGATGTCGAGTACCCCATAATTCGTGACTGATATACTGGAAACTCAGGGAGCAATTCGGGCCTACGTTCCCCCAAAATTGACGTAAAAATTCCCCATGCATTGCCCCAGTTGCCAATATTTTCATTCACTTTAAAGGCGGCCATTTTTGCGCGCCAAACACTCGGATGCATCAGATCCTTTTGACCCTTAACAGTTTCAACTTCATAATGATCAACAAGCAAGGAGAAAATGTTTACATATTCCCCCGCCCAAATCTTCTCCTTTATTGCCAAAGGAACATGTTGCCCCAATTTTTCTCTACGAGAGAAAAGAGAGGGTGTTGACTCATCCCTAGCGATCGGCAATGGCCGCTTACCTGCACCGGACGCTGCTTCCGCCACTCGTGGCTTGTCTATCACCGCAGCCGGCGCGGGTACCTTGGCTGCATCACGTTTCTCGCGCAACTGTTTCATCAATGCTTGCGCTTCGGCAGCCGTGGCGCCCTCGCTACTGTCGCCCAACCACGCTGCTAGCTGTGCCGCCAACTCGGGAGGCATATCCTCAGTGGATGTCGGGGTGACTACGACGGGAATCGGATTCCCTTCCTCCGGTACCGGGGCCGGTACCGGGGCTGGCGCCTCGAGCGGGGAACAGGGAACCGGGACGTCTCCCCCGGCTGGCCCCCTTCTCGGCCTCTTTGGCTTCCCTCCAGCCGATGGACGCCCCGATCCCTCCTCCCCGTCTCGCTCCGCCAACCGCTTCTTTATTTCGGACATCTCCTTCATGAGGACTCGAACCATCTGGTCGGTCGTCATTCTCTTCGCGCCTTTCTTGGGCATCTTTCCAACGAAGTATCTAGAAGACAAAAAGAAAGATCAAAACGCTCAAAATTGGCTCTTCGTTCTGTCCCGAGCTCACGTGCAGCGAGGAGGTGCAGCTTCAGAGCACAAGAACAAGAGGATGTCTTCTGGTCTTGCGTCCCTTTTTATCCGTCTTCAGGGCGGGCGTATACCCGCCCCTGCCTGCCCCGAGGGCGTGGCTGGCTGCGTCAGTGTCTAGGCCAGCCCACTCTAGGGCGGGAACGGGCGCGCCCCAGCTACGCCGCTTCGGGCATACCAGCCGAGACGCGCCTCCCGCCCAAAAATGGCTTCCCGGGGGGATCGAGGCACTCTGCCATACGTTCGGGGGGACCGAGTTGGTCGCCCCTTTCCAAATTTGCTTGGCGGCGGCAATCTGAATCACCTGCAGTCTCGTGAATAGGCAATCTGCCGTGCCCACAAATAGGTAGTTCATACGGATTGTCATCTGAGCACCGACTATGGTTCTTTGCCAGGCCATTGGTACCCACTTCAACAACCTTCTCAACAATTTAAGAATGCCGAAACATTTACCTCAGGTGACTTTGACATGTTCTTGCATTGAAAGAGAATGATCAATAATGATCCTAAGATTTTTTGCTGATTTCATTGGAGAAGGCATGTACCGCAGTGAGTCTGACTACCAAGAGCAAGATCTCAGTTCTGTCTGCATTTACTTTTAGATAATGAGCGGTCATCCATCCTGCCACTTCAGTGAGGCACTTATGTAGATTGCCTTGTATTTTATCTTGTTTCTCCATCAAAGAAATAATCAACTGTGTATCATCCGTGTAAGATCAGATATTAAAGTCCCATTTCCTCACAATGTTAGCCAGTAGAGCCACATAAAAGTTAAAACGAGTTGGGCACAAAGAAGAGCCTTGTGGAACTCCACATTCGGATTTGTGAGAACCGGATCCCAGCTGAACTTTGTAGGTTTTATTCTTTAAAAAATATAAAAAAGCATGTTAATCAGCATACTGTGTGAGGCAGTATTACTTGCTGCTGTTCATCTGGTAGGATCAGGTCAGTGCCATTATCCTGATCAACTACTAATCTAATGTCATCCATTACAGCTAAAGGCAAGTAAATGGAAAGATTGGAGGTATTGGTTCCATGTTTTTTTCCTAGGAAAAAAGAGTGTGACTTCTTTCCAAATCTCTGGATTAGTTGCTTCTGCAAGGGATTGGTTCCAAATGTGAGTAAAATAGGGGCATAGTGTAGAGACTAACAGACAGCAAATAATATGTGGACAGGAATCCAGAGGAGAATCGGATTTTACCTTCATCATCAGCTTTAAGATTTGTTCTTCTGTGAATGACTCAAAGCCTCCCAGAAGGATGGTGGAATCTGGGTGGCGGCCCATAGATAACCAAGGAGATTCCTCTAGAGATGGCTGGGCCTCGAAAGATGAATATATCTTTTTACTTTTATCAGGAAGTCATTTCCGATTGTTTCACAGTGAGCTTCAGTTGGGAGATTTGTTTGAGATAAAAAAAAAAAGTCGGCTGAGCAATTTCCTGCACAATTTTAAATAATTCTTTGTCAGAGCTTCTGTTTTCCGCTATTATTTTAATAAAATATCTCTTCTAGGTCTCCTAAGAACTTGATGATACTTTTTCAGTTCTTCTTTATATTTTCGATGATCTGTTTAATTTCTCAAAAACCTCTGCTTTTGTTTGAGGCTTTTGCATATCCTTTTAGTTAATCTGAGTTATTATTCAGAAGGCTGGATTCTAAAGTATATATTAAAATTCAAAAGAGGACATTTATCTAATCAACTCAAATCACTGAATTTAAAGATTCAATTTGTTTCAGGATAGGTTTCTCCTTATCATTCAGGGGAAGAAAGAAATGATTAGAGAATGTTTCCTTAGGTATGCGACTCCAGGGTCCATTCGTGACTGAAGAGGGTTCCACGGAGTTATTCTTATCATTAGGGAGTGTAACCGAGAATGTAATTAGAAGATGGGCTGTCAAAGTTAGTGGAATGGTATTCACAATCTTTAACAGTTTCAATATTGGAAAATAGAAGATCTAATGTATGGCCTCCTCTGTGCACAGGACCAATAATCCATTGTTTGAGTTTGAGTATGCTCATCATTCTCCAATTGTTTACATACCTCATCCTCATCTTTCTTTTCGAAGTGTATGTTAAAACCTCCAATAACTAAATAATGATCATGCTTTACACTTAATGAGGTTAATTGTGCAAGAAGGTCATTGGTCAGATTGGGGTCATGACCAGGAGGTCTGTAAAGAACAGTGACTCCAAACAACTGTCGTTCTTTGTGGGTAAGCTGGAAGGCTAAGAATTTCCAACCCTTAGACAGGGACTTAAGTTACACCGAGCATGTAAGTGACTACCCCCTCCTGGGTGGTCATTCCTATCACAGCTCAAAATCATATATACTATAGGTATCGCCGCTGAAATTCCTGGTAGTGTGGATACCTTCTTAAGCCAGGTTTCAGTAATAAATACTAGATCTGGTTAGAGTCTGAGATCAAGTCCCAGATATCAATTCAATGTTTCGGCAAGGACCTGACATTAAAATACAAACAATTTAAAGTAGTAATATGCAAGAAAAGAAGGGTCAAGACAATTGGATCCCGCATTTGCCAACAAGAAGTTAGGCAAAATTCAAATGTTACTGATGGTGTAATGAACCCAGAGTAAAAACGCTTCTAGACTCCTAATTGAAAAACTATTTCCAAGACAAAATAAAATATTGGTGGTTCAGCACCCGCAGTTGGTGGAAATGTATAATAATATGCTTTTACTACCCACATAAGTAAATACAATCCCCAGCACACGTCTTCAAGTTTAGAAAAAGCAAAAGTGATATGTGATAGTGCATGCAATTCAGAAACACAGTAGTCGTAATCCTTTCTTTATTCTTTTCCTTTTTTTCCCCGTTAGTCAAAGAGTTCTTAACCTGGGAAATTGTCCCGTGACCTTTTCAAGGCTAAGTAAATAAACAGAGAAAAAATAGTCAATGTCACACCTTACAGAAACTGGCGTACTTTTGACACCTCCAAACATTTCACCGTGACTGAGTATAGTTCCAATCTCAGATTGGGAACATATAAGTGAAACATGCACATTGTGGATGCGGAAAATAATAAAGAAAGGAAGGATTATAACTACTGTGTTTATAAATTGCATGCAGTATCACATTTCACAGACGTGGGCTGGGGATTGTATTTACTTGTCTTGTTGTGTTGGCCTAGGCCACAATTTTGGGGAGGTTGGTGGTTCTCTTCACTTTGCAGCACAGTTATCTGATATTGTTCTATCTGTCAATACATGTGTGACATCTCCTGAGTGGCACCAGTTTACCTAGTTATATACCAACGATCTTTGTAACCTTGCTTATTCATAGGTGACATCTTTTAATAGTGAAATGATTAAGAGGGACAAAGAGGCTGAGGATCTATTTAATAATTTGTCTGGGAATAATGCATCCACTTCAATTGCACAGGGTGGGAACGCACAGGGACAAGAAGGTCTCAGAGAAAAATTCATACGATTAGAAAGGTTGAGAAAGAATGAGATGTCCAAGTGGTGGGATGGTGCCACTTTGCAACAATATATTAAAGTTCAAAGAATTACAAGGGGACCATGGGTCATATGTATCACAAAAGAGCTTTGCGATTCTCAAATTTCGAATTTTAGCAAATCTCAATTAGCGAATCACAAAATACAATGTATGTAGGATTTGCTAAATAATTTGCTAAGCCTACATACTCCTTAATTGTGATTTTCAAATTGAGATTAGCAATTAAGGAATACCTTCCCATTCATTCCTTTGGCCTAGGAGGCCCTTAGGAATGAATGGGAAGACATTCTCAATTTGCGATTAGCAATGTGATAATCGCAAATTGAGAATGCAATTTCAAGGTTGCAAGGGTGCTAAAAGGACACCCTGTTGCACCCCTGAAATATGCATGTGTGCACATTTTGCGCATATACATGACCTAGGGTCAGGTATGTGCGACATTATAGCACTGTAAAAAAAATCAAAAGTGCTTTTTTAAAGAAAATCGCAAATTACCACCAACTTGAAGTTGGTGGTAATTTGCAATTCCCTAAGGCCAAATAGCAGATTTCTGGTGCTTCCAGAGTTGCATTTAAGGAATCACAATTTGCAATTCCTAATTGTATTCGCAAAACAGAGAATCGCAAATTTTGCAATCTCTATTTTGCAATGGCCTTTTGGGATGATACATCCCAAAAGGGTGTTTCCAATTTGCAAACGAGCCAATTCTGAGAATCGGCCCATTTTCAACTGGGATAAAGGCTTGATACATTTGGCCCCATGATCCAAATAATACCTACGTATGATGACGTAGACAAAGACCTACTGGTCACCTGGGAAAAAGAACTGACTGATAATTCTAACAGATTGATGGGTATCCTTATTGAGAAGTGTGACATGAAGGCTACAGGATTACAAAAAGAAATTGACTTATTGGAGTTAGAAATCAGGCAACTTAATCTAACAGAGGCAACAGAAAAGAACTACGCTATACTAAATTATGTGATGCAACAACATCAATCAGATATCAAACAAAGGAAAACCAAAAAAGAGATGAGTATGATGATTATATGAATGGCAGAATTTTCCCCTTTGCCAAAAATTATGATCAACTAATACCTAAAGACAATCAGGAAATAGCGAAAGACGGGCAATCCATTAGGTCTACTTCCACATCTTAGGATACTCCGGTAAAGAGCGGCAGTGAGTCAGACAGAGGAGCAGGATCACACTATGCTTAGAACAGTGAGAACAATTTGAATAAAACAATACAAGTACAATAAATAAACAAGCATTTACAATGCAACGGTTTCGCCTTTGGAAAAGTTATAGCTATTGGCATTGTAAATGACAACATTTGTATTTATGTGTTGGTTTTGAAAACAGATAAATAAATGGCATTGTCATTTACATTGCCAATAGCTTAATCTCTCGCAAATGTGAGACCTAACGTACCCTACGGACGAGCTCAGCAGACAGCAATTACTATCAAACACACACACCCAGATCCAGCCACACACACACACACCCAGAGCCACACACACACACACCCAGAGCCACACACACACACCCAGAGCCACACACACACCCAGAGCCACACACACACCCAGAGCCACAGACACACACACACCCAGAGACACACACACACACCCAGAGACACACACACACACACACACCCAGAGCCACACACACACACACCCACCCAGAGCCACACACACGCGCACACACACCCAAAACCACACACACCTACCCAGAGCCACACACACACACACACACCTACCCAGAGCCACACACCCAGAGCCACACACACACACACACCCAGAGCCACACACACCCACCCAGAGCCACACACACACTCAGGAGAGCAAGCACAGCGAGGGGGCAGGGAAGCAAGCACAGCGAGGGGGCTGGGACGCAAGCACAGCGAGGGGGCAGGGAAGCAAGCACAGCAAGGGGGCAGGGAAGCAAGCACAGCGAGGGGGCAGGGAAGCAAGCACAGCGAGGGGGCAGGGAAGCAAGCACAGCGAGGGGGCAGGGAAGCAAGCACAGCAAATTATTTAAGATTGTCTTATAGAAAATGTCCTAATAAGCAGACAAGCTTTTGTATACGTATTGAGTTGTCATATCATTCACTATAACTTGTCACAATTTGCAAGTAGTGTGCTGTATCGCCTTCCTAGTTTACTATGGAGCACCTTGATATTATAGATCTCTGCTGTGTGTTAACAAATGAAGATCCCCAGAGTTAACTGAAGAGCTCTGTTTATGTAATGATTTAACCTGATCGAAGGGCTTATTCAGCCTCCACATAGATGTTATATATTGGCCAAAACTGCACCTAATAACTATTGTTGTTTGCAGTATACAGGGCCAGATGAAAAAGAAAGGAATGGGTTACTTTCCAAAGCAGTCCATACTCACAGCTCAAGCCTCCCTGGAGGCTGGTATACAGGGACAAACTGATGGTTAGCAAGTTAAGTCTACAATTTGTAGTGGAAGGTTAACCAAAATATAATCAAAAGCATAGATTCGCACAGTAAGTGCTCGTCACGGAAGACAATGAACATTATCAATATTTGTTGCATCATAATATTTTTATTGAATACCAATAAAGTGAGTAAGTGACCACCTCAATTGTTTGCTCAAATAAATCTGTGATCATTTATCGCCATGTAGTTCATTCATTGCAATTGTGGCCGGAGAGCTTGACTTATTAGTTTACGTCCATTGACCAAGGTTCAAATTCAATTTAAGCCCCCTCAAAGCAATCATATTTTACCAATACATTATATGCTTTAATGCTTCTAATTAAGAGTGCAAAATTCACACACATTTTTTTAATTTCGTATAGTGGAATGCTTAGTTTTTTTGTATGCAGGGGTTATGTTCACACTTGGAAATATCTTGCAGAAATGTTTGTCTCCTTTCAGTAAGCAATCTAGCAAGATGCCTGCAATCCACATTTCACAAAAGTTAACTATAAAAAAAAACATTGTTATGTTGCTGTCCCAATTTTTCACAAGTACATTTCGGGAGGTCAAACCTGCCGGATGCAAAAGCAAGTTAAATACTGGAACATTAAGGTGTTGGGTGAAGAAAGTGACAAAATCCGAATGTTATGGCACGTCTTAACAGGTGGGATTTAGCCCACCTGATGTGCAGTTTAAGGAAACCCAATCAGTAAATGAAAATGACAGGTTCGGTTTTTAAAGCAGGAGCAATAACATACTCGCCTGCCAGCCTAAAGCAATCGACCCACAGCGACAATGCACTTTAAAGTCTTACATTCGTTTGGCAAACTTGCTCTTTGCTAAAACTTTCAAATAGGCCATGGTGTCGTTTCTAAGCTAAATGGCTTTTTATACCCAATACCTTCGTCACGGGCATGGACATTTACCTCCTAGTATGATGCACCACCTGTTTCAGTGTTAGTCTTCTATTCACCTCCTAATTTAGCATGTAATTACTGTCAGAAAATTGCATTCCATTAAGAATGACGTCATCAAAAACCTGAACAATACATACAGGGACAGGGGTGTGAGAAGATGAATAATGGGAACCTCCGCCAAATAAAGCGTGTAATATTTTAAATACATAAAATAAATCGTGAAATGTGAACTTGAACGGATGCAGAAGTAGGTGAGATGCAAGGGGTGTTGCGCTTACACCATGCCATGCAAGCTGCAGCAGTTTAAACTTAACTACTAAAGAGGGCGGTCTCAGAGAGACTACCATAGTTGCCATCAGAGTATTTTCAGAAAATAGACTGACCTTTGGGATTTGCTACCGGTTAAAGCGTTGAAAGAGGGTACCTCCCTTCCTGCACAGGGAGAGTTGGAACGCAATTCGATTGCTCCGCTTTGCCTGGGGTATTTCCTGCTTCCCTTAAGGGCTCCATCCCTAAGTCCCTTCATGGGGGTAACTGCACACATGTGGCCGAGGCCCAGCTTAAAGATCGAAAGAAGAAGTAGGCGCGCTTGTAATCATCAGGTGACAAGAGAAGGGAAGGAGAAAGAGAATTGGAGACAGGGCAAGGGGGAAGGAACCGGGAGACAGGGTGGGGAAAGGAACAGAGAGTGAGGCAGACAAAGACAGCGACAGAAAAGATAGAGAGGAGGGACAATGGGGCAGGAAATGGTGGGCAGAAGGACAGGGGAAAGACGGGGAGAGAGACAAGCGCAGGTGGATGGATTACTGTAAAAATGTCACCAGTGGTGGCAGTGGGACCAGGCAAGGACAGAGAACAGGACAGAAAAAGACAGATAGGGACCGGGACATAGGAGGACAGGAACAGAGAGACCGGCCTGGGCATATGGATAGAGAGAGAACGACGGGCGGGACGGGGACTCATACAGAAAGGAAAGAGAGAAATATGGACAGAGACGTGCGGGGCTCGAACGGAGGGACAGGTATTGGGAAAGGACCAGGGAGAGACAGACAGAGGCATGTGCGACAGGGGCACATGCAGAAAGAAGGGAGGAAGTGATGGACAAGGGGACATGGAGGGGTACAAGCGCTGGGAAACAGGGATGGAAGACGGGCCGGGGGAGGGTCAAGGGGAGAGAGAGAGAGAGAGAGGAAAGTCAAAGGGCACGTCCTATTACTGGGGGGGGTCAGGGGTGCTCTTCTGAGGGTTGTGGCGGCAGCAGGTGGTGCGTGGGCGGGCCATGTGACACGGGGGCAGAATCACTGATGGCAAGGGTGGGGACTGAGCCTGTGAGTGCAGATGCGGTGGGAACGCGACAGACCTGGTGGACCCGGGGGACCTTATTTGATAAGGGTGGTCGCCCTGGGAGAGGCGCGCTTCCTGTCCGCTGGAGCTCGGCTCTGGAGACAGGCCTGTGTTTGTCGGGGGTCTGCCTCGAAGGGCGTGGTGTATGCTCAGGAAGCAGGAGGTGGTCTGCTGGTGGTGGTGTGAGGGAGAGGAGGCAGGCGGAGGGAAGTTTAGCAACAAGTCAGCGGACGGAGGCAGTTACAGACGGACTGAAGGGAGCTCCCCAGGCACAGCATGGCAGCAGCAGCAGCGCCTCTGTGACACATCACAGGCCAGCAGTGTGCAGCCTGAACCGGCGGGAGGTAGATGGTCAGGACTCCGGAGCCCGCAGTCCCAGTAAGGACGGAGCAGGTACTGCAGGATTGGGACTCGTACCGGGTGGAGAGAAGGGCCGCTGTCGCGCACACTAAACTTGCTATCAGCAGCCTTTATCTTAGCCCTTAAAGTGAAGGTGCTTTCTGGATCGGTGACCCTGTGTGTCGACTCCCATCCCTGTCCCCCCGCGCTTGCCATGTCTGATATCACATGGTGCGTCAGCCTTTTCAATATAACTCTTTTTGTAACGTCAACCCAGGGATGTATTCTTGGCGAGGCTTCGAAGAAGTTTGTTAGTTCATCTCACATCTTTGTGCTGAGTCAGGTAGTTGGTATACCGTGTGCAGTGCACTGCAAGTGGCACAAGAGCTGCCATCTCACCCCAGTTACAAGTGGGGCCGGAGACACGGACAGCGGGAGGGGGGACGGGAACGGACAGCGGGAGGGGGGCGGGAACAGACAGCTGGAGGGGGAGGAGGGAACGGACAGCGGGGAGGGTGGGTGGGAACGGACAGTGGGAGGGGGGGGTGGAAATGGGCACACGGACAGCGACACCAGAACACGGAGGCAAAGACGAAGAACGAAACGGAAAACAATGCTGCTTACCTGATCGCAAATGGAAAGTACTTCCTGGCAACTTCAATCTCGCAGCCCACTCCTACAAATCACACTTGGAAACTGACCAAAACATGACGAAAAAAAAAAGCAACCACCCACCGCCGCAATGACGTCACAAAGGGGCGGAATGAGAAAAATTCGACGGAACGCCCACAAATCGCCTCACACAATGACGGACGCCTCTCTCTTCCAATGGCTAGCCTCCATTTATGGAGCTAGCCAATGGAACAGAGAGGCGGAACAAAGCCCCAGACTGTTCTCAAAAGATTTTGCCTGCGCGAACGCTGCTTCGCAGCGGATCGCCAGGCGAAACCTAAAAAGGGCAACAAAGTGCAGAACAGGCACAAGAGAGGGCAAGAAAAGGAGGGGAAAGAGATGGGGCACAAGTAGAAGAACAACCAGGAATAAGAACTCTGTCAGAAGAAATAGAAGATGTTACTTTTGTGAATTTGTCTGAAAAATGTCTCTCTAATGATCCTTTGTCCTTGTTAACTAAGGGTTTGGGCTTTTGTCTGAGCACTTTCGGAGAAATATGTGATCTGAAAATAGATTTATACAAATTGATAAAACGAATAAAGATGAAGAAACATTTTCAACTGATGAATACAGCGAATAAAGACATACGACAATACCATGGGGTATTTGAGTCTAGGGAACTGTCCAATCAGGATGTAATAGACACAAAGGTACTCTTATCATTGACAGATTGCAAGGATGAGTTGATAACTTCTGATATGGTTTTAAGAGATTTGAGTGTATTGGGTGACTTTTCAATTACACGTGGTCTTAAAGAAGGGTCTAAATGGACACCCACAGTACATACAGGTAACAACGTAGATATTTTCCATAGATTGGTACTTTCTGACCTAGACAGATACATGGACTAGGAGAGACAGACTTCCAGTGGGAGAGATAATTTGACACATAAGGAATGAGAAGCCTTAAGGAATTTGATGAGGGATGACAGCATCACAATCCGTGAGGCAGATAAAGGGAGGAATATAGTGACCATGCAAAGAACAGATTACGAACGAGATAGGGCTAGATGTAGGTAAATCATTTTTACCAATTCTGAAATACCGAATTTTACCGTTTCGGTATTTTAGAATTGGTAAATCTGATGTAGGTAAAAATTCAGTATTTTTTACCGAATCGGTAAGATTCTGTATTTACCGAATCAGTATTTGCCATTGATTCCTATGGGCCTTGAAGCCCATAGGAATCAATAGCAAATACCGATTCGGTAATTACCGAATCTGTAAAAATACCGAATTTGCTTGGGGGACAGGGTGTCACTTTGACCCCCTGTTACACCCCTGTTTCTGGCTTGTGTGCCATGTGGCACACACACATGTCCTTAGGGCATGTATGTGTGCCACATGGCACAGGTGTACATGCACAGATGTGCATGTACACAGGAATTCGTTATTTACCATGCAATAGTATTACATGGTAAATAACAAATTCTAAAGGCCCTGTAGCACTGTTTAAAGTGCTACCTACATAAGAAAATACAGATTCGGTAATTTTACCGATCGGTAATTTTACCGAATCTGTAAAATTTACTGAATCTGTAATTTTACCGAATCAGTAATTATACCGATTCGGTAAAATTACCGATTCGGTAAAATTACCGAATCTATATGTTTTTCCAAGTCCTACATACCAATGTCCAAATACCGTCGGAAACGGCCGAAACTCGGTATTTTCAGCCGCTTCCGACCGGTATTTGGACACCTACATCTGGCCCATAGTCTTTCCCAACTTGACGACCATGATTGTTATGAGCACCTACCCAATAATCCAATTTGGACCGTTACGGACTATATCAACCGACACTTAAAACAATGACACTGGTAGGGTCTACTGGATGAGGATCATTTGACGTATTTACAAGTTGATCATCCTAGATAACCGTGTGTATATATACATTACCTAAGATCCACAAGAAACTCCCCTTTCCGCCTGGCAGACCTATCATATCTGGTAATAATGGGCCAACCGAGAGAATATCGGAGTACATGAATATTTTCTTAAAACCAATGGTGAGCAACTTACCTTCTTATATCCGCGACACCAAGCATATCTTAGGGACTTTAACTGAGTTGAATTTGGAGGAGAACATGATTTTGGTGACTTTAGACATCACAGCTCTTTACACTACCATTAAAAGAGATATGGGGTTGCGTGCTATTAGAAGAGTTTTGAACGGCAGATCTGCTAGTGCATGAACCCATACTGAAATGTTGATCAACATAATTGAGTTGATTTTGGACAACAATGTTTTCTTATTCAAACAGAAGTGGTATCGGCAAAAGCAAGGAGTGGCCATGGGCTCCAGATTTCTTCCTCGTATGCCAACCTTTTCTTGGGTTGGTTCGAGGAGACGTGGATCTGGGGTCCCATGGGTACCGAGTGGAATAATTCCATCCTTTTTTGGGGGAGGTACATTGATGACTGCCTAATGGTCTAGACTGGTGGCATAGAGAAACTTTTGGGATTTTTTGAACACCTTCCACAAATGAATGCAATATTAAGTTCACATTTGAATATAGTGCAAGTCGGATTACATTCCTGGATGTAGAATTATATATCAGGGACAATAAGATTCACAGTAGACTCTTTCGAAAAAGAACTGCATGTAATGCATTGCTGCAAGCCTCTAGCACACAGCCTGCACACCAAATTAGGGCTTTCCCCTTTGGGGCAAGACTTAATTGCAGCTATGACCCTGAATTTGAGGAATGCACAAAAAGAATGTTGTTCAAAAGAAGGGGCTAAGGTAACAATACACTAGCAAGGGCCAAACAGACAATACATAAGATCAAGAGACAGGATAACTTGAAAGAGCGAAAAAAAGGTGACTAAGAAGGATGAAAACTCAGCCGGGCCGTGAACGCATACAGGAGCTGAACCAAGGCATGTCTGTCAACGCTGACTGCTGGCCCCACTTCCTAGTGTGGGCAATCTTAGTGCTTTGCTTGCTAGTCCTGCGTGATTGTGGCCTATGATTCAAATTGTGTGCCAACGTTAGCGACATGCTGAGAATCCTGGACATAATCATGGCCTGGAAGGGAAATATTTGTGCCTTTTTCGCAACATGTTGGCTATACATGTAAATAGTGACCCATTAGGTATATATTTGTGGGCCATCTTGGCATAATGTTGCCTTTCCTTGACATTATAGTTTACTGTTAGTTATTCTTAGCAAAATTCTATTTTTCAATGACATATAACAATAGCAAGTCCTTAACTTGCGGAATCAGTTCTTGATGTAGGGTCTGATTTGGTGTTTGACACACGGGAACTGTGTCACAAATGTAAAGAGCATCCCCTTCACCTGAGTAGAAGTGTATGAGGAAATAATGCACTTGTAGTCAGATGGATGCGGACCCGTCATGTTTGTGATGAAGTACCCGTCTGCCAAACACTAAACCAGGACCTTAATTCTACATATCCCCAAGGGCGGCTCTAGGGAGGTGCGACCGGTGCCACCGCTCCGGGTGCTGACTTTGCACGGAGGTGCCTGTTTGCTAGTTTTTATTGTTTTTAAAAGCACCTGCTGCAGTGTTCCTGGCCTCCAGCAATTTTCAGCCAACAATAAAAATGTCAAGTAACTCCAGTGATTGATGTTCTTCCTGGAGAGAGACCTTTTGTTTGGTGGAAGTTTTGACTGGGGGAAGTTTTTGATTTATCATAAGGTAGTACAGTGGGTTGATGTGCCTGCTGCAGAGAATGTGTCATAGAAAATCACAAAGCAAACATAACTTAAATAGGTCAGGGGGTTACTGCTTTAGTCAGAGGCTTCCTTTTGTTACTTGGAGTTTATAAGTTAAAATCCAAATATAAAACAGTGAGCTAATAACTGTCATCAAAGAACTGAAATACGTCAAGTATAGAGTAGAGCATATTAATTTTTTCCCCACACTTTGAATATCCTAATGTTGTACAAAGTGTTGATTTAGGTAGAAATCAATAACGATAATCAAAGATAATCCCCAACCATGGTGTTACCTTTTAAATTCTGAGTTTGCGCTTCACCAGACCAAGCCCCCTAAACTATAATTACTACCAGTATGAATGACATATAAATCCTACCCCTCTATCTTATGTAATGTTTTCTATACATTGATGCTCTATTACTTACCGGTAATCCTCATTACTCCTGGTCCCGTTGTCCTCGGCCCATTCATTACTTATGGAGATAACCATCTCCCGACAGAAATTAAAACAAGAGGAATGCTGGGATATCTCTACTGCCCCTCCCCCCGGGAGTATAAAGGTAGTACCTTCCCAGCAGCCCTACTGTACTAACAAGCCCAGACAGGAAGGCCGGCCGCCCGGAAGGGAGGGAGGGGCGTATGAATGGGCCGAGGACAACGGGACCAGGAGTAATGAGGATTACCGGTAAGTAATAGAGCATTACCCCCAGGTCCCTTATGTCCTCGGCCCATTCATTACTTATGGAGAAATACCAAAGCAGAAAAAGCCGGCCTTCCCAAACCAAACAGAAGCCAACCCGGAAACCATACCAAGGCAGCAACCGCAGGAAGAAAGAGGAAGAACCGGGTAAAATACAGGCAGAGCCCCCGACAACAGAGGACACCTACCAGCCCAGCACACACCCAACAAAACCAAGGGAGCATAGCCAGACGACCAGACCGGCCACCACAGAGGCCAACCAGCCCACCGCAGGAACACCCCACAGCCAACCAGTGACAGGAAGAGCACAGACACCCAAGCCACCACAGGCAAGAGGACAACAGCAGAAGAGAGGCCAAACAAAGAGAAAGGCCAAGAGCCACCAGGCCAACAAGCCAGAAACGGGCAGAAGAAGACAACCCAGGCAAGAACAGGCAGGAGACAAGCGGACCAGAGGAACCAAAGGTCCAACAAAACCAACCCCGGGAAGAACAGCGGAAGTCTACCAGCACCCAACCGGAAGGCAAGACCGAGCCCACGGACAGGGAAAGAGAGAAAACCCAGGCACCAGGGAACGAAGAGAAAACCCCAGGAAGCCAAGCCACCAGGTCCCGCAAGACGAGGACACAAGGCAAAGGGAACCAGCACCACCAGGAAACCCGAGCAGGAAGAACCAACAAGGGCAACCAACCAGGACAAAGACCCGGAAAAAGAGGAAAAGGGAACCGAAGGAACCCCAGGAACCCCAAAACAGAACTCCAGCCAAAGCGGAGGAAACAGGAGCAGGAAGCAACAGCCCGAAGAAGGCAAACCCGAACACCAAAGCAGGAGCGTATCCGGACGGGCCAAGTACCCGGAGGACCCAAGACGACAGCAAGGGAACCACGAAGGACATAACAACCACAGCCAAGCCAAACCAGAGACAGGCCAGGCACAAAGACCCCAAACAGCCCAAGCAAAGGACCGGGGCAGAAACCCAGAGGCCAGAGAGACCGAGGCAAAACCACCCCAGAGGACCTCACAGAAGCAACCGCAGCAAGGGAGGAAAGCTCAAGCAAACCACATCCCACAGCCCGGCAAGACCCAAGGCAGGGCACGCACAGGGGACGAACGCCGCACAGCGAAAAGCCGCAACCGAGGATACAGACAGGGAGCCAAAGCCGAAGCCAAAAGCAACCCGCAGAACCAACCCAAAACAAGGGAAGGACAAAGAAGGAAAGACCCCAACAGAGCACAGGCCCGAGAGCCAACAGCCCTGTCGATGCCCCAACGAACCCAAGAAGAGGCAAGAAGGGAAAACAAGAAGGCAACAGCAACAAGAAGCAGACCGGAACACACCACACCCATAAGTAACCGGAACCCCACGACACAGGGACCAGCCTCCCCACAGGCAGACAGGGCACCCGCAAAGAAGTGCCAAGCCACCCAAGAAACACCCAGAAGAGACTCAATCAGGCAGCCCAGGACCGCAGAAAGAGCACAACCAGGCAACCCAGAGCAGGACGCACAAACAGAAAAAGCAGACCAGCCCAGAACAGCAGCCAACAGGGAGGAAGCCCAAGGCAACAGGCCACCACAGAAAGCCACAGCTGAAGAACAAGCAGAAGCAAATGCAGGCCACAGCAACCAGCGCAGCATGCCTCCCACACGGCCAAGCAACGGGGAGACGCGCAAAGCGACCCGGAAGAAACAGGGAGGCGGCGCACCCGCCACAAAGGGCTGAGAAACCAGAACACCGGCCAGGAGGAAGCCATGCCACCCAGCAAGCCCGGCAGGCCGGGAGGCAGACCCAGCAGACACCCGGGGAGAGAAAAACCTACAGGCCCAGGAGAGGCAACAACAACGGCCACCCCGCACCACCACCAAAACCAGAAGAGGCAGGGATGAAAACCGAAGGAAGAAGCCAATCGCACCCCGCAGCCCCAGGAGGCCAGGCAGAAACCAACCAGGCCAGACCTAGCACAACCACCGAGCAGAAAAACGGAGCATGGGAACAACACCCCTACCCCGAGAACAGGAGGCAAGACAGAGCCCGGCAGCCGCCAGAAAGCCCCAGTCAGGAACAAACCACGACAGGCAACACCAAAGAAACAGAAGGGGAGGCCAGGAACAGCAGAACCAAGCCAAAGGCAAGCACTGGAAGAGCCAGCACAAAAGCAGCCAGGCCAAGCTCACAGAAAAGGCCCCGGGAAACACCGGAAACCCACGGACGGAGCAAAAGGAAGGCACAGCACCAGAAAGAACCAGGCAGGCCCCCACCAAGCACCACACCCAACCACAGGCACAGGCAGGGAGGAACAAAACAGCCGCACACAAGGCAGAGGGTGACACAGCACCCAAAAGAACCACTGGCACAACACCGGCAAGCAGCCACAAGCGGAACCAGGTGCAGCCCAAAGGAAGGGAGGAACAGGGCCAGGAACCAGGAGCCCCAAACGCCGACCAACCACACAGAGGCCAGGAAGGGAAGGACCAGATTGCCAAGCGGAGCAGAGGCCACAACAGCCAGCCCACAGCGGAGGCAAGGCCACCGAGGCAGAACAGGACGGCAGGGCAACCGGAACCAGAAGAGCCCGCAGGACCCCCACAACCCCATCAGCGGCCCAAGGAGCAGGAACACCGTCCCACAACCAGGCGGGGCAGAACAGAAGGCAAATCAACAGGCCGCCGCAGCAGAAGAAAGAACCGACTCCAGCACCAGAGCAGCAAAGGGCAAGGCGCAAGCAAGCAGGCAGGAAAACCCCAACAACACCGGGAAACCCACGAGCAAGCAAAGGCGGGAACAGGGAAAAAGAACCAGCCCCCACAGAGGCGACCGGAACCCACGCCAACCCGAGCCAAAGCGACCAGACCCATGGAACGGCCACCACCGGAGAACAGCAACAACCGGTGCCGGCCGGAGGCCAGAAAGCAAGCAGCGCGGAACCCCGAGACAGCAGCAACAGAGAACCCAACACCAAAGGCGCAGGAGAAACACAGCACGGCAAAGGCACGCCAACACAAAAGGCGCAAAGGGAGGAGAGCAGGCCCCCAGGACGCATCCCAGCCAGCCCCAAGAGGACCAACACCACCCAAAAACCGCACAGGACCAAACCGGAGGTGGGGAAACAGCACCCCCCGCCCCCAGAAAAGGCGACAGCACAACAGTGGGCAGAGGAGGGGAAGAATCCCCGCAGCGCAACCAGGCCAGAAACACAGAAGCGCAGTCCGGCAACAGAGGAAACAGAGCGCAACACAGAAGCACAAGGCAAGGCACACACGGAGCGTCCCCACCGCAGCAGGGACCCCGCAGGAGCCAGAACATGCGCCGCGCACAGGCCCACACGCCCCACCAGTCAAAGGGGAGAGAACAGGCTAGCCGCCACTCAGACGAAGAAGGAGCGAGGGGAAAACAAAGCGAGCGGGCAACAGAGCGCGACACAACACACCATAAAAACAGGAACGAACGGCTCCGGGAGAGGAAGCGAGGCACCCAGAAACACAGGAAGCGACCCAGACGCGAAACCCGGCACCACCCTGCCCGAGCCGAGCCGGTAGGACACCCCCACAGTCAAAGAAGTCAGCCACTACCGCAAAGGAGAGCCAATGCAAAAATGCACAAGGGGAAACGAAGCCAAGCCGAAGCAAGCAAGCATCCCACGCAAGAATGAAGCCCCCGGTACAGCCCCCGACAACACTAGGAGGTACCGAGGACAGGCTAGAATGGCAGCAAGAAAGCTACGTGCAAAACCAACCAACACAGTACAACCAAGAAACCCGGCCAGCACAGGGATTGAACCCGCGGCCAAGGCGCCACCTATGCCAAATGCGCACGTATGAAGTCCCGGAAACAGCCCCCGACAACACCAGGATGCTCCGAGGACAGAAAACGCCCCGTCCATACGTAAAAACATACAGACACTGAGTAGCAGCAAGAGGAAGACACCACAAGCCCCTGCCAGAAGAGGGGACGAAGTGCACATGCTAAACATCGGAAGCGGCCGCGTCCAAGCACACTGAGCATGAACGAAACCCCGGGCACAGCCCCCCCCCCCAACACAACCAGGAGGCTCCAAGACCATAACCCTCCCAGAAGGTCGAGAATGTGAAGCAGCAACCAGCGGCAGTGGGGGCCAACACACTACAAGACCCCCACTGCCAGCGCTCAGGAAAAAGTGCAGTGCATACAGAGGGAGCACAAACACCCACACTGCAAATGAAAGCACAACATATCCACCAATGCAAAACGGCAAGAAATGGAAATCGGCCATGCGGGACTCAACCGGAGGAGGGGCCGCATCCAACCACAGCGCCCCCCCCCTCGCCGCCATCCAGGATCCCGGAAGCCCTCACCATCATCACGGGCAGCAGAGAACCGGCAGGAACCCCGGGGAAATCGGCGCGAAATCCACACAGCCCAGCACAGGAAGACGAGACTCCAGCAACCCGGAAGGAACCCTGGGGAGGCCGGCTCACCAGCCACAAAGGGCCGTCAGAAACCTCAAACAGAGGAAACAAAGAGCCGGCACAGAAACCAAGCCTCCCAGCAAGCCCAGCAGGCCAGGAGGCAAGGAACCAGGAACCCCAACAGCACAGCCAGGCAGCCGGAAGGGGGTAAACAGGAACAAAAGCCACTCAAGCCCAGCAGGAGCAGCACCAGCATCCAACATCAAAAACTGTCGAAGACAGAAAAAAAAGAACCGGAGGGCTGCTGGGTAGGTACTACGGGGCAGATTTATATTAACTGGCGCATCCCTCGGGATGCGCCAGTTAACATGCGCCACAGTGCGCCACAGCTACGCCACCCATGGTGCGCCGCATTTATGATGCGGCGCACCATGGGGCAAAAACGGCACAGATGCGTCACGCATCTGTGCCGTAAAAGTGACGCATTGCTGGAGTTGTGTCGCAAGCGCGACGCAGCTCCAGCAAGGCTCGGGGGTGCCCTATCTGACCAATGCTGCATCAAGCCTTACGCCTGCTTCAAGCAGGCGCAGGGTTTTGACGCAGCATTGGCCTAAAAGTGGCTGAGTGAAATCTTATAGATTTCACTCAGCCACTTTTGCGAGGCGCACCTGCCCCGGCACGCCCACCCTGCGCCGGAACGCCCACAAGCGGCGCAGGGCTTTACAACGTGACGCATCTGCCTAGATGCGTCACGTTGTAAATCGGTCGTAGGGATGCGCCACGTTTACGCCACAGTTGCGTGACGCAAACGTGGCGCATACACAACATAAATCTGCCCCTACCTTTATACTCCCGGGGGGAGGGGCAGTAGGGATATCCCAGCATTCCTCTTGTTTTAATTTCTGTCGGGAGATGGTTATCTCCATAAGTAATGAATGGGCTGAGGACAACGGGACCTGGGGTTAATTTACACACATATGTTTGATTGTCTCTGTAATGTCTGTGCAATGTAAAGTGCTCTGACACCATTCACTTTTATGAGTGACACTATAAAACTAATGAAATGCATCTGAGTGAGAGTGGTTATGGACACTGTTAACCGGTGGTAGTACTGGAATCCGTTGCAGAGGTGGTCATTGGGGGCGGGGGGGAAACATTGTCACACTGGGGGTCACCAGTGCTAAAGCTGGCCCTGCATATCCCTGGCAAGGTTTCGATCAAAATTCATACTTTTTAATCACCAGTTTAATAAACACGATAACAACATTTAATGAAATGAAGAACCTATCTAAGGGTGACATTAGCATATATGACTGCTTAGGTAACAAGAATCAGAGGTTTGGGGATAAAAAATGTGACAACTAACATAGGAAATCTATTATTTCGGGCAGAAAATGTTTATTTTCTTCTGAAACGAGAAACTGTTTTGTAGGCTAATTCAACACAGGTATGTCAAATGAGGTTTTTCTGTACAGTGAGAACATTCTGTAGTTTTGACACATACTTTGGTTACAATCTGTGGTTTGCAAAGTTTTCATAAATGTTTCTGCATGCCGGTTTACATGTTAAATTCAAAACATTTTCTCGTCTTTTAAGATTTTGGGAGAAAAATCTGGACATGCAACCACCACATAAGCAAGATCATGGTGTAATTCTGTTTACGGCACCTCACCTTACAAATTGTTTTCTCGGTTATCCCTCAAATCCGTTTTAGAAAGGTCCAAGCAGAGGCAGAATGCCAGTATTTGAGAAAATGTTTTAGCTACAAAACACCCAGTTGCACAGGCATAGAGGATAACACAATGGGCATAGTGAGAACTTCAAATAAGGTTAAAGACATTCTCCGCTGATATGGGCGAATTACGCTGGAATCCCAAGCAACATGAAAAGAGTTTCCATTATGGGTACAACACTGGAGAAAGTACTGGGAAGGAGCCCTACCCATCTCCTAAAGATGTTCTAACATAAATTATACTCTATGGAAGTTTTCATATTCGATCCAATGATGTTTTGGCCAAAATTGCTAACTTTCTGCTTGTTAACTTCAACACCTGCTACATGTCTATTTGTCTAATAGAACTCGATCACTCTCTTCCAAGTACACATCACGTGTGTAAGTCCATCAGGCACACTACACCCCAAAGTCTGATATAGCCAGGATATTTCCATTAGCCCCAATGGGAGAAAAACGAATCACTGAAGGCACAGCCTACTCCCACCACTGGGACTGTCCAATGCCCCATGGTCACCATGCCCTCTATTAAGCTCTAACTCCAAACCATCCTGGAAGTAGTAATAGTTGGTGAGCCTTTGGAGTGCTGATACATAAATAGGTGCCTCAAATAGCATCGTGCAAGCGAATTGAAGGAACCTGACTGTTTTTTTACGGGTTGAGTATGTAGTAGGTTTCCACCCAAAGGACATTTTTGAAAAAAAGAGTGCTCATTAGTAAATTCCACAGCACAAAATTAGCTTCACAGTTCACAGAAACATACTAAAAGTGTTTGCAATTTTGAATGATTGAATATTCCTTTATCTGTTTGATATAACAGAGAAGAGTTAACCTCCCTACGCTGTTTGTGGTTTGTTTTCTAGGAGTCTTACAATTATGCCAAAATAATAGATATTTAAAGCAACAAGTAATAGTGCCTGCCTGCCAGCTGCCGCGTGTTATAGCGCTTTACCATTTAAAATCCTTACAGAGTGTTTGAAGCCACTGCTGACGATTTCCCTACTCTCACCTTATTTAGCATTCACTATTTACAGTGTTGTGCGCTGGGCAGGTAGAATACGCGCTGTTGTGACTCTGACCCCATTTAAACATCGCGCCATTTTGTTGTTGTTGTTGTTGTGCTTCGGAGCCTTCCCCTACTACCTGATCCCGCCTTCCAGCTGATCCTCCCTCGCCCCTGCCCTCCCACCATCCATATATGACAGAAGCCTATGCGCGCAGCGATCGCGCCCCTTGCGCGCCGAAGGTGCGCCGAAGGTAAGCCCGTCTACGCCCGTCCGCGCCAAGCCCGCGCCCAGCGCCAGACCCCCTGGCCCTCGTACCACCCACCCACCCCGCATTACAAACGATGCCACCTCCCTCCTAGCCCTTAACTCTGGCCGCTCCCCCAACTGCGCCCAAGCCGCTCCAGGACACACCCATGGTCCCTTCTCATGCAACTCCTGCAAGTTCGACGGCACCAAAACCAACTCCTCATCCACCAACGCGACACAGAGACCCGACACCAACCACCTAAAATGCATCCTGCTCAATACCCGCTCAGTCCACAGACACGCCATCGACCTCTGGAATCTACTAGACACCATCTCACCGGACGTCGCCTTCCTAACAGAAACATGGATGAACGCCTCATCAGCCCCAGACATCACCATTGCCATCCCAGAAGGATACAAGATCATCCGTAAGGACCGCGTCAAGCATACCGGAGGAGGCATTGCCATCGTCCATAAGAATTCCATTTGCATCTCAACCAGCTCAGATGACAACCTTGCCAGCGCCGAGCACCTTCACTTCCAGATCAACACCGACCCCAAAACCACACTCAGAGGCACCCTTCTCTACCGGCCCCCGGGACCCCGTGCACAATTCAATGACGACATCGCTGACTTCATCACCCCACACGCCCTCCCCTCCGAGGACTGCATCCTATTGGGATACCTCAATTTTCACCTGGAAAAGAGCAATGACAACAGCGCCACCACCCTTCTGGACAACCTCGCAAACCTCGGACTCAAACAACTTGTCACTTCCCCCACCCACATTGCAGGCCACACACTCGACCCTATCTTCACCTCCAGCAAACACGTCTCATTCAGCCACACCACAGCTCTTCATTGGACGGACCACAGCTGCGTTCACTTTTTCTACAATAAGTCCACAATCCACTACCACCTTCAACCCACCCTGCGTAGAAATTGGAACAAACTCACCATCGACCAGATCTCCTCATCGCTCCTTCAAATCCCTCCTGTCCACTCCTCAAACCCCGACCAAGCAGCCATTAACTTCACCCAATGGCTATCCAAAAGCGCCGACATCCTAGCACCATTGAAAAAACATCAAAACAAACTAGGCAGCAAGAAGGCCTCCTGGTTCAACGATGATCTTAAGAAATCCAAGAAACTCTGTCGCTCCCTCGAGAAAGCATGGAAAAAAGACCCTAACTCCAACACCAGAGACGCCTTCAAAAACGCCACCCGCATACACCACCAACTAATCCGGTCTGCCAAGAAAGCCGCCTTCAAAGAGCGACTAGATAACAACGCCCACAATAGCAAGGAGTTATTCAACATCGTCAAAGAATTTACCAACCCATCCGCCAACTCCAACAACATCACCCCCTCTCAAGCCCTCTGCGACTCCCTAGCTTCCTTCTTCCACAACAAAATCGCAGACATCCACAACAGCTTCGACAACCGACCCGAAGACCAACCCACCCAACCTTCTGCAGGACCTTCTCCCCCCTTGAACATCCTTAACGACTGGAACCCAATCTCCACTGAGGACACCATCCGCCTGATGAACTCCATCCACTCAGGATCCCCAACTGACCCATGCCCTCACCACATCTTCAACAAAGCAGACTCCATCATAGCACCACACCTCCGGGATGTCATCAACTGCTCCCTCAACTCCGCCACCTTCCCGGAAAGCTGGAAACACGCAGAACTCAGCGCCCTTCTGAAAAAACCCACAGCTGACCCCACCGAACTCAAAAACTACCGCCCCATCTCGCTCCTTCCTTTCCCGGCCAAAGTCATCGAGAAAGCTGTCAACACCCAGCTTGCCGCTTTTCTCGAAAGCAACAAATCCCTCGACCCCTCACAGTCCGGATTCCGAGCCAAACACAGTACTGAGACCGCACTCATCGCAGCAACAGATGACATTCGAACCCTACTGGACAATGGAGAAACAGTCGCCCTCATCCTCCTTGACCTCTCCGCAGCCTTCGACACAGTCTGCCATAGCACCCTATTACAGCGCCTCAGTAACATCGGAATCCAAGGAAAAGCACTGGAATGGATCACCTCGTTCCTCACCGGAAGAACTCAGAGAGTCCGACTCCCTCCATTCAAATCAGAGGCCTCTGAAGTCATCTGCGGCGTGCCGCAAGGTTCGTCACTCAGCCCCACCCTCTTCAACGTGTACATGAGCCCCCTCGCAACCATCGTTCGCCAACACAATCTCAACATCATCTCCTACGCTGATGACACCCAACTGATCCTCTCACTCACCAAGGACCCCAACACCGCCAAAAACAACTTACACGAAGGAATGAAAGAAGTAGCCGAGTGGATGAAGCACAGCCGTCTGAAACTGAATTCAGACAAAACTGAAGTCCTAATCTTAGGTACCTCCCCCTCCGCCTGGGACGACTCTTGGTGGCCAGAGGCCCTTGGAAAAGCACCCATCCCGACGGACCACGCACGGAACCTGGGCGTCAATCCTCACTCTCAATGACCAGACAAGGCAACGCTGTCTCATCATCTTGCTTCAACATTCTTCGCATGCTCAAAAAAACATTTCGCTGGATCCCCACCGAAACTAGAAAAACGGTCACCCACGCACTGGTCATGAGTCGCATGGACTACGGTAACACCCTATACGCCGGTTCCACCGCAAAACTCCAGAAAAAACTCCAACGCATCCAGAACGCCTCAGCCAGGCTCATACTAGATATCCCGCGCAAAGAACACATCTCTGGTCACCTGAAAAACCTCCACTGGCTCCCCGTAAATAAGAGGATTACCTTCCGCCTCTTAACCCACGCACACAAAGCACTTTACGAACTTGGACCCGAATGTCTCAACACACGACTGTCCTTCTACACCCCCTCCCGTCAGCTACGATCCTCCAACCAAGTCCTTGCCACTGTTCCTCGCATCAACAAAGCCACCATGGGAGGTAGATCCTTCTCCTACCTGGCAGCCAAAACCTGGAACTCTCTTCCCACTCACCTTCGCCTTACTCAGTACCACCTAGCATTCAGAAAGCAACTTAAAACTTGGATATTCGACAAGTAATCTCCCCCCTCCCTCAAGCGCCTTGAGACCCTATGGGTATGTAGCGCGCTATATAAATTTCTGACTTGACTTGACTTGACTCTAAAAATTAATAAACTGCCTAGAATCCTATATATGACATTTAGATTAAAAAAAAGCTGTTTATGCAATTTCACATTTGCCTATCATTAATTAAACTATATATAGTGTCTCTCCTGTTCAGGTCGTCTTGTCCATTTCAATTCATTCTGAGAACCTGCTTAGAAGGGGCAGAGAAGAGAAGTAAGAAGTGATATATCTCACACTCGCACCATAGTCAACAGTGCCACATAGAGCTTACAGGCTCGTAGGGCAATGTTATTGCTGAATTATAGCAAGTTCACATGATCAGAGAGATTATATCCAATATTTGTTGTTTGATATTGTGTGCGAGTTTGTTAATACCTAACTATATAAAATATCTGAGCTGTGTTGACTGATTGTTCAGGGCAGCGTTTGATGTGTTTAGCGTATGTTATTGAAAGGAGAGAATGCAAGCACAGTGATGCTCGTAAACCTACACATATGCCGATGTACATATGTACACACTCATGCATACAACAGACAAGGCCCTACCCAGTGATATGATCATAAACAAGAAGGCCAAGGACCGATTGATTTTTACAGGTCACCATAACTCAGCGATGGTATCATTGGAATATAACACGTTTCCTGGTGTGTGAAATAGAATGAGTATTAAGTGACCAGTACAACAAATATTCTATGATTTCTAGGTGTTTAAATCTGTAATTGAATGGATTGCTATGATTGACATGTACTCAGATAAATGATGCCCAGATATGAAAGCATTTTGGAAAATATGATCTTGGACCCACTGCAATTTCAGCAAGATCCATGCCAGGAATGAGTATGAACACTAATTCACAAATCTACTGCACAGGCATAAACATATAGGCATGCATATATGCTATATATACACATCCACACACACAACATATGTTCACCAAAATAAATATACTTATATGTTTTAACTAGATATAAACAATACAAGTTAATAACCAATGATTCGATGCTGATCAGCGCCATAAAGTGATCAATGCCCTGGAAACAGGAAGAAAGGCGCACCAATGTCCTGCTCACCATATCCGGTGGTTCTCAGCACACCTGCAGCCAGGACACTAGCAGACTGCAGGCAAAGAAGTGTAAACAAGAAAAACAGAAGACAGCAGGCTTTTTCCATCCAAGCACCCAGGATCTGCAACAACATTTACTTATCCACCAGACTGCCACAACACTACTCCAATTTAGGAAAGAGTTGAAGCCTCACCCCTTCAAAGAATACATCACAATTAATAATTGTCACCAACCCAGCGTCCTCTCCTTTGGCATTATGCTCTTCTTTGAACACGTAGAGCGCTTCGCTACCTTTTGGCTAAGTTCGCACTCTAAAATTAACAAATATAGATACATAACTACATATGTTCATACATACAAACTGTGGGGAAAATAAACCTCACTTCAAAAGGAAAATATTGCTACAAAGAAGCACAACTACCACTTTTATGAACACTTTTTTTTACTTATGCAGCATGATTTTCTGATCCAAACAACAGTTCAAAATTATGACACAAATAAATATTTAAAAAACTATCAATTCCTTCCATATCCATATAACAAATTTGAAAACAAACTAATAAACCACATAATATGTAATCAGTACAAAATTCATAATGACTCCCCACAATTGTTCCAGATTTTAGCTAACTTTTGCACTCATTTTCCATGTAATATTTAACTTGCATAAACTCTATGCACTTTATTAATCCAGTGGGATACTGATGCAACTAAATCTGACTTCCCATTAGCTAAAATTAATTATCTGGCCACCAGCATAGAGATAAATAGCTATTCTATTGACATTTCTCTGGATTGAGCCAGATCCCAAACAATGCTCCATAAGCGGCTATGAAAATATTAAGCTCAAGTTTCGCACTGATTTCCACAAATATTTCTCGCAAGAACCCCATTAAATGACTACAAGTAAACATAACTGTCCATTCATATTGTTACATCTAAAAATTTGGACTCAACCCCAGGGTATAATTTATGAATCTTAGCTGCAGTGTAATACAACATCCATTTACTACCTTAGCACTAATACGCCAAAAAAATTCACTGCGAAATATCCAACTTGCACCCTGTTCAGGATTCAATTCACTGTAATATATCTGAAATTATCATTATTTGCCTTTAGAATGCAACAATCTGTACCAGTTTCCCGTGCCCAATAATTTAGTCACAAAATAAGCTGTATTGAGCAACTTTGAAAATGGGATCTCCCTTACTATGAAACTTGCTCAGAATTTCTTGATTTGTACAAAGCTAAAGAAATCTTGTATCCTTCGAAGCCCCACTTGCAAAATGTGTGCATAGACCAACGCAGTCCCATTAGCTTGCAATGTCTTATTTTCAGCAGAGGGTAAAGCCTAGTAATTTCCAATTTTTCCCGTATCCTAGTAAACCTTTCTACAATAATACACAGTGTCTTATACCTTGACTTCTTTGGAAGCCTTGGGATATAAACAAAAATGAAATAGATCAATTTCTGAAGGTTTCAACATTTGTTCTAAATCAAAATTAGCAGCACGCAAAATACTAGATGAAGACTTCGCAAGCCAGTCGAGAAAGGGTGACTGATAATAACATTTCACATTAGGCAAAGCCAAGCCTCCTTCCTTAAGCTTCAGCTGTATAGCCTCCATTTTTAATCTGTTTTTCATGCCCTGCCTGATAAATAATTGGATAGCCATATCTAAAACACAAATAATAGAGCGGAAGTATACACTTTTTCACCAGGGATACTTGTCCCTTAATTGTCATGGAAGTATTTTGCCACTGATTTCATATCCTGTGGATTTTGTCTAAAGTAAATTTAGAACAAACAAATTCCCATTTTAGTGGTTACAGAACTTCCTAAGTCACTTATGGGTATAGCAGGAGAATAATGAGGTTCCATGGTACGACATAATACATCTCCAAAGCAGGTAAAACGAAGAGCATCTGATTTAGCGTGAGTTTATCTTATATCCTCACAATTTAGAAAATTCACAATTTTTTTCAACTGCGTTTGATATATTAGTTTTATCCACAGCTAGATATAGAACCATATTGACAGCAAACAATTTTGATTTATCCGCCCCAGGTACTGGAGCTTTAATATTAGGGTTCTGACGGATAGCACAGGCAAGTGGCTCAACAAACAGGGAAATCAGAAAGAGCAGCCCTAACGTGTCCCGCAGCTTATAGGGATATTTCCTGCTATTCTGCCATTTATAATTATGTGCACCTCTGCTCCCCATATACATTTTTTAGAACACAGATACATACAGCTGGAAAAGCAAATGTATCTAAAATTCTAATCAAAACATTCCACTGGACGCTATCGAATGCTTTATCTGCGTCCAGCATTATAACAGCCGCCCTAATGTTCTGTACTGAAAAGTAGTCCATTGCCTGAAATAGATAGTGTGTATTTTCTGCCATCTGCCTGCCCACAATAAAGCCCTTTGATCCCTATGAATAATTGCAGGAACCATGAGGGCTAGACAATTTGCTAAAATCTTTGTAAACAATTTATAATCATGATATGAAAGACTAACCGAGCGATAGGAGTTAGCATCCTGTTCTGACTTGCCCTTTTCGAGAAGCTAATAACAACTGCTTCAGTGAAAGACGTTGAAATCTCAGCTCCTAGCGATATACCATTAAGTAGATTGACTAGGAATTGATTACGCTGAGGAGTGAATAACTTTTTTTTATATTTCAGTGCAGATCCTGTTATTACCGCAGGCTTTCCATTCTGAGCCTTGCTGACTACCTGCGCTACCTCTTCTAAAGTAATTGGGTAAATCAATGCTTCCACCTGCTTCCGCAGTAACGTTGGTATAATAAGCTCTTCTAACCAATCGCTTTCATATAACACTTTTACCACATGCTTTACCAAGAATGTCACATACAGCATTGTTTTAACTTCCAATCTTTCCCCAAAATGAAAAGTGTTTCTTACTTTCAACCTCATTTTAATAGTTACTTCTTGAACCTCCTCACACACTCACATAAAGAAAGAAAATATTTACTCAGAATGTCAAATTAAAGTTATCCAATTAACAGCAACAGGATATAGAGGGTAAGAGATGGTACCCCAGCAATGAGAGCAAGTTTGGACATTTAAAGAGATGTAAGAGCTGAGGTCCATTTGAGCCTGTTGCGCTGTAATGTATCACATGGCATATGTTTACAGATCACACTTGCAGGCAAACATCTTTTCATCCTGAGGCTGTGACACACATAAGGAGATTCATTAACATATAGAGCTGGGCATGGACTGCTCTGGTCAGGTTCCTCCACACCTCATGTGTCAACTCCAATTATTTATTCAGCCACACTGCTGCTGAAGGGTAAGACCTTTAGATTGGTTATGAGGCCGAGTTCCTTCAAACCACCAGCCAAGAACAATTACTTTACATCTTCTGACCTGACAAGCCTAAAAGAAGCAGTCAAGTCCAGTACTTGAGGTAGACGGACCCACACCATCAAAGCAATCCACTGCCTGCAGAGGCCCAGAAAGCCTCTGGCAACGCTTCAAGGTCAACCCAGCACCTGCACAGCTTATGGGCCACAAGAGCACGTGACAGCACTAAGACATATCTAACGTAGCAAATCTGCCCTGCTTTCAAAAGACAAAAGATGGAACTGAACTCTATAAAAGTTAGTTACACAAAGCCACCCCCCTCCCCCACATTTTTCTCCATTTCATTTATATGTGGCAACAAACATATGCACGCATAGTGTGCAGACATACATAACCCACACAAAGAAAATTGAACTAGTGCTAGAAAAATTACCGCATCTGTTCCAAGGACTCGGGAGCTGCAAGCCCAACCATTCTGTATAGACTCTACAATTCGACCAGTTGAGCTAATTCATCACAGAGGCCCCTTTCCTCTTCGAACAACAGTTGAAGCAGAAGCTTGAAGGCATTAGAGTCATAGATTCGGTGTCAGGACCCAACCCATGGGAATCACCAATGGTCATTGTTGGTAAGCCAAAACAGCCAGGCTGTATAAAAATCTGTCTAAATTCACAGCTCTTCAATAGAGCTAACATAAGAGACCGACAGATCACGCTGTCAATCAGCGACTTGATCAACAACCTCAACGGAGCTTACAGGTGTCCTGAATTAGACCTTAGCTTGGGCTATCACCAGCTGGAGCTAAGCAAGAACAGCAGGTACATAACTACCTTTCCTACTTATATTGGACACCAGAGATACCATTGCCTCTACGTCGGCATCTCTTAGGCGTCAAAGTAATTCAAAACACCATGAAGAGGTAATACTAGGACTGGAAGGTTTGTGATATATCAACAATGACATTCTCATCCATGCCACACCATTGTAATAGGCTTTTGACAGCATTCCATAGGATCACCGACATGGGACTACCTCTAAACAGAGCAAAATGTGAATTTCTCCAGCAAGACATTTAATTCTATGGTTGCGTCTATTTGGGCAAAACAATAAGAGTGTATCTACTAAAGTCATGTATATCAAGGATGCCGGAGCCACCTAATCACCACCAGAAGAAATGAGTTCCTCGGACTAGCCACGTAGTGTATGATTCATACCTGACCTGGCCAACCCAGCAGGTCTGATTAGGGAACTGACAAGGCTCTCGATTAAATGCATGTGGGGAAAAGAAGAAACAGAAGCACTCCAACACAAGGCTCTTCCAAGACTCAACTATGGCCTACATTGACCCCGTAAAAGAGTCTGAGGTCATCGATGATGCCAGCCTCATTGAGCTTGGAGCAGTACTACTACAATACTGGAACCGGGCGGTGGAGAAAGACCCGTTGTGTTTGCCAGGCATCTGCTCACTAACACTGAAAAAAATATCCGCACAAAGAAAAAGATGCCCAAATGATCAAAGAGTTATGCACCGATTTTCACCTTCATTTGTGTGGGCACATCTTCAGGGTCACAACAGACCAAAAACTCCTGCTCCCTGTGTATGCAGGCATGGTGCTTTATCCCCCTTCAAGAATAGAAAACTGGGTTTTGCAGCTCCAGAAATACCAATTTTTCAAAGGGTACAAGCTTAATGCACGAACCCAGCTGACTACCTCTCCTGATACCCAAATCAGACACTGTGAGCTGTGACATTGCAAAAGGAGCAGATGAACCCATGGCATGAGTTGCATATGAGAACTACCCACGACTAATAATCTCAGTGAAACAGCAGAAGCCACCAGAGCAGATATTTGCCTTATGCAAATCTGTACAGCAACCAACACCAATGATTGAAAGGACCAACTATAATGTGAGCACGTCTGTGGAGCAACCAGCAACATAAAACTTACTAACCTCTGGCACGAGGGAAGAACTGAGTGTCATTGATGAAGGTATCCTAATTCACGGGTATTGCATTTTTATCCACTGAGCCCTCTGTTACTAGCCCATGTGATGTGGGACTTCAAGGTGTGAACAAGATCAAAGCAATACTCCACAACAAAGTGTGGTACCCAGTCAGGGACAAACGTTTTGAGGAAATTGTTGCCATATGCCAGTGGAACAAAACCAATAGCCTGTTGGACAAGCCAGCTTCCATTATAACAAAAAGCCACAGCGAAGGGACATGGCAGACATTTATAATGATTCTCTGGTCCATGGGCGCCACATGTTAGTGGTATCGTACAACTATTCCAAATTCAATCTCATTGATATACTCATGACCATCAAATTTGAGCAGACCAGAAACAAGTTGGATAGGATGTTTGCACTATATTGAATTTAAAAGACAGTGAGAACCGACAAAGGTCCGTACTTTCAAGGCAACACGCGTAAAAAGTATGTGACAGACCTCAGTGTCACTAACTGGAAAATCACTCCCTGGTGGCTGCAAGCCAATGGAGAGCTGTGGAGACTGATGAGGTCTCTTAATAAAACCATAAGGATTGGAGTGGAACAACAAGAGGCCACTGAGAAAGTGCGCACAATATTAATGGGAGTCTACTTATGAACACCTCACAGTATCTTTAAAGAGTCCCCTGCTGACATTACATTTGGTTGCGGTACAAAAGGGGGTGGTGATGGACGGAGCATCTGAATCAATCAAACACTCACACTCAGTCAAAAGATCTGGGTTTAATCCATCACCATTCTTTAGCCTACTCTGCCACCCCAGTTCAGACATGGCTATATGCAAATCAGTCTGACCCTTTGCCTCATGGGAACAGTCCAGCCCGAACTGCCAAGCCATGTCTTCCCTGGAACGGAAACAAGCTTCCGAGGACCGGTTTCTAGCATTCCAGCTGTCTTTAGCCCGGCTTGCTTGAATCCAGTGGCCAGGAGAGCAAGGGACTCACGTCTGAGCATACCCTGCCACACTTATGGTAGCCAAAAGTGGTACAAAAGGGGGTGGTGATGGACAGAGCATCTGAATCAATCAAACATTCACACCCAGTCAAAAGATCTGGGTTTAATCTATCACCGTTCTTTAGCCCACTCTGCCACCCCAGTTCAGACATGGCTATATGCAAATCAGTCTGACCCTGTGCCTCATGGGAACAGTCCAGCCCGAACTGCCAAGCCATGTCTTCCATGGACCAGAAACAAGCTTTGGAGGACCAGTTTCTGGCATTCAAGCCGTCTTCAGCCCGGCTTGCTTGAATCCAGTAGCAAAGTGAGCAAGGGACTCACGTCTGAGCATACCCTCCCACACTTATGGCGGCCAAAAGCGGTACAAAAGGGGGTTGTGATGGATGGAGAATCTGAATCAATCAAACACTCACACCCAGTCAAAAGATCTGGGTTTAATCCATCACCATTCTTTAGCCCACTCTGCCACCCCAGTTCAGACATGGCTATATGCAAATCAGTCTGACCCTGTGCCTCATGGGAACAGTCCAGCCCGAACTGCCAAGCCATGTCTTCCCTGGACCGGAAACAAACTTCCGAGGACCGGTTTCTGGAATTCCAGCCGTCTTCAGCTCGGCTTGCTTGAATCCAGTGGCAAAGTGAGCAAGGGACTAACATCTGAGCATACCCTGCCACACTTATGGCGGCCAAAAGCGGTACAAAAGGGGGTGGTGATGGACGGAGCATCTGAATCAATCAAACACTCACACCCAGTCAAACGATCTGGGTTTAATCCATCACCGTTCTTTAGCCCACTCTGCCACTCCAGTTCAGACATGGCTATATGCAAATCAGTCTGACCCTGTGCCTCATGGGAACAGTCCATCCTGAACTGCCAAGCCATGTCTTCCCTGGACCGGAAACAAGCATCCGAGGACCGGTTTCTGGCATTCCAGCCGTCTTCAGCCCGGCTTGCTTGAATCCAGTGGCAAAGTGAGCAAGGGACTCACGTCTGAGTATACCCTGACACACTTATGGCAGCCAAAAGCGGTACAAAAGGGGTGGTGATGGACGGAGCATCTGAATCAATCAAACACTCACACTTCGTCAAAAGATCTGGGTTTAATCCATCACCGTTCTTTAGCCCACTCTGCCACCCTAGTTCGGGCTGGACTGCTCCCATGAGGCACAGGGTCAAGGCTGATTTGCATATAGCCATTGTCTGACCTAGGTTGGTGTGGAGTGTAAGGGTGGGCGTAAAATCCGTTTCGTGGGCGAATTTGCGGATTTTCCGCGATTTCGCGGTCCGCGAATCTCGCGAAATCGCGGTAAAATCCGCGAATCAGCTGGGACGAATTTTCAGCCAAGCAAGGGTTACAGCAGCAGGTGCAAAAGTTGAACCTAATTTCTTTGTAAGCTTTTACAAAAGGGTTACAAACAAATTAACTTCAACTTGGACACCTGCTGCTAATTGCTTCCTGGCGCCTCGTTGCCTACTTGCAACTATTCTCTGACCCTGCTCTGACCCTTGAAGCAGGGTCAGAGAATAGTTATAAGGAGGAAACGAGGTACCTGTCCAAGAAATTAACCCTTTCAGGAAGCACTTACAGATATAAAAAACAGGAAGAAGGGAGAGGATGGCAAATACACCCATTTTGAGTTGTCAGGAGGGGTTAAACTAAAAGAGACCTTTACAGCACAATTTTCATATGCATTTTGCTAAAAATAAAAAGCTGTATGTTCTGTAGGGGCAGCTCAGGAATCTGGCCCTTCAGAGATCCGGCCTCTTTCTTTCTCTCGTTCTCTCTCTCCCTCTCTCTTTCCCTCTCTTTCTATCTATCTATCTATCTATCTATCTATCTATCTATCTATCTATCTATCTATCTATCTATCTCTCTCTCCCTCTCCCATAAACGACTACATGGGTAACTTCGCTATGCAAGCGGCTCGCGAAGACGCAAAAATCCCCGCGAACACAGAAAAAACCCCGCGAACACGCAAAAAACCCCGCGAACACGCAAAAAAATAAAAAATCCGCAAATTGGCACAAATTCGCGAATTTTGCCGATCGCGAATTCGCAAATCTGCAAATTCGCGGATCGCGAATTCGCAAAATTCACCCATGCTTAGTGGAGTGTAAAAAAACGATGGATTTAGGCCCAGATCTTTGTGCTGGGGTGAATGTAAGACATTGTTCTGCATTCTGTCCATCAACTGTGTTTTTTTGCAATTTTCACCCTGAGTGGGCTGGGTATGCTCAGACCTGAGTCCAGGCTTTCGTCATCACTGGAGTCAAGCTATCCAGGCTGAAGAAGGCTGATAGCCAGAAACCGGTCCTTGGATGCTTGATTCCGGTCTAGGAAAGACATGGCTTGGTAGTTCGGGCTGGACTGTTCCCATGAGGCACAGGGTCAAGGCTGATTTGCATATAGCCATTGTCTGACCTAGGGTGGTGTGGAGTGCAAAAAAACGATGGATTTAGGCCCAGATCTTTGTACTGGGGTGAATGTAAGACATTGTTCTGCATTCTGTCCATCAACTGTGGTTTTTACAATCACATTTGGTTGGGCAGCACAAGAATAAACCCCTCATTACTGACAGTGGATCCCAATTCCCAACACCTTTCGACACACCAGCTAGACAAAAGAGAAGGTGAAGGAACAATGAGAAAGCTAGAGAACTTTAGGGGTGGATATATCTGGTGTAATTATCTCTAGCGAAATTACATCTAATTACCGCAACAATTCTCATAATTATGGATAATAATGTGAGAACTTGAAGCTTAATCCAGCATTTAATGCAAAAATGCATCCTTGGTCCAAATGGCCCCAAGGATGCATTGTGTACTAAAAAGATAGCACTAAATGATGTCAGGCATGAACAGCAGTAGCCAGCACCCACTAGCTCTCTCTTAGTTTGTTTATTTTGTGCTCCTAAGGTAGGATTTTAGCCCCAAATTACTCTTAATTACTCAAGCTGCAATAATTGTGTAATTTCGGTAATTTTGCATCACATGAGTAACATGTAATTATTGAATTACTTCAATTACTTCAGCATAACTAACATTTCTTCCAGGTCTAGTGAATTTCAGGCATGCAAAGAGTGACAGACATAGGTGTAGGTGACTGGGTGCTGCTATGTACCCATAAAAGCGGAAGCAAATTCCATCTACCATTTTAAAAACCCCACCCTTCATCACCCATAGACAAGGCAGCGTGATCACTGCTGTCGAAGGTGGCAACTAGATCACCAGAAATGTGTCTTTTTTCACCAAGTGGTGACAAGTGACATATGAAAGTATGAGTTTGAAAAGCTTGGAAGATGAGTAACTGGAACAACTGGAAAGGTCTTGTGCTGAGACGATAAGTGGAAGACAGAGGCTATCCATCACAGAAGTGAGGACAACCGCAAGGACAACCGCAGCCTTGACAAGGATCGATGAGAATCCTTTGAAGGGCACCCTTAAACCCAGTGGCCTTCCATACCCATGCATGCCAACAAACCTGATTCAGATGGGAGACTCACAATTTTTTAAGCCTAAAATGGCTTCATTTTAGGTGTCTCCTGCCTGAAATCTCCTCCTCTTCAATGCAACTCAATGGGGAAAATCAATTCCCCCATTCTTTTCCCATAATCTCCTTCTTACCAGGTTCAAAATGTGCGCATCTACTACCATTTCAGACCCCACATCGGGCCACCTAAGGTTGCAGCATTATATATGCCATTAACCGTGGAACACGGGCCCAGTGACTCTTGTTGGATAGTGGAGTGGTGTGGCTCACTGGTTAGAGGTGGCAGACCCGTAAGCAGAGACCAGGGTTCAATTCCCGACGCAGCAGGGTCGTGGACCTAGGTCAAACGGGCTTGATAATTCACGCCTCAGTGCCTACTCTAACCAGGGAACACACTCGGCAACTCTGGGCATTAAGCTTGCCTCATCTCTACAACAGCCCCCGACAGACGCCGGGGATGCCCGGTTTCACCTTGGAGATACCCAGAAAGGGACCATCTCACAGGGAAAACCAGGACGGGTTCCCCAGCGGTCTTCAGCGCCAGGACACTCCGATGGAGTCACAGTGCGTTTTACAAGTACACCCACATTTACATTTACATAGTACCCTGTGAGTAATTGTTGTATATTGTTTTAAGTTTGTATCAAAAGAAAACTTTGGAGGAATGAAGTGGATCACGTGACATGTTGTTGTATTCTGTTTTAGGTGCCCGTATATAGGTTTTCCTGATACATGTCCTTATATAGGCACAATCCGCCTTGCCCTTATATAGGCACTTAGATCCCAGTCCTTATTTAGGCATTAGCCATGCTATCCAAATAGAGGCATGGGCACCTACATCCGTCCACCCCAGTGTCACAACAAGTTCTTAGAAACCAGACCCTTAAGCTGTTGGGAGTTTCCCTAGCCCAGGATTATTGATTTCTCCAAGAACTCATTATTATGCATGAAGCGCTATACCCTTTAGGTTGTTATGTTATGTTATGTTATTAAAAATTTATAAAGCGCACATACGCCCGAAGGCTTCTTGGCGCTGGAAAGAGATAAAAAACATAACAAGGGGTGAGTCTGCAGGAATCTTTATTTCAAGTAAGCCTGTGTGAAGAGGTGAGTCTTAAATGCCTTTCTAAAGGCAAGGAGGTCCTTACTCTGTCTGAGGGCTAGTGGCAGAGAATTCCATAGGGTAGCTGCTAAGAAATGGAAGCTGCTGCCACCTTGTCGTTTTTTCTTAAAGCGAGGTACTTCAAGTAGGTCTTTATGGGCTGATCTCAGGTTACGTGAGGGAACATATCTTCCAATCAGCTGCCTGATGAATAGAGGTCCCTTGCCTTGCAGAGCCTTAAAGATGATGCACCCGGCTTTGAATTCGGCTCTTTGAGCCACGGGTAGCCAGTGCAAGGTCTCTAGGCCTGATTTGATCGATTCCCATTTGGGTACATTGCAGATCAGCCTGGCGGCCTGATTCTGCAAGTACTGCAGTCTTCTAAGTTGGCCTACAGGTAGGCCAAGGTATAGGCTGTTTGAGAAGTCGATGTGGGAGAGGACTAGGGCCATGACCACCTGAATTAAGGCGGAAGGAGTGAGGAAATGGGCGATTTTCCTAATTTTCCTCAATTGGAAAAATCCAGAGGAAACCACGGTTCCAATTTGGGATTTTAGCGAGAGGTCCTCATTGATGGTTATCCCCAGACTTTTTACAGTCAGAGATTTCTTAGGGGGAAGGCCCATATCAGCAGGCCAGAAGTTAGGGCTCCAACTGATTTCGCTCTTGCCGGGCAGGATCAACTCAGTTTTCCCTGGGTTTAATTTAAGGTGATTTGAGGACATCCAACTCTGGATTAGAGTCATAGTGGCTTGGAAGTCCTCCACAGCATTTGGGGAATTAAGAACGAAAACTAGCTGCAAGTCATCTGCATAATTGTATACAGTGACTTTGTGCTTTCTCAGGGCAAAAAGAAGGGGCCGCATGTACAAGTTAAACAATAAGGGAGATAACGAAGAGCCTTGGGGCACCCCACAGAAAGACTTGACTTTGGCAGCAGAAAAGGAGCCTAAGCGGACAGACTGAGTACGTTAAAAAATGAACGATTTCAACCAGGCTAGGGCAGAGTCTCTAAGGCCCGCCTGTTCGACACGGTTGACCAGGATAGAATAGTCAACCGTGTCGAATGCGGCGGACAAGTCAAGAAGTACCAGGGCTTGATGAAGGTTTTTGTCAGCGTTGGTTGATTCATGATGTCTTTCTCTGCCCTAATTTACGCCAATGCTAACATTCCTAAGCACCTTCCAGGTATAAATATACCTTCCCTTACCATGACAAACCACGGCTCGGCTACACAGCTCGATGCGGCTCGCCACAGGAGGTTTGGAAGGAATTTGAGTCCCCGCATGATGTCATCCCTGCTCGCAGAGAATCCAGCTTCCAGTGTTCTGCCTCCCTTTGCAGGGTGTTGGAGTTTGAGACTCAGAAAGAGATTCCAAACTCTCTCATTCTAAGGTATGGAGCTGACTAGAAACTAGAGAAACTCTTGGCATTCCAAACTATAGCTTTCCATACTATAGAAAACAGCACCCACTTCTTACCTTGTACTACACTTAGGTTTGGTACACTGGGGTAGAGCTAGTTAGAGAATTCATCATTTGAGTAATTGCATTCTATCCTGTGTTATTTATGTATATGTATATAAATATGTATCATAGCTAAAAGACAATGCTATTGCAATAATTTTTGTTTCTACTGCTCACGCTATGCATTGTATATCTTGCATTCTGTCTTATGATTTTAACAGCACATATCTCTTACACGAGAAATAAGACTGTTCAATAAATCCCTTGTTTTGAAACGCCCGTCTACTCTTTCTGTTTAACTCTGTAAAAACAAGCATGCACGATTAGCTGAGTAAAACTGTTATCTATTGTTTTCACGATTCTGAGAGTGTTCCGGAAACAAAAGTTGTCATGTTTATGCGGTTGCCAGAAACTACTCCCTTCTTATTTTTCAAGGAGTTTCTATTGGCCTTTGAGTTAGCTGGCACACAAAGTAATTAAGATTAATATATACTCAATAGGGGCATACTGACCTCAGTCCTATGCAAAAACTATAGTGTATATTAATCCAATGCGCAGACCCTATTAGGGAAATAGGAAGAGAAAAGTGGGAGATTTAAAAAGCATGTATTCCTGCCACAGAATTCTATCGAGGCCTGAATCGGGTCTATTGTCATGTATAGGGCTTGCAAGTGTGCTGTTGCAGGATCAGGTATTAGAAATGCAAATATATATTGTTTTTTTCTGTCACAAGCATGGAGAATGTGCTATGGCAGGCAGAGAAAGCGTGAAAAAATGTTGTGCATGGCCGTGTAGAAGCAAGTTTCTGGCAATAATACTTTCAGTTGTAGTGTCTTTCACAGCCCTGGAGCATGCAAATAGATTATGTTGCATGGAAGCTGTAGTTAAGCATTACTTTATTCTCCAGCATTCACTTGCACACTGCATATTACATTATTCTTCGGTTCAGGGTCTGCCACAGACCCACGAGGGTCCTAGTGCATACAACATCAATTTGCTACACTAGTCACACAAGACCAGTACCTGTCCGCCGAACCCCATTGAGAAACCAGGCTTCTGCATGCAGGAATTGGAAGGTGGGATGCTAGCCTTGAAATTGGTTGTCTCCCATATGAATCTGGAGGGTTGGTATGTATGTGTGCATACAGTCAAGTCACACTGGTGCGCATGCATGCTGACATCCTGGAGCTGTGCGTGCAACAGGCGATTCACTGAAATATTTTTCTGCACAGAAAGCTCTGGTCCAGTCCCTTTGCACCTCTTGTGCCGACCCCAATATTTCTGTGTCTGTGCTGCTGTAGGTGAGACACAAACTTTACCTATGTAACAGGAGAGACATAAAATCAATGCACACACCTACTTCTGTTTTTTGTATCCGATCTTTCCCTGGAGTTGTAGTATTTACAATAGCACAAGCTGGGTGGGGAGCCATCTATTTAGGTGATTTAAAATAAAGTGCAATCATCCCAGGAACGTTTGAATATCCAGGAGCAAGCAAAGTAGCACTGATCAGGGAACTTTTCAATGCCAGCTATTTAACTACATGTACATGTGTTATATATATATATTAGTTGGCTTTCCCCAGATATGTGGTGGGCAATAGAGAGAGGAGTCAAGGAGAAAAATCTGTTGGTCACTCATAATCCTGACTGCTGGTACTGGTGCACACATGTGTGACACTGACCAGCTCAGCCATGGCTGCAAAGTGAAACTCAAATAGCTCAACACGCTGTGACTGGGCTACCCCCTTGCAATACCATTGCTCAGTCAAGCTTCATTTTGATGCTTTTTCACTCTCTGAACTCTTGATTGAGACAGAACATATTTTCGGGGTCTTCAAGACTTTAGGGTATGGTTTCTGGACTATGTGGTGTGGAAAACAAAAGAGTGCGGGGGTAAAAGGAGTAGCAAAACCAAACACTGGCACATACTGACTTTAATTGAGTACTCATCTTCAGCCACTGTTTCACTCCTTAATAGAGATGCCTCTTCACTCTCCTCTACAGTTGAACAAATTTGTCTGGAAATCATTTGTAACTATCTGTAATAGTAATGGCCGGTTTTCACCTGACTAAGCCTTTGTCAAATTGACAGATTCAATGTGCCATCTTTCCTGAGATATTCATTTTGTGGAGTGAGAAGAACATGGTGCATGAGACCTCTCTTCCCATATGCCTTGATCATTGCAAGCATATTCCTCAGTTGACATTTTTGTATGATGTTTTCCTCCGTGAGAGCGCCACAAAGTGTTGCAATGGTCCCTTTGAGAGAGTCCATGCTGGTGGAGAAGGCACTCAACCCACTACTGATCTCAGTATCTAGTGCATCCATCTTAATTCCCAATACCTTCATGGCTCACAGTTTGCTCCACATTACCAACATGGATATTCTAAAGACATGAATTTAGAAGGAATACCCTACACCTGACTCCTGGTGGACATGTTCATTGTTTAATTATCATTAGATCAGTTGTTCAACATTGTCTTTGTAAGATGGTCAGTACTTGGCGGGTGTGTCTGGAGGTATCACACCAGTACATATTTTTGTCTGCCCCCCAAATCACTATCTCGGCTTCGATCTATATAGTTTTGCAAAGTGTTTCAGTGTGCACAGGCCACACCATTAGTGTGTACTGGTGCACGTAATAAAAATATATACTAGTGCTGCTGCAGATGTATATCTACACACCTATTTTTCCTTTTGTCCTCTTCTCATCTCCCATTAACCTCTCTCCAGCTTAACATCTTTCTAATCCACTTCACTCATCGTCTTTCCTTCTGTTTCCCCTTCACCCTGTGGACTTTCTCAGTATTTGTCCTGTTTTCTTTCTGCCCAAACTCTGCTCCCCTTCTTCACAAGTAAAAATAAGGTTGATTTAAAAAAAAAATCACGTTTTCAGCACTTTTCAGATTGTTGTGATATTAATGTACAATGTGTTCAAAAGTGCTTAAATATCACCCAGTGGTCACTTCAGTGTGCTTGACCTAAGGAGCTGAGTCAATATCTGAGCAAATAAAGGTGAAGCAAAGGGTAGCTTAGTAGCATAGGAAAAAAGAATGGAGAGCAAACATTGTGGTTATAGCACGGTCAATGCCCATGTACATACTACACAAACTAGGCCTCCAGGACATGCTTAATATAGGAAATCTGCTGCAGCTGCTTAGCCACATCTCCACACTGAAACATTTAACTTCTGGGGACCTTGTCTTGGTGAAATTCCATCTCCCAATCTTAAATTCAAATGATGAAGTTACCTCCTCAGTATGGTCAAAAGAGGACCGCGGTGTGGGTGGGAAAAGCCTCTTTCACGGAATGGGGTATAGAACTTCATAAACCTTCACCAGTGAGGCACCCTTATGTTCTTCTACATTCTCACTCAAGACAAATAACCACAAGCGTACCAAACAGCACAACATGAGGGAAATAAGGCTGGGACAAGGAAGAAGCTGAGGATTTTTGTGCCTAACAGTCTCATGCTCACATAGCCAGAGCGAAGTACATTTGTGACACCCTAAGTGGAACACAGAGGAAGCGGGGGAAGAATGAGATTCCTGCAGGCAAGAGTTTGGGCTACCGTCCCTAGCCCTGAGATACGCTTACAACATTCACCTCCAAGATTAAATACAACCATCTCAATAGTATCATGGAATGCGGCTGGCCTCAACAGTGTCTGTCGGAGTAGGCAAGCAATATCTATACTGTAAACAAAGGATATTGTATGCCTTCGGGAGAACAGGGCTCTTTCACCAACAACCCTGCCAGGTATTGTGTGGTCTTCAAATTGCCCCTCCTTTCAAGTCTTTTTAGGCACCTGTTGGGTGGTCTTTCTATTTCTATTAAACAGTCAACAAATTGGAGGCCACCACACTGGATCTTGGTTTCACTAGGGCGCCAGCAGTTTCCATGATTAGCCTGAAACTCAACTGGAAGGCAATTGGCATGTACTGGTTAATGTTTTCTTAACGTCCCCAAAAAAGCAGTGATGATGACAGCAGGAGAGTTGCTTGAAAGTCTCAAGCTGCCCCTTTTGGATCACCCACGTCACAAAATTCTAATCATAGGAGACTTTAACATGAGAGACCTGGGGGTGCCACTCGGCAGCACCACTTGACAGGACTTCTTAACCTACAAATTGATGTTGGCACAACAGGTGACCGAGGCGAAGGGATCTGAACGGTCATTCCTTCAGGCCTGTAAAGGAATATTGACTATAGGCTACTTCTTTCCTTCCAAGCACCTAGTAGACCAGCTTGCAAATTTTGAAATAGCCAATAGATCAGAAAGCACCCACAATCCACTAAGGTGCACACTGCACTTAACATTGCCATTAACAGCCAAGAGCAATCACGGGGGCACCCCAACAGGGAAGGAATGTGATTGCCTTGTATAAAGAAACCGGTGGGTACCAGAACATACATCAAGAGTCATTGCCTGGTTAGGATACAATATCAAATCCAAATCATACAGAATTAGTGCTTCAAAAGTTGGCAAACAGAGTAAAAGATCTCAGAGCTCTTCTTTCGGGAAATGCAGCCAAATCTAAATACCTGTGGACTGGCGGGTATTGGAGATCTGAACCCAGTATAATAAAACCAACATCTCTATTAGAGATTCCGCAAAGCCCAGTGGGTTCATAGAGAAAATCCCTTCAGAAGCTCAGCCGCAGAAGTAAACATATGAGATCAACCCACAAAAAACAGTCTGGGAATACAAGAAGTAAAGGAACAAAAAACAGTGGGCCACCATCGTCCAGTTGCTCAAAGACAAAAACCAAGTGCGCTTCTTATTAAAAAACAGCAGTGTAATTAGGGATAATTGTGCTACAGAAGTGGCCTTGGTAAGGCACATATTGGAGCTATACTTGGATCACCCCTCAGGCTCCCAGTCTAACAGCCAGCCATGGCAACAAACCGCAAGCAAAACAACTGAGAACCTGGCCCTAACAGTCGCCCACAAGTCTATTCAAAGGTGCCCTAGACAACTGGGCCAGGATGCCAACTCCATTCTTTAACCTTGCCTTTCAAATTGCAACCATCCTTGAAGCCTGGAGAGGGTCTAATCTTTGCCCTATGTATGAGAATGGGGATCACACAATGGCTCAAACTATTGTCAAATTGCAATTCTGGACATAGAAGCCAAAGCTTACACCCCTGCCTTGTTGGAGCAGCAAAAGGTCTGTGTGCAGGAGCAGGAAGACTTGCCGTTCTTCAAATGAGGCTTCTAGGCTGAGGCATCCCCTGTGGATAACATCATAGCACTATCTTTCCTGAGACATCAAGACTCACAAAATAGCAGGTCAACTCTCTTCAGCAGTTTCATTGATTACAGAGCAGTTTTTGATAGGGTTGACCAGGCGACCCTATGGAAGAAGTTTGATACCAGGGGTATACCTCTGATGCTAATAAGTGCAATGTCTGCATTGTACTCTGGGACCTAAGTTTGTGTGAAACTTGGGCTCAACATGGTCACACATAAAACCAACACCAATTGAGACCTAAAATAGGGCTGCATTTTAGCCCTCCTGCTTTTTTATTTATATACTGCCGATTTAGAGAAATCCTTGAAGGCTGGCTCCATGGTTCCTCCTAAATTAGGAAACACCAAGTTGCACACCATTTAATATGCAGACAGCATTGTGATTATGAATCACACCAAATCCGGTATCCAACAGGCATTGACCCCACTGAACATAACAACCTTGCCAACCACCTCCAGGTAAATCAAAAGTCCTCATATTTGGGTGATACCGGGACAAACAGAAGGCAGCCGCCTATTGGGCTGTAAGAAAATACATACAATGAGGAAATGTAACTATCTGGGAGTGTGGTTTAGTGAAAAAATCAAATCAGCAGTACAATCAAGGGCTCTCAAAAGAAAGGAGCTACCGTTACCAATGGCATTGACAAACTGAACCGGCTATTCAGTTGGGCCTCGTTGATCCCTATGCTCAGGGTTATAAACGCAAGTCTCCTCCCCACCATGCAGTATGGCCACCTTGCTCACCATGGTGCACTAGACTCAGACTTGGAGCATAGTCACTGCAGTGTGTACAGAAAGATGTGTCAACACCCTTGATATACATACCATTCAAGACTAAAAGTAGAATTAGCTTTGCGAATCAATCATTAGACCGTAAAACCTCAATGTTGAATTTTACATCAGGACAAGGACGACTTCGATCAACTCATTAAGGCCCATTTGAAATTCATATTTGAGGTGACAGGCATAAGCATGGGTGAATTTTGCGAATTCGCAATTCGGGGATTTGAGAATTGGCAATCCCCAAAATTTGCGAATTCGCGCGAATTTGCAGATTTTTTTATTTTTGCCTGTTCGTGGGTGTTAGCGAGGCGCTTTGCATGTTCGCGGGTGTTCGCGAGGCGCTTTGCAATTTCGTGTTTTTTTTTTTTACCTGCTTATTCACTGCCACCCTCTCGTTTTTTATGCCCATCTGCCCTATGTACCACTCGTTTCTGTGCCCTTCTGCCCTCTGCCCCATCATTTTTTGTCCCCTTCTGCCCTCTGTCCCACTTTTGTGCCCTTCTGCCCTCAGCCCCGCTTAGAATGGCGCCGGCAAGCTGCCAGCGCCATTCTAAAATAGCAAGAAAGAGCTTCAACAGGAAGCACTAATAGATAAAGTAAAGCAGGTGCTCCAGTTGAAGGTCAAATTAAGTTACACAATCATTAATCACCCCAAGTTTGGGGTGATTAATGATTGTGTACCTGAATTTGAGCAGCACCTGCTTTACTTTATCTATTAGAGCTTCCTGTTGAAGCTGACTTTTGTAACTATTTTAGAATGGCTCTGGCAGCTTGCCGGCGCCATTCTAAAAGAGTTACAAAAGTCAGCTTGAACTTTTAACTCAATCCGTTCCACTCGCGGATTTTGCGGGAAGTTAGCGAATCTCACGGATTGCGAAATTACCGAAAATCCACGAAATCCGCGAGCGGAACGGATTTTCTGCCCATGCTTACCAGGCAATCCATGGTTCATGAGAACTTACATTTTCTGCCTGGAAAAAAGCAATAAACCAGCGGCTAAAGGAGACCTACCTGGAGGGAGCAAGATCGAAAATCATTAGATAACTCAACACTGCCCTTGAAGGACACACACCAGGCCGGAAAGTCACAACCTTATCTATTGTAAGCCATAAATGAGCAAACATGCGGACAAATTCTGTATATGGGCCTTCTAGTGCTTCCAATAAAATATTTTAATCCCGCCTGTGTGGGCCAAGAAGGTGCAGGGGAATACAGGAATTATGCAATTAAAGACATGAATCATGGCTCCACCTATAAGGTTTCTGTCCCTCAAAGGAGAGTACTGCTGATATTGGTCTTTTTTGCTCAAGGGGCCCGTAACAGCCAGGAACTGCCAAGAAGAATGTTCAATCTGCTAAAGGAATATGGGTGCATATTATCAAGACAGGCGATAAAATTATCGCTGTTTTAGCAGCAGAAAACTACAGCTAAAACGGCGATAATGGGATTGATAATATGCTCTATGGAATTCCAATAGAAGCCCATGTTAAATGTGATGCACATCTAACATGGGTTTTAATTGGAATTTCATAGAGCATATTATCAAGCCCATTAGCACCGTTTTAGCAGCAGTTTTCGGCTGCTAAAACGGCGATAATTGTATTGCCTGTCTTGATAACATGCCCCTTGGCTCCATATGCTCAAGCGAGATGCACCAAACATGTCAATGATCTTTGGCAACAGCTCTCCCCAGCAACAGTGGACACACTCAGCCATAAACAAGGGCAAAACACTATTCCAAAGTACGTGGTCCGAGCTGGACAGAACAGATGGTTGGGAGCTGAGAAGAAGGAATCTAAATGGAGACCCTTGACTCGGGCGGTGAAAGGCTGGGGGAGTGGGGCTTTTCTAACACCCTTTGGTCGTTATCCAGCAACTTAAGACCGGTCCTAACTTTGTGCTTGTAACTTTTTTTCAATAATGCACAGAATGTGATCCACATTTGCACTTGGGCACGCAGCACACTGCACTTTGAATATGAAATTGCTCTTATTTGTTTTAATCAAGCTGTTACATTTTTTATTTAACTGAACAATGTAGCGTACTACTATTGGATTTATAACATTACAACGCAATCAAAATAATCGCTGTACATCACAACGCAACTTTTACAACGCAAGTCGTTACCACGACTTGCGCTGTAGGGTGCGGGACTTAGGAATAGTATGATTTACTATTCCAACTCCAGCCTAAGTACAGTAGGGAAGGTGTTGGAATAGTAAATCACACTATTCTTTAGTCAAGAGCTCCCTCCAGTGCAAGTCGTGGTAACGACTTGCGTTGTAAAAGCTGTGTTGTGAATGTATTGCAGTGTTTTGACCGCGTAGTAAAGGTTGTTTCCCCTACTATTGCTACTACTGCGCAAACTAAATCATATATTGGTTATTAGCATTGTTTAAAAGTTCAGAATCAGTTCTCCTGAAACCTACCTTCATAACTTTATTTCTGAGGGCAGGGCGCCTCAAAATATAAAGGTCTTGGCTATGGCCTTGGTTGGTGATCATTTATAACTGTGAGGAATATTTCTGCCTAAAAGTAGTTGATGCAGTTATTTTGTCAACCAGGTGCCTGGATGAACTGCCTTCAACCTGCCAGAGAATCGCACGTTACTTGCTGGTTTTGGAACACCATATGTAGTGTCCACTAGATTTAAACAATTATTTAGGATTTCGCAAACTGTGGGAGCCATCATACTATGACAGTTTTCCTGTCTATGAAACCTGTGGTTCCTTCACACCATTTAGAGGAGTCAAAGCTCCCAGTTTTCTCTGACTAAGCCTCAGCTATCTCTGCCAGTGCAAACCTTTAACCTGGCTGCACGTCTGCCCATTTTGAGGATGTTGTTTCTAGAAAAGACAATACTTTGCCAAACAAGAGCAATAATCAAGGCATCAGCTCACCAAGATTCACAGTCTTCCCTGCCTCCAGCAAATTATATGTAGAAATTAAGACTCTGGAGATGCTCGCACAGAAGGCAAGGTTCTCTAGCTATGACAGATGGCACCTCCACTAAGGCAGGGCGGCCATAGCCTATGCTGACCTAGCATACCCCTGCCAAATGGAAGATCTGTCTCTTAATCTTTGAGAAGTTGAAAAGACAGAACACTTAAATTATCTTGAACATTTTTTAAGTTATCTGCTCTTCTTGTCAAATGTACATACAAAAATGCTACACATAGGGTCGGACGTCCGAATTTCTGAACACAAAATACTTGTCACAAACTGTCATGAGTATTTTTTTCACTAGTAAAGATTTGTAAGAGCCGACTTATGTAATAATTGATAGGTTCTTAACCAGCTGAATTGTATTGTGTCACAATTAGGTGAATAACGAGGTAGGTCCCAAATTGTGACTCCCTAAAACTGGAGGCCATCACAGGGATGGAGGCCTGCTGGGTTAGCCATCCACCATGTACATGATCACATTTAAATACAGCAAACTCTTTTTAAGGCTGCCAGTTTTCCTTAAACTGGGCTTCATTTGAAAAGAAAAGTTTATTTTTTTGAGTTTCTTTGAGAGCTTGTAGTGGTCCGGTGGAACACTGCCTACTTCACAACAAAGATTTTTTAAGATTCGCAATGGGGAAAGCATCACTTACGGACCCTTTTCCTTTTGCAAATGGGTTACTGCCCCAATATGGGATTTGGTAGTTTTTCAAGGTTTGATGACCGCTATTCTGTTCATAAAACAATGATACATGTGGATAGTAGTCATTATTTTGAAGCAACACCTACAACACTCCTCTTCCAAACAGCAATTTCTTATCCATTTCTAAACCCATTTTCGGAGTCTGTAAAATGATGCAGACTCATAAAATGAGTTTAGTGCACTGCAAAAAGCCTGGCTTCTGAGGTTACATTATATGTAGCACTATTGTCAGAACAAGGGAATGATAAGATGTGACCTTAGGGATATTATGTGAGATATCTTACCAGCATAATTACATGTAAACTTAGCATAGTACTCTACTATTCCGAAGAACGATTCCTTTCTATTCGGTTATATCATCTCTTTGATGGCACTTACAGTCTGATTGCAATCTTGATGAATGGGATATTTTGTTACAAACAAAAAGAGGGTGGAAGCACACTGTCTCACATACCAGCATTTAGTTAGCCCCAATGCAGCCTGGTAAATGAAGTGCATGATAAATCTTTCTTCAGTGACAGTCTTTGGTTTTTCACCCTTAGTGATAAAGCCAGTGCTGTATATCTCTAGACACATGTTTCAGGATAATTGTCCTTTTTCAGTAGAGAACAACACATTCTCCTGGGGGTGCTGGAAATGCTGAGCTATTGAGCTGACAAGCTCTGGCTGATACAACTTTATGAGATAGGCATTCTTTTCTCCCTGATCACCCCCATTTGTATGACTTGTACTGGTAGTAATTGACTCTGTTCCCTGGGCTCTGTTTGCCACACCCAGGGTCAGTACTCTGCTGTAAAGGTATAAGGTAGTTAGGTGTAATTTCAGTTGGCATTTATAGACCCATGTAAGTCTCTAGTATATAATAAGGCAAGGGGATTCAAACTACTATAAGTCCCTAATATGTAATAGGGTAGGGCGGTTTAGAGGCCCAGTAGATTTCCTGCGCTAGAATGTGCACTGATGTGTTGCCTGCTGTCATTTTAAGGCAACCCTGCTTTGCAGACTGTCTTTAACATTACATTATATGCACATTTGACTTTCAAATAAAGGTACTTCCAAAGTTAAACTGCCAATTTTGTTTTTACCCATTGTAGATACTGAGCTCCATAGGCTAACATTGGAATAGTAATTTAAGTATAAATATTGAAAGGAGCAAGCTAAAAAAATGTCATTCAAGGAATCAGATTGTTAGTTATGATAAATACAACCACATGCCACTATTTGATTTATAATACCTATCACAGAAAATACGTTATTAAACTTTCCTGCTCTGTAAGCTAAAACTGAGCCTTCCAGTTAGCCTCTCCCGAATCTCTAGCCTCTGCCAGGTTGAGCAAAGCTGTCTTAATGAGGTGTGAAGTAGCTTGCTGGAGAGACAATGGACTTCCTGTAGGAGGAGCACTGCAGCTGTGGAAGCTACAGGCAGGAAGGGGGTGGAGTGGCCAAAGTGGTCTTCGAAGGGAGAATGACACTTTATTCCAGCACAGGCTCACTCCCACATACTGCCAACCCAGCCACACATGAGCCATTCTAATTAGATTAGGGAGGAGACTGGAAGGGGAATATTAGAGAATCTTAGCCATGCCAGTGGGATGGTTTAGCCAGATTTAACCTCCAAGGAGAGACTTTCTCCATTTTGAATTTTTGAAGAATAGTGCTTTCTGAGTTAAGAATATGCCACACTTTGGCGGAAGTGGTCATACACCTTGGTGGCACCCTGCTTCCTATTGGTTAGAAGTGACCCCCTGCTTGTACATTACATAAATATGAAAGAGTTGCCAAGCAACTCAGATCTGCTGCCTGAAACTGCAAGAAGAAGAAGGAGTACCCTGCTGGAAACCTGATATGAACTCTGAAGAACTGCACCTGCTGCTCATTCTAGGACTACAGCCCTAAGGACTTTTTCTTGCTTAAAGAAGGAATAAGGAGTTGACTCCTTGCAAGCCACAGGCTAACTGAGTCTACTTGTATCATGCCCACCAAGATGTCCTCATCCTGGAGTACGTCCAGTGGACTTTTAAGGATTTGGCTGGGTTCATTGTGATAATTGTAGTCCCAAAGTCCCAAGGACCATCAGTGATTCTAGACCTCTGGATTGGTGTTGTGGTCACTTTAAACCCCCACAAAGAGCTTCTGGAAGAAGGTCCAGAAGTTTGGTGAAGTTTGGGAACTTTTAGGTTAAAAGATCCATGGAGACCTACTCAATCTCGAGAGTCAAGCCAGAGACCTTCAACCGCAACCCGATCTGGAGTTCAGGTTTAACCTGCTGAAAGCTCCAGTGCACCCGACGTCCAGGATTTGCCTCAGAGAAAACCAAGCCGTCGACGTCAACACAAATCCGGCCTTAAGAGGAGCCTCGCTCAACATGGAGGGAAAAAGCTCCAGAAAAACAACCAGGTACAAAGGTACAATTTTGACTGAGTCCTCCTGCTTAGTATATCTAACCAGGGCTCCATCATGGTTGGCCTCAAACTTTGACTTTGTCCCAGTCAAACACAACCAGATGTCCCAATTTAGTGTTATATGTTTTTAAGCACCAGAAAGTGTTTATTCCTGAAAAATAAATACTTCCAATTCTCTACATTGGATTTTTGTCAATTTGGTGTCTATTTGTTCTTAAAAAATATAATGTATTTTCATAAATTGGTGTTGTTTTTTTATTGTGTGTTGTGTTTTACTTATTTAATGTATTGCTATTTTCAAATACTTTACATAACTGTTTCCTAAGTTGTGCCTGCCTACTCGTTGCCAGCTACCAAGGTAATAATTTATTGAGAGCTTGACTGAACCTTTTATTGTGCTAATGGCATTATTACTAGTGGTAAGTCACTACTTATTACTATTAATAATTCACTTTTCAACATTTGGTGTGCAACAGTGTGGATATGTGCTTGTCTTTAAATTACACCATAGAGTAAAGTTAAAATCTTTAAAAAAATCCTCTAAATTGATTTAGAACAAAACGTTGATTTTTACATGTTTGAATTTTGGACTAAACTGATTTTTAATCCATATTTTTGATGTTTCAAAATTTTTGTTATTTCTGATTTATAATGTTTTTGTGTCACAAAACTAGGTATACCTTGGAGCTATATCTGACTAACCTGACAAACTCAGTGGTTGAGCTTAGGGTACAGTGCAAGCTCAGGGGACTACCTAATAATAATAATAATAATTTTAGGGCAACAGAATTGATTAGGACCTTTAAGGCCTGGGCACAGACAGTTCCAAGCGATCAATAGGAGGGGGACGATGGCCCCCCAACCATCTCCAGGAGGTGGAAGATCACCCTCATATATTTAATCTGGTACCAGGTTCATACTTTCAGCTAATGGAGGGAGGGGATGCTCCCACACACAGGAACCAGTTCTGTCCCTTGCAGAAAGACAGCTTGAGGCCCAAGTAGTAGCCATTGCATTAGAGAAGGAGAAGCTGGAACTAGAAAAGAAGAAGTGGGCAAGGGAGGAAGAGAGAAGAGATTGTTGCAGTGACAATGAAGAAGATGCTGAGATGCACAGGGGTGGTGGATTTAATCTCACGCTTCCCAAGCAAATAGTTCCCATACACATCAAGGGCGATGACATCGACAAATGGCTGACTGTATTTAAAAGGGCACTTGAAATGAGTGGGGTCCACCCCATGTATTGGGGTTCCCCCTGGTGGGAACTGACGCCAGCCAGTAGCTAGGAGGGATAGACTCCTAACCCAATAGAGGGATGAGTCACATCGTACTCCCATATAAGGACTATTTTTTAGTCAAGAAGTTTGGTTTGACTCCAGAACAGTACAGGGTAAAGTTCATAGACAACAATAAGGTAAACACACTGTTATGGCTGGGCTTTGTGGACATCTCAGTTTAGGCACCAGAGTGCTGGACGGATGGTACTTATGAAGGGTTGTATAATTTAATTCAGGGGTCTTCAACCTTTTCACTCACAAGAGCTACTTATGTTCAATGAAAGTCACCCAGAGGTACTAATATTATTAGGGCTGCACACATCAGGTAAGATTATATTAGTGGCCACTCCTGCAAGACTACAAGCCATCATCACCTCACTGCAGAATTGCCAGAAGTAATGTAAAAAAGGCTTAGTCAATTGGGAATGCCTCCACAACAGTAATACATAACAGCAACAACTGCAATGCCTCTTGGCACCAAGGTAATAATATTAGTAATTAGTCTCCCAAAGCTGCATGATTTAGCATTTAAATAGCCGCATTAAAAAAAGATTTTGGAAATTATGTGTTCTGTAAATATAGAAAATGTCTGATCAAACACACACTTTTACATTTTGGTATACTAATTCAACCAAAAAAGCTTCTTATTTCGTAGCCTGAGCTGCACATAGGAGAGCTACTCACAAGTATATGGAGAGCTACAAGTAGCTCAGGAGCTTCTCGTTGGAGAAGCCTAATTTAATTCTTAAAGAGAACATCCTGACCCACTGTGTACAATGGAAGTTGAAGCCTAATGCATGATGTGTGATGCAACATGTTTGCCAAGCACGGATGAATGCAGTAATGGATTTCGGATCCCAGACCTCCGGATCTCAGATATCTGACCTTGGACCCCCGGAGTCTTGAGGAGCCTTAACGAGAACCTGGGTCCCTCACAAGCACTGCAGCATAGCCCAGTCCAGTCCAGCACCGTCTAGCTAAGTGAGGTGGCCAGAGCTGGCGGCCTCAGAGTGTGCCCCAGGTGGTCCACGGAGGTGGACTGGTTAGAGCCGGGTGGTACTGCCTGGTGTGCCCCTCTCGCCAGCTGACCTTCACAAAGCTTTGCAAATCGTTTAACCACTACCGCACTTCGCCCCAGTCCTCATCTCTCGATCCAGTGCCCCTATAGAGTACGGCACAGCGATGGTGAGATGTGCTGAACTGCGCTGTAGGGACTCCACGCTGCATTTGCTATTTTGTAAACCCCAGGAGGAGATTGAGGAGGACCTTGAAGCAAACCCTGAGGCAAACCCAGGTGAGGAGTTGTGTGGGTGAGAGTATACAGTGAGATGTGGTGTGGGGGGTTTCTAGCTCATTGGTCAGTTTGAGCCAGTAAAGGGCGCTCTCTTGACAGTTTTCTATTCAAATTGACAAGCAGCGTCAAAAGAGTTATACAGAGCTATAGGAGATTTGCAACAAAACATATCAGTCTGTAGGTTGTACGTGTTAAAAAAACTCACTGAACTAGCTGCAGAAGTGGCTTGACTAGAAAAGGTGTGGCTTGCAGCAGTACTATTGCATTGCATTTTATCTGCATATATTTTTCTACTGATTCCCACTCCACCATCGTCACACTTACTTGGAGATAAGGGCTACCTTAATAATATAGATAAGCTAATTATGAGATCCGAACGTTTACCTTGGGCAGTGCAAAACCAACAGCAACCCAAACAATGGAAAAAGAAGCAAAATAAACCTAAAATGGTGCTAGCTGCAGTAGATATCAATTTGATCCTTCCACTTATTGAAGAGATAACTACAAGGAAAACTACTTTGAATTCTCATTCTTATCATAATTTTGTGGAAGGTTCTTTAAATCAACATACCATGGACATTTTGTAACCAAATATCACAGATTACTTTACATTCTCTGCAAAAAGTAAGAAAGAACTAGTCACAAAAGCAAATCTGATCAAACTACAACTATATTTAATGCCGATAGTGTAAGTCCTGCTCCAATACTTGACGGCTGATAGCCAGAAACCGGTCCTAGGATGCTTCATTCCGGTCCAGGAAAGACATGGCTTGACAGTTCGGGCTGGACTGTTCCCACGAGGCACAGGGTCAAGGCTGATTTGCATATGGCAATGTCTGAACTGGGGTGGTGTGGAGTGCAAAACAAACAATGGATGTAATCCCAGATCTCTGTACTGGGGTGAATGTATGACATTGTTCTGCATTCTGTCCATCAATTGTTGTTTTTGCATTTGTCACCCCAAGTGGGATGGGTATGCTCAGACGTGAGTCCCATGCTCTCCACACCACTGGAGTCAAGCTATCCTGGCTGAAGACGGCTGATGAGCCAGAAACCGGTCCCAGGATGCTTGATTCCGGTCCAGGAAAGACATGGCTCGGCAGTTCGGGCTGGACTGTTCCCAGGAGGCACAGGGTCAAGGCTGATTTGCATATGGACATGTCTGAACTGGGGTGGTGTGGAGTGCAAAACAAACGATGGATTTAGGCCCAGATCTCTGTACTGGGGTGAATGTATGACATTGCTCTGCATTCTGTCCATCAATTGTTGTTTTTGCATTTGTCACCCCAAGTGGGATGGGTATGCTCAGATGTGAGTCCCATGCTCTCCACACCACGGGAGTCAAGCTATCCTGGCTGAAGATGGCTGATAGCCTTAAACTGGTCCTAGGATGCTTGATTCCGGTCCAGTAAAGACATGGCTTGGCAGTTTGGGCTGGACTGTTACTTTGAGGCACAGGGCCAAGGCTGATATGCAGATGGCCATGTCTGAAATGGGGTGGTGTGGAGTGCAAATAAAAGAACAATGGATTTAGGCCCAGATCTCTGTACTGGGGTGACTGTATGACATTGTTCTGCATTCTGTCCATCAATTGTTGTTTTTCCAATACTTGTGAAAGCACAAATACATGCTCTGTGCAACTTAACACCGGTGGCTCAGCCAAATGTGATATCTTTTCCAGGAGAATCATTGAAAGCCCAGATAGGACAACCAATAGCATCTAATTCATCAATGACAGCTCTATCAAACATTCCATCTAATAAAGGAGAATTCACAGACAGTAACATCAACAACTACCATGATACTATAGATATAGATTTTGGCCTAAACTTAAAGTACCCAGTGATAGACTTAACATCTGGTACTGAAAAAAGCATAGGCCAATCGGTGTAACCATGGGGCATATTAACAAGGGATTTATCTCCGCTTTTTTGGCTTTAAAAGCCAAAAAAATCAGAGATAAAATTATCTCCCTATCAACAACAGGGTGCTAACATGCAAAGTCGCATGTTAGCACACTTTTTCTCTACGCTTTCCTTTGCATCTCTAATGATGGTGTTGCATCTCTAATGATGGTGTTCCAGAGCAAAATAATAGGAGAAATGTCGCAAAGCGTCATTTCTCCTATTATCAAGCTTTACGCTAACCCTCTTACGGATGAAAAAAGCAGCGCTAACCATGATTAACGCTGCTTTTTAAAGTCTGCTAATTTTCAGACTTAGGCATACCTGTAATGGGAGGTGGATTATGTGACTACAACCACAGTCACTATCACCAAGGTTATCGCAGTTTTTCATTGAATATTGCCAGAAATCCAGCGTTATTCAATGTAAAACGGCGATATTCTTGCTATCCCTGTTTTTTTTATCGCCATAGCGCTCAGTGTAGAAAATACTGTGCTACTATGGCTATTATCACTGGCGATATATTTTTTTTAAGCTAACAGTGGTCAGCGATAATTTTTGCTGCCACTTGTTAATATGCCTCCATATTCCCCCAACAGGTCATCTAAATCAGAGCACTACACCGGTCCTGTATGCAAAAACTCTCATGCGATTCAAACTCCTTGCAATGTAAATGATGGAAGCTACCCTTTTAGTTCAATTCCAGACCTAAAAATTATTATGAACCCTGTAAACAAAATGTATTGAAATTACACCTACTTCGCAGGAACAAGGTAAAGCAGAAAATTTAGATTTTTCACAGCCTGCTGGGCAGAAAATCTGGATTTTATTAAGGACACGGAGACTAATATTATGCAAATCTCCTTTATTACCACAGCTCAGCAGCAATAATGGAATAGAACTTTGTGAACATTCTAAAGAGAAGACTAGTCCCTCTCTGACCAGGCATCTTCCTTCTTGTTAGGCTGCGAAGAAAGATGATCAACGTGAGGAAAAGATTAGGAAAAACAGGATTCCAAGGAGTAAACTTTCAAGATTCCAACGAATAAACTTTCAGGATTCCAACGAATAAACTTTCAGCATCAGAATTCCAACAACTAAAATTTCAGCTTCTGAAGCAGTAGATTTTAATCTGAAAAAGAAGAATACATTACCAAGATATTGTTCAAACAAAAAGGGTGGGTTACAAATCATATTAAAAATAGAGGCGGGATAATATTAGCCTCCGTGTCCTTAATAAAATCCAGATTTTCTGCCCAGCAGGCTGTGAAAAATCTAAATTTTATGGCACGACACGGAGGCCATATTATGCAAGTTCAAAGTGCATTAAGAACATTATCAATCACATTAGAGATTGGTCTAAAATAGCAAGATCTAAACATACTATCATTAGACCAGTCTGCCGCCTTAAGAATTTCTTGTAAACCACCACCAAGAAAATAGGCTTTAGAAGCAGAAGCGCCCCTAAGGGAATGCGCTCCAAAAATAGAGGTGTTCACACCACTTTCACACATAACTCCTTTCACCCATCTGGCTAGAGTTGGAGAAGAAACTCCTTTATGGGGAGATCTAAAGGAAATCAATAGTTGAGTTTCATTTGATCTTAGATTAGCAGTCTTCCTCTCATACTCTTTCAGACATTTAACCACGCAGAGTCTTTCATTCTGAGGAAAGAAGGGATAGAAAATAGAGGAAGATAAAGTTTTAGTTCTTCTCTTAAGATAGAAACATACACCCTCTGGTTGAAAGGATCTGCTAGAAATATCTAAAGCTTTGACATCGGAGGTTCTTCTGAAAGATACCAGACATAATAAAACAGTAAGTTTGAAAGAGATACGTTTCAAAGAAAGGGAAGAGTTCTCCCCCCAGGATGATAAGGTCCGGAGTACCAGTGTTACGTCCCAAAGGGCGGTATACTTAGCAGTTGGAGGTTTAATGACTCTCATGCTTCTCATGATTTTTTTAGTGAGTAAATTCTGTCCAACGGAGAGACCATCAATGAGAGAATGGCCTGCAGAAATTGCAGATCTATAGACATTAACGGTTCTATAAGAGAGTCCTGAAGTAAAAAGTTCAGAAAGGTAGTTGATAACATAAACTAGATCAACTGAAACGGGATCGTGACTTCGTTGAAGACACCAGCGAACCCATTTGTTCCATGCCAGTCGATATGCCTTTCTTGTACCTTGAGCCCACGACTCAGAAATGAGTCTGAAAGCATTTGGCGAAAGCCCAGGGATTTGCCATTGTCTCCTGAAATCCTCCAGGCCGTCAGAGTTAGAAGACCCTGATCCACGAGGGGGTGGACGTCTCCCTCTGGACCCAAGAGTATTTCCCTGAAAGGGGGTATTAGAATTGGAAAGTCTATGCACATATCCAGAATGACTGGAAACCAGGCTTGGGACCTCCAAAGAGGAGCTATTACAGTTATGATGTCGTGGTAGCGTCGAGCATGAAGGAGAAGCAGAGGGAGTAAAGCAAACGGCGGGAAGGCATAAGGTCTCAGACCTCTCCAATCTTGTAGGAAGGCATCTACATTCTGAGCTTGGGGGTCCGGTCTCCAACTGAAGAATTCTTTCAGTTGTGTGTTTAGACGATCTGCAAAAAGGTCTGTCTTGTATGGACCCCATATTGATTGGATGGCCAAAAAGATCTGTCTGTCTAATCTCCAGTTGCTCGAATCTCTGAAATTCCTGGAGTACCAGTCTGCGACACTGTTGTTCAGGCCCGGGATATGTTCCGCTATAACCGAAATACCTTTGTTCAAGCAATATTCCCAAAAGCTCTTGGCAAGGTCTGTTAGGCCCTTGGAATGTGGACCGCCCAGTTTGTTGACATAGCGGACTGCCGAAACATTGTCCATGCGTAATGTCACACAGCATTTCGCTGTTTTGGGTGTAAAACAACGAATTGCAAATGAACCTGCCAGTAATTCTAAGCAGTTGATATGCAATCTCTTCTCTTGAGTGGTCCAACGACCGCCCGTGGAGTATTTCCCACATCTCGCTCCCCATCCTTCTAAGCTCGCATCTGATTCTATTATCAGATCCGGTTGTTCCCCGAAGATGGCTCTGCCGTTCCATGCTTCCGCATTCCTGAGCCACCAAAGCAGTTCCGTCTTTGATTCCTGATTCAAAGAAATCATGTGGGAATATGAATGGTTCGATCTTAGAGCGCTCGCTTTTAGTCTTTGGAGTGCCCGATAATGGAGGGGTCCCGGGAAGATAGCTTGGATTGTCGAAGAAAGGAGGCCAACGATCCTCGCTAGTACTCTCAGAGGGAAGGTCTTCTTCACGAGAGCCTTCCTCAACTCTTTCCTTACTTTCCTGACTTTTTCGGAGGGTAATTTCAGTTCCGCTTTGAGAGTGTCTACCGTAAAGCCTAGGAATTGTGTTTGTTGTTCGGGAATAGTACAAGATTTCTTGGTATTTATGATGAAACCCAGATGTTCCAGGATCTGAATTGCAAGGTTTGTGTGGAGAGATGCAGTCTCTTTCGATTGGGCCATTATAAGGATGTCGTCTAGGTATATGATTAGTCTCACCCCTCTCTGCCTGAGCCAGGAGGTTACAGGGCGTAACACCTTGGTGAAACACCAGGGGGCGGACGACAGACCGAATGGGAGACTGCAGAATTGGTAAAGTTTTCCCAGCCAAGTGAATTGAAGGAATTTTTGGTGGGGTTCCCAGATGGGAATTGTTAAGTAGGCGTCTTTTAGGTCTAACCTCGTGAGCCAGTCCCCTTTTCTCAAAATATCCCTTAGGAGGTGAATGCCCTCCATTTTGAAATGTTGGTAAACTACCCAACGATTTAAATCTTTTAGGTTTATTACTGGCCTCTGTTCCTTGTTTTTCTTCTCTACTAGAAAAACATTGCTGAGGAAACCTTGTGTTTGCGTCTCGACAATTGCCCCTTTTTGTAACAGTTCTTGTACTTCTTTGGAGACTAAGTCTCGATCTTTGAGAGAGAAAGTGATCTCGCGAGGGGAACGTGTTTGAAAGGGAGTACCCAGAAAATCTATTTTGTAACCCTTTACTGTATCTAAAACCCAGTTGTCTTGTGTTACTAAGTTCCAATTCCGAGCGAATTGGCGTAGTCTCCCTCCCACCTTTGGAGGGATATCTGAATGGTCTTTCAAGGTTCTTACCTGAGGAAAAGGAACGTTGTCTCCGTTCGTTCATAAATAATGAATTCAAGTCAGCCAACTTTTTTCTACTGGTGAAATATGATCAAAACTTCACTTTAGAGTCAAGCTTTTCAGAAAATCATAAGTCTTGCAAATTGGAATTTGGGATAGTATGCTAAATACTATGAATGTGATAACTACGGCCCTCAACTCACATTCGGATAAATTAAACATACAGGTGAAGTTGCTTAATACTCTTGCCATAAATGTAGCCGGGATTGCTTCAAAACCTGACACCTTAGTTTCAAAGGCACAAACTGAAAGAGAAAATCACATGATTACCTGTACATGTGCCCATATTATAAACAAAGTGACAGAACTACCAAGTTTGGCGAGTTCTCTTGTAGATGAGGTTAAGCATATGTCTGACATTGAAATATGGAGCCAAAGTCTACAAAAAAAGATGGTAAAAGTCACTATTTGACGTAAAAAAAACATCTGTACCCCAAACATGTAAACAAATAGTGACTGATGAATATGAAATGTTTGGGCCAGGCAAAGAAAATCCAGATGCTACTATGACTCAAGGAAAAAAGGGCAAAGCGAAAATAACCCCATACTCCACTCTCCACGCTGTAAATGATAAAATACCTACATCTAAACATAGAGCCCTCACTTTGCAGGAGTCTGAATTTAATCAAAAGTTCAAGATGGTGGAAACGCCAAAGAACAAACCACTTAAATGCATCTTGTACTGCAAAACAATGGTCATAACCAAAAGAGCAAGGCAAAAGCAAAGAAAAGCGCACAATAAAATAAACAAAATTAAAAGCACAGTCTGGTCAAGTACGATTGACAGACTGAAAGAAAGCTATCCAATTTTAAAAGCTATCATAACATTTTCTGAAGGGTAAAGAGTAGTAGACAAAGAGACGACAGGGGAAAGATTCGATCAAAACTTGCCTATTATTTTGAAGAGTAACGAGGAACAGCTGTTGAGAAAACAAACAGTGCAAAACGAATCCTCCAGTTGTAAAGAACATACAAAGACAATGTGCAGACTGTGGAGACACGCATGTCCTTGAGAGTGGATGAGATGGAGCCTGGCAAACTTCAAATCGCCAGAGGTTAAATTCACCATGCCCAGTGCAGCCTTCCACAACTTCATAGGCAGAAAGTCTCCAACAACAACACGGCTACCCAAGCATTAACCAGAGCAGTCAGTTCAAACCAAACCAAGTAGAAGGTTTCCCCAAGCTATCGGAGTCACAAAGCCCAATAACATATCAATATCTGCCCAATATTCCAAAAATATGTCCGCCCACTACCACAAAACTCTGGTTTATTCTACGATACAATTCAAAGAGACAATTGCCTGGGGTGAGGGGACAGATATGTAGGCAGATTTTAGGGGAGAATGCAGCAGGGTGACGGAGTCACTCTATGAAGTGGCCATCTGCGTTGATAGTTGGCCATGCCCCCCCGTTAGGACATCATTTTAAAAGTGGGTACATCTATCTAATTCCATAACAATTCTCGCAGTAACAGTTTTGCTACAGTGAGACTGTAATTTCTTCTGGTTTGACAGGCTTCCACCCATCTCGAGAAGATGCATACTATGACCAGGACATCTCTCAACCCGTTGCAGACAGGCATCTTGATAAAGTATATCTGCAACCTGTTGAAAGGACCACCTGATCTCCCTATGTGACTCTGTGTAACATGTGTCCTCTTCCCTTCATGTATTTGCTGACATGTCACACATCAATGACACACTTCATCTGCAAGTGTCCTAAACATTGGGTTGCACCAATTCTGTCTGAAAAAAAGTGTCATGGAATCGCTCTCTAAATTTGTAAATCCATGAAAGTATTGTGCAAAAGTTCCATTAAATGAGCAGGCCAGCAGGGCACAATACCGTGCAATTGAATAAGCATTTCTATTTTTCCTGGAAATGCAGTCAATACCATTTTAATGGAGTGCACATTTATCAACTGCAATTTCTGCAGACAACTGGAGAGTTGAAAACACATTTCTCTGACGCACCCTTTTTTCTAATGGGGGTTCCTAAAGAGATCATGAAACCTCTTTGTGACCACAATTTCCCAATATCATGGATAACGCCAAAGCAGTACTGGCTATCTGTAAATATATCCATAAAATTACATAATTGGGCTCATTCAAGGGTTCATCCTTAATATCAGACATACACTTTGTGCATAGATCTCTGAGATCTAGGCAATCATGTTCAACTTCATCCCAAACTGTGTCATTCACAGGAAGTAAGGTAGACAGTTTCAAAACTTAACATCATTTTAACACAATATCCTCTGATGACAAAATCTTCTGCTTGTATTTCGTGAGACTATTATAAGTCATGAATTGGGTACTGATTCATGTTATTAGTTCAACAGATTGAGGGACCAATGCAGTTTAAGGGTATCCCATCACTATACTCTCACTATTTTCCAGAATAGTGCTCACTACTCGTTTCTTATCCAACATAGAATCAAAAAAGCCCGAACGGGAGGACGTCGCTTCTCGGTCACAGCGGCTACCATCTGGAATGCTTTGCCATCTTATCTGCGTTCCGAAACTAATCACATGAAATTCAGGAAGCTTCTTAAAACGCATCTTTTTCCGCTATAACTTCCTTCCCTACCACCGGCCTTCTCCCCCAGAGGTTCTGCAATCTTCAGCGCTGGGACGCTCACAGGCAGCCATGCGCTATAGAAAACCCAAATTTCATTTCATTTCATTTCATTTCATCCAAAGAAAGAAATACTGCACTCAAGGTAGGGGGGCTCGCATTTAGACTTTATTCGGCAGAGCAAGAAACAACAAACGTTTCGGCGTAAAGCCTTCTTCCGTGTCACTCATTTCGTCATGAGACAGTGTATATAAAGCATTGTTGAAAATGGGCAATGAAACAGAAAAGAGACACAGATTCCTCTCGCGAATTCAAGCGCCATTTTAAAGAGGACATAAGTCAACGTTTTTTCTTATTAAAAAATATTTTAGACAAAAATGCTGTGATATTAACGTAAATCAATTCAAACGCTTAAGTGCGTAAACATATTACATGTGCATTTGTATTTCATAAATTGTTTGATTACGACAAACATACCAACATCTAGCCGTGTATCGGCAGGTGTCCTTTCTCAAATATCCTTACATCATGCCCTAATATTTTCAAAATGACATGCTATATTTCTACATATTTAGCGAAACTCATTAAATATCATGTCAATTCCATTTTTGAATCCAAAAGATCTTAGGAAATCAAATGATCTTAAAAAATCAGATAACACCCAAAGAAAAGAACTGTATAATCATACTAAGTGAATTTATAATGTTAAATACGGGATCTGAAACGATTGTAGTTATAAACTTCAATTTCTCTGTTAGTTCTTATTATATAAATTCTTAAATTTTTCTACTGTAGAACTCGACAATCATATTCTCTTTTTGAATTCATGATCTACTCAGGGCTAAGGGTTAAGGGGAGTAATAACAGGACACCCTAATGTTATGGGGTAGGCTACAGTGACCAGCGTGGGGAGTGGGAGGTACGCCACTGGTTGTAGGGGTGGGTCCAAGGTTTGGGGTGTGGGGGGGTAATGAACAGAAAAATGAAGCTCATGGTGTCAGTTGTTTACTCTATTTACGCATTAAACTCTGGTTTTCTACAAAATGCCAAAGGAGAGGGTTGTATGGACAGATATTGTCTAATTATGGTTTAATTTGGAGATGTCTAGTAAGGCAGGATTGACAATAATTTCCTTTAACGTAAACAGGCTAAATAATAAGAAAAAAAGGCTGTCAGTGGAAACATGGATTAAGGCTGAAAACCCATCTGTAATACTTTTACAGGAGACATATATTTCTTCTTCTAAGATTGAAGAATTCCTAATGTTTAAATCCTGGGCTTCCTATCGAGGTTTTTCCTCATTTACTGAATCTCAGCGCGGGGTGGCGATATTCCTAAACAGGAACATACACGCTGAAATTATTAAATCAGGAGAGGGTGGCTCAGGACATTGGTGCTGGACAACATGCAAAATACAAAACAGATAAAGACCTATCACCTTCGCTAGTTTTTATGCACCGCTTGATGATAATTTCAGCGTGTATGAAGAGCTGTTTCAATCTTTATTGATGGTGGCAGGAGATATTGTTATAGGAGGGGACTTTTATGTTATTATGGATTCTAAGTTGGACTCGACTACACATTGAAGAAAGCACCTTAAACCAAAAACATTGAAAACTATTGATAACTATAAAGTCACCCTCGATCTTTGAGACCCAAGGCACACACAAAACCCACTTAAAAAAGAATATACTTGCTGTTCAGGTAGATTTAAGGCTTCCTCACGGATTGACTTCTTTCTTGCCTCTAGAAATTTGAATTTCTATCATCAAAGGATTGTCCATAACGGGTTTTCCGATCATGTCCTCCTTGTCATTGAATTTGTTCTAGGAGAAAATCCAAGAACTCCAAAACGTTGGGTGTTTAACAAAATATACTTGAACGACGAGATTTGGGTCGAATCATTAAAATCAGAGTTAAGAGAATTTCTCTCTCGTAATCTTGATACAGCCCCATTCATCATCATGTGAGATTCACTAAAGGCTTTTATCAGGGGGATAGTTATAGGAAGGGATGCAGCTGCCCTGAATAATGCTAGATCCATTAAAAACTTAATAGAACAACGGATACAGGCCTTAAGCATTTTAAGGCAGCAAAATCCCTCCCGTAGTGTCCAAGATCAATTAAATAAGGCCAAACGGGAATTCAGCGCACATTTATATGCCCAGACTGAGAATTTCTTTTACAAACAATCATAAAAAATTTACGAAGAGAGCAATTTCACTGGAAAGTTTTTAGCCTGGCAGGTCAGAGAACAAGACGCTTCTAATTTAATCCGTGGTTTAAACTGCCCCGTAATGCATTCGTTTATAGCAGATTCGGAGGGGATAGGGAAAATAATGTTTACTCACTATAGTAGTGTTTACAGTCAGCATCATAAAATAGATCAACAAAAGTTAAATGATTTTTTAGAAAAGCAGGCACTGCCTTCCATTTCCTCAACCGAACAGTTAGTTATGACGAGTCCCTTTTCCACGGAAGAACTGGAACAGGTTGTGAAAGAACTTCAGAATGGTAAGGCCTGTGGCCCAGATGGGCTTCCTGCCGAGTTCTTCAAAGTTTTTTTTTGTGCTTTTTCTGATTTTTTTCTGTGCCTACTTAACTCGATGCTGGGAGGAAGTCCAATTCCAGGATCTTTCCGAGAGGGCACGGTGGTTAGTTTTTTGAAGAGTGGTAATGATGCTAAAGATCCTAATTCATACCTTATAATTACTCTATTAAATTCCGACTATAAAATAGCTAGAAAATTATTGTCAATTCGTTTTAATCACATTTCTTCTAATCTGATACACCCTGACCAAAATGGATTCATTGCAGGCAGACAATTGATAACTAACACGCATTATTTGGCCAAAGCCTTAGTTCACTTTGAGACACGGGGGATATCAGCATTAATTATGTTATTAGATGCGGAAAAAGCCTTTGATTTGGTGGTTTGGGAGACACTATTTATTATTTTACAATATTTTGGCATTCCGGACAAAATTATTAATTTAATTTGTAATTTTTATACCGGCACCAGAGCCAATGTCATCATAAACACGGTATTGGCAGGATCAGTTTTAGTTAAGTGGGGCACATGGCAAGGCTGCCCATTATCTCCTGTTCTTTTTGCTTTTTTTATTGAGCCCCTCGCAGCCTCAGTTTGGAATACTGCTGATATCTCTTCTCCTATTCCATCAGTGGCTAAGATCAAGCTTTACGCTGATGATATTATGCTGTTAATCAAACCCAATTTAAATTCACAAACCCGTGTTTTTTAGCTCTTTGAGGAATTTGAGGCTTTGGAGGGATATTGGATTAATAAAAGGAAAGCAGAAATTCTAGTATGTGGAGGCAGGGATCCAGAATTGCACCCTGATATAAGTTGTTGTATTAACCACAAAGATATTTAGGGGTTCTTTTTTCAGCCCATGTCAAAGATCTGTTTAATCTTAATTTTGATCCCCTTCTTAAAAAAAAATGCATAATGTTTTCTAGGTGGAATACATTGCCATTATCGATCCTTGGCAGAGTCGATTTGATGAAAATGTCTATCCTTCCTTTATTTAATTTTTTATTTTCCACTGTTCCCTATTTTTTACCAAGTATATTCTTTGACAAAGTTGAATCCATGTTTTCTAGTTTTATTTGGGCAAAAAACACCATGAATACAACAAATTGACAAGTCTTTGCAGTTAACCAGAGAAGCACTTATTTGGAATACCAACGCCAGAAACAAAAGTGACAGAACTCCATTTGTAGCTGACTATCATCCATCAGCTCCCAACTACAGAAATATAATGCAAAAATCATTTCCCTTCCTGTCCACTTGTGAAAAATTGCAAAAGGTTTTTCCAAAACCGACAGTCATTGCTTACAGCAGAGCTCCAAATTTACGATCTCTTATTGTGAGAGCTGAACTCAAGCAAGCTGTAACAAATGCAGGGGTTCATTGCTGTGAATCTAAAAGGTGCTTCACGTGTGCATACCTTTTACAAACATCATCAGTTACTAGTTATGTTACCAGAAGGACCTATGCAATAAGGCAGCATCTAACATGTCGCTCAACATGCATTATTTATTGATTCAGTGCCAACGGCAAAGCTGTAAAAAACAATATGTAGGCCAAACAGTGAATGACCTCCGCACACGATTCAGGAACCACAAATCAGCAATAACTAATAAGAAAATTGACCAGCCTGTAGCCAATCATTTTAACCTTGTGAATCATTCACTATCAGATTTGAATATTTTCCCCGTGGAACATGTCTCAAAGGAAGAACTACTGGACTCCAGGGAAAACTTCTAGATGTACGGTTTAAAATCATTGCATCCAGATGGACGGAACATTACTGACAATACAACCTGATTACTGCATATCTCAAGAACTCTCAGGACTGCATTGATTCCACATTCCAAATGGAATATTCACTCATGATGCTTTTTGACAATTCAGCTGTGTCATCTGTGCAGCCACTGTGCTTACCATCTTGAAACTACCTGAGGAAGGCGGAAGCTGAAACGTTTTAGTGGAAATATATTTTTGTTATTTGGTGAATCTATCTGTTTGAGTCACTTCTTTCTTGGATAAATATATATCAAGCCCGTCAAGGGCTACACTCTTCTCCCCTTTGGACCGCTTCAATCTGCGGTGGTGTTGTTTTTGGCTGATAAACCAAACATTAAGATTAACACCTCTGTCAAAGAGAATGGAGACACACTCCCCTTCACAACCTCTTTTATTCAATTTTCACTGCAATCTAGATCCAATACGTATACTCAGGCCCAACACATTTCGAACTTTCATAGCTCTTGGTCACGGGCCATCAATGGACACTCCCAAGCTGCTGCACTTTTTAAGCCCCACATTTGCATACTTAATTAAACTCAAGTGAGCGTCATAACAGTTTCCTGAGTGACGTGTTATGACAAAATGAGTTCACAGCATTTCAATAAAAAATTACTAACCCTTAAATAGGAAAATACAGCAAATAAGACACATTGCCCAGATTGTCTCAGTGCAATAAAATTGCTGTAGGTTCCGTCAAGGGCTCCAGTCCCCTGCTCTTTGGCCCACTTCAATCTGCGGTGGTGCTGTCTCCCGGCTGACAAACCAAACATTAAGATTCACACCTCTGTCAAAGAGAACGGAGACGCACTCCCCTTCACAAAGTAGTATACGTATTGGATCTGGATTGCAGTGAAAATTGAATAAAAGATGCTGTGAATATATATATATATATATATATATATATCCTTGTTATCGCCTCCAGCACACAGGAATCGTTTCTCCCAAGAGACGAAGCGTACCCAAGGTCGTGCTAAATATTTTTATTTGTATTTTCCGCCCAATACCACCGCCATGATGCGTTTCGGTCCCTCTCGGACCTTGATCACATGACACATCTACACCTTTTAAAGTGACAGTGCAGTTGCTAGTACAATAAATATGGATGACAGACTACGTTCCTGCTTAAATGCAATTGTAACTGTGAAATACAGTACATTGAAAGTGCAACACTTACAAACTCCTGTGCAATTCTAACTGTGAAATACAGTACATTGAGAGTGCAAAAACTGCAAGTTCATGTGCAAACTACGACCATAATAAATATTCACAATAAATAAATATTTACAATACCGGGTAAAATACATCGATAAATATTCATGTTCAATATTTATGATTAAAAACCTCCCATTATTAAAATCAACCGGTTAAAAAGGAATTTTTAAAAATATTTACATGATTTAAAAAAATCTATGCATAAAAATTCCTATACGGCTTCATCAATAATGAGTGTTCAAAACCTGGGGTCTTGAGTCACGTCCGTGACTAGTACATGAAAGAATGGCAGTAACCCATGCAGGAACGTCAAAAGTCAATATATATATATATCCGCCGCCACTGTAACCTGAGAGAATAAAGCTGTGTGTTTGACCCTGGACTCCCCTCTGGCCTCTGATTTCTTCCTACGAGGGAATGTTTTTGCCATATATATATATATATATATATATATATATATACACACACATATATATACACATATTTTACCTACTGGCGGTTGCCAGTAGGTAGTTATAGTTAGGACCTAGTTTCCATAGCAGGAACATTTTTTGTTTTGCTTATGACTTTGGCGTCGTTTGAGGAATCTTCATGAAATTTTCCAAACACATTTTTTGTTCATATCAGCTCATATGTTGAAAGTTTGGGGGTGATTCATCAAGGGGAGGGCTGAGAAAAAAGGGGGGTCCCAAAACGCGTTTTCTCCATGTTCATTTCCATAGGAAACTTTAGACAAGGCTACAGGTCGAACAGGTGAACAGAATTACCCCAAATTTGCCAGGGAGAAGGATCTTGGTCTAGAAAGCACGCTTTTGTTTATTTGGTGTATATCCGTTCAGTTGTATTTGACAAATATCAAAATTTCAAAATTTACAAATATCGATATTTGAGAATTAAGCCATCTGATTGGCTGAAGCGTTACGAGCACGAGCTTGCTGCTTATTGGTTGCGAGCGCTGCGAGCGGTTGCAACTAGGAAGTGTTGGCCGCCATTTTGTGATTCAGTTGAAGTGAGTAAGGGGAAAAAAGGGCAAAAAAAGTAGAAAAGGAGGGTAGGAGCACTGTATGCTCTGTTGGGAAGGGTCAAGCGAAGTAGTCACTCCTACCGGTCTAAAAGTGTGGTGTTGCTCAGAGTGACATGGTGCTGAGATGATATGCTGCTACACTCGGGTATGAAACCGAGAGCCTCAACCATGAGCTCATTGTTGTAAAGTGATGTGCTTTAGTCTTTGTAGCATATGTGTGCATGTAGTTTTAGTATGCTTTTATATCATACAGGGAGTGGGAAGCGAAATACTGACCGCTATCTTGGGTTTACACTGTACCGGAAGCGGGAAGCAAAGTACTCCCACCTACCGGTGTGAAGACTTGGAGATCAAACCGAGGTGACTGCTGTAAAGGGATGGGCTCTGGGCGCTGAAGTATATGTGTGCAAGTAGTGTTAGTAGGCGTTTATACTATACAGGGAGTGGGAAGCGAGCTAATGACCGCTACTGTGTGTTTTTACTATACCAGAAGCAAAGTACTCACGCCAACTGGTGTGAAGACTTGGGGATCAAACCGAGCTGAATGCTGTAAAGGGATGGGCTCTGGGCATTGTAGTATACGTGTGCAAGTAGTGTTAGTAGGCGTTTTTACTATACAGGGAGTGGGAAGCGAACTACTGACCGCTACAGTGCATTTATACTATACCGGAAGTAAAGTACTCACGCCTAACGGTGTGAAGACTCGGGGATCAAACCGAGCTGATTGCTGTAAAGTGATGGGCTCTGGGCGCTGTAGGATACTAGCCACTGTAGTATAACTGTGTAAGTAGTTAGTATGCATTTATAGTATATAGGGAGTGGGTAGCAAACTACTTTTTCCTACTGGTCTAAAGACTTGGGGATTAAAGCGTGACCGTAAATCGGGAGCTCATTGCTGTAAAGTGATGTGCTCTGGGCGCTGTAGTATACTTGTGGAAGTAGTGTTAGTTTGCGTTTATATAATATAAGGAGTGGGAAGCAAACTATTCACCCCTACCGGTCTGAAGACTCCTGGATGAAACCATGAGCTCATTGCTGTAAAGTCATGTGCTCTATGTAGTATTCCAATGTAACACATAGTAGAATGTTAGTATGTAATTCTACTAGAATGTAAGTATGTAATGTTAGAATGAAGGGGTGTCATGAGGAGAACCTTGGGGAGTTTGTACACAGTGCTGGAGAAGGCGGTTGCCTTGTTGTCTGCTTCTGTTGGTGGCTGTTTAAGGTGTCTTGTTTTCCTGCAATAAATCTACTTATCGGATCCACTGCTGTCTGCCTCTTCACTACATTAATTTGGCGACGAGCGGAAGATGGTAAAAAGAAGGCAGCACTCACCAATACTTCAAAGTTGCTTGAGTTGTGCTGAAGACCCAATTTCTTCGTGTAGCAGTTTCCACTCATACCAGTGTTGCCTGCTTATTGAACTATGTCATTGACCTCCTATAGGATTTATATTTTTAGATTTTGGGCTTCCTCTGCCTCTTCACTACACTCTGGTTGCTGTACTACACCTGTGTAAGTATTGTTGGTATACGTTTATACTAACCAATGCATCATGGTCCTAGGGAGCGGGACCTCCCAGGCGCAGCTCATACAATGTCCCGGGTACACATCCGCGGGACATTTATGTTTTCAATTAGAGGGCGGGTGCATGGCTTCCACCCTGTGATAGCAAATCCTTGTTTGACCAGTTGAAGCGAGAGGAGGAAAACCTCGTATCGCTTTAATAGAGCAGATCCGGATGGTAAAAATGGAGGGAAAAAAAGCGGGGTCTCACTCGGTGATTTAAATTAGGCTCCTCGAGGGTAATGTTCCATGGCTAATCCTAATATTATATTGTGGGATCTCTGTAGGACTGGGGATCTTAATGTCACATGTAAAAAAGGCATGGAAGGGTACAGAGATGTTTCGTAGCGTAGGGGATCGCCACCTTCTCGGGTATTGTTTACTAATTATTCGGGGGCTTCGAGGCCAACTGGAAAGGGGCGACCACTCGGTCCCCCCGAACGTATGGTTGGGTGCCCCGATCCCCCCGGGAAGCCATTTTGGGCGGGGCGTGGCTCGGCTGGTATGCCCGAAGCGGCGTAGCCGGGGCGCGCCTTTTACCGGCCAAGAGGGGTTGTCCTAGACACCTACACCAAAGACCACGCCCAGTAGGCGTACCGGAGGAGGGTACACGCCCTCCCGCAGAGGAATAAATAGAGCGGAAATCCGAAGAAGCGTCCTCTTGTTCCTGTGCTCTGAAGGCTGCACCCACTCGTTGCTCGTGAGCCCTCGACGGAACAAGCAGCAATTTTGACCCACCCACCAGCCCCTTATGGCAATGTTTGTTTTAAAATAAAGTTTTGCCGAAGATAGGCCTTTTTTCCTTTGTAGAAAGTAAAGGAATGTTTAAGTTAGGGATGTGACTTCTGCCTGTAGGATAATGTTTTTCTTTGTAGGAGTGAGCAGTTGATGACACATCAAGGCAATGTCAGAATTTTCCTTCCTTAGTAGGTAAACAAACTGTCGTATTTATTTCTGGTCGGGCGGTAAGGTCATGATCGGTGAGCAGTAATTTCAAGGTCCCTAGAGGGGGGCGCCACCCAGAATGGATGGGAGCGCCCGGGGGGAGGCGGCCATTGGCCCCTCCCACAGGGAGGCAGCACCCACTAAGGATGGGTCGCCTAGGGGGAGACGGCCATAGGCCCCTCCCAAGGGGGAGGTGGCTAGATGCCCCTCCTACTAATTTCCCGGGGGCCGGATATCCGCGACGGTGGATAGAGAGTGTGGGGATGGGGGGAGTCCACGCTGTCCTTCCTACAGATACCTCACACGGGAACTCGGACGACCTTTAAGATGGCGTCGAGTGGAAAGGGGGCCCCCACCACGACAAGGGAAGTTACTGTTTGCAACGAGGGTAGAGTCCTCTGCACATGCGCCAATCACACCGTGAGGGCGAGAGTTTTGGTAGTAGGGATCTGACACCGGTTAAGACCTTGCCGTTGGCCCTTAATGCTAGGATGTACAATTTTAATTTAGAATGTATGCATTTGCAGGATGTTAGACTTGGCTTGGGAACCTTTGTATTAGAGATCTGTTAAGGTTAGCCCAAGAACATGTCTTCATCGAAATGTAATAAATGAAAATTGTACATGATTATGAAACTTTTATTTCATGTTTTAAATTTTGTTTCATATTTTAATAAATACGGCCGGGAGGGTGACTCCCTCCCGCCTTCCAAAAGTTCAAACCTGTGTCCGACTTCTCCCATCCTTGGGGATTGTGTTGGGAGGGGGTGGCGGGCATCCCGGCCATATGAAGTCTGGGGATCGCCACATGGGGGGGCTTTACTTAAATATGCAGGGTGGGCCTCGGCAGTCCCTGAAGTCGCGGTAGTGCTAGGCAGTGCCTTATTGTTTCTGTAATCACACGGGCAGTACTCATGGTGTTATAAAGTGATATACACATAGAACCCTTGCAGTTGCAGAATTACGCAGTCTTCATTTATGTAATAGTAAGTAAGTAAATTCTTTATTGCTTGGTTAGTTAAAACCGTTACAATATATAACATTCTACGACGTTTAAAACAACTTTTAAAAAATAGGGAAGGAGTAGTAAGTAGCAACAGGGAAGAGGAGGAGAATTTTAAAAAACGAGGATAAAACTATGTTACAAAAAGGCCGCCACTGATTTCAGTGGGCTTTGCTAGAGCACGAGTTGTTATTCAAACAGTGTTCTTAGCTCTCGGCGAAGGTCGGTTCGATGGCTGTGGGCCTCGTTTTTTTCACAAAGCTGTCCAGAAATTTTACTGATCGGCAGATCAGTTGTGGGTCCGCTGAGCATAGAATCTGGACAATCGCAGATCGACAGGTGCGGACTCCTTGCTCGTTGAGTTTGTGTAATAGTCCATTGGTTTATATTTGGTAGGTGCACCGCACAATTTAAAATGTTTTCTCACTAAACCTCCTATAAACAGACGGTTTTCACAATAAACTACAGACAAGTGTTGTCAGAAAAAGAAGACCTACACACTCACTAATTTATTAAAATAACACAAATCAATGGAAAAGCAAGTTTATTAGAACAAACAACAGTAGAACATGAAATACGTGGGTGGGACTCCTCCGAAGGCAGCGTACAAAACCTGAAAGACAAAGGTGAAACATAAGTATGTGTGCCATGTGGAAGATGAAAATAAAGGTAGTCCGAATGAAAGGAAGATAGTGAGAATGGGAGGGAGAGGGTGTGGGTGGAAGGGAGAAGGGGAGGGAGAGTCAAAAGAACAGAGGGAGGCGGAAACAGAGCGTCTGCGTATTGTACCCAGCCCTCAGTGTTTATGTCCCATCACCCATTTGTCTAGGACGCTGGGGTCCGCGAGAAAGAGTGTGGTCGGGCAAGTCCTTAAAATGAAACATATGAATGAGGCCAGAGATGAAATTATTAGCTTACGGAACATCACTTGCCTGCACCTGTGCACCCAGGGTGCTGCACTCCAGCACCTTCCCCTGCACTGTGCTCAATTTTAGGTCCTGCACACTGAAGCTTCACTGTTCACCTGTCACCATTGGTGTGTCCAGTGACGTTTTGGTGCAAGCTCCGACTCCAGGGTACTTTGTAGGGTGGGAGAGCAGGTCTCCGGTCGGGGGCGGTGTCTTGATTCCACAATGGAAGGCGTCAGAATACTGAGGGCATCATGACGGGGTGAGAACCCGCTCTGCCCATTTTTGGTCAATTCAGTGTCTGAAAAGGGAGAAATAATGTAATGGTGGAAACGTCTGGAAGTAAATGAAGGTTTATTTCAAGCTTAATAGAAAACACCAGTTGAGTGCATCCTTCGTTTTTGAAGTACGATCTACCAACTGTTAGTGGTAATCGTGGTTCAAAGAGGAGTTGGAGTGCACGAGAAGGTCAAATAATAATATGTTATGCTAACGTTTACATACAAAGGAACAGAGAGCATGCTAGAAGCATAGTGTGCACGTGTAATGCAGTGGCGGAAGCCTGTGTGCATGTACACTTGGTAATGAGGTCACTATAGGACCCTAAAAGCCAACGCCTTGTGCCTGTAGGGCAGAGCTGCCCGCTGGCTCAGGCTTACAGTACGGTTCCGCAGGTCCTTATAATGAAAGAGAGATGAGACTGAATCAGGTCCGAGATCACATCATTGCGCACAGCAACATCGCTTGTTAGGACCTGCTCAACCAGGCTGATGCACCCTACCCCTCCCATAGCACCGCTATCTACACGTGTTTTTACGGTAGAAATTGCCAGCTGGTTCAGCCCTACAGTACTGTCCAGCAGGTCATTAAATGAGACAGAGATGTGACTGAATGAGGTCAGATCACATAATTACAGATGGCCATATAGCTTGTTTGTACTTGCGCACCCAGGCTGATGCACCCCAGCCCCTTCCCCTGCACTGCGCTCAATTGTAGGTCCTGCACACTGAAGCTTCACTGCTCACATGTCACCATTGGTATGTCCAGCGATGTGTTGGTGCAAGCTCGGAGTCCAGGGTACTTTATAGGGTGGGAGAGCAGGTCTCCGGTCGGGGACGGTGTCTTGATACCATTATGGAAGGCGTCAGAATGCCGAGGGGATCATGACGGGGTGAGAACCCGCTCCGCCCATTTTTGGTTAATTCAGTGTCTGAAAAGGGAGAAATAGTTTAATGGTGGAAACGTCTGGAAGTAAATGAAGGTGCGTGTAATGCAGTGGTGGAAGCCTGTGTGCATTTACACTTAGTAATGAGCTCACTACAGTACCCTAAAAGCCAACGCCACATGTCTGTAGGGCAGTGCTGCCCACTGGCTCGGGCTTACAGTACGGTCCCGCAGGTGAGACAGACTTGTGATTGAATGAGGTCAGAGATCACATCATTACGCACAGCAAAACCGCTTGTTTGCACCTGTGCACCCAGGCAGATGCACACCAACCCTACTGCAGCACTGCTCTCAATTGCAACCCCTGTGCACCCAGGCCCCACTGCTCACCTGCTGTCATTGTTGTGTGTGCAAACACTACGGGCAGCAGTGTTCACAATTCAGTTGTAGTGTTGATTACAGGATAGTGTACACCTCATGAATCCCTTAGGAAACACTACGGGCAGTAGGGTTCACAATTTAGAACCAGTGTTGATTGTCAGGATGGTGTACACCTCATGGATCCATTTTTTTTATTACGCATTGTGATATGCGAGGTGGATGCGGCCATATCACCTGAGACAGTGTGGAAGAACTGGGACATGTGGCTGCGTCGTTATCCTATTTATACGTACACAAAGGGGACTGGGATTTCGTATGCCAAGCCAGCATAGGGGTGTGAATAATTGTTCCGGGGATCTGGGCGTTGTTCAGTTCCTGCCTGGCCAGGACGTGTAGTTATGTGTCTTTCTTTTGCAGTTTTGACGTTGCAGAATGTGCAATTTATATTAATGTAGCATGTGTCGGGAGGGCGGCAACTATCACTAATGAGATGCTGTTCGAAAAGATTGAATGGCAAACATTACATGTCGTTGTCAAGGTTGTGGATATGCGCAGACAGGCATGTCAATGATGTGTGGTATTATTGAAAGTGTTGCTATCTCGAAGAATACACATGTGATTGTGCTCTGATGGAGGGATAATCAGCAGTGAGGCTACGTCATACACAGTGATAACGCTCATTACAGTCAAGCAATGTATGTCAAACGTGAATCTGAAAGTCCCACATATGACACACTACTATATTGGTAAAGCCTGACACAGAGCGTACAGCAATACAAATCTACACATTACAGTTTGTGTCATTTGTTCTGGGATGTGCACTCTGCCCGTGGCTGATGATACTCCTTAGAGCCACCAATACCCAGGTCGAAAGGAATCACACAAATTTGCTCACACACACACCAGGGGCATCATGTAACACACATTTGTTTTTGGATGTAACGTTTGAGATGCATGGCCATCAAACTTGGAAGGCTTAATGTACAGACCATGAATATTGATCAAGATGATGGTAGCATGTTGTGTGTAGTATAAGATTTGTGTACACAGAAAAAAAACTTTTCAAAAAGCTGTTTATGGTGAAGCAGTGTCTCTCATCAAACGATGTAGAGAGAATGACTAAAATGTGTGGGGTCGTCCAACTCTTACAATGGGAAATGTTATGAGGCAATCAAATGCTTTTTTTTAAGGTGGGCCTTTGCTGACGCTGCCTCCGGCTTACACTGTGGAAGAACGGCAACACGTGGTGCCAACTATCCCTTTTCAACACCAGCTGATCCCATATGTGTAACTGTGTCCAGAGTTCTGAATAGCCGTGACCCCAAGTCCGTGGCAGCGACCACAGCATCAGACTCCCTTCGATCAGTGAGGCTTATTTCGATATGCAAGATCGGCGCCACGTGGTGCCACTAACTCTGTTCAACTCAAGCTGATCCCACATACGAACCTGTGTAACTGTGTCCTGAATGGCAGTGACTCCAAGTCCAGGGCACCGCCACAGCACCAGATTCCCTCTGATCAGTGAGGCATATTTCCATATGCAAGGCCGGCGACATATACTCCCACTAACCCTCTTTAACACAAGCTGATCTCACTTGTATAACTGTGTCCTGAGTCCTGAATGGCAGCGACCTGAACTTCGTGGCAGCAACCACAGCACCTCACTCCCTTCGATTAGTGAGGAGTATTTACAGATTGAAGTCTGCCGACAAGTGGTGCCACTGAACCTGCACTACGCAGTCCGGTGGGGTCACCAACGTATGCACATGGCTGTGGGCCCTTCCTCATCGCTACCTCTGGCCTACACTATGGTTAGAAGGCCTCACAATTCAGATACAGGCTTCGATTCCACATGACGCAGTCCAGTAGGCAAGACACATTGCTCCCGGTGCGACCCATCCACATCAAGCATCATCACAGGCTCATACAGTTTCAATGCTTCTGGTACCACTAACCCTGTTTAACACAAACCAATCCCACATGTGTAACTGTGTCCTGAGTAAGCATGGGCGGAAAATCCGTTACGCTTGCGGATTTTGCGGATTTTCGGTAAATTCGCAATCCGCGAACGCTCGCGAATTTACCGAAAATCCGCAAATTCGCACGCAGCGGATTTTTTTTTCTTGGTGATACAATTTTGCGGCGTGCGGTGTAAGTTCGCAATTGCGAACATGTAGGTGCGGCAGGCAGCAACAATCTCGCACTCGCGAAATTACAAAAATTGCAATTTTGCACAAGAAATCCACTAGCAAGCAGCATAGACCTTCTGAAAATGATGATTTTTATCAGAATAACTCCTCAGGTTGACATTTGCCTGCACTTTTTTGGATTTGAGGCCTTTTGACTTTCTTTTGATCACTTTTGGATTAGAAATCAACTTTCACAAGTAAGCTTGTTTGGGATATTACAGTTGCTGTAATGCTGTTCTGCAGAAAAAAGAGTTTTGCAAAAGTGAAAGCATTCAGCAGGTGCAAAAGTTCAAACTCATCATTAGTAACCATTCCCTGTAGTGCTTCCTGACTGGGGCCCCTCCAGAGTTCAGTTGCTAGTTGCAACAATTGTATGACCCTGCTCTGACCCTCACAGCAGGCTCATAGAATAGCTACAAGTAGGCCACAAAGGTCCTGGAAAAACAAATTGCACTGCAACAGAAAGCAAATTACAGATAAGGAAGCAGGTGCCAGACTGGAAGTTTAAAACAGTGACACAATAATAAATCAACCCCAAATTAATTCATGTCAGTTGAAGCAGGGCAGGTGTGCTTGCTTTTCCCCCCCATAATCTACAGTGATGATGAACCAGAGGGTGGCATTGATGTACTAGAGGGTGGCATGGGTGAATCAGAGGGTGGCAGGGGTGAAACAGAGGGTGCTGGGAACCTGTGATGATGAACCAGACGTAGAAACAACATAATTGCGACCGTTGCGAGCCGACATGTAAGTTCGCAATTGCGAACTGGTACGAAATCCTCGCGAACTGGCAAAAATCCTTGCGAACACACAAAAAAACCCCGCAAATTTCGCAGATTTTGCGGATTGCGAGTTCGCAAATTCGCAAAATTCGGGAACGCCAGATTCGCAAAATTCGCCCATGCTTAGTCCTGAGTCCTGAACAGCAGTGACCCCAACTTCGTGGAAGCAACCATAGCACCAGATTCCCTTCAGTCTTATTTGTTGTTCTTTTCTTTAAATACATTTTTTATATATAAATCTATACATGACTAAGATTCTTCTTTGTCCAACTGCACAGGGACACTTCCAGGCCCAAGAAGGTTGTTGGGGGTATGTGGGTAATGTGGGAAGAGGGTACGTTACCTGCTAATGTGGGGAGAGGGAGGGTCAAAGGGGTATCACTCACAGAAAGAACTCTGGTACATTTTCACAAATGTCTAGGACAGATGCCAGCTGACGGACTGAATCACAAAATGGTTTTTCAATACTTATGTAGTGTGAGTTATGAACAATTCGGACCCAGGCTCACAGAGTGACAGCTGTGGCCCATCCGCTTGACTCCCAGATGCAGTACTACAAGCCGTCCGTGTTATTGTATCTATCCCTGCCCCGTTCCGTCATACGCCATGTCACACCACTCCAATTACGTTCCAACGTTGGCCCCACATAGCTACCTGTCACAGGTGTACTTGCTGTTGGTGTGCAGGTCAGTAGTCTACTTCTCAACATCTCATGGCCACTCCCTGAGGGCAGGTTTGCACACACACCACACACCAAACCCATCCGACACATGCGGCACAGGCCATGTGACCATGCAAATATAATAGATTAACAACGTCACATCCTTTATTGCTGGTGCTAACTAGCTTTATACAGGACAGTGGTCCATAGACAAAAAGGATTGTTGAGGGGTAAATATAGACTAAATAGACACTATATATCTAATGTCCTGAAGATGAACCTTTAACAATTCCTAGGTTCGAAACGTCGTCGACCGTGTCACACTATATGTGTATGAATTGTATTATTTGATGCCAGCAATAGTGTGCAATTAATATTTTCTGGCTGTGAATTGTACTACACAGACTGTTTGAGTTGCCTTGTTTGTCCCTTCCCTTAGTGTGTCAGTTGGACATCGGCTGGTATCCTGCTGTTATCACATTAGATCTTTCTTTGAAATTGTTTATCAGAAAATAAATCTGTCCGGCTGGACAAAGAATATAGTGTCTATTTAGTCTATATTTACCCCTCAACAATCCTTTTTGTCTAGGGACGACTGTCCTGTATAAAGATACAATTCCCTAAGGTCCCTAGCATATTGCTTCCTTGGGTTCCCTTGTGCAATAAAAAGGGTGCTGACTAGCTGGCAAATGCTCCACGGGTCTCAACCATAAACAGTCCATGAAAAGTTGCGCAGAAGGTTAGCCGAGCCCTCAGCTGTATGGCCATCAGCGGCCTACCATCCCCTTCGTGCGTACTTCATATGCATAGGGTGTGTGTCACCCCAAACTCATGTGGCCATCAGGAGCCTACCACCATGTGGCACGAACTTGAGATCCACAGAATTAGCAGCACCAAACCCTGAGGTGGTCTCCGCCATTGACAACTCAGGACTTGTGTGAGATCTGCCGGGCCGCGAAGATGCTGAAGTGGTCTCCACCATTCAGGACTCAGTGATATCTGTCAGATGCGCGAAGAAGCTGATGTGGCCTCTGCCATTCATGACTCAGGACTCAGCAACACCTCTGAGATCGGCGGAGTTTTGACGGGCATGCGGAGTCCGCCCACTGCTGCACACTCCGCTGGCACCAGGTAATTATTTGCTCATGTATGCGCAGAGGCGATGGTCTCTCTCTCTCTCTCTCTCTCTCTCTCTCTCTCTCTCTCTCTCTCTCTCTCTCTCTCTCTCTCTCTCTCTCTCACTTCCCTCTCTTCTGTCTCTCTCTTTCACTCTCTTCATTACTTTCCTTCTATCTCTCCCTACTCCCTTCCTCACTCGCTTTCTTTCCTTCCCTCTCTTTTTCTCTCTCGCTTGTTTTTCCTTCTCTGTTTCTCTCTTTCAGTCCTTTGATATGCGCATTACACACGTTCTTATTTTGTGCTTTATTTTCCAGGCTCTGTCGTCAACATCCATGGTCCCCACAGGAGTCTTCCACCTTGTTATTTCTATTATATTTGTAAAATTAGGTTTGTTTTTTATATATATAGTAATGAAAAAATTAAATGTGAAAATAGTTTATGGTTTATATATGTTTATAAAAAAATAAAGTTTGACAAAAAAAATTATTAACCTTTCAGGTTGTTTTCTTAACTGCTGTGTGACTCTTTTTTGTTCTTATTACTGTTATTTGCTAGTATCCACCATGGTGTTACATTTTGGAGCACTTACCGTGGGAATACTGATGATCTCTGCAGTTTGCACCAACTTCTGAATACTGTGTTAAAATTATCTCAACTTTAGTTGCATTAAAGTGCTGATAATGAAATGCAGAGTAGCCGTGCCTGTGCAAAAAGACACGAGGTGCACCTTTGCGATTTATTCTAAATACTAAAATCCTGTATTGAGTTGCACTGAGGTAGTGCCTGTACTTACAGTGTACACACAACATCAATGAAGAAATCTCATTGTATTTATATTGATTAGGAATAGTGCGTCAGGTGCTGGATCTTGACGGGATACACTGCCCAGTTCATATATTGTTCTGCACATGAAAAATGACATCACAACTTTCACAACTGCAATGCGAAATTAATTCCGCCGATAACCCACGTTACCACCAGGAATTTTACACCTGCTTTCTGCTGGTGTTAAGCAGGACGACTAACTGCAGCATGAAAGGAAACACGGGAAAGAGCCACACCAAAACACCCACAGGTGCAATAGAGGCAATGAGCATGATACAGGGATACCCATGAGGGCCACAAGACTAAACGCAACAACCCCAGGACCACCAATGCCCCCTAAACCCGCATCTGAGCAAGTGTGTCCCTGTGGTCATTGTGTTAGCATGATACGCACGAGCCCTGCAACTTCACAGTGGGCTGTCTTCAGCAGACATTACCATGTCACCTCAGCATTGGCAGTGACCCTGGACATGTAGCTACGTACGCATCCTACTGCAAGCACAACACACGCGTGCTGGTCCGGCGTACACACGTCAGTGCAGGGGTGTGCCGATCTGGCAAAGGAAACTGGGTGTCTCGGGCATATCTGTGTGCAGAAAGTGTGGTAAGTGTGTCTCTCTGTGTTCTGGTGTGGCATGCCACAAGGGGCACAGCAGACGATGTAGTAAAGTGGCATACACCACCAACAAATGGCACTCTCATGGTGTAGTTCGAATGCTGCAGGACATGCCGGAATAGGCATTACAATGCTGTGCTGCATGAGTGCACAGGATACAACAGAGCACTGTACAAAAGTGTGGGGGCTCGTGGGAGGGAGGAGCAGCTGTTTGGCAATGTAACACATAGCGAACATGCCCATGTGCCACGCGCTGGGCATCTCATCGATGATGACCACGGTTGCAGACATCCCACAACACCCACTACCAACCTTTGTACACATCCTGTATGAATACAGCGTGGTTTTCACTTCAATGCTCGTTCAGTAGTATGATGTTGCCGGGTTGTGTGACTTATGCTCCTTGTTGGTGTGTTTCATTTTGGCCATTGTTTGTCTATACTTGTGCTGTACTTAATTGAAAATGTGTGCCATTGTGCCCATCTCTCCCTGCCCCCCCACTCCCTGCTTCTTCCTCCTCCAGGTGCTGTTGTTTCTATAATTTTGTTCCTCCACACATAAATACATGTAAAGAACAAATTAGAATAATTCCTTGATTCTTTTACATTTCAAAACTTCTCTCTATTAGTTTCTTTTAAATTTTTCATATCAACAGTTTTTTTCATATTCAATGACACATCGAAGTCAGCAGTGCAACGTATTCTATCAACACACTTTCTACAACATTCTACGACAAGTGCAGGTTAAAAGTTCATCAACGTTTTAAGCCTAACGATATTTTTTTGCAAGATTGCAAGATTTTCTTGAACATTTAACGGAACCTGCAGGTTAAAAGTTTATGATTGCTTTAAGTTTGAACAGTGCCTTCCAAATGCAAGTAGCAGGTGTGGTTGAGTTAAGCAAATTTTATCCTATAATCTGTACTCCACTTTCAAACTGCTTTTTCTTAACCAATCACAAAGATGCTATTCCACAAAACAAATGTGCACTCTATTTTTTAAAAAAAAAAGCTTTTCATCTCCCAATCAGGTATAGTTTTGTATGTGAAAAAAACTAGTCCCCATCTGTAAACACATCTCTTATTCTATGAAGGAACTGCATGAGCTGCAGACATCTTTCCATACCTTCCAGCCATACCTTCAAAATGCTATTGTGGATCGTAGGACATAGCTTTGTATTCTGGTGCAAGAGGTATGCAGAATAGAGACGTATTGACTTAGACCTAGATTTACAAAATGTGTACATTAAATGGTTTGCACAGAGAGGATTGAAGTGGCACCAATTGTTGCCTTTGGTTAAAACCTGTTTGCATCTACAACACCCTGAACTCATGATTGTGCACTGTGGTGGAAACGCCTTAGGCACTAGACTGGGGTAGGTTTGGAAATGCTTACGAAGGACACCTTTGGACAATTGATGTTACTTTTGCCTCAAACTGTCTTTGTATATTCCAATATATTCCAAAGACAGAAATGCAAATGGTTAAAACAATTTTGTCCTTAGATTTAAAAATCTAGGAAGAAAGTCAACAAAGCTGTGTCTGCATACCTCAGAGACCACAAAATGGGGTCCAACTACAACAACAACATACGTTTTGATATGGGTGATGCCTACAGAAGTGATGGAGTACACTTCACAGATCAGCGACATTGAGTTTTCCTGAATAACTTGAAGCTGTGCATCCGCACTTATATGTAGCTCCAACTAATGAACACAAGGGCTCTTATCAGAGCCACCCTATAACTCACAACTTAGGCCCGCTATTTTAGGGCCAGGTGACAGCAACTCCTGGACCCTCACCAAAATGTAATCTCCACACAGATGTGGCACAGCGGCCAGACCATCTCACTTTGCAGCACAGAGCTCTCGCTTTGATCACCGGCTCTACTCACCCATAGGGGTGCGTAGTTTGCGCTTTACAAAAAACATATTGATTTACCTTCGCACTCCCTATGCAACACCACCTAAGCACCATATAAAAGTTGGACAGGTGTGGCACAGTGCCCAGAGCACATGACTTCACAGCATCGCACACATAGTTTAGGCTCACTGTTTTATCCCAGACTCCAGAAGCAGCTCAATTCAGCAGCATGACGCTCTAGGCAATACCTCACTTAATTTCCGTAGCCAACACTTTAAGACCGGTAGAGGTCAGTAGTTCAGCGACTTTACCCCTACTCCGGCAGCAGCTCAGCTTACGCCCCCAGCACCATCAGACCCATAGGAGTGAGTAGTTTGCACTTCACAAATATCGAATTGATTTGATACGCTCAAATGTACCTACGCACTCCCTGTATAACACCCCCCAAGCACCATACACAAGGTACAATGTTCGAAACAAAAGTTCATCCGAGTAGGTATAATTACATGCTCACACTACTTGGACAGATGTGCCACAGCGGCCAGAGCACATGACTTCACAGCATATGACACACAGTTTGGGCTCATGCTTTCAGTCCCGAGTCCGGCAGCAGCTCAGCTTAGCAGCATCAGACTCTGGACAGTACCTCACATATTTTCCGTACCCTTGGACTTTCAGACCAGTACGGGTCAGTTGTTTGTCCTAGTAGGCATAAACACATGCTGACACTACTTCCACCGCTGTAGTGCAGCGGCCACAGCACATGACTTCACAGCATAAGATACACAATTTGGGCTCATGCTTTAATCCCCGAGTCCCGCACCAGCTCACCTTAGCAGCATCAGACTCTATGCAATACCTCACAAAATTTCCGTAGCCCTCCACTTTCACCCCGGTAGGGGGGAATACTTTGCTTCGCACCCCCTCTATAGCACACCCTAAACACCCCACAGAGGTTGCAGTGCTCCTACCCCACTTTTTTCACCCTTTTTTCTTCTTACTCGCTTCAACAAAATCAAAAAATGGCGGCCAACACTTCCGAGTTGCAACCGCTCACACCGCTCGCAGCCAATCAGCAGCAAGCTCATGCTCCTAACACCTCAGCCAATCAGATGGCAGAATTCTCAAATATCGATATCAGTAAATGTTGTTATTTCTCCAAAACTACTGAATGAATTTACACCAAATAAAAAAAGTGTGCTTTCTAGACCAAGACCCTTCTCCCTGCCCAACTTGGGGTAGTTCTGTTCTCCCGTTCGACCTGAAGCCTTGTCTAAAGTTTCCTATGGAAATTAACATGGAGAAAACACGTTTTGGGACCCCCTTTTATCTCGGCCCCCCTTGACTAATCACCCCCAGACTGTCAACATAGGAGTTGATTAGAACAAATAATTAGTTTCTAGAATTTCATGAAGATTGATCAAACACTGCCAAAGTTATAAGCAAAACAAAAATGCGCTTCCTATGGAAACTTGGTCCTAACTATAACTACCTACTTGCGACCGCCAGTAGGTAATATATATATATAAAATAAATATATAATATATAAATATACAATATAACTTGCTTCAGGTGATTGACCTTTGCCACCGTATTTTGAATTGAGAGCTATTGCATCACAATAAGTTACATTTTAATGACAGTTCTTAGGGCCTGATTGTGAGTTTGGCGGTCCAGGGACCGCCAAACTCATGTGGTGCAGTGGTAGTGGTCCGGCCATCACCGCATCGGTGGTCCAACTGCCCTATTACAACTTTTCAGTTGGACTACCATTGGACCACTGCAAATGCCAGGGAACAGTGTTCCCTGGCGGTGGCAGTCAGGGGCTCACAATGTGGTACAGGGCCCCCTTGCACCATGCTAGTTGGTGCATGCAGTGGGGCTTGTGAAGTGGCCTCCTGTGTGCATGCACCCCTAGTTCCAGCATTGCATGGACTTAACAGACCTTGCCATGCTGGAACTGCCTTTGGCGCTCCCATTGTGGTGCCCATTTTCAGAGGCATCGCCATGGGACCGCTAAAGAAACCCCCGTCAGACTCGAGAAAACTCGCGGGACGGCGGCATGGTGGATCCGCTGCCACACTGCCAGAGTCGTAATTGGGCCCTATGTTAAGTCAATGATGAGAGTTTGAAGTATATTTAAAAAGGCTTATATCTCATTTAGAAATTAGCAAAATTATTTTTATTCAGATTAGTTAATAAAGTGAAGTAGGTTTACAGAAATCTCATAAAAATATGGCTAGGAAAAATCATCAAATAATGCATCAAGCACGTTCTATAAAGGACAAATTCGCTACTTTAAAGACCCAGAGCAGAATTTGAGAGTCAGTAGAACTCATGAAGACTTCAAATTTGAAGGAAAAAGAGTGAGATAAAGAGAGCATAAAGCTCAAAATCCAATTAAGGCAGCCAAAATTCCCCTTAAGAGTATGTTCATGAAACTCAGTCAAGCCTCATTAATTCGAGCAAATAAGCATACAGTGACAGTAGCAACCTGTAAAAAAAGAGAGCATTATTAATAAGGCAAAAGAAGAACAGCAGTAGCCACAACTGTCATAAAGGGACATGGGAAATGAAATCGGTGTCTGGGAATAGCTATGTGAAAAAAGCAATGAACTATACTATGAACATGCATTAATATGAAAGGCAAAAATAATGTTGCAAAATGTGTAGGAGGTCTCCTCTGCTAATCCAATCAGGCAACAGCATTCGTCTGAGTGAGTTCCCACAAAATAACATGGAGTTAGCAAAGTTTTATCACAAAGTTTGTTACAGACATCTTACGTATGTAGCTTCTCGATTCATAAGCCTTGATTCCCATGAGCATCAAACACAGTTTAACCTTCTAATGTTAAATGTTTCATTGCATAACAATGAACTATGCAAAAGAAGAGAAACATCGACTTGCAAAAATACTGTTTAGTAATGCATTTTATCAACACAAACAAGAAATACTGTTTAACAATATACAACTATTCCATTTAAGCAATGTATGAAAAATGGGGGTAAATAGGAAGTTTGGTTATCACATTCAGATGTTTCTTAGCAAAATGTAATGCATTAGTTAAACTGAAACATTCTGCAGTTATGACAAATATTTCTAAGCATGTCATATCATGGTCAGGTCCCTAAATTCCATTGTGCACATTTCAGTATTGACAAGTTCAGTTCTAACTAAAGAAAAACTTACATTTAAGTATTTATGCTGCCTATTTTCATAACTGTGGAGGTGAGTACCATTGGTGTTGCACCCACCAATATCTGAACCTGCGGTCGGTTCACCGCATTATGTTGTGGCGGGTGGAGGCATCGGAAGCCAATCGGTGCGTTGGAAAGACACCATAACCCCCTAATGTCGGCGGCTCCTCTGTTGGAATTATTATGTCATTTTCTGACAGCCTTTTCATGTCGGCCTTTCGGACATGGAAAGTCTGTTGGAAAATGATTTTGGGGGCCGATAGCAGTGCCACTACACCCCTGTCCCTCTGCCGTAGGACCTGGGGGCACCTGCCGCACAAGATGCCATAATAAAATATATGTTTCCAACCGCCCCATGGGTGCTCCCATCCAAATTGCGAGGTCGGAACTGCTGACCTATGGTCAGGCGTTTCCAGACCAGCGTCTGTCCGACATCGTAATCAGCCCCTATGTCTGTATATTGCAGCCTGCACATTTTAAATGCGTGCCATTTAATCTTTACATTTTACGTTAATCATTACACATTTGCTATAAATCTAAATAATTTGCAACTGAATAAGTTGGCTTCCTCTGAATCATCACATCACACATTGACCCTGCCTATTTACACCTTATGCACCTCCTCTTCTATACGCGAGTGAGTGAGAGATTGCCATATAAGCTAAGTCTTCATAGGCTTCTTTCAACTGGACTTGCCCGACCTTCGGATGACTGTTCCAGAAATGTCGCATCTTTGTTCAAGGGTTGAATGTCCTCCTCCTCAGTACTGCCCTTGTGAATTGCATTTCTACCAGGCTGAGGATATATCTCCAGGGGGCATATTACCAAGCAATAGCGATAATTATCGCTATTGCTTGGTTAGAGACAAAAATTTACCGCTGAGCTGCGGCGATTTTTACCGCAAATAAACCTTGGTATTACTAAGGTTTATCGCAAATGCGATAAAAATCGCCGCAATGCATGAATATCGCTGAAAAGTCAGCGATATTCATGCATTAGCGAGCTAATGCTCTTAGCCATGTTATCCACCTCCCATTGGATAACATGGCTAAGAACTGCTCAGGACAGGTGTTAGTTTGTGGAGATATTCGCGCTTAGCGCGAATATCTCCAAAAGTTGGTAATAGGAGATAGCGATGTTAGTGACTGTTTTCAGTCGCTAACATCTTGGCACGCCCACTTTGCATGTCATTAGTGATAAATATCACTGACATGCAAAGTGGGGCCCAAGATGGTCGCTATCTCCTACTAGCTGTCGCTAACTGGTGTTAGCGACAGCTAGGTAATAGAGAGATAATATTATCTCCGCTTTCTTGGCTTTTAAAGCCAAAAAAGCGGAGATAAACCCTCTTGATAATATGCCCCCAGATGTGGCCCAGTCGAAGTTGCCTTATATATCCCCATATATATCAGCACAATTTCCACAGGCATCTGCTCTTAAAAACAATTTGCAAATTTTCAACGTGGACATGTCTTGTAATTTTTCAAGAGGGACAAGCTGTTATCCTAAAATCCCATCCTCGCCGCCAGTGTGGCAATGTCCGATGAAAATCTCTACAGAAGATAGCACACAGGTCAGTGGTGAGCAGGATATTTATTGCACCAAATCAAACCTAAACATTCTTCCTCTGCATTCTGAACTGGAACATATAATGACATGGTTTAAAGGCACCAAGGCCTTTGTCGAGATACACCGCAATGTGTAATGGGATCAAACAAACTGAAGACACAGGGGACCAGGATGAGCAATACCTGGGCAGGAGGTGTGAAAGGAAGAGTCCAAGGCCAATGAGGCCCATAAATGGGAAGCAGTGGAGAGGAGGGAAGGGCTGTATACATACAAAATATTCCCCTGTGTTCCACATGAGACACTGCATATACATTTTGTGGCAGGGAGTACAGAGATGTGTCTAGCAGTTAGAGTTTGGACCAGACAGTGCAGGTCAGAGAGAAGTGCATCAGCAATGCACTAATGGAAGAGAAATCGTCTCCATGGGAACTGAATTGTTTTTTTATGTGACTCATTGGAAGCCTGTTTTATGTGCCTGCTCGTCTGAGCCTCCACTGCACGATTGTAAAGGGGCCTGCAGGAACATTTATATCCCAGAAAACGTAAGCGCCCATCTATTAGAAGCAATATTCGTAGCAAACGTCTGTTGTTAAAAGAAAACCCACATATTTATCCAACCTTATTTCTAGTTCCCAGGAAAATGGAACCCGAAGAAAACAGCCTTTTTTTTATACTAATGCTGCTGCTACTGTTGATGAGGATGGCTAATGGCAGCATCCGTATTATTCTTATTCTTATTATCATTATTATTATTATTATTATTACTATTATTATTACAAATATTATTATTATTATTACCATTATTCTTATTATTATTAATATGATTATTATTATTATTATTGTTATTATTATTATTATTATTAATATTATCATCCATCCTCATTGTCATCAACGGTAGTGGTAGCAATATGATATTAAAAATAACGTATATTATTAATGCTAATACTACTACTAATAATAATAATAATAATATAAATACCAGAAACAACAAAACAATAATAATAATAATAATAATAATAATAATAATGATAATAATATAGTGTCACGTTTTCCAGAATATTCTAGAAAAGAAGGTGTCCTCCGTCACTGATAACAGGAGTTACTATTAATCAAATCACTAGTATTTGTTTTATTTTATTTATTTCTGGATGAAAGAATGCACAGTCTTCTGAGATTCCAATGTGCAACTTTCAAATGACCACATAAGCAAGATGGAGGCATCTAGGGGCATATTACCAAGCAATAGCGATAATTATCGCTATTGCTTGGTTAGAGACAAAAATTTACTGCTGAGCTGCGGCGATTTTTACCGCAAATAAACCATGGTATTACCAAGGTTTATCGCAAATGCGATAAAAATCGCCGCAATGCATGAATATCGCTGAAAAGTCAGCGATATTCATGCATTACCGAGCTAATGCTCTTAGCCATGTTATCCACCTCCCATTGGATAACATGGCTAAGAACTGCTCAGGGCAGGTGTTAGCTTTTGGAGATATTTGCGCTTAACGCAAATATCTCCAAAAGTTGGTAATAGGAGATAGCGATGTTAGCGACTGTTTTCAGTCGCTAACATCTTGGCACGCCCACTTTGCATGTCATTAGTGATAAATATCACTGACATGCAAAGTGAGGCCCAAGATGGTCGCTATCTCCTACTAGCTGTCGCTAACTGGTGTTAGCCACAGCTAGGTATTAGGGAGATAATTTTATCTCCGCTTTCTTGGCTTTTAAAGCCAAAAAAGTGGAGATAACTCCCCTTGATAATATGCCCCCTGGTGCGCGAGCGAGCAGAGCAGCTCGAGGTGTTGTGTAGTTTGTGCGCTTCCTGTTCACACTCAGCGTTCTTGACATCAAGCGCGGAGAGGAGCGGGCACATTCGAAGGTGAAGCTTCGAAAACCGCCAGTGAAATTTGAATAAGGGGCAATTGTGAGGTCACATGCTAACGCAGGAATGCGCACGTGCCAGTGTATATGATGGAGAAGTACCGCCGCAGGGAAGGAAAATGAATGTGTCAATATTCGGCGTGTTGTGAAATCATAGAGGGATGTCTGCGCGCTGGACCAATGGTGCACGCAGTGTTGGCAGGTGGAGTGGGGTAATTCTTGATGCAGCAATGAGGGACAGCCTTGTGGGGAAAACAAGCTGCCACAATCAGATTCTTACCAGCAATGTGGCTCCGGGTGGTGGGTGTGTGGCGTGGGTCACCCCCTAACATGGGTGCAGTCAGAAGCCACGTGAAAGCTCAGCTCATTTTGGACTGGAGGGTCCAGGAAGACCCCCACCTGAGCCAGAGATACTCTCTAAACATCAGTGGCTTACCCATCTCTGAGACTAGGCTGGACAGGGTGCCCTACGAGTATGAGTGTGATTAGCAGGCAGAGCAGAGGTGAATGATCTGGTTGGTCCCCTGCCTGTCACCCAATCCACATTAGTGTGTCACCTGCTGAGCTTTAAGTGCGTGGGGCCATGCCTGGTCTCAGATGGGGCAGTAATTAAAAAATGACTTTAAAATGGATCCCCCTTTGGGTACTAGGGGGCATATTATCAAGGGGAGTTATCTCCACTTTTTTGGCTTTAAAAGCCAAGAGAGCGGAGATAAAATTATCTCCCTAATACCTAGCTGTGGCTAACACCAGTTAGCGACAGCTAGTAGGAGATAGCGACCATCTTGGGCCTCACTTTGCATGTCAGTGATATTTATCACTAATGACATGCAAAGTGGGCGTGCCAAGATGTTAGCGACTGAAAACAGTCGCTAACATCGCTATCTCCTATTACCAACTTTTGGAGATATTTGCGTTAAGCGCGAATATCTCCAAAAGCTAACACCTGCCCTTAGCAGTTCTTAGCCATGTTATCCAATGGGAGGTGGATAACATGGCTAAGAGCATTAGCTCGGTAATGCATGAATATCGCTGACTTTTCAGCGATATTCATGCATTGCGGCGATTTTGTATCGCATTTGCGATAAACCTTGGTAATACCATGGTTTATTTGCGGTAAAAATCGCCGCAGCTCAGCGGTAAATTTTTGTCTCTAACCAAGCAATAGCGATAATTATCGCTATTGCTTGGTAATATGCCCCTAAGTTCATTAGCTTTACACGCAAAACAAATGCTCTAAATCTCAACAATAACTGAAAAAAGTTTAAGGTAACTCATATTAGCAATGCAGTTCCCATTTGTGTTTCATCTGGCATTGTCTACGGGTATTTGTTTTTCTCCAAATGTTACATATCTGAATATTTTCATGTAATATATAACTGTTTTATTTGAACCAAGTTGCTGTTAGGGATGTGGGTTAGTTCTGGTTGTGGGTTAGTGTTCATGGCAGGGCACAAGTGAGAGATCTGGAGATGAGTCGGAAGGTGGTGTGACTTTCACACAGTGACTATCAGTGTGTTATAAAGGTATTCAGACTTCTTGCACATTCATTCCTTGGCCTCTCTGTAGAGTGCACAGAGCAATGGTCACATATGTGGGAACTGTAATTGTGATGTTATAGCAAAGTATGTAAGGAGGTACACGGCTGTCAACAGTTTGACAGCATCAAAGGAAAATAAAATGTAGTGCTTAAAGGTGAGTGAAAGGGTTTTGTGCAAGGTAGCATGGTGAAGTAAGCACATGAAGAGAGTGGCCAGAATGTTTGAAGAGGACAACGATGATGCCTGAGATATGCAGAGGGAGGATTTCAGAAAGATAATGAAAAAAAAGGGAATAAATGCAAATTACTGGGCATTAGACATGCTTTGTATAGCACAGGATTTTTGTTATCGTGTTTTAAGCCATACCCTTAACTACATAGGTCTAGACTCTGTGAAAGGGGTTCCCAGTTACACTTATTTGCCAATTTTTATTTATTTGTTTATTTTATTTATTTCACTTGTATCGCGCAACAGCTACCCAACAAAGGGTTTCCCGGCGCTACTGATTCAGTGGTTTGTCTCTGGCTGGGCATGTTTTAGATCTTAAACAGCCAGGTCTTGAAGGCTTTCCTGAACTTCAAATAGCTAGCCTCATTTCGTACAGAAAGTGGCATCGCATTCCACAATGTGGGTCCGAGAAACGAAAAAGATTTTCCACCCACTCTTGACAATTTAGTTTTGGGAATTACAAAATGCTTAGCTGAGGCAGATCGGAGGGCTCGGGAAGGGTGGTAAGGGTGCACTAGGCTTTGCAGGCATTTTGGGGCAGTTTTTGTGTAGATTTTGTGCATAAAGCAGAGAGATTTAAATTTAATCCGATTCTCAACTCTTAGCCAATGTAGGTCACGGATGTACTTAGAGGTCGATGTCGTATATGGGATTTTGAATAACAGTCTGTCTGCCGCATTTTGGACTGTCTGCAGTCTATGAATCGTTCCCTTCTTTGCCCTCAATATAATACATTGCCGTAATCAAGCCTAGATGTAATTAAAGCGTTGATTACCATTTTCTTTGTGGATTCTGGCAACATCCAGCAGAACTTCTTAAGCCATTTTAAAATAGCAAAGCAGGTAGCAGACGTCTTCACTGCTTGTTGGTGCATATTAAGGGAGGCGTCAATATTGATACCAAGGTTTCGGGCCTGCATCACAGGAACCGGAAGAAGGCCCATTTCTTGTGGCCAATGTTGGGGGCCCCATAGTTCTTTATCTTTACCTAGGATCATTACTTCGGTCTTATTACCGTTTAATTCAAGAAAATTCTCTTGCATCCATCCTACAATTTCCACAAGTCCTTGTTTTAAAGTAGATGGACTATCCTTTTTCGCAGAGGTAAGCGAGAAGAGCAGCTGTGAATCATCAGCATAGGAAAACATTTGTAATCCAGTCTCTTCCGCTACCTTTGCTAGCAGACTCATATATAAATTAAATAGTAAAGGGCTTAATATGGAGCCCTGCGGTACTCCATGTTTAAATGCCTGAATGTCTGAACATGCAGAGCGAGAGAAGACTTGAAAAGTACGTTTGTCCAAAAGCGACTTAATCCAATTGATGGCAGCTCCTCTAATACCCATTGAGTATAATGTCCGCATTAATACAGTATGTGATACCGTATCGAATGCGGCACTAAGGTCCAATAACACTAGTGCCACCATTTCACCTCTGTCCAACATGGATCGAATGTTCTCTGTAACACCAAGTAAGGTTGCCTCCGTAGAGAAACCTGATCGAAAGCCTGACTGTTGGGGGGGGCAGCAGGTCTTGGGCTGTAATAAATTCAGTTAGAGAACGGTGTACATGCTTGTTAGAACTGGGGGTCTCTAGTTGGCAGAGGTAGGTACCACTGTCCAAATAGGGACCCTTTCTTCTAGTCAGGGCAAGGAGATAACCCTCTGAGATAACCCCTGCTCACCCGCTAGGTAGCTTGGCACGAGCAGTCCAGGCTAACCAGAGGCAATGCGTAAAGTATTTGTACCAACAATCACAGTAACACAGTGAAAACACCACAGACTGACTCCACAACAGTTTAGAAAAATAAAGGTATTTATTCTAAACTACTCAAGACCAAAATGACAAAAATCCAACATACATAGTTCAAGAATATGGTTTCAAAAAGAGTTCTTAAGGTTGTAATCAAAGTTCTTTAAGTTGCGATAAAATAATCCACACTTGCGTGAAAAGTTCACAGTTGCAGCACGTTTACTCACAGTACCTTTTAGTTGCAACAAAGTTCCAAAATCAGAAGCTGGTGTGGTGGAAAACAAGCGATGCGTTGCTCCTGAGACCCTGGGGAGGCGATGCAACAACCCCGCTGCAGCAACGGGCGTGTTGCGAAGAATCCAGTCTGTATGGGGAGGAAGGCCACTTGTATGGATTCCGGTGCGTAGGTTCCGTAGGAGGTCTGTTCTCGCAAAGGCACTATGTGACGATCTTGTAGGGGCTGCGACGATCTCCGGGGCGACGATGAGCGGTCCAGCGGTGATCCTCTCTCTCGCAGCTCCTCGATGCGATAGTTCTGCGACGATGCTCCCAGCGACGTGATGCGGTCCGCAAGCAAGCGGTGCGGCGTTCTCACCCAGCGACTACAGGCTCTGCGACGACACTCGCAGTGATGTTCGACTTTCCAGCACCGGTCGGGTGCGTCCCGCAAACGAAGGATACGACGGGTCTGGCAGCGGCGTCAGGCGCTGCGACAATCTCGACCTTCGTAGCGGCGGGAAACTTCTCGCACTGTCGGGGATACGCTCCGCAAGCGAGCGATGCGACACTTTTCAGTTGCAAAAGTCTCTCAAGCTTAGTTTCAAGATTCCCAGCACAGGTGCAACTTCCAGAGGCCCCACAACTGGATCAAGCACTCTAGGAAGGACAGAACTCTCTCAGCAGAGTAGAGTTCAGGGAAGCTGGGGGGTGAAGTCCTTTTGTTCCTGGGACTTCAGAACAGGGAGCCAGCTCTTCCCAGGCCCTTGGAGATTCCTTCAAGACAGGGGACACAGCACACAGCAAATTCCTTCCCCTCTCCTTGGCAGAAAAGCAACAGCAGGTCAGTCCAGCAGAGCAACAGCAGGACAGTCTTCCTTCTTCAGAGTCAGCTTTCTCCTGGGCAGAGGTTCCTTCTTGATTCCAGGATGATCTAATCTTCTGTTGTCAGGGGTCCTGTACTTATACCCCTAAAGTCTTTGTTCTCTCTGTGCATGTGGGACTTGAGCCCGGTCTGAACCAGTTCTGGGTGTTTCCTGAGTACTTTGTTTTGCTGGCTTCTTCTTTCCTTTCAGAGTGAGGGGCAGGGTCGTCAGCCTCTCAGCAGGAGGTGGAGCCAGCATTGTGGAAGGCAGGCATAGCCCTTTTCAGACCCAGGTGCTAACTCCTCCCACCACTCCAGTTGCAAATGCAGTCATTCAGCCTAGGGCTGACTCAGCCAGCCTCCTGGGGAATCCCCAGCCCCTGTCACTCTCAAACACAGGATTTAAAAACAACCTTTCTAAAAAGATGTGTTAATAAATTCTGAGTTCAGGGATATTAGATACTTATGTCCTATCTTGTTCCTATGGGAAGAAATGCTGGAAGCTACTGTAGCCAGCATCCCCCATGTTAATCTATGGAGCAAGATAGCCTTACAGTAGTGAAAAACGAAAATGGCTGTAATTCACTACCAGAGCATGTCACCTGCACCAGTACATGCTCTACCTTTCACATACACTGCACCCTGCCCAGGGGGGTACCTTGGGACTTCCTTAGGGGTGACTGATGTGCATAAAAAGGGAAGGGTTAGGCCTGGTCAGTGGGGACACTGACCAGGAGGACATGGCAGTTTCTAAACTGCCCATAGGCACTGCAGTGGCAGGCCTGAGACACCATTTTAGAGCTACTCCTGTGGGTGGGACAATCAGTGCTGCAGGCCCACTAGTAGCATTTGTCATCACCAGCCCTGGCACACCCAGTGCACTTTACTAGGGACTTCATGGTGATACAAATATGCCAAACATGTATATCCAATCATGATAAAAATTCACATAGGGAGCACTTACACTCTGGCACTGATCAGCAGTGGCAGAGTGTCCAAAGCATCTAAACCAGCAAAAACGAAATCCAGCACAGCATCAAAAATACCTGAGGTAGAGGCAAAAAGATAGGGGAAAACCACGCCAAAGATGCCAGGTCTAACAATGCTTTTCAAGTATTTTTGCAAATATAGGTAGTAAAGAGATCGGTCGAAAATTTGCGGACAAGTTTGGGTCAGCTCCAGCTTTCTTTAGTAAAGGATGGATCATGGCGTGTTTCCATTCACTCGGCAGACATTCTTTCTGAAGGGATACATTTAGGAAGTCTGTGATTATAGCCATAGACTTCTTATTAAGTTGTTTGAGTACTGAGCACCGCAGTGGGTCATTGGGCGATCCTGATTTGATGGTACTAAGTAGCTCAATGACGGTGTCAGTGCAAAGCACGGGCCAACTTTCTAGTATACTAGTAGGGGCATAAGGGAGCCGCTTGTCGGTATGGTTACTCAGTACAGCAGAAGATGTATTAGGGGAGGTCGTGTTAGCCTGATGATGTTTATTCTGAGCTTGTTCTATTCCTTGGTATATTTTATCTACTTTATTGACAAAGAACGCAGCTAATAAGTCGCATTGTTGTTTATTTAGGTCTGGCGGAGTTTGTACTGTTTTTTCGAGCCAGCTAGCTCTTTCACCATTTTAAAGAGTGTTTTTGATTGATTTAGGGCCTCCATAATAGTAGTACATATGAATTCCGCTTTGGCTTTACTACAGAGCGCTTGATATTTGGCTAATTTGATTTTATATTCTTTTTAGCTTCTGGAGAATAGGTCTTTCTCCACATGCGCTCCGAGTTTTTGCATCTAGTTTTTTCCTGTTTCAATATTTCATTAAACCATGGAGCAGGGGATCGATGATTTTTGCATTTTAGTTTAGTTTTTGGTAGGCATGTGTCGACGGCTGTCATGAGCCATTTTTGAATTGTCACAGACAAGTTTTGGACCGATAACTTAGAGCAAGGTATGTGTGTATCAAGAAAGTTATTTACGGTGTAGATATCTAATTTCTAATAAATTGAGTTTGTGCAGATGGGTATCCCTTACTTGGCAGCGCAATTTGGAATGATAATTTAATAAGACAATGATCTGACCAGTGGATAGGTAGAGCTGGGGAGTTGGCCATATCTTTAATGTTTGAAAAAATCGGATCAAGAAAATGTTCGGCACTATGTGTTGGTCCAGTATTCCTCAAGGTTAAGTTGAGGGACGCCAGATCAGCGATGAATTCTGCAGCTTTTAGACAATTCGAATTGTCTAAATAAAGGTTCATGTCACCAATAATGGAAAAGTTAGCAGTCTTCATAGCCAAAAGGCTAATAAATTCAGGAAGGCTTGCCACCCAATTTGTCACCGTCCCTGGTAGACGATATATGAGTGCTCCCGATAGTGTATAATTGGGGGCGAGAGTAAGTTTAAAAATGCCTGCTTCACAGCCAGGAAAAGGTAATTTAGTAAATTTGCAGTTAAAATCTTTCTTAAAAATAATGGCGATCCCACCACCCAACTGATTTTTCCGATCTAGTCTTACAATGGCACACTGATCTGGGAGGGCTTCGGCGGTTTCAGGCCCTTAACTTTCCTGGAACCATGTTTCCGTTAGGAACAGGGCGTCAGGTTCTTCATCTATCAATAGATTGAAGATCTCCGTTTTATGTTTTGGTAGGGAACGACAGTTCATGCTAAGAAAGGAGAAAGTTTTTAATTTGGGCTCAGGGTACTTCTTCATTCTGTCTCTACTTTCAATAGCTTTGGTCCCGACTGGGGTTATAAGGAAATTACAATTTTGACATACTGCATTTTTTTGGCCTAAGTGCAGTGGGCTGCATGTGGTTAACAAGGAAGGTCTTAGAGCCCGCAGCTGCTCAGAATTATATTTTGTGGGTATGGGCGCATCTTTACGTACGTATACATCTATAGGAGATGTTACCTGATTTTGTTCATCAAATGGTGATGAAAAGTGGGCCATGGTCCTAGACTCGTCCGATGCGCGGACGGGCGCAGACGGGCTGGGTTCTGGCGTGACTCCGGCGCTGATGTGGTGCGTCTGCTAGTCGTGTCCGCAACGCGGAGAACGCCCGTCATGCCCGTCTCCTTAAGTAGGGATGTCTAGAGCTCAATGCTGCCGCCTTCCACCCAAGATGTCCACTGTCGGGAATAATCTCCCGGGACTCGGTACTCAGCCCTAAGATCGGCTGTGTTCGCCAGAGTGCGGGGGAAAGGGAATAACAAGGGCAAAATATTAATGAATGCTAAGGGTATGTGCAAATATAATTTTAAAATTTGCCGCTTTAAAATTCAGTGAACCACACGCTAGTATTCAGAAGAGTTACACAGCGGTTTACCTCCCGGCTTCCGCCTCAGGAGGGGTCCAATCAATTTAACAAACACAAACAGAATCTCGCGTCTGATCTTGGTGTGCTCCTTAAGTAGTGATGTCTAGAGCGCTGACAATGCTGCCGCCTCCCACCCAAGATGTCCGCTGTCGGGAATATTCTCCCGGGACTCGGTACCCAGCCCTAAGATCGGCTGTGACCGCCAAAGTGCAGGGGTAAGGAAATAACAAGGGCAAAATAATAATGCCCCTTTTAGAGACTCCCCACCTTTTTCATCCCACCTAAAGGTCTTGGGCCCGATGTAGGTGTCAAAATACCGGTCGGAAACGTCCGAAAATACAGATTTTCGGCCGTTTCCGACCGGTATTTTGACATTGGTATGTAGGGCATTGAAAATCCTACAGATTCGGTAAATTTACCGAATCTGTAATTTTACCGAATCGGTAAAATGACCGATTCTGTAAAATTACAGAATCGGTAAAATTACCGATTCTGTATTTTCCTATGTAGGTAGCACTTCTAACAGTGCTACAGGGCCTTTAGAATTCATTATTTACCATGTAATACAATTGCATGGTAAATAACGAATTCTTGTGTACATGCACATCTGTACATGTACACCTGTGCCATGTGACACACATACTTGCCCTTAGGGCATGTATGTGTGCCACATGGCAAACAAGCCAGAAACAGGGGTGTGACAGGGTGTCAAAGTGACACCCTGTCCCCCTTGGCAATTCGGTATTTTTACCGATTCGGTAAATACCAAATCGGTATTTGCTATTAAATCTTATGGGCTTCATGGCCCATAGGATTCAATAGCAAATACCGATTCGGAATTTACCGAATTGGTAAATACCGAATCTTAACAATTGGGTAAAAAATACCGAATTATTACCTACATCAGATTTACCGATTCTAAAATACCGAATCGGTAAAATTCGGTATTTTAGAATCGGTAAATCTAATTTACCTACATCTAGCCCCTTGACTGCTTGGGATAATGCCCACAGTGGTCTGATCAATGCTCATCATTGAAGCTTCACAGCCCTCTCAGGCCTTATGTGTTGTGTTTGTACTGTTAGGACATAGTGCTTCAGCAACTGAAGTTAGCTCTTAAATTATGTGTGTCCCGCTGCAGCATCGGTTTTCCTGTATCTGGCTTCCCTCCTGCATATGAGAAGGACGAGACATAGCATCTGCATGCCAGTGATTTTATATTTTCTTCTAAGGTACTAACAAAATTCAACTTTGCTCACTTTCCCTTAGAGTAAAGACAGGTCTTCAAAGCCCCCAACACTGCACAACCCGCATCCCTTAGGCTCTGTGTGGGCTGCCACCAATCTGTCTCTGCAGCGGGACAGTGTGTCATGCGGGCAGTGTTTGTGGTGGCTCCATATCTACTCTGAGAACAGCAGTGCAAACAGCTAGACTTTAAACAGAGTTCAATAGTATCCTAATGATCAATTCCAACAGCATTTTCATGCTGTCTCATTCTGAAGCCCTTTTAATAATGGTTGTTCTGATAAACTGGGGCACGTGTTTAGCACAGTGGCGTGCAATAGCAGATGAATGTGTGACCGTAGAATTGAAACATACATGTCAAGAGCATGGCAAACATTATTCTGAGATTGGCTCACTGCTCCTCTTTCTGTTATGAGATTCTCCTGTGTCCAGGTCCCAGTGGCAAATCAAAGACATCGTGTTTGTAAGCACAAAATCTGTTATTACTTCGATATGACACCTAAGTGCAGATAAGACATCCACCAGTCACTGTGCAATTTCGGAATTTTTAATGAGATTTAGTAATTGTTCTTCCCCAGCACAGAGATTTCCCATGCTTCTTTTCCTAGCAGGTAGATATACATGCCCTTCAGAGCCACTATTTCCTTTTTACAGCTCAGTGGGTGCACAGGGGCAGCAGATCCAAATGTGGTAGCATCAAGTTAATTTCCAAACTTCCATCCACATATGTATTCATATGGGTACACATAACAAACTCTCACACAAGATTGTTCATACGTACATGTGCATTCATACATGCATCACACGCACACATACACAAAGTGACCTTTACTTCACCCATGCCCACACACCGACGAACACACATCCTTGCACACACACCTATCAATTCACAAACATTTTCCTTTCACGTGTATTCTCCATCAACATTGTTTTTACTGCTTCTGCAGTGTCTGAAAGGTAAGCTTCCACTTCTGTACCATGCTCTACATGTAAAGGAGGGCAGCTTGCACGTTTGCCCCTGATGTGCCAGTTCCATTAGGAATGGAACCCTGCACTTCTATTGTGTGATCAATGCTGTGTACATCTTCTGTAAAGATGGGAAGCTTTTCAAATGTTGCACATGGTGTATTTGTTCTGTGAGCGAGTGAAACGTGTGCGGGTAAAGCCTGACTGTTCCTGTTGAATCAGTGATGCTTGCACTATCAATGATGTGCTGTACCTATGCTGTGAGGGAGAGAAGTTTATACTGTCAGATTTTAGAAGAATTAATCACACTCACTGTTGGCTCTAATCATGATTGTGAGCATCTAGTGGATGCCCATGGGAAGCAGGAAAGTTTGCCACTTTTCTAAGGGAATGATACTGGACATTTTGGTGTTTTCTGTGATTATACAAAACTCAGCAGTCGGTAAATAAACATCAGTTAGTTTGAAACTCTCTCTATTCCATTTTTAATATGACAAACCTGCGTCTGTTCGCATAAAAAATAGGGATAGTCTAGACAGCTCTAAAATACACGTTTTCATCTTGTAGATGCTGCTTTATGTTTCAAGAAGAAAAATACTAGCTTGTGACGATTTACCTGACTTTTATCTGAGTTGCCATAAAAATACTGACCAAGCCATTTGTCACAGTTTTAGTCCTCCAAAAATAGTTTGGATGGTTAATGTACCTTCACCAGAGCATTGTAAGTAATGTTAGAGCTCACAATAAATAATTTAGCTCAGTGGGAAAATGTATTTTTTACAGATGTCCTTGATAACATTTGCCCATACTTGCTCAATTATTTTTGCATCTACCAAAAGGACCCTTATTATCTGCTGCTCAGGGGTTCCTGGTGGGGGGGCTGACTTGTGCTCAGTATCTCCTATCACCTTCCTGACTCAGCCTAGTTCAATCTACCCCTTTCAATTGTTATCTCACTTCGAGTGGTCACATCCTGGAGTGGTGTTACATGCAAGTGGGTGAGGAGACAACGCTCGGGCTAATGAATCAGCAACAAGCTATACAGATGGTTCAGTTTTTACTAGATGAGTAGTACATCCAGCTAATACATCACCCTAAAACACAAGTACGCTTTAGGCACAATTCCTTTCACCAAGTCACCTAACTGTCTAAGGACATGATTACGAGTGTAGGTGTTATTTATCGCACCTGATAAATAATGATTCCAAAGGGTACATTATATATCATGTGCATTATTAATCGTATGCAATAGATAATACCTATCACAAGTTTGTAGGGAATAACGTGCTGATTTTGGTGTTTGATGCACCAACTCCGCATGGTATGGTAAATACAATACAATTTCCCAGGTTTAACGTGCAGAAATGTAATGACAGCTGAGGTATTTAACACATCTGATAGTTATCAGATATGTTGATTAGAGCCAAAATCATTATTCTCACCAGTGAGTGAAGGGGTTTATGCACAGGTCGGAATTTACCACCTACTGATAATCAGGATCTAAGGCCCCCATTGAGATAGCGGGCGGAATATTACCCCGACCGCCATGGAGGCGGGAAACAACTGCCCGTCAGGACCGCGGATAAACCGGTAGCCAAATAAGGATCAACCACCACAAAAGACTGACCGCGACGGTAGCGGGCCTACCAAAACCGCCTGACACGGGCTGTGACGGCAAAAAAACGACGGTGCCGGTCGGAAAAGCAGCGGAAAAGCAACAACCTGCTGCAAGGAAAGTGGAGACACCGCACGGGAAATTAGGATTTCCCCGAGGATGCCGTGGTCGAAACCGCTATTTCCGACCGCCGCGGTCGCACGCAGGAGTGAATGGGAGAGATAGCGGAAGAGCTGCAGCATAGCCACCGCAGCGAAGGTACATGAAAAAAATGTCGGACGATGCAAAAACAACAAAGTGATGCCAAACATTGCACAAATCAAAGTAACCATGAACCCCAAATACATTTAAAAAATACAAATGAAATAAATAAATGCAAAACCAAAAATAAATGCACAGGACAACTCCCACAACACACCTGATAGCCAAATTCCACTTGGACACACCCATATAGCTGAGTATAAAACAAGCCCCTTCACTGACCACAATCCTTTGCAACACTCCGGAAGAGAAGGCCATACACCACATCTGACAGGAGAGGCAAAAGAGCACATCACACACACACAACCACCACCACAATCACTACCACCATCACACCAGCACAAACAATCTCCCAGCACACAACACACCTCACACACCAACACCACACCCGCCACCCACACACCTTCACCCACAAACACTTCAACCACCACACACCATGACCTCACAGAAGATGCCCAAATTCACAGAGGGTGAGTTGACAGTCATGGTCAATGAGATTGTCAGGGTAGAGCCACAGCTGTTTGGCAGCCTGGTCCAACAGACCCCATTAGCCACAAGGACATAAATGTGGGAAAGGATAGTACAAAGGGTCAATGCAGTAGGGACCACCCCAAGATCCAAGAAGGAGATCATGAAGCGGTGGCATGATCTCAAGAGGGTTGTCAAGGAGAAGAGGAGCAAGAACTGGGAGCTGGCGAACGTGACTGGCAGTGGCCCTCCCATCCCACCGAAAACATTCACACCATGGGAGGAGTAGGTGCTTGCCATACTGTATCCTGAGAGTCTCACAGGAGTACCTGGGGGAACGGAGGCTGGTAAGTACAAACATATGCCAAACAACATACTGATAAGTACTTCCTTTCACAACCCAAACACCATTGCACTGTTCACCCTCACCTAACAGGTAGCCAGCCATCTTCACTGTGAGGCCTGTTTAGGGGAGGGAAGCCTGCACTACCACTCCCAGCATGCCCCTAATTCACACTCCAGCAGCATCGAGGCCTCGCCCACCCAGGAGCATGTGTCAGCCATTGCAATGTTCTCCCTCAGCTAACAGGTAGGTAGCCATCTTGTATTGGAGGACTGTTTGGGGATGGGAGGTCTGTATCACTACTCCCAGCATGCCCCCTGTCCCACACTCCAGCAGCATGGAGGCCTCACCCACCCTGGAGCATGTGTCAGCCATTGCACTGTCCACCCTCACCTAACAGGTAGGTAGCCATCTTCACTGGAAGTTCTGTTTGGGGAGGGAGGTTTGTTCCACAACTACCAGCATGCCCCCTGTCCCACACTCCAGCAGCATGGAGGCCTCACCTACCCAGGAGCATGTGTCAGCCATGGCACTGTCCACCCTCACCTAACAGGTAGGTAGCCATCTTCAATGGGAGGTCTGTTTGGGGAGGTTGGTTTGTTCCACAACTCCCACCATGCCCCCTGGCCTACACCCCAGCCACATGGAGCACTCCCTCCCACCCAGGAGCATGTGTCAGCCATTGCAATGCTCTCCCTCAGCTAACAGGTAGGTAGCCATCTTGTATTGGAGGACGGTTTGGGGGTGGGAGGTCTGTATCACTACTCCCAGCATGCCCCCTGTCCCACACTCCAGCAGCATGGCGGCATCACCCACCCAGGAGCATGTGTCAGCCATTGCACTGTCCACCCTCACCTAACAGGTAGGTAGCATCTTCACTGAGAGGTCTGTTTGGGGAGGTTGGTTTGTTCCACAACTCCCACCATGCCCCCTGGCCCACACCCCAGCCGCAGGGAGCACTCCCTCCCACCCAGGAGCATGTGTAAGACATTGCAATGTTCTTCCTCAGCTAACAGGTATATAGCCATCTTGTATTGGAGGACTGTTTGGGGTTGGGAGGTCTGTATCAATACTCCCAGCATGCCCCTGTCCCACACTCCAGCAGCATGGAGGCCCCACCCACCCTGGAGCATGTGTCAGCCATTGCACTGTCCACCCTCACCTAACAGGTAGGTAGCCATCTTCACTGGGAGGTCTGTTTGGGGAGGGAGGTTTGTTCCACAACTCCCACCATGCACCCTGGCCCACACCCCAGCCGCATGCAGCACTCCCTCCCACCCAGGAGCATGTGTCAGCCATTGCAGCGTTCTCCCTCAGATAACAGGTAGGTAGCCATCTTGTATTGAGGACTGTTTGTAATGGGAGGTCTGTATCACTACTCCCAACATGCCCTCTGTCCCACACTTCAGCAGCATGGAGGCCTCACCCATCCAGGAGCATGTGTCAGCCATTGCACTGTTCTCCCTCCCCTAACAGGGGGGGTAGCCATTTTGCTTGTGATGTTTGTACATCTTGCTTGAGAGGCCTGTTTGGGTGTGGGAGGTTTTTTCTACAACTCCCACCATGCCCCCTGGCCCACACCCCAGCCGCATGGAGCACTCCCTCCCACCCAGGAGCATGTGTCAGCCATTGCGATGTTCTCCCTCAGCTAACAGGTAGGTAGCCATCTTCACTCTTCTTGATATGTGTGTGTGAGACCTGCATCCCTACACACAGCAACAATTGCATGCAATGCATTGACACCTGACATGTATAAGTAAATGATGTTCCTCTGCACCATGAAATTACACAGTCTTGCAATGAATAATACTACTGGTGACTTCACAATGGTGTAGTGTACAGACAGTTGATGACACGCAGATGACACAATGCTTGCACAGTGCCCAAAACTGACCATTACCCATCTAATCCACAGGTGATGAAGATTTCACTGCTGAGGACCACACCAACGAACAGCAAAGCAAGTCTCCACCCCCGGTACATGGACTCTCGGATGTTGACTCCCAGGACAGTTTTGACGATGAGCTCCAGGCCGGCCCATCTGGTGTTCCACAGACCCAGAGGTCCCAAGACCCCATCCTCCCCACCACCACATCTGCTGCAACAATAACAGCACAGCAGACCCCTGCAGTCATGGCCTCTGCCTCCACCGCTGCCACCACCGCCAGTACCACCAGTACCACCTGCAGCACCCTCCCTGCCCTAGAGGATGAGCAGGCCACACCAACAACTGTGGAGGGCAGGGAGATTGTGCGTGGACCCAGAGTGGCGAGGCAACAGGTCTGTGGCAGCAGAGCAGGTGGGAGGGCCAGGGTCACCACCAGACCTCAGGAGGAGTGGACACCATCCCTGGATCACTTCACCAGAGTTGTGGAGGCATACCAACAGGTCCAGGGACAAAGTGGCCGGTCTGATGAACTATTACGGGAGCTCATCCTCTTGATGAGGTCCATCGACAACCGCCTTGGATAGATGGTGGACCTCATGGGCCAGCAAGTGGCGTTACTGAGGGACAGGCCATTGTCCCAAACAACACCACCGCCCCCTCTGTTGTGTTACAGGATGACAGTGCACCATCCTCCCCTGCGGCCACAGAGAGGGGTGTGGCCTAAGACGCCGCTGGCCAAGCAGCAGCTCCCCCCAAGAGATCAAGGGGGTGTCCAAAGAAGAGGCTGGGAGTCTCTGGAGGCAAAGCACCAGCCACACACCAGTCACGGAGCCAGCCCTTATGGCAACCCTCTTCCCAACTGCATTGACTCTTTGAACTGTCCTTTCCCGCACTGCCTTGTGAATGGCACATGTCTGTTGGACAGGGTAACCACATCCAGGTGGTCTCTACTCTTGCATCTCATCTACCATAACTGTCAACTCACTGCTCCATCACCACCTACTTGTGAAAATGCACGCACCCCTCACATGGCAACTTTGTAAATAAAACACCTTACACACTACAATTTGTGCAGTCTTTTCGTTAGAGCTATTTTGACTGTGTCCAAAATGTCCATGATGTATACAAAAGATGTACATTATGTAGGCCAGTATGACTCCGTAGCACCTAGGGAGACACAACAGAACAACTGGCGTCAGTGTGCTATCACAGACATAACACAACACCAAACATCAACATAACTGTACAGGCAGACAACACAATGTACAACAAGTGCCAACAAACAGAGTCCTGCATATGGTCAAATGTGAAATGTCACTGACACATTTTTGCACACAGGTCACTCCACATGTGCCTGTCTGTTACATCCACGCATAGCCCTTCACATCACCAACCATACCAGAGAATGCACAAGTCATACCTCGTCACCCACCTTCAAGTGAAGTAACGGTCGATGAGCTATTGGTGCAGGTCAACTCCTTCCCCCTCTCCACTGTCCTCATCACTGGACTCAGGTACTTGAGCAGGCTGTGGCCTTGGTTCCTCACCATCGTCCATGAGCAGGGGGATCCCCTTGTGGATGGCCAGGTTGTGCAGCATACAGCATGCCACAACGATCTTGAAGACCTTCCCAGGCGAGTATGCCAGTGCACCTCCTGTCCTGTCAAGGCAGCAGAATCTTGACTTCAGCACGTAAAAAGTCTGCTCGATTACACATCGGGTCCTGCCATGGGCCTCAATGTACCGGACGTCACCCGGGGTCCTGGGATTCCTTAGCGGGCTCAACAGCCATGGCCGACTGGGACATGCCGATTCACCTGTGAATGACAAACAACCATTGCAATGTTGCACAGCCAGAGTGCAGCAGGTAACACACAGAACGCCATATCAGTAGGCATACTCACCCACAATCCAAGCACTCTTGGGATGCAGATTTTCCGTCATCCGTGGCACCATGCTGTTCCTCATGATGTACTAATCATCTGCAGTGCCAGGAAATCTTGCACACACATGGGAAATGGTCATGTCCGCAAGGCACACCACCTGCACATTGATAGAATGATAATGTTTACGATTTCTAAAAATGTGCTCAGTTGCCTGTGGTGGTACCAGACTTACATGGGTGCAATCGATGGCACCAACAACATTGGGGATGCACCCAAGGGGATAGAAGTCCCCCTTCACACCGGCCAATTCTGCTCCCCTGGGGAAATGAATGTAGCGATTCTAATATTGCGTCATGGCTGCAAGACCATCCCTCAGCACCTGGCTGAATATGTGCTGCGACATCCCTCCAGTGCTGGCCATGGTCTCCTGGAGGGAACCAGTTGCAAAAAAGTGGAGGGCTGCCATCACCTTGTATGTGGGTGTGAATGCTGTTGCATAGTGGCGGCAGGGCTGCAGGTGGGGCTCCAAAAGATCACACAGGGTCTTCAGTGTTGGTCTGTCGAAGCGGAATTTCCGAATGATTGCAACATTCTCCATGTTCTCCAGGTGACGTAGGAGATTTAGCCCCCTCCTAGTTGAGATGTAAATGTGCAAATGTCAGTGACAACCATCATGAGATGGCCACAGCACTCACCATCAATGATGTCATGGCAAAACAAAGACTGCCCTAAGAGATGCATGGCACACCAGGTTATATGGGTGTCCAGTTGAGACACACAGAGGACACACCTCTCCACTAACAATACACAAGTGCTGCAAACAACACATAGGTCAATGTGAATGCACACATACTGAACCACACATTTCACATGTGCACGCCTGGTGCTGTACCAACCGCCAATGTGTCTAAAATGACCATGACTGTATCATGCCCATCTGCTGTACCTTTCACACTCAAATGCATCATGTAAACTCTGCACACATCCGCAAAACAATGATCACAGTAGACGGAAACATTTCAGTTGTGTGCATGAGCTGATGTGAAAGCACCAGTCTGGTACAATACCATACAGTGAGACAAGCCTTGACAAGCTCAGCACTGACCCACAACACATTGATTCCTTCAACATCATTTACACCAGCTTAAGAGTGTCAAGCATCATCAACCATCAAATGCATAAGTGACATGGTAGGGATCACAGACCAAAGTGCATCACACAGAACGTGCGTCTACCTGTGGACGATATGGAAGAATGGCATTGTGTGTACAATGATGTGCCCTTCACCATGTTGCTGCTGTGTACTGATGCAGTGTTTACGATGGACATAGCCAGGAAATGTTACTAAAATGGCGGTAGCTATTGCCTGGCCCCGGCGGTGTGACAACAGCACCACCCTCTTTACAAGTGGGGTAGCCATTGGCATGGAGACATGTGTAGATGGCTGTGGGCATGATCCGCCACCCAAATGGGGCTAGCTACCGCCTGGCCCCGGCGGTGTGACACCAACACCACCCCGTTCACAAGTGTGATAGAGATTGGCATGGAGACATGTGTAGATGGCTGTGGTCATGATCCGCCATTCAAATGGCGATAGCTACCACCTGGCCCCCGCTGTGCATCACCGCCATGGAGCATTGCCTACAGCCAATGGCAGCGATGATCGCGGTGGCATGATGCAGATTTGAAAATCTCGGAAGATGTGCACCGCCACCGCGGAGGCGGTCATTGGATGCTTTTGAAAGAGGCAGACCTGGCCAACCAATTGCTGCAGTTTTTCAGCTTACAAACGAGCCCAGGAGGCTATAAATATGTGGGAGTGAGCCTCACATTTCCACTGCTCACAGACCCTGCTGCCTGGGACCCTCTCCTGCTGCTGCCTCCAGACCCTGCTGCCTGGGACCCGTTCCTGCTGCCTGCTGACTGGGACCCTCTCCTGCTGCTGCCTCAAGAGCCTGCTGCCTGGGACCCTCTCCTGCTCCTGACTCAAGAGCCTGCTGCCTGATGCCTGGGACCCTCTCCTGCTGCTGCCTCAAGAGCCTGCTGCCTGGGATGGTAAAACACCTTCACTCCCCAATTTTCACTCAGCATACATTCACTACTCATACCATTACAACGCAAGTACCATTACTCCGCAATACTTTTAAAACGCATACCATTACATTTTATATGCTTTTACCACTCATGCTTTTACAACGAAATTCATTGTAAAAGCATGAATGGTAAAAGTATGTTTTTAATATTTAAGTTTAAGGAAAGTATATGGGGTGTTGGGGTATATGTTTTAGGGGTATTTTAAGGGTTGGTTTGGTTTATGGGGTGCACAGTGTATTTTTAGTGTATGTTATTTTTAGATTATAGCGTTGGTTTTGGGGATGCTTGGGTATTTTTAGGGTTCAGGGGGTACGTTTAAGTTTTGGGGTGTAGGGTTTTTTTTTAGGGTTCAGGGTGGGTTTTGGGTTATGTGATTCAGGGGTATTTTTAGGGTTTAGTGATAGGTTTGGGTTTTGGGATACAGGGGTATTTTAGGGTTCAGGGCTAGGTTTTGAGTTTTGGGTTTACAGGGGTAATTTAGGGTTTATGGGTAGGTTTGGGTTTTGGGGGACAGGGGTATTTTTAGGGTTTAGGGCGAGGTTTGGGTTTTGGGGTACAGGGGTATTTTTAGGGTTCAGGGCTAGGTTTGGGTTTTGGGGTACAGGGGTAATTTAGGGTTTATGGGTAGGTTTGGGTTTTGGGGTACAGGGGTATTTTTAGGGTTCAGGGGTAGGTTTGGGTTTTGGGGTACAGGGGTATTTTTAGGGTTTAGGGATAGGTTTGGGTTTTGGGGTACAGGGGTATTTTTAGGGTTTAGGGATAGGTTTGGGTTTTGGGGTATAGGGGTAATTTAGGGTTTATGGGTAGGGTTGGTTTTTGAGGTACATGGGTATTTTTAGGGTTCAGGGCTAGGTTTGGGTTTTGGGGTACAGGGGTATTTTCAGGGTTCAGGGCTAGGTTTGCGTTTTGGGGTACAGGGGTAATTTATGGTTTATGGGTAGGTTTGGGTTTTGGGGTACAGGGGTATTTTTATGGTTCAGGGCTAGGTTTGGGTTTTGGGGTACAGGGGTATTTTTAGGGTTTAGGGATAGGTTTGGGTTTTGGGGTACATGGGTATTTTAGGGTTCAGGGCTAGGTTTGGGTTTTGGGGTACAGGGGTATTTTAGGGTTCAGGGGTATGTTTGGGTTTTGGGGTACAGGGGTATTTTTAGGGTTCAGGGCTAGGTTTGAGTTTTGAGGTACAGGGGTATTTTTAGGGTTCAGAGCTAGGATTTGGGGTACATGGGTATTTCTAGGGTAAGGAAGGGTTAGTGTTTAAGGGTGCTGGGGTATTTTTAGGAGTAAGGGTGGGTTAGGATTTTGGTTTGCTGGGGTATTTTAAGGGAGCAGGGTGGAATTAGTTTTTAAGGTGAAAAGAGTCATTTTAAAAATATTATACATACATCTATATTTAAAAAATATTTGTAATAAAATATAAATGTAAAATATATATATATTTATATACATATGCTTTATTAGGTATATATATTTATGTATATATATCTATGTATATAGATATATATATATATATGTATATAGATATATATGTATATGTGGTAAGTACATTTACCCCGCATTTAACTTCACCACACATGCCTTCGCGTTGTAAAGGCATGCGTGGTAAAGTTATATGCGGGGTAAAAGTTTGAGGAGTGATAGTATTGCGGATTAATGGCTCCGCGTTGTAATAAATGCGGAGTCATGGTATGCGGGATTTTGGATTGCGGCATTTCGTCATATATTTGCCTGTGACCACTCACCACTCACTTCCACCACAGGTGTCCCATGTCCACTGGGATGGCAAGGACAGAGAAGATCCGCGCCAGTCTATTCTCAATTGAGGAGCTGGAGGTGCTGGCACAGCACCCAAGGCTGTTTGGTTGTCCCAATGTAGTGGTAAGTCATCATGAAGGTAGCTGTAGGGCCGGGGGGTATGAGACGTGTAGTTGTGCTGCTGCAGTATATGCCTGGGGATGTGGGGTTGTGTCAAACACTGACAGAAGATGTGGAGAAGTTTGGCTCAATGGTGGAGAAGTGTGGCTCAATGGTTAGAGAGGCAGACCCTGATGCAGAGGTATAGCCCGGGACCAGGGTTAAATTCCCTGCCTCGGCGGGTCTTGGGCTCAAATTCCACAGACCTGATAATTGTTGCCTCGGTGCCTATTCCAATCATGGAGTCCCACTCTGCAACTCAGGGCAATAGCTTGCTTAATCTCCGCAACGGCCCCCACATTGCTAAGGATGCCTGGTCTCCACCTTGGGGGTGCCCAGGAGTGGACGCCTCACAGGGAAAGCCAGGATGGGTTCCACAGCGGTATTCGTACAAGCGCCTTGAGACCCTTGCGGGTGAGTAGTGCGCTATACAAGTATCAATTTATATTTACATTTACATTTACAGACAAGCTGTCTCCAGAACGAGGGAGTGCGTGTGTCCCAAAGTCACTCTTTTTCATGCCTGTACTTGTATGTGTAAGTGGGGTGTGCTACATTGTCAGCCATACAGAGCCACCGGATGTTGGCCATGTAGGTGCCAGGACAGTAATTGATTTTGTGAATATTTCAGTGTGCCCCTGTTGTCTGACTCAGTGTGACCCAGAGAGTAGGTCCAGTGCCTGCCCACCCAAACGATAAAACATCACCAGACTTACATGCTCCTTGTTTCAGTTCCTTCACAGTGAATCATAGATATAGCCCATCTGTGTCATGTATAATTGCACACTTCTGTTGATGCATATTGTGTTGATGCATCCTGCATTTGTGAGATTGCCATGGACCCTCAACGCCCCAATGTGTGCATGCAATCACATCTGTTTGGGCCATGCAGAGTGCCCTTGTGAGGGGTGTCCCAGTTTTGGAGGGAGGGAGGTTACAATTGGTCCTGAGTCTGTGTCTTGCTACTGTACTGATTGATGTTGGTACCTGACACTGTGTAACTGGTCATTTACCCTTATTTTCTGTCATACCTGCAGCTCAAGGTACACCAGAGTTAGGCTGTGTGGAGGGCCATTGCAGCAAAGGTGCAAGCCCTGGGAGTATCGAACAGACGACGCACCCACTGTCACAAGAGGTGGGACGACACCAGCCGGCTGGCAAAGCAAGTGACAGAGATGACCTTGGGGATGCTACCATGCACAGGGCGTTTGGCACCGCGCAGAATGACTCCACTGATGGGCCGCATCCTGGTAGTGACTCATCCAGACCTGGATGCACGTCTGAAGGAGCATTGTCAGCAAGGCAGGGGTGGTGAGTATCTGGGGAGGGTGCCTTTTGCTGGGAGTGGATGCATGTGTACAGGGCCTGTGGCAGCGGTGACCCATGTGATATGCGTGTGTTGCTGTGCTGTGTAATGTGAGTGGCTGCTGTGATGTGTGCTTGTATGAGGCATTGGGCCAAATGGCCTTACTAAGCTGATCCTCCCTGCTGTACTTTCGCATGGCCAGATGTGTTAGGCTCCACATGGTCATTCATCTTTGGGATAGTGTGGGGAATCTATTATGGGGTGAACAGCAGTGTCCACTTTCTGAGTGTGACTTCATTAATGCCTACTTTGCATGCGCCATCATCGTTGAGGCCCACACATCTGAAAACAATGTGCCCCAGATTACCACATGGTGCTTGCTATGGCCTACTTGGCATTGTGGACTGTAATGTCATAATAGGTGTGTGTGTTGTCCCCTCCTGCTCCCTGAAGGTCTGTCAGTGGTAATAAGTGTTGTACCCACATCAAGTCCCTAGGTAAGGGTAGGGCAAGTTGTGTGTGTGGTGCACTCAATCTACAGGCTTGGTGTAGTGCTGTCTGGCATCAACATGGCTCACTCATGGCAGATATTCAGGCACAGTTTTGGTCTATGTTGTGTGTTGCTGCACAGTGATTGCAGGGTGTGGTGGTTACCATGTAGATTTGGGCCTTTCCTGTACTGAATTGATTTGAATTTGTGTGACCAGATGATGACAGTTACACAACCCTGTATCTCTCTCTCCTGCAGATTTGCAAGAGACCACGGAGGAACATGAGCCAGAAACCAGTGGTGGCAAGAGTAGCTGCAGTGGAGGCCAGTAGTGACACAGAGCCCACCAAGTCATCTGAGGGGGACCGAAGTATGCAGGAGGAATCCATGGCTGAGACACACAGTAGCACATCATCTGATGCCAGCGGGGATGCATCCATGTTGGCAGGCACAGGGGATGAGGAGTCTGCATCATCATCTACAACCCAGCGGCCAGTTCCCAGCCTCCCATCCACTTCCTCTGGTGCTGCCCGTATCCGTGTCACTAAGAGGGGACAAGTCACATTCATACCTGGCACCGCTGCCCCTGCACCTGCCCCCCCTGCTACCCTCAGTGCAGAGTGTGTAGAGCTCCTGCACCAGCTTTGTGTGGGCCAGACCGCCCTGCTCAATGCCTTCAGTGACCATAACAAGAAATGTGCCCAGGTGGTTGCATACAAGGAGGGCAAACACTCTGACGTGGGTGGGCTACACCGTACAGTCCAGGCGTTGTCATCCACAGTGACGTCTGCCCTTCAACAGGCACATGCTCCCATTCCAGATCAGGTGCCTTTGTACACACCCCAGTCAGTGGCCACATCAGATGACAGTGACCACACTTCACCTGCGTCACCAAAAAGATACAGCACAAGGAGCACACAACAGACACAACCCAAGCACTCCCGCCCACAGACACCATCCCCACTGAAGAGCAGGGCCTCCCCAGAATGCACAGACAAGAGCCAGTCAGGGAAGAGCAAGGCCAGAAGAGCAATGAGGCAGACATCAGGCTCAGATGCCGCAGAGGTATCTCCAGCAAAAGACTCTCCTGTCACAAAAAAAAACACACAGACCTACCCATGCAGTGTCTGTGCCCACTGAGGAGGTGTGGCATATCAGGGGTACACCTAGGAAGAGCACAGAGACACATCCACCACCACATCAACCCCAATTCCAAGACCATTGAAGCAGGTGGAGGAGGGCACTCTTGTGACCACCCCTGGCAAAAAGGGAAAGGAGGTCACTGTAGAGACCAGCCCTGGCAAAAAAGGAAAGGAGCGCACTGTCGAGACCACCCCTGGCAAAAAGGGAAAGGAGGGAACTGTAGGGGGTACACCTGGCAAAGAGGGGAAGGTGGTCCAGAGGCGTAGCCAGACCAAGCGTTCCGCAGGATCCAGCACATCACCAGAGGTAGTGCCAGTGTCTGCGCCTGATGTGGGACAGTTGGTGTGTGTGCCTGTTGTGTCATCGCCACTTCCCATTAACCCCAAGACAGGGAAGCCATTTCATATTCCCAAAATAGTGGAAGGGCACCCCTCAAACCTCTCCCACCCACACTGTGTCAGAGGTCTGCATGACTCCACCTCCACGTGCCACTATGCCACCTGGTCCACACAGCCCTCCAGCTTGCCAAGCCAATGCTAGCCCCACATCACCTGGGGCTCTGTCACCCCAGTCAAGTGTGCCTGCTGTCCCCAACACACAGCCAGGTCCAAGTCCGCATCCCCCTCATACGCCTGTGCCTCATACAGGTGTGCTAGTCCTGACCATTGTTTACAACCTGGGTGTGTTGCTGGCCCTGTTGCTCTGCTGTGCTGTACTCTCCTCTATGCAGTCTCTCATCATGTACTTGCTGTCTCACCTGTGTCATGGACACTGGTCCTGTTGCTCTGCTGTGTTGGGCTCTCCCCTGTGCTATGGACACTGGCCCTGTTGCTCTGCTATGTTGGGCTCTCCCCTGTGCTATGGACACTGGCCCTGTTGCTCTGCTGTGCTGTACTCCCCCTGTGCAGCATCTCATGTTCTTGCTGTCCCACCTGTGCCATGGACACTGGCCCTGTTGCTCTGCTGTGCTGTACTCTCCCCTGTGCAGCCTCTCATCATGTACTTGCTGTCTCACCTGTGCCATGGACACTGGCCCTGTTGCTCTGCTGTGTTGGGCTCTCCCCTGTGCTATCAGCCACGGCCCGTGGAGGGAGTTACGGTGGGGCACGAAGGCGGGGAGGGGGAGAGGCAGGGTGGAGGTTGCTAAAAACCAGCATATGGATAATTGCAGGTAAGTAAACAATTTAATTAATAAAACGAATTTCGTAGCTCGCACTGCATTGGATTTTGCGATGCAAGGCGCGCTACGAAATTCGTTTTAATAATTAAATTGTTTACTTACCTGCAATTATCCATATGCTGGTTTTTAGCAACCTCCACCCTGCCCCTCCCCCTCCCGCCTTCCTGCCCCACCGTAACTCCCTCCACAGGCCGTGGCTGTGTGCTATGGACACTGGCCCTGTTGCTTTGCTGTGCTGTACTCTCCCCTGTGCAGCCTCCCGTGTACTTGCTGTCTCACCTGTGCCATGGACACTGGCCCTGTTGCTCTGCTGTGTTGGCCTCTCCCCTGTGTTATGGACAATGGCCCTGTTGCTCTGCTGTGCTGTACGTAGCCAGACCAAGCGTTCCGCAGGATCCAGCACATCACCAGAGGTAGTGCCAGTGTCTGCGCCTGATGTGGGACAGTTGGTGTGTGTGCCTGTTGTGTCATCGCCACTTCCCATTAACCCCAAGACAGGGAAGCCATTTCATATTCCCAAAATAGTGGAAGGGCACCCCTCAAACCTCTCCCACCCACACTGTGTCAGAGGTCTGCATGACTCCACCTCCACGTGCCACTATGCCACCTGGTCCACACAGCCCTCCAGCTTGCCAAGCCAATGCTAGCCCCACATCACCTGGGGCTCTGTCACCCCAGTCAAGTGTGCCTGCTGTCCCCAACACACAGCCAGGTCCAAGTCCGCATCCCCCTCATACGCCTGTGCCTCATACAGGTGTGCTAGTCCTGACCATTGTTTACAACCTGGGTGTGTTGCTGGCCCTGTTGCTCTGCTGTGCTGTACTCTCCTCTATGCAGTCTCTCATCATGTACTTGCTGTCTCACCTGTGTCATGGACACTGGTCCTGTTGCTCTGCTGTGTTGGGCTCTCCCCTGTGCTATGGACACTGGCCCTGTTGCTCTGCTATGTTGGGCTCTCCCCTGTGCTATGGACACTGGCCCTGTTGCTCTGCTGTGCTGTACTCCCCCTGTGCAGCATCTCATGTTCTTGCTGTCCCACCTGTGCCATGGACACTGGCCCTGTTGCTCTGCTGTGCTGTACTCTCCCCTGTGCAGCCTCTCATCATGTACTTGCTGTCTCACCTGTGCCATGGACACTGGCCCTGTTGCTCTGCTGTGTTGGGCTCTCCCCTGTGCTATCAGCCACGGCCCGTGGAGGGAGTTACGGTGGGGCACGAAGGCGGGGAGGGGGAGAGGCAGGGTGGAGGTTGCTAAAAACCAGCATATGGATAATTGCAGGTAAGTAAACAATTTAATTAATAAAACGAATTTCGTAGCTCGCACTGCATTGGATTTTGCGATGCAAGGCGCGCTACGAAATTCGTTTTAATAATTAAATTGTTTACTTACCTGCAATTATCCATATGCTGGTTTTTAGCAACCTCCACCCTGCCCCTCCCCCTCCCGCCTTCCTGCCCCACCGTAACTCCCTCCACAGGCCGTGGCTGTGTGCTATGGACACTGGCCCTGTTGCTTTGCTGTGCTGTACTCTCCCCTGTGCAGCCTCCCGTGTACTTGCTGTCTCACCTGTGCCATGGACACTGGCCCTGTTGCTCTGCTGTGTTGGCCTCTCCCCTGTGTTATGGACAATGGCCCTGTTGCTCTGCTGTGCTGTACTCTCCCCTGTGCAGCCTCTCATGTACTTGCTGTCTCCCCTGTGCTATGGACACTGGCCTTCCTGTTTGTATTTAACCTGTGCATAGTATCTTGCATATGATCATCATGTTGTGCCTAATGTTGTCTACTATTGTTCTACTGCTACATCTGTGCAATATGTGAATAAATAAATGTATTCCTGTTGTGTGTTTTGTCAGTGTCCTTGCTGATTAATTTTCTTTTTGTGTTTGCATTTGATTGGCTGTACCCCATGCTCTATGTATCACTTCAACATTGCAAAGCTCTGTGCACGCATCAGATTTTTAGACAGGGGTGACAGGGTCTTCTGTCCATTCAGAACCTGATAATAGTGTAATCTGTGATGGCTATTTTACATGCCATGCAGTTTTCTTCTTGGTGATTTGCTATTGTTGGCTACACTGTTCACATGGAAGGTTGAGGGACACTGCCAGTACAGGGTTTGATGCTGTGCAAAGGTTTGGATCTTTATACAGGACAGTGGTCCCAAGACAAAAGGGAATGTTGAGAAATAAATATAGGCTAAATAGACACTATATTCTTTGTCCAGCCGGACAGATTTATTTTCTGATAAACGCTTTCAAAGAAAATTATAATGTGATAACAGCAGGACACCAGCCGATGTCCAACTGACACACTTAGGAAAGGACAAACAAGGCAACTCAACCAGTCTGTGTAGTACAATTCACAGTCAGACAATATTAATTGCACACTATTGTTGGCTTTAAATGATACAATTCATACACAATTAGTGTGACACAGTCAACGACGTATCGAACCTATGACTTGTTAAAGGACATTGGATATATGCCTTCTATTTTTATAAAAAGTCAAAATCAACTTTTTCAGCTCGTACCATGAGCTGCAGAATTGGCATAAAAGCCAATAGCCTGAATAATATAAATTGCCAGAAAGACAGCAAGACAGCCCCCACTGATAAAGATGTAGCGTGGATTAGCTATGGACGGGTCGATAATGCGATCCGCGTCCTCAGGTGACAATCGCCCTCCAGGGTTGTGTTGGTAAGTGTGAAGTGTGCAAAGTGTGTGAGCTGCACATCAGGGTTGTGTTTCTTTGATCCCCAATGTGTCTTGGGTGTGTTTGTGTAGACTGTGTGGCCCTGCTGCTCCACACTGGCATTGTGTTTGTGTTTGTCATGCATTGCAGGCACATGGTGGCTTTTCTCCTCCTGTATGGCATGGTATGTGTGGTGTAAGGCCATTCCCTATGTGTGCCACTTGTGCCTGACCATTGTGGGTCTTCCCTCCCTCTATTTGTGTGTGGTACACCCCTTACATGTCTGCTACTGACATGCAGGGTATTTCACTTTGATGTCCGCTGTCCCCTTGGTTTCCATGTGTGTGTGCCTCCACATCACTTCATTTGTGAGCTTGTGCTTTGTGTTGCAGTTCTTGGGCCATGAGTGTTGTTCCCCTCTGGACATTGCCCCAATGGTGTATGTGTGCTGTCCTTGTAGCATTGGTCATTCTGTAGTGGTCATGTGCACTTCAGCTGTGTGGCCTGCCCAGTGCTCTGGTGGAGATGGTTTGGCTCTTGTATCCCAGAGTGGTGCATGTGTAGTTGTTGTGTTGGATGTGTGTGTGTTGGCTGTGGTATTACTTCACTTCCTGGGTGTACTGTTGTATTTGTGCTGTGCTGGTTTGTGGTGTGTGTGATGAGGTTGTGTCTATCATGTCTGTGTGTGGCTGTTGTGCTTGTCATGCACACACAGCTTGTAGTGCATGCAGTGCTGTGTGTATGTGGCCTTGGCTTTGCCTGATGTGCATACAATGTCCTGTGGTGTTTGTTGCTTGGTGTTTCATGTGCATCTGTGGTTGGTTTGATGTGGCATTGAGGGTTTGTCCTGATGCACTTCTTGTGTGATATGTGTTATGGTGTGTGTGTTTTGTTCCTGAGTGATGATGTTGTGAACTCCTGCTGTGTCTGTGCTCCCATTGCCTTTCCCCAGTTTGGCTGACAGGGTGTGTCTGTTTCTGTTGGGGTTCAGTATGTGTTCCTGTAGTGTTTGTGTGTTGTTCTTGTGCAGGCATCTGTTGAGGCATCCCTGTGTGTGTGTTGTGTTTGTGGCTACACCCAGGATATGTGTTTGTTTGTGTGTGTATGTCCTGGCAAGGATTGTGAGCCTTCAGTGTGTGTGGCACTGGTGTTGTGTGTGTTCCTTGTCAGCCACTCCTGCAGTGGCTGTCTCCCTGGTTGTGTATTGTGTGGCGCAGGGTGTGTATTGTGCTTCCTTGCTGCAGTGCTTGTTGCTTGTTGGTGTGCATGGGGGTGCACAGGATGGGCACCTGCCCTGTGACTTGATGGGGTTTGTTTCTGTGTGGTTGGGGGTAGTGTGTCCCTGTGGTGTTTGTGCCCTGGCCATGCCTTGGAGTGGCCCTGACTTCTGCATAGTGCGCATGTGTTGATCGTGGCGGTGACGTGACCGGGACCGGGACGTTGCTGCTGGTTGGCGGTCGATGTGTTTCCCGGATGCTGAGGGGTGCCTTGTTGTCAGGTGGGTCATGTGTGGGTGCCCTTGTGGATGTGTTGTTACCCCCAGCAGGGTGTCTGAGTGGTGATTGGACCCTGTGTTGGCCTGTGTGTTGTGTGTTGTATTTGTGTAGTTGGCATCCGCAGCGGCCCATCTGACGGTAGTGTTGTAGGAGGTACATCACCGGATGCATAAGGAGGGCTGGGACCATGGCGTTCACGACCGGGTCTCGGCTATCTTGCTCGGCTGTCGAGTGTCCACCTGCTCAGGTTGGGCGGTGTCTCCGCTGTGGTGCGTCTGCTTGTTTGGGCCATCCTAATTTGTGTAGCGGGCGGACGTCATTCCACGTGGCGGTGAGTCTCGATTGGCTCACACCGCCACAGTTTCGGGTGCACTTTGATGGCGGTGCGCGGCGCTCCGCGACGGACAGGAAATGACCTATGTTTTGCTATCCTAATGTGGCGGACGTGAGTACCACTGTTCGTGGGCGGAAAAAGCTGTTTTTCCACTCCGCCACCACCGCGGTGGTGCCACTGCCCAACATCCTAATGGGCCCCTAAGTGTTTGCTACCTCAGTGGTAAATTCTTTGAAGTTATACTGGCAAATGATATCCTATCATTAATCAACTTTGCTATTGTGAAAATGTTAGAGTAAGCCTCTTATATCTATAAACACTTAAAATGTCAATGAACCACAAAATTAAGAAAGGCAGCTCGAAACCTAACTTGATGCCAGACAATGGACAACTGTACAACCCAGTTTAAAAAAACAAATTGCAATGTTCACCAGTGCATTAATCCACATATATAATCTTCATATCTTTAATTCTGTGATAACAGATTTGGGAGCCTATGTCATCATCTCGGAACTGGGACCGACCGCCCTCCAGTCGGCAGTCCTGACCTCCTGTTTAGAATGCGACCGAGGGGTAAAATGTACTATTCCCTCTCAGCTCAGTGCAACAGTAGGGAAAGTGTTGGAATGTGGCGAGGTAAAATTTACTCTTCCTACTCCAGTCAGTGCAACAGTAGGGAAAGTGGATTTCCCTCAGTAGTGAAAGTGTTGGCTTGTAGAAGGGTAAGACCATTACACACAGTAGTTCACTTAAAAAAACATTAAAAAAATTATCAAGAAATGTTTTAAATATTTAAATAGAAAAACTGTTATATATAAGTGTATGAAAAATGTAACAATGTACATATGGATTACAAGCTTTAACGCATATTAAAAATAAATACAAATATTATCATTATAATTAAAATACCAAGCTATATTCCCCAAAAAATAACAACCAAGAAATACAATAATGTTTTAATTAAAAAGCACAGCACAATTAACACATATTATATTGCATATATATATATTTTTAATTATTTAAATATTTTTAAATTTGTTATTACATAGTAACTTTCTTTCCTATACCTATACAAACTTCACAGCATACACTTGAATGTATTTTATACATTATAATATTTACACATTTTACATAATTAATTATAATTTAAAATATTATTAAGAATTACTAATATCAAAAAAATTATGCTTAAATACCTTCCCACCCTTAATCCTTACAAAAACCAACAGCACACACCTAGGGGCCGATTCCGATCCTGGAAAAAAAACGGGCGTACAATTTTCACCCGGAGCCATCGCCGTACGATTCGTACCCCTCCGTCCGAGTCGCGTAGTATGATCTGTATTCCGTCAATCCGTCCGAATCGTTGCGATCCATACGTATTACAAGGCTGAAACAGTGAACCGTATGACTCGTACAGATGCCGTACGAACCGAGGAGTACGATCCGGACCGTGGTATGAGGACGCGATACGTACGGTCCACGTCAGGTAAGGGCGATTCATACGGAAAAGCATACAATCACTTTCACACCGTACGGTGCGTACACCCCATGATACCAGGGGTACGGTGCATACCACTGCGATCTTGGGGTGTACGCACCGTACCCGGGGGGCCGCTCCGTACCTGTTTTGGGGCGAACTCTGCTTTTACAGCTGTTTTCAGCTCCCGTAGAAAAAGGGTCGTACGGTGCGTACCCGACATGAATCGTACTTGCCAGGTCGGAAAAAGCAGTCGCGAACCAAACAGATGTCGCGTACATCGGGTTCCGAGGGAGATTCGTGCGGGGATTTGATTCGTACCGTCTCTGTACGATTCATACGGAGTCCAGCTCCTGGTACGAATCGTACTTCGTATACATATCTATCTATCTATCTATCTACCTATCTATCTATCTATCTATCTATCTATCTATCTATCTATCTATCTATCTATCTATCTATCTATCTATCTATCTATCTATCTTTCTTGCTATATATATGTATATTTAAAAATAATCTAATTGCTTAATTTACATAATTAATGAAACTAATATTAAAAAGTAACTATTTACAAATTAATTATAATTAATTAACTTTCAATTAGACAATTTACATAATTATCAATTATATATTTTTAAATTAATATTAACTAAATACTATTCTTAATTTCCAGTACACCCTTTACCAATACTAAAACTAACAAACTATACCAAAGAAAAAAATTAATCTATTACACAATTTACACAATTACTTTGCAAATAAATAATAATAATTCTAACAATAAATCTTTTGTAATTAAATATAATTAATTTAGTTCCCACCCTATAGCCCTAAAACCCACAACCCACACCTAAAACCTAAAACATTAAATTATACAATTAAAATAAATAGTCAATCAAATAATTGATATGAATTAAAAATTAATAAATAAATAATTATAATGAATTTACTTGCCACACAATACCTCTAATAACCCCACAACCCATTATGGTCCTACAAATGGCAAATAATTGTGGCATTAAATTTAAAAACGACTAAAAATTCACAAACTATATTAAAATAATTAACGATATTTATACAAACAATTTAGAGCATATACAATTGAAAAATATTGTAAAATACATAAAACTAATTTAAAATCGATAATTATGAACAAAGATAGTTTTAACACTGATAATAATAAAATATATATTTTTGTAATTTTTTTATCGATATTAGTACTTTCCATATTTTTAATATTGATATTAATTAGCTTAAAATCGTTATTCTTGTCAACGATATTCTTACCAATGATATGTCTGTATGACGATATATTTTCAACTTGATATTTCTGTTGGTCAAAATTACATTTTTTATATTTTGTCTGAATACCAGTTTTGGGGCCTTCTGTCATTGTACACTGGTGGTTATACCGCATAATGTTTTTACTATTTTAAGCATCATCTTGCACTGCTTTCCCTCATTACTCTAGTTTTTTCCAAGACATCATCTGTTTCTGGGTCTGGATTGTAAGAAATCTGCTCCAGCTGCCCATCCTGTAAGTAATTCTGGTCAGCATGTTATGTATGGGTTTATGCTAGTCTGTTGGCACTGGTCTCCCAGCCCTTCATTGTTGTGAGGAGGAATTGCACTAGAGGGGACAGCATAGTCCAGACTATCTCACTCAGACCCTATTCAAACTTAGCTTACTTTTCCAAATACCTAAAATGTAATGCTAATAAGGTCCCAACCCGCTCTATACTTTTATGTCTCAGCTAGACAGCGCTTGCGCTGTCTCTTCCAGACATTTTGTATACACTTAGGGCTTACAGCCCGCCCACTGACTTTTTATTTTTTCCTTCCATAGTCCTTTAAAAATGCAAACTTTCTGGTGGTGAATCTTTCTTCTTTGTCCCGCCTTGCTATGTTTTGTTTCCTTCCATGGAGTGCCTCCCAAGTACTGTCTCTTTACGCTTTGGTTGTTTATTTCTTCATTTTGTGGGACTTTTTTTCTTTGTTTCCTGATCTTGGCATATGTCAGCCCTAGTTTCTGTTAGTTAAGCTTTCAAAGAGCAGCTCAAATGTTAGATGCTGTTTACAGAGGGAGTCCATTCCCCCACCTCCTCCCTCATTGTTGTATTCCTTTTATTTTAATAATCTGCATTTTATTGTAGCTGCACCTTCAGGGGAAGTGATACACCAGCCCCCATTTTTTTTCACTCGTTTGTGTTTACAGCAGTTCTAATGCTTCCTTTGCTAGTTCTAGCCTCCATACCTAATATGCAAATGGATTCCTTGAACTTGATGCAGTTCAAGAAGTAGTAGGGTGCAGAAGCTGCAACATTTATCACTTATGTGTTCTTTATGCCACGTCCAGCCAGACACATATTTCCCTTTTTTATAGTACTCTGCTCATTCATGCGCCTCTGGAACTAACTTCCAGCTCCAAAATATAAGGTGTGAGCTACAAACAAAGAAGAAAGATGTTCAAGCTTATCGTAAAATCGTGACACCAGATAGTAGTGATTTGTCACAGCACCAGGCAAATTATCAGGGCATGCATATGATGGCTATTTGCAATTTGTTGAAAGCCTATGCATGCAGTCGGGAAGCACAGGGGCTAGCTGACAGATAGATTCTCAATCATCTTTGTCTTCAAGCAGTGACACGTTTAAGAACAAGCAGAAACTATCAACAGCAAAGCATCAGCCAAACACATTGCTCTTGTGGGACATACTGTTATGCTGCAAATATTTTGTGAAAGAAAAAGAACAAAGAAACATTATATATTTTATTGAGGTTGGAAGTTGGCCACCTGGTTCACATCTGAGTTAAAAAATGCAAAATTGTCTCTATGCAGAATATCTCACATATTTGCCTCTGTCTCATTAGACGTAGTTACACGTAGATGGACGAATACACAAAGTCCATTGAGTTGCATATTATTGCCATTGCCAGGGCCTGGGCAATTTCCTCTACTAGTTCAGACGCAGCCAACCCCCCCAAAAAACAAAAAAACAACATATAAAAAAGAAAAGAACATTTTGTAAATGTAGGGCCACATTCCGATGTTAGTGGTCCCGCCACCCGCTTCTATGCCATCGGTCAAACTGATTACAGAGTGAGTTAGGCGGGTGAAAGGCGATCACCAGCAACCGGCTCAAGGAGCCAGTAAGGATGGTGGTCAAATTCCTAATCCCTACAATGGGGCAAAGTCTGCAGAGTAACCTCCGTAGGATTTAGGATATCCCTTTATGACTGCCTGTTCATGGCTGTCCTACCACCATGAACAGGCAGCTTGAAAGGTACTGCCCCATGGGCTTCCACTATGGATCCAGGGGGGGCACATGTGGTGCCCTCTCAAACATTAATGCACCATGTGCCAGGCACAAGATGGTGCCTGGCACATGGTGAATGGATGTTTGCAAACATGCCCTTTTCTATTGCAGCTTGTGCTGTGGCCTTTTTCCAGGATACAGCACAAGCTGCAATAGAAAAGTGTATGTTTATTACTGCCTTCACGGCGGTCACATCGGAATATGCCGGGTGGAACCCCCGACTACTTGTCAGGCGGTTACCATTAGGTAATAATTGTGGTCAAATGCTTGTCTGACCGCCATTGTAATAGGGCCCTTAGTCAGTTTTATCATGCAGAAGAACTTTTATTTTAAGGACTGCAAAAGCAGTCAGGTGCAACTGACTTCCCTAGCTTTCTCCAGGTTCTATCACCTAGGAGCTGTTCATAAACTAACATGAATACATAGGAAAGACCAGCACTAAAAGACACAGCATCGATATTTACAAGAATACAATAATTAAAGAAATAAGCACAATATTACACACCTTCCTTCTGTATAACAGAAAAACAAAATAAAGTAATAAACAAAAACACTGTTTACTTAATTTCATAGTCTCTGAACTTAGCAGGAAAACTAGTAATCCTCCTTTCTCTTGCATATGATGAACCATTAGAACAACTAGGAGAATTGAATCCATGGTATTGTAAAGACATGTTATGATTGTTGATCACGTGAGGATTATTAACAAGAACAACCCTATTAGGATTCCAGATCCTAGAATCTTCTGTTTTAACAGCATTATTGAGAACTTTCACAACCTTATGAACTTTCTTAAACAAGTCAGAAGACTTGTGCCCCATAGGTGCACTTATCATAATATAATCTCCAACTCTTACATGAGATATCTTGACAACCTTTCTCTCATCAAACATAGATTTACGTTTCAGAACCTTTTGGACTCACAATCTTTCCAACCATTATCTGGAACCTTTCCATAGCCCTTTTTAAACATCAATTCATTAACCCAGAACGGTGTGATGAGAGTGTTGGGTTGCCTATTTTTAAGTAAAACAAAAGGAGTACACCCAGTAGTGGCATGAGGAGTTATCCTATACATATCAACAATTTTGTTTACCCCCTCTTTCCAGTCAACAATGTTTTGTTTTGATAAAGCAATGGATTGCTTAAGAACCCTAACTGTTCCACCATTCCATTGCTTTCTGGATGGTACAACGAACAGCGTTTGTGTTTTATGGCACATTGGTTTAAAAACTCTTCCATCTCTCTGGAAACAAATTGCACACCGTTCAGTTAGCAAATAACCAGGAAGACCCTCTCTTGAAAAGACTTCCCTCAAGAAACTTACCACATGTTTACTATTTATACATCTGGGAATTTTAATCTCTGGCCACCTAGAGAATAGATCAATCAGGACAAAAATTTATACTTCACCATCATTACATTTTAGTGGCCCCAAAATATTTAGGGCCAATTCTTCCCAGGGTTTGGACGGACGTTCTCTTACAACCATCAGTTGTACCCTTGGGTTTAAGCTTTTTTCACTTAGAGTGCAGGGGGGACACTCTTGCACTTGTCTCTCCACTTCCAGATCCATCCCTGCCCACCAATAGTTAAGTCTTATCCCTTCCTTGGTTTTTTGAAATTCCTTGGTGAACTTGGTGGGCTAATTCAATAAGATCACTGCGAAAACATTTTGGTGGTATCAACTTAGTTCCTCGAAAAATCAATCCATCATCCTTTGCCAACTCATGCCTAACATTCCAATATCTCTCTGACACCCCTTGTTTTCCTTTTACCCAACCATTCTCAAAAAGAAAAGACAGCTCTGTGAGTTCCTCATCATTCTTACATTCCTCATGCCATCTAGTTTCTTTGATACCATCATTTTCAATATTACACACCCAATCAAAGTTTTCTTGAGGTTGTTGAATAACTCCATCTTCATCAGGGTTCACTAATCTAGAGAGTGCATCAGCTGTTCAATTTCTCACTCCAGGTAGATATTCAGCCTTAAAATTAAAACCTTGAAGATCAACAACCCACCTAGAAATTCTACTGGAAATAGCATCTATTCCATTCCTGTTGAACACTTCTACAAGCGGTTTATGGTCAGTGCGCACCACAAATTTCATTCCCCACAACAGGTTTTTAAGTTTTTTAGCATCCCAGTGCACAGCCAAAGCCTCTGTTTCAATCACCGAATAACGACATTCTGCTCCCCTGAGGCTTCTTGACAGAAAAAGAATGTTATTCGTTCCATGTTTATTCTCCTGTTGCAAAACTGCACCTAAACCTATCATGCTTGCATCTGTTATAAGAAAGGTTTTGTTGTTTGGATCAAAACTTCTGAGTTTTGGAGTATCTCTCAGTAAAGCCTTAATACACACAAATTCATTCTCACACAAGTCACTCCAAACAAACTCTACTCCTTTGCACAACAAGCTACGCATGTAGACACATTTCCCACCAAAACCTTTAACAAATTTGCAATAGTATTCAGCCATCCCTAAAAATTTCATCAACTCTTCTTTGTTTTTGGGTGACTACAAACTCTCAATAGATTCTATAAGATCTTGTTTAGGTTGGACACCCTTACCCGAGATAGTATGTTCCAAATAATCGATGGAGGACCTTCTGAATTTGCATTTATCAATCCTGAGAGTAAGATTATGTGAGCTAAATTTGTTCAGGAGTTCCCTCAATCTTATGTCATGTTCTTCAACATTCTTCCCATAAATGAGAACATCATCTTCGTAAATTTTTAACCCTTTATGCCCCTTTAAAACTTTTCAAAAGCCCTTTGGAACACCGAGACCGCTGAAACCAATCCGAAGGGTAACCGTACAAATCTAAATGTTCCAAAAGGCGTAATGAAAGAAGTATAGTCTTTCGACTCCTCTTCCAACATAATCTGATGATACGCCGACTTGACTTTGGGAAATGAACTTTTTAGTTCTTCAACAAAGCTCTTACTGTCAATCTGAGAACATGTTTCAGCACCCACAAAGTTCTCTTTTAAAAGGATGGGAGGATCACTATTTGGATCAAGTATGACCTCTAAATCTCTCTGGTGTAGCCAAGTCAAGATCCTGTCACCCTTTTTAGAGACATACACCTTCTCAGATGTATACCTTCCTTTATATTCAACTAAACCGGAAAAATACCCCATCAACTTTATCGGCTCCCCCCATAAGCATAAGGATCAGGTTTCAGTAAACTAACCTTATCCTTCAAGTGACAAAGGTAGAATTCTTTAGACACAATTATTATTTTAGCTCCTCAGTCAAACGAGACACGGGTAGAACTGTGTTCAACCATTATATCATCATGTGGTCCCTTTTTCTTCTCATTTGTAACTTGTGAGATAATTTTCCACAATCACAGTCAGATTCAGTGTCACTCACATCTTCATCAAACTTATGTATCACATTGACCTAAGGTTTGCTTCCCTTTACTTTACATGAGGAGGTAAAATTACCGACTCTTTTACAAATTTCACATTTCCCTTTGACTTCAGAAACAATATAATTCTTCTTTTCTTGCTTAGAAATAACTTCCACACATTTGACAGAATGTTCAATTTGCTTTGGTAATGTGATGACTTCATCTAGAGAAGGTTCATCCTTCTGCCAAATGTCATCCCTTACCTTCTGCACATTACACCCCAACATAAATTGGTCCCTGATCCTTTCTCCTAAGAGGACACCAAATTTGCAGGATGAACCCAACTTCTAAATTTTCCACTGATTCGCCTTCATTCTGATTGCGTCGCCCAAAATGGTACCACTCTAGAATAGTGCTTACCTTAGATAGATAATGCCTATCTAATTTTAACATGCAAATTTCATATTCATTAAGTGAGGAATCATCTATGTCAGGTAGATTGTCGAAAACCTCTTGCCCTTCCGATCCTAAACAATGTAATAAAAGGGCAGTGCGTCTCTCAGCGCTGAGATTAGTCCCACAAACCTTGGCATAACGTTCGAAAACGTTCGTCCATTTCTGTCATTTTATGGGCGGATCACCAGGATCAGAGAAGAAAAAAGGTGGAGTGGCAACGTTCTGCATGGTTAACAAACTAAATGTAGAGAAAAAATTAAAATAAAAAATAAAAAAAATTAACATTAAAAAATCCTTGCTATTTTCCTCTTTCATATTTTCGTGGAAATGGAAAATAATGAAGAGTAAAACAGTATTACATGTTTTTAAACCACACTAAAATACAAGCAATACCATGGAATTATATTGTAGATCACTGAAGTAAGCAGCTGACGAAGAATGAACAGTCATTAAAGTTAAAATATAGTTTACCGTCTTTACATTCACCCCTGACGCTGATGAGTCTGATCTAAGTATGCTGTTGAAAACTGTAAATAAACTAACCTTCATGGGCAAGCTTAAGTGGAATTTATAGAACTTTCTTACGAAATAAAATGTTTAAAAACCAAAAAAAAGCAAAATAGTGTCATAAAGTTACATTACTGGAACTGAAGTCCTACAAGAAGAACGAAACCGCTAACAATTCGCCGAAAATGAACTTAAGATGGCCGCAATGTTGATTTTCCCATCAACGTCATGAGGTCATGCAAACTACGGAAGCAGAAGGGAGACGCTTCCTCCAGAAATACTCAGAGATTCGTAGTGATGCTGAGCGTTCTGAGAGTTCGATGATGACCAAAGTACTGCCACAAGAAAGCGGAAACCCAAAGTGGCACGAGGGGAGTTTACCTTTGAAGAAGTTAGTCGTTAGGTTGTCAGTTAGAAAACATTCAGCAAAAGAGTCTTTGCTTCAAATATGTTGCAGCGCAGCTTTTACTAACTTACAAAATTGCAACAAATAATAATCTTAACGGGGGACTTTTAAAGATGTTGTTACAGAGTTACTTACAACCAAACATGGCTGTTAAGTTGATTTAATTATGACAGTCAAGACGCTGTGAACTCAAAAGCTCTCTGAAGTAATTTTCAGGTTGTTAAGCTATCTATAATAACAAAAAATTACGCTATGAAATAGACTTCTTTAGCAAATACTTTTCTCTCCATCAAATAAAGTTTCAAAACTTCATAAGCATAAGTAGAAGTGAGTTATACAGACTAAAAAAAAAATGCTAACAAAAAAAAACATATGAATCTGTTAGGACACAGACCCAATCTTTGTGAGCAAAGTTTAACTGTAAAGCTCCCAACAAAGAATTTAGGGTGTATTAAGCCCACAACGAAATCTCCCAACCAATTAAAGTATTAAGGTGAGATGTGTATGTGGCAAATGCTTAAAGTCTGTTAAACAAAAAAATAAAAAACTCACATTTGCATGCTTGGAAATTCTTGATGTTGAGATATATCTTGTAAGGTCTTCTTCTTTTGAAGATTTCTTCAGGGAAAAGGTTTTTCCAAATTTTTATATATCAATACACTGTGCTGATTTATCCCACTCTCGTCGCCAGTGTAAAATCAAGATAATCAGGGCACAGATGTTGAATGTAGAGAAATAACTCAAGTTTATTTAAGAGTAAAAAGATATCATCCATCTGGTCCCAGAAGTCTGGTGCAACTGACTTCCCTAGCTTTCTCCAGGTTCTTTCACCTAGGAGCTGTTCATAAACTAACATGAATACATAGGAAAGACCAGCACTTAAAGACACATCATCAATATTTACAAGAATACAATAATTAAAGAAATAAGCACAATATTATCTATCTATCTATCTATCTATCTATCTATCTATCTATCTATCTATCTATCTATCTATCTATCTATCTTTTTATCTATATATCTATCTATTTATCCATCTATTTACTTATGTATCTATATTTTCCCTATCTATCTATTAATTTTTCATTGACTTAGGACTTATTGTTTCATATCCTCCCAGGTTTTGAGCAGCTGATTGCAATAGCTGGCGGTCGGAATGCCCGCTGTTGTGGCGGTCAGACCACTGCATTACAATGCTACCACCACAGTGGCAGTCGCAAAGGGATCCTTTTCACGGTGGCTTGTGCAGCAGCCCAGGAAAAGCCCGCAGCACAAGACACCATGAAAAGGAGCACTTCCTTCATGTCCATGGACCATGTGCCATGCACTATTTTGTGCATGGCATACGGGGAATAAAGGTGCGGGGCACTTAACAGTGGCCAGCCTCAGATGCAGGCCCTATTTGGAGGCCCAGATTCCATTTCTGACAGTCTGTTTTGGTGGTCTTTCGGCAGTGAAAAGGTCGTCGGAAGGAGATATCGTAATCCGACGGCCAAGCCTGCCTTGGCACCACCACCATTCAGGACTGCGAATCTGACCACTGCTCCATCGGGATCACTGATCCTGGCAGATGCAGCAGTCTTCCCCCGACTGCTGAGGCTCCGACTGCTTGTATTGTAAGAGGAACTTTGGCTAAACATGGCTAAAAGACATTGACATCGACAACACTAATACCTCTTACAGTGCTGTGATCAGTTGGCTTTGACATTGCTTGTTTAGTTTGGCCCACCGTTCTTGGTTGGGAATCTCATTATTGACTAAGGTACGCCCCTCTTATCAGGAACCCTCTCTACAGGGAGGGTTGACATCATTTTGCATTACACCATTGTTTCTCATCCAATAGTCATTATTTCAAGCAGACTTCCTGGAGGCACCGGGGTCCCTACATAGAGGTATTTATTTGCCATGGTTCCTTTATGCAGAAGAGCGGCGCACTACAAAGGAGATGCTTAAAATATCAATATTTTAAAAGAAATAAATACTAAAACTCACAAAAGAAAAATAGCCTTTTAAAACGTCACTGCTATACAGCCCAGCACTTCTTTACAGGCTCATCTTTCACAAACTAAGCAACTGACGCAATCGCCGGAGGGCGGCAAAGAACAGCATTCCAGCTGATAAAGTCCCAGGTTGAAAGACAATGAAATGACACCCTGTCATAAATCACCAGTGGGGGCGTAAAACAGGCTGCCTGACACAGAAAGAGTCGGTTAGAGGCCCTGCTAATAAAAAAAAAAAACGGGTCAGACTGCAGCAGAGCATAGCTCTCCATCCCCAACTCGACATGAATTAATAATAATAATAACAATAAAAAAGCAATAAAAAGCAAGAACTCCAAAAACATGTAGAAAATCACATTATCAAAGACGGTTTGTAATCTCACTGAGCTGTGAGGGATCCTTTCATTAAAGTAGGCGCCTGCTGCAGCCTTCAGTTCCAAGCACTTCCTTTCCCGTCATGCCTGCGCTCGTCCAGGACTTGCTACTGGCTAATTATGGAAACCGTATCTATATTACGGAATCATTATCTGTTATTCTGTGATCTAATTAAGGCTTTCAGTGTGAAAAAAAACAAGCCAAAGAGGGAAATCCATTTTCTTTAATGGAAATCCCTGCTGCTTTCTCATCTTTACAGAAGTGGGTTTTTATAGCGATGATAGTGCTTTAAATTAAGTGTCAGCTCGTGTGAGGAGATGGGGAATGAAGTGTTCGGTTGTCCTTGAAGGAAACCTACTATTTCAGCTGCCAATCAGACACTGTCTCCTACCCAGGCGCCATGCCAGTCATGGGGCCCTGATGCTACCTGTCAAGAGAAGAGAAGGTACGCTGGGCTAGCCAACTGGCGGCATGGCATATTTGACACATGGACAGGGTGAACAGATCTTGAGAACCAAAAACCGGGACATTTTGCAGAAATAAGGAATACAATTTTACATCAACAGAGGGGCATAGAATAGCAGCTCCCATCAACATAGGAACACAGAAGAGGCAGACGGAATTTCTAAAGCCAGCTTCATACCTGTTAATTAAATTGCTTTCTTACAAAGGCGCTAGCTAGCACATCTTTAGAACACCTAAAAGGTGCCTCTCTCTGTTTTCAGTTGACCCTCTCGAAAAACCAGGACAAGAGACAAAATTGCCAAACCTGCCGGGACAGATGGTGAAAAGCGAGACTGTCCCGGCAAATCTGGGACGCCTGGTCACCCTACCCATGGAGGCAGCGGAACGTTGGATTTGGTCCACTCTGACAGGAGAAAGAAAATCATCCCTGGGGTCTTAAAAGCCAGACTTCAGTTGCATCTCATGGGCCCCCCTGCCCACCATATCCTAGAGCTGCTTTCCTGTCAAAAGTGAAACCCATTGGAAGGACACTGCAGGAGATCTGGAAAGGTGTAAAAGATGGACAGTAAGATGGTAAAATAAATTCACAGTAGATCAGTAAAGACAGGGCCCATCTAAGTAAGTCATGATCCTTCCTGGTGTAACTACTCACCATAGTATTCCCATTATATTAACCCTATTCGCCATGGCTACCTTTTTTAATCCATTCAGTGTCAGAGGTAGATTTTGATTCTGTGGTGGAGGGAGGCAATATTGCCTTAAGAAAAATGATGAAGGGCTAGTCTGGAAAGCAAAATTACCTGTCTGGGTCAGGACATCCATCTTGCTGTGAAAGCAGCTCCGTAGCTTGCAGGCTATCGATAAAAGGGAGGAGTGGTCGAATGGCCAGTTTCATCATTTTGCTGAAGTAGTGGTAAATAAAGGGTGCAGTTTTTGGAATGTTAGTTTTGGTGTGACGCAATAAGTGCCGCTAAGGTGCTAGGTATCTTCTCTAAGAAAACTTCGTAAAAAGGTGGAAAGATAGTGCATTTTGGATTATGTATTTTTGCTAAATTTACCATAAAGTCATAGTTTCTAATGGGGCGCTGAATAGGTATTAGACGCAGCTGAAGAAGTCAGAAAATATGATATCACTTGGATATCAGCTAATTTCTTAATCCTCCAGTGGCTAAACTCATTGAAGAAATGACCTACTTGCTTCTTCCACCACAACTGTTCAAATGGACTGTGCTCCAAAGCTACATCTCTCGACTATATAATCGTCTGGTTACACGCACATGCTACGCAGACCTCTCCTTTCAACCCCTTTTCTACCTCGCTCATTTTCTCGCTCACCACCAGCAATACCCCTGCACCTTCCATAGACTCATCCTCGACCTCCCCAGATGGACTCACATCACCGTGCACCTCAAGAAATGAAACTGACTCCCTATCCAGAAGAGATGCCAGTTCAAGATGCTGACCCATGCACACAAAGCCATGCACAACAAAGGACCAGCATACATCAACAAATGAATAACCTTTCATCAACTGTGATCTGCCTCCCCTTCCTTGTAGACTCCCCCTGGATCTGCTGAGCCAAGAGCAGATGATAATCCTTCTCTCATCTGGCAGCCAAAGCCTGGAACGACCTTCCCCTGCACCTTAGGAATGCTGGATCGCCCTGGGAATTCGGGAAAGGATTCAAGACCTGGCTGCTCAAATGAACAGAGCAACACGAAGCAGCTAGAAACTCCAACACCTTCAGACCCCCATGGGTGACTTGCCACACTTTATCAGTCCTCAGTGAGTGATGATCAGTTGATATGCCATGGATGACTAACAATAAGTCAAGGCCAGCAGGAGTCAGGGAGACAACTACTTTCTGTAACAGAACCAGTTCTCCAAGATGCCTTATAATAGTCGCAGTTCGAAATTGTACTCGCTTTACATTACTCAGTTCAGTTCAACAACTTTATTGCGGCTAGGTATGGCCATAAAAGCACAATCATATTCAACAAATATGGATACAGATCTGGTTTGAGATAAACAATTCATGATATACAAAGGCATTTGGGCATGATAAAAAGTGACAGTCAATAAAATCGTCATTACTCTCAAATGCTTACCGGTCTATACATCTTAGGACACGTGGCCTTGGATTTAGATCTGTCATTAGAAGAGAGAAACAAGTAATTTGGGGGTGCTTGAAATGCTCCTCAAAGTTTCTCAGGTTAATAACCACTCTGGGGTGCAGGTGCGTCCCATGGGCATGTCAGAATAATTGTTCCCAGAGGAATCCAACCGCCAAGGGAGAAGGTGAGCACATTGTTTGATATAACTGCACCCATTCTCCCAGATACTTTGGGGTATATGCATTTCAAAACTATAGTCAGTGTACATTACTTACAAGTAGCAAATTATTTAAATTATTTATATATATATATATATATATATATATATATATATATATATATATATATATATATATATATATATATATATATATACAGGTAGTTATAGTTAGTTTCTACTTTCCATAGGAAATCCGCAACATTCTATTGGCAATAACTTTGGCAATAGAATGTTGCCAATAGGCGCTGGTGGACGAATCTTCGCGAATTTCTCCAAGAAAAAGGCCCGCTCCGCTCCGCTCCTTCCCTGAAAGTTTGGGGGGGATTCGTCAAGCGGGGGCCGAGATAAAAGGGGGGCCCCAAAACGTGTTTTCCCTATGTTTATTTCCATAGGGTGGTCGACTTCACTTTTAGCCCGAACGGCTGAATGGATTTCCACCAAACTTGGCAAAATTGTAGGGACTGGTAGCCCGATGTGCCTTTGCTATGTCTCAAGATATGTGCTGCAGTGGATTTTGAGTAATTTAGGTTCCAAAAAATATACATATCTATGGCAGCGCCCAGGTACGCGCAACGGGGTGCGCCCCAGGCGCGACCCGCGACTTGCGCACGGAAAGCTGATTGGCTCTCGGGTGTCTGTAAACATTCGAAACAGTCCGGAGCGGCCGCCATCTTGTGTCTCGGTAGGATCGAGACACAAGAGGTGGCCAAAACAAAGGGGGAAATGACCATAAGGGGGCAGGGTAGACCCCCCCTGACCCCCTAGGTTTGATGTGGGGGCTATAAAAGGGCCCCGCGGGGCAAAAAAAAATAAAAAAATTCTTTTTGCACAGGGGGAGCACCCAGTACGCGCACCGGGGAGCGGCCCGGGGAGCGTTCCATGAGGAAAAAAGAATGACAGAAATTTTTTTAAATGAAGCCTTTTTTTATAAATTGGAGGTAGTTCTAAAAAGAACTGTTTTTTTTTTCTTTTTGTTGTTTTATATTTTTATTTATGTTTTTTGAACATTTTGTACTTTTTTTGGCTTTTCAAAACAGTTTTATATTTTTTTTGTATTTTTTTAGGGGGAGAAACAAAAAAAAGGGAATTGAAACTGGCTCAACTGGAGCAAAAAACAAAAAACTGAAAAAATTACTTCTTTTTGGGGCACTTGTGATTGTCACCTGCAAGGACGATGAGCTTTACGCTCTTTTCACAATAGGCGATAAGCTTGCCACATTCAGTACAAGTGATTTTAAAATCAGAAAATCGTTGTTGAATACAAGGCATCATCTCTGATGTTTCTGGTCCCGATGAAGTGGGTTCGTTTCTTTGGGAGGTGGGCCTTGAAGACTGGGGGAGGTTACTGGACAGTTCCCTGAGCTCTGCACGAGAATAGTTGTTAGGGTGCTTCCGGATCATATGTCGAATCATGGTATTGTTACCAAAGGAATGCTTTTTGTTTGGGTTGCCCCTTGAGAGTTGTTCCTTACAGATAAGGCAAGTCACCTTTGCCGCATTCACTTTCTTTTTTCCCTCTGGGAGTGAAAAAACTCCCATACAATTTGTGACTTGGGCTTGTATGGGGTATTTTGTTCAGGCACCCATCTTCTCCCATCCTCCTCTTCCTCTTCCTCCTCCTCCTCTTCTTGACCACCAATGTACTGTTGTGGTGGTCCTCTTGGTGGTTGTGGTGGTGGTGCAGATGCTCCAGCTGTTGCAGCTACAGTAGCCATTACAAAGTACAAAATAGTTCTCTCTCTATAACTGAAACAGGTCTTCCTCAGTCAAAGGACAAAGTCAGAATAAGGAAAAAAGGTGGGGTCTTTCATCATTTGAAAAAAAAAAAGGCCTGAACCAATGAGAAGTGTTATTTTCCGGTCACAAGACCAGGGATTTCATCATTATGAAAGTAAAAGTGTTCTGCACCAATTAAAAGTGTTATTTTCAGGTCACATGACCGACGCGCTTAAGCGACGCGCCCGCGGGCGCGCCCCGGGTCGCGTCGCGTAAGCGCGTCAGAAGTTTACGTTGCGCGATCGTATTCGCTCGAGTGCTTCTGGGTGCGCTTACGCCGTGCGTATCACGCGGACGCGGCTACGCGATACGTCACAATCATGTTTTCGTTCGTGACATTGGCGCTAACGGGACACTTCCCGGAGCGCGCCCTGGGGCGCTTCAAACGGCTACGCTCTACGGGGCGCTCACCGGGGCGCGCCCCAGGAGCGCTCCAGGGTCAGAAAAAAAAATGTTTAAAATACAAATAAAATATAGGATTCATTCGTTTTCAAAAATATTACATTTCATAGCTATAGACATTTGCTATTAACCAAATTTTGAACTTCAAAGAAAAAAACATAGGTTTGGGGCCTTATATATAGTTAGGAATTAGCATTTAAAAAACCTATGAAATTCACTGAAAAAACCATAGGTTTCACACCAGTTATAGTTAGGAATTAGCATATAAAAAACCTATTAAATTCACTGAAAAAAACATAGGTTTCACACCAGTTATAGTTAGCTGCAAATTTTACTGACATAAAACCATTGAAATTCCACGTTATAGTTAGTTGGACTCACTATAACTTGCGTGTGTAATGCACTGCTGATGACGTCACATATTACATCACCCATGACATGGTCAGTGGCATCACTCATGACACCATCTTTGTGACAGAGTGACAGACCTCCTTTCAGTGTAATGTAACCCTTGAAACACATATTCAAAAATAGATATTAACATTTTCAAAAAAATTGAGATATCCATACCAGTTACAACAACCAATTCAGTAATACCACCATCTATATACATATCCACTCCTTCCCCAACAGTTCTATATCGTCACTCATACATATACTCACTCATCATATGTAGTGATACACCAATACATCCTGTTACACACCGAGAGTCATCCAAAAGTTACTCACACACATACTCACACATGCAAATAAACTATTGAACATCCATTTATTTGCATATACAACTATACACACACTACCACCTTACTTCTAAGGAAACTTATACATACTTACTCTCTTAAACAATCACTTATAGAAACACATACTTATTTAAACAGGAACTCTTACAATCTCACATATATTCACTTATAAACATCAATACTCACATATACTAGATTAAAACATATGTCGTTACTGATAAAGACACTAGTGAGACAGTCATTCACTCACTAACACACACATATACACACTCATCCCCCATATAGTCCTGCACATATGCTGTCTTCAAAACACATACAAACAGTGAGTCAGTCATTAATGCATCTATGTTCAAAGTAATACCCCCACCAAACCATACAGACACCCATACTGATGCTAAAAAACATCTAATAACTCATATACAAACACATGTAGCTACTCACCAACCCATGTAGCCAATTATAAACAAAGTGAAACACTGATACATATATTTAAATATTTAAACATTACTCGTTAATATATGTATTCACTAACATACACTTAATAAGTCAGTTAACCAATCAATTTTTTTTAAAAAAAACATTCATTAAAACATTTATTTAAACATTTATTCTTCCATCGACCTTTACATATACATATATAAAAAATATTTATTTTTCAGAAAGATACACATTCACTGGATGGTGTTATCAGTGATGTCGTGAGTGATGTCACTGACCATGTCATGAGTGATGTAATATGTGACGTCATCAGCAGTGCATTACACGCGCAAGTTATAGTGAGTCCAACTAACTATAATGTGGAATTTCAATGGTTTTATGTCAGTAAAATTTGCAGCTAACTATACCTGGTGTGAAACCTATGGTTTTTTCAGTGAATTTAATAGGTTTTTTTATATGCTAATTCCTAACTATAACTGGTGTGAAACCTATGGTTTTTTCAGTGAATATATATATATATATATATATATGGAGAAATGTGGCTCACTGGTTAGAGGAGGCAGACATGGAAGCAGAGGTCAGCCCGGGACCAGGGTTCAATTCCCGACTCGGTGGGGTCTTGAGTCTAAAAATGTCCACGGACTCGGCAATTCTCGCTCCGGTGCCTACTCGATTCATGGGTTCACATTCTGCGACTCTGGGCAATAGCTTGCTTAATCTCCACAACGGCCCCTCGCGGTGGGATGCATGGCTTTCACCTTGTGGATACCTTGCCGGGGCTATCTCACAGGGGAATACCAGGACGGGTTCCCCAAGCAAGCGCTTAGATACCGGGTCGGTGATTTGCGCTATATAAATACATGTACATTTACATATATATATATTTGAACACTGTTTTGCGGTTTTCTGTCCATCACTGTCATAGAGAAACTCCTCGGTTTGGAGGTGCTTGAAATTCTCCTCAAGGCCTCTCATGTTGGGTGCTACTGCAGCTGGCTTCTTTACTCCACAGGCTCACCATCATCAGTGAGTTCTGAGCTGCATCTAATATAACTGATAATTGAGAGTATTTTGAACTGCATTTACCATAATACATCTGAAAACTGATGCTGATATGCCAAGCAGTGTGGTCCCCTCACCTCTTGATTATAAATTAATAAACAGACATGTGTAGCATATGTAGCATCTTTCTTTACTTCTACCTACTCTGCACTTCTTTCCCTTTTTCATGGTACCTGTTCCGAGTAAACTGTGAATCATATTTTATGACTGAAAATCTTCTAGCGAGTTAAAAAACATAAGATACGTGCATCTCAATGTTAAGCAAGGGACAATAGAGGAAGGCAGATATTTCCACTCATGCTACAGAGACCTTACAAGTTGGGAGGGCAGACAGTTTACCCCAAGTGCCATTAAAATCCTCTTTGAAATATATGATGAAGTTCATCCAATGGAGGTTTGTTATCATATATTTTGACGGAATGGAAAGGGGCGACCATTCGGTCCCCCCGAACGTATGGTGGAGTACCACGATCCCCCCGGGAAGCCATCTTGGGCGGGAGGCGAGTCTCGGCTGGTATGCCCGAAGCGGCGTAGCCGGGGCGCGCCTTTTTCCCGCCCTAGAGTGGGTTGTCCTAGACACTGACGCGGCCGGCCACGCCCTCGGAGGCAGGCGGGGGCGGGTTTACGCCCGCCCTGAAGACGGATAAAAGGAGCAAAAAGCCAAGAAAGCATCCTCTTGTTCCTGTGCTCTGAAGCTGCACCTCCCCGCTGCACGTGAGCTCGAAACGGAACGAAGAGCCAATTTTGAGCGTTGTAATCTTTCTTTTTGTCTTACAGAGAATGCCCAAGAAAGTCGGGAAGCGGGTCAGTACCGATCAGATGCTCCGCATGCTCATGAAGGAGGTAGCCGATTTGAAGAAGCAGATGGCGGCTAAGGACGGGGAGGGAGGACCGAAACGGCCTTTGCCGGGAGCAGTCCCCGGTGGGAGAGGCAAGAGGTCCAGAAGGGGGGCACTCGGGGGGGAAACCCCGGTTCCCGATACCCCACTTGAGGAGCCAACACCGGTGCCGAAAGGGGGAATCCGATCCCCGTGGTGGTCACCCCCGTGAACGGGGAGGATATGCCTCCCGAGTTAGCGGCACAATTGGCAGCGTGGTTGGGAAAAGATAGCGAGGGCACCACGGCTGACGACGCCCGGGCAGTAATGAGGCAACTGCGGGAATCTAGGGAGGCTGCGAAGGCACCATCTTCTGTTAACGCATCAGGCCCAGGCTCGGTGGCAGATGCAGCGTCTAGTTCAGGTAAGCGGCCATTGCCGATTGCGGGGGAGGGGTCTGTACCTTCACGAAGGGAAAAGGTGGCTCAGCATGTTCCACTGGAAGTTAAGGAAAAGATTTGGGCGAATAAGTATGTGAACATTTTTTCTTTGCTTACCGATCATTACGAGATGGAGCATGTAAAGAGCCAAAAGGAGCTCATGCATCCGAGTGTTTGGCGCGCAAAAATGGCCGCCTTTAAGGTTGACGAAAACATTGGTACTTGGGGCAGAGCGTGGGGCATTTTTACCTCCATCATGGGCGAGCGCAGGCCCGAGTTGCTGACCGAGTTGCCAATTTATCAGTCACGTATCATGGAGTATTCCGTAGCATATGGGGGCAATCAGTGGTTCTGCTATGACAATCTTTTTAGAAAAGCTAAGGAACACGACCCATTTTTGACTTGGGATTGTTACGACTCCGTGTCATGGCAAAAAATGGAGAGTACAGGAATGTTGAAGGTACCATTGTTAGGGAGTAACGGGGGGGGAATCTTCCCGCCAAAACTCTGGGACACCCTTTCGGACGGGTGCAGGTAACGAGTACCACTCGAAGCCGAGTGGCAACACAGGTAAAAGGGGGATCTGTTGGAATTTTAACAGAGGGAAATGTACGAGGCCCCAGGGGTCATGCAAATTCAGACATGAGTGTGGGGGGTGTGGGCAGCCGTCCCATCCTGAGTCCATGTGCAGAGCCAAAACGGGTGATAACGGTGGTAAGGGAGGCGCCAAACAGGTCTGATATAGTCCGAGGGGCGCCTTTACCTACCCCGATTGATACCATGGCAATGATTCCTTGGCTCAACGAATACCCGGATCATGCTTCCGCTGGGGTGTTACGAAACGGGTTTTCATATGGTTTCCGCATCCCAGTGGGGGATTTTCAGGGTGTAGCAAATTGTAAGAATCAACTGTCGGTCTTGCAGCACACGGCGGTGGTACAGGTAAAGATTGGGAAAGAGGTGACTCGAGGTCGCGTCGCCGGTCCATTCGATTTGCCACCGGTTGCTAACTTTGTTTGTTCCCCTCTAGGGGTGGTCCCCAAGAAGGACCCGGGTGAGTTTCGGCTGATACATAACTTGTCAGCCCCACGTGGTCTTTCCGTGAATGACGCGATAGATCAGGAAGTGTGTTCGGTGCGGTACGCATCTTTCGATGAGGCCGTTGCCATGTTGAATCGCCTGGGGCCCGGGACGCTGATGGCAAAATCGGACATCGAGTCAGCGTTCCGGTTACTCCCGGTACACCCAGACGATCAGCGTCTCCTTGGTTTTCAGTTTCAGGGTCGCTATTACATGGATAGATGTATGCCAATGGGGTGCTCGATTTCCTGTGCCTATTTCGAGAAGTTCAGTTGTTTTCTGCAATGGGTATTCACAAGGAAGACAGGTTTTCAACATGTTATGCACTATCTCGATGACTTTCTGTTTTTGGGGGCAGCCGGGGATCCTGAGTGTGGACAGGCTTTACATGAATTTCGTGTCTTAATGAATCAATTCGGTGTGCCATTGGCACCAGGTAAGACTGTGGGTCCCTCGACCTTGCTCGAGTTTCTGGGGATCGAGCTCGACTCGGTAGAAGGTTGTTTTCGATTACCCAAGGAAAAAGTGTTAAAATTCAGGTTATCCCTTGAGACATGTATTCGTGCAACAAAAGTAAACCTGCATCAATTGCAACAGGTGGTGGGTCAGTTGAATTTTGCCCTGAGAGTGATGCCAATGGCGCGCCCCTTTTCCCGCTCGATTGCACAAGCCATGGTCGGCCTGAAGGAAGGCCATCATCGCACGAGGCTCTCGGCAGAGGTTCGCCAGGACATGCGCATTTGGTTGGCATTCCTGGCGGATTTCAATGGTCGAGTTGTCTGGAACAGGCCGGCGGTGTCCTCCGAGGAGCTGGGGCTGTGGACAGATTCGGCGGGGAGTATAGGTTTTGGTGCCATATTTGGTGCACAATGGTCGGCTCAAAAATGGCCGTCATGGTGGCACGAGTGCGGGTTGACAAGTAACATTGCTTTTCTCGAACTTTTCCCTATTTTGGTGGCACTGAAAACTTGGCCCGAGGGGTTCCGTGATCACTCTGTGGTGTTCTGGTCTGATAACATGACCGTGGTTGAGTGTATCAATAGTCAGGCAGCACGATGCAAATTGATTCTGAGACTGCTCAAGGAAATTGTGTTGTTATGCATGCAACTGAATGTACTGTTTAGGGCAAGACATGTGCCGGGGGTGATGAACCAAGCGGCTGATGCGCTTTCTCGTTTCCGGATGCAGGCCTTCTGGGGTTTTCTGCCCACAGCGGACCCGGTGGCGGCACCCTTTCCCGAAGCTCTCTGGTCTCTCGGTGCCCCGAACTACAAAACCTCGTGGGAGAGAGTTTAGCACCCAGGACGAGGAAGGCATATGAAGGGGCGTTCCGTTCCTATTGGGCCTTTTTGGGTACTGCTAGGGGGGAACTTTGGGGTCAGGAAGAGTTTGTAGTGAAATTTCTGCTCTCTTTACATCAGGCAGGCAAATCAGTAGCTACGGCCCAGAGGCATCGGGCCGCCATTTCCTTTATGGCAAAGGCTCATGGGATCCAGGACCCGACAGCGTCTTTCGTTGTGCAGAAAGCGCTACGTGGGTGGCAACGCCTTGAGGGTCGCAGAGTAGATGAGAGGCACCCGATAGGTCTGGATAGGCTGACCCTGTTATGGTCCGTACTCCCGGCAACGTGTTCATCCCAGTACGAAGCAGTGTTGTTCCGAGCCGCATTTGCACTAGCATTCCATGGGGCTATGCGGGTAAGCGAATTAGTGGCGAAGAACAAGCGGGATACGATGGGGGGACTGTGCCGGGAGCACATTCAGGTCAGGGGGGAGACGATGACGGTCTCGTTTGTTAGGTCCAAATCCGATCAGGGTGCAATCGGGGACTGCGTAATCATTCAGAGGATCCCCGGTTCTTCCATGTGCCCTGTGGGGTGCGTAGAGGAATACTTAGCGCAGAGGGTGGCAGCATGGGGGGGGGACCTTGTTGCGACACGCTGACGCCACCCCACTGACGAGGTTTCAGTTCCAGAGGGTGCTTGCGATGTCGATTTCGGCCGCGGGCTTGAACCCCGGCGAGTTCGGGACCCATTCCTTTCGGATAGGGGCTGCTACTGAGGCTACAGCCAAGGGTCTGAGTGTAGAGGAAGTAAAACGTGTGGGGCGTTGGTCCTCGAACTGTTATAAAAGGTATGTGCGGTTGCACATGTTGTGAAGCCGTAATGATATACTCACGCTTCTTGTTTTTGTTTGGTTTTCAGTTGCGCAAGCTTACGAAGCGGGGCGGACTGTGCAGTCGACCCGACACCTGGGGACCAGCGGTCAGAAATCACCGACTGCGAAAAAGGAGGTGTGGGTCGTGGGCCACTCATACGTGAGGCGTGCCGCGGACGTATTCAAAGCAGGTGATATGATTCACGTGGCTGGGGAATACGGGTACAGGGTGTCCTTCTACGGAAAGGGCGGGCTCTGTATTGACCAGTTTCAATCCTTTTTCGAGGGTTTGTTAGGGCGGACAAGGTCACCGCCGTCTATAATCATAGTCCATCTTGGGGGCAACGATTTGGTGGCCACTGGTAGACGACTTCTTCTTGAGGCAATGCTTTCCACAGTAAGTTGGTTGGCAAGAAGAGTTCCAGGGTGCACAATTGCATGGTCCCATATGATCCCACGGAAAGTGTGGCGTGGGGCTATTTCGGTTTCTGCTCTGAATCATTCAGTAAGGAAAATAAATAACAAAGTGAGTAGATTGTTTCGTTCAAGTACACTGCATTCTGTTTCGCATGGTTGTATCAAAGGGGACAGTATGTATTTGGGGGACGGGGTTCATTTGTCCCGGGTGGGGAATGAGTTACTCATAGGAGACCTCATAGCTTGGTTGAAGGGTTTAAAACATGACCTTTAGGCAGGAGTGGGGGGTCCGGATAGCCGGTCAACTATCCGGCCTGTGGCGGTAAGGTCATGATCGGTGAGCAGTAATTGGAAGATCCCTATGGGGGGGCGTCACCCATTACGGATGGGAGCGCTCGGGGGAGGTGGCCATTGGCCCCTCAACGGGGAGGCGGTCCCGTCTAAGGATAGGCCGCCGGAAGGAAAGGAAAGGTGGTCAAGGCCCCTTCCTGGATAGGAGGGGCTACGGGCCCTCCTGGGGAATTTCCCGGGGCCAGGACATCTGCGACGGCAGATGGGTAAGTTGTGTGGGGTGCGGGAGGGGGTTTACGCTACCTTTTAGACACCTCACACGAGTCCTCGGACGACCGTTAAATGGCGTCGAGTTCATTGGGGCCCCCGTCAAGTCCAAGGGAAATTGGTAGATGCACTTGAGGTACGCCTCTGTGCGGTCGCTCCCCTCACAAGTGAGGGTGGTATTTCTGGTTTAGGGATCTGACACCGGTTACGACCTTGCCGTTGGCCCTTAACGTTAGGATGTACAATTTCAAGTCAAATGCTTTGTAGGATGTTAGTTCGGCTAGGAGAACCTTTGTATTAGAGATCTGTTAAGGTTAGCCAAACATCGTAATGTGGAAATGAAATTGTACATAATATGAAACTGTTATTTTAATGTTTTGATTTTGTTTCATATTTTAATAAATACGGCCGGGAAGGGTAACTCCCTTCCCGCCTTCCAAAAGTTCAAGAACTGTTTCCGGTTTCCCAATTCTTGGAGATTGTGTTGAGAGGGGGTGGCGGGTATCTCAGCCATATGGAAAGGGGCGACCATTCGGTCCCCCCGAACGTATGGTGGAGTACCACGATCCCCCCGGGAAGCCATCTTGGGCGGGAGGCGAGTCTCGGCTGGTATGCCCGAAGCGGCGTAGCCGGGGCGCGCCTTTTTCCCGCCCTAGAGTGGGTTGTCCTAGACACTGACGCGGCCGGCCACGCCCTCGGAGGCAGGCGGGGGCGGGTTTACGCCCGCCCTGAAGACGGATAAAAGGAGCAAAAAGCCAAGAAAGCATCCTCTTGTTCCTGTGCTCTAAAGCTGCACCTCCCCGCTGCACGTGAGCTCGAGACGGAACGAAGAGCCAATTTTGACCCACCCACCAGCCCCTGAGGACAGCTAGTTGTTTTTGAATAAAGTTTTGATGTGGTAACTCTGTTTCTTGCAGGTTGTGATGATTGTCGTGAAAGTTTTTGAATATGCAATAAAGAATGGTTATTTTCAGTATGTTTTTTCAAATAAAGTAATTTTGCACTAGTGTTGATCAGTATTCACGCTTGTAATAAGTTATGTTTGTTTTGTAATCTTAGTAAGTTAGGTAGAATTGTCGTATTTATTTTGGTCGGGCGGTAAGGTCATGATCGGTGAGCAGTAATTGGAAGATCCCTATGGGGGGGCGTCACCCATTACGGATGGGAGCGCTCAGGGGAGGTGGCCATTGGCCCCTCAACGGGGAGGCGGTCCCGTCTAAGGATAGGCCGCCGGAAGGAAAGGAAAGGTGGTCAAGGCCCCTTCCTGGATAGGAGGGGCTACGGGCCCTCCTGGGGAATTTCCCGGGGCCAGGACATCTGCGACGGCAGATGGGTAAGTTGTGTGGGGTGCGGGAGGGGGTTTACGCTACCTTTTAGACACCTCACACGAGTCCTCGGACGACCGTTAAATGGCGTCGAGTTCATTGGGGCCCCCGTCAAGTCCAAGGGAAATTGGTAGATGCACTTGAGGTACGCCTCTGTGCGGTCGCTCCCCTCACAAGTGAGGGTGGTATTTCTGGTTTAGGGATCTGACACCGGTTACGACCTTGCCGTTGGCCCTTAACGTTAGGATGTACAATTTCAAGTCAAATGTTTTGTAGGATGTTAGTTCGGCTAGGAGAACCTTTGTATTAGAGATCTGTTAAGGTTAGCCAAACATCGTAATGTGGAAATGAAATTGTACATAATATGAAACTGTTATTTTAATGTTTTGATTTTGTTTCATATTTTAATAAATACGGCCGGGAAGGGTAACTCCCTTCCCGCCTTCGAAAAGTTCAAGAACTGTTTCCGGTTTCCCAATTCTTGGGGATTGTGTTGAGAGGGGGTGGCGGGTATCTCAGCCATATAACAGAATGTGACACCTGATACTCAGGAGATATGATTAACGAGTATCCCAGGCCCAGAATGGAGTATCACTTACATTTCAGCTTTGAATACAGTATGCTGACGTTGCACTTTTCCAAATAAACCCTTGTCATTTCTTAAACCACAGGGGCTAAATTCATCAAAGAGATGTCCTGCTTCTTTCTTCCACCGCAACTCCTCAAAAAAACCCTGCTCCTCAGCTACATCTCTTGACCATATAATTGCCTGGTTACACTCTCATAGTAAACAGAACTCTCCCTCCCACCCATTTTCTACCTCGCTCATTTCCTCATTTCCTGCCAGGATCTCCCATGGACATCATATACCATGGATTACCAACATTAAGCCAAGGCCAGCATTATGCAACTCAGTATTTAATTTGTAAAAAATATTATGTGACAGTCGCAAAGTTTGAGTCTTGCTCAAAAGTCTGGCGAAGGAGCTATCGAATGTCAGGAGTACAGAATACCAAGGTTGCGAAATCTTGATTCCACCTCGTGTCTCTTTCATCCCCCACAAGACACTCCCTGCCCTTTCATCTTGCTATTTAATGTATTTTAATGGTGCAGCCTGCTTTTTCCCTTTATTATTTAGTTTCCCTCTCTCTTCCTCCTTCCTTCCCTTTTGTGTTTTTCAGTTTCTTGGTCTGTTACAAAATCAGAAACATAAGTGAAGTTCGCCAGATATGAGTGCTGGTGGGTGCCACCTGCAACCCCTGACTCAAATTAAGCACTGATCCATGCGATTTTGGAGTATTATCATGCCATGGAAGCCCACAGTTTAATGATAATTAGCTCATTAGTGCCAGCACCAGAATTATGTCAGCTTTAGGCATATTACTTCACAAGTGCCCGCATTGTACCAAGAAATACCACAGTTGTGCCAGAGAATGAATTATACCAATGGTGGGCAGATTCATATAATTTACGCCCACAACGTGCACTTTATGTACTAAGCATTACGAAGTAATGGTGGCCAGCATTACGCCAGTTGTGGCACCCATTATGTCATGCATGGCAACAATGTGCGAGGAATTACCATCATTATACCTTTACTAGCATTCTACCAAGAATGGTCACTATCATGCCACAACGTGCTACTATTATGACAAGGCCAGCCTTAAGCAATGGCTGGGTGGCCATCATGCCATCAGTGCCTCCAGTGCTGTGGATAGTCCAAGTTGTATTTTGTGCAGAGGGACGACTTCCTACTTTCCGTTATCAGGCCATATAGTTAAATCCTGGGGTTGTGCCAATATGCCCCTAGTGAGAAACTGGGTTGTAGGTTGAGGGAGGTGTGGGCCCTTCTCAAGCAATAGCCACAATCTTTGTCAGGGTGACTCACAAAAGTCACTAAATTAACCTGTGCTTAACTCTCTGGTGGCTTAGCAATAAAACAGTCAGGATTTACTTAAAAGGCAATGTGTAAAGTATCAATGCAGTACACAAATTGTAACAAAGTAAATACACAACACAAGAAAAGTCCCACACAGATTTAGAAAAATAAAGAATAATGTAAGAAATCATTTGACACCAAAAGACAAAAATCCAATTGGTAGATTCAGAGTTTAAAGTAAGTATAACACTTACAAGAACAAAGCACCAACTGTGGTTATCTGATCGTGCCCAGATCGGAACAAAGTCACAAGTTTAGACTGCCCACAACTAAGTGCAGGCCGGATAGAGGAACCAAGTTAGTCACACTGAGAACTGTACCTCATGTCCTTGATGCAGGGCGTTGCATTGAATTGTGTCAGTTCTGATGAGGAGCTGCGAAGGCTATGATGCTAAGTTCTGTGCCAAATTATCTTGTGTGACATTGGTTCTGATGAGGAGCTGTAAGGGTGGCAGTGCAATGCCTTATGTCACATCACGCTATATCGGTTCCCATGAGGACCTGCAAGGGCTGTGATGCGAGGTCCTGAGTCAAATTACATCGCACTGTGGCAGTTTCGATGGTGAGCTTCTAAGGCTGCAATACAAAATCCTCTTGCAAATCACATTGTGATGCATTGGTTCTGAGCGAATCCACTTTTGGCCAGGAGGAGTTCACTCTGATTTCAGCCTGGTGGGAACCTCTTGGGGATCAGACTCACTCCAGCAGAGTCCAGCAGCAGGGCACAGTCAAGTCCAGTTGAGTCTGGGCAGCTGGGTAGATGCATGACAGGTGTCTGGAACTTTTTATGTCCTTGTAGCTCAGAACATGAAGCCAATCAGCTAGCCAATGAAGACACTCTGGTGGTTCTGGGTTCAAGGAGCAGGTTCAGTCTTCCTTCCTCGGACAGCAGGGCAGTGCTTCATGCAAAAGGGCAGCAGGACAGTCCTTTCAGCACAAGGCAGGGGCAGCAGAGCAGTCCTTCTTCTCAGTCTTCCACAGATCCAGAAGTTATCTGAAGAGTTGGTCTGAGGTTCCTCTCTCTATTGTGTGGCTCTCTGGGATGAATACAGAAAGACCAACTGCCAACTACACCTGATTATGTGACCCAGAAAGTAGGCTGCAAAAACCAAATGCTTAAGACAAGAACATTTCAACTTTCTAAAAGTGGCATTTTTTTAAATGTGACTTAAAATGTAACTTTACTGTTAAAGAGGGTTTTAAATTATAATTCATTTGATGATAGACATGACATTTCTACCTGTTGCCAATCAAAAGGTATCACTTTTTAACTGTAATAAGGTAACCCAATGTTATCCTATGAGAGAGTAAGGTCTCACAGTAGTGAAACACAAATGTGTGAGTTTTTCACTACTAAGACATGTAAAGCTTAAATGTACATAACCAAATATTTACTTGCAATGCACCCGGCGCTATGGGCTTTTTAGGGCCGACTGTAGGTAGTAATTATATGTATTATAAAGGAAGATTTATGAATGGCAAAAAATTTGCTTTGCCAGGTTGAAATGGCAATTTTAATTGCATACAGGCTGTAATGGTGGCCTTAGACATGTTTCAAAAGGATACTTAAGTGGGCAGCACAATAAGGGCTACAGGCCCACGAGTAGCTTTTAATTTAAAGGCCCTGGGTATTTCTTGTACCTCTGTACTAGGAACTTATAAGTAAATTAAATGTGACAAGTGGATGTATTTACGGCTCCCCTAAAAAAGGGCCACAAACCCAAAATGCTTTGGGAATCGTCATGCAACCTTGTTCTATCTAATGTCTAATGATAAGGACGTGCACAATGGGATGTAACATTTCTGACATATATATGAGTGTAATAACAATGTTAATGTGGAAATTTACTTATGCAAAAATCTCAAACAAGAGTTAAATATTAAATATAAATTTTAAAGGTACAAAAAGAGTTCTATTGATTTGAACTTTTGAAAATGTTTATGCTGTAATCTAGGAACCCAAAGGGTCTGACAGTAGTGTCCATCGTGTTGAGTGCAATCTGTGCACTCTCACCACAATGGCCATACACAATCATCCTAGTAAGATTGCAGGAATTTGGATGAGAGGATCTTTTTTAGCATCTTTTTTTGGGGAGGAGGACTAGTCTTGCGGCACATGAAGCTCTAAGGTTGGAAAGTTAGGTTACAGTCCAGGCCACCATCTTCCCTCTCACAGGCCTATGTTCAGAGAACCTAAAAATTTGAAACAAATGAATGCCAATTCAGTCTCATGCCAGCACAAATGGTGCAAAGCGTACATATATCACAGCTGCTGACAAAATCATCACATCACTCAGACACAAAAATACAGGATTTTCCAATTGAACATCCATCCACTAGTGCAGTACAGCTATCTGTATACCTAAATACATGCAATAAAGACCATTTGTCCCTATCTTTTATGATGCAATGGACTCATACCCAGTGCATTTATCACAAGTTAACAGGCAACACTAGAAGTACATCATAATAAGAGCATGAGCATTTCAGTCATTAACAGAGTGAGGAGGTCATGCAAAATTAAAAATATTGCATACATTTGGACCTGGCAAACAGGGCACAGAGTGTATTTCAGAGGGCCAGAACATTGATTTGCATGTCAAACCAAATAGAAACAACTTGTATTTACCAAAAGCGAATGTCAAATTTATACCTCAAGCTGTTTATTTCTTCTTCTCTAGAGACATCTGATATACTCCTTTCCTTTCAGGGATCCTCATCTATTTCCTTCCATACATACATTTGTGCAATTTCCCATCAACCGTGACTCTAGAAAGGGCCACCTAAATTATGCTACAGAGGAAGTCCAGATTATGGTGGTCTGCTGACCCCAACAGGCACCATCCCTGCAAGTGTTGGCCATTCCCAATGGGTCGCAAATTGCGACCTGCTTTATGAATATTGATGAAGTAAGTCATTTGCGACCCATTAGGAATCGCAAACAGTGTCTGAGACACTGTTGTGCATTCAATTTTGCGAGTTGCAAAACATCGCAATTTTCAACTTGCAAAAGTGAATGGTTATACATCTGGCCCTGTGCCTGTACTGACATGGTGTGTGGTAGTCACACTATATGGCTCTCCTTTACTAAGCAAAGACTAAGGGAGTTTTACTTTTGAAACAACAGAAGCCCTTTGCTCCTATTAACTGATAGCTTATGTTCAATATATATACATATATGTTACCTAGTGGCAGTTGGTAGTTATATTTAGGACCACCGTTCCATATGAAATAGATATTTTGGTTTGCTTATAACTTTGGCACCCTTTTGACGAATCTTCACACAACTTTACAAAAAAGTCTTATCCACTTCAGCTTCTTCCTGGACAGTTTTCAGGTGATCCATCAAGTGGGGGCTGAGAAAAATGGAGGGATCCAAACCATATTTTCCCAATCATTTTTCCAAAGGAAAATTGAATAGCGATACAACAAAAAATACTAAATGGAATTACACTAAATTTGGCAGAAAGCTAGATGCTGGTTCTAAAAGTATCTATCTATTTATCTATCTATCTATCTATCTATCTATCTATCTATCTATCTATCTATCTATCTATCTATCTATCTATCTATCTATCTATCTATCTATCTATCTATCTATCTATCTATCTATCTATCTATCTATCTATCTATCTATCTACCTATCTATCTATCTATCTATCTATCTATCTATCTATCTATCTATCTATCTATCTATCTATCTATCTATCTATCTATCTATCTGTCTATCTATCTATCTGTCTATCTGTCTATCTATCTATCTGTCTATCTGTCTATCTGTCTATCTATCTATCTGTCTATCTGTCTATCTATCTATCTATCTATCTATCTATCTATCTATCTATCTATCTATCTATCTATCTATCTATCTATCTATCTATCTATCTATCTATCTATCTGTCTTCCCTAGAAATTACTTTGGATTACTTCGGTCCTTGGATGCTTGATTCCGGTCTGGCAAAGACATGGCTTGGTAGTTCGGACTGGACTGTTCCCATGAGGCACAGGGTCAGAGCTGATTTGCATATAGCCATTGTCTAACCCAGGGTGGTGTGGAGTGCAAAAAAACGATGGATTTAGGCCCAGATCCTTGTACTGGGGTGAATGTATGACATTGTTCTACATTCTGTCCATCAACTGTGTTTTTTGCATTGCAGGAGTGTGTCACAAAAATGATGCAACTCCAGCAATGCATCCTTTCACATGGGGCCAGTCCCATATGAAAGGGCCTGCGTCAGTCTTACGGCTGCTGTTAAGCAGGCGCACGATTTGGACGCAACAGCGTCATAAAAGTGACGCAGTGATATCTCTTAGATTTCACTGCGTTACCTCTACGACCCTTTTTTGCGTCAATACACCCCTTTTGAATACATTACACCTGACGTAGGTATAATGTGGCGCAGGGGTTTACAAAGTGACGCATCTACCTAGATGTGTCACTTTGTAAATATGACTCAATAAGGTGCATTTTTTACAGCACTGATGCGTCACAAAAAGTGACGCACCGGTGGCGTAAAAGTGACGCATGGCCTCATAAATGAGGCCTTCAGTCTTCTACTCATGCGTCATATTTAATTTATGACGCATTATGTCGCAAGTACTTACAGATACGTCAGTATTTCAGACGTATCTGTAAGCGCAAAAGTGATGCATTGCTGGAGTGTGTCACAAAAGTGACACAACTCCAGCAATACATCCTTTCACATGGGGCAAGTCCCATGCGAAAGGGCCTGCATCAGTCTTACGCCTGCTGTGAGACAGGCGCAAGGTTTTGACACAACGGCGTCCTAAAAGTGACGCAGTGAAATCTCATAGATTTCACTGCGTCACCTCTACAACCCTTTCTTGCGTCAATACGCCCCTTTTGCATACATTACACCTGACGTAGGTATAATGTGGTGCAGGGGTTTTCAAAGTGACGCATCTACCTAGATGCGTCACTTTGTAAATATGACTGAACAAGGTGCATTTTTTACAGCACTGGTGCGTCACAAAAAGTGATACACCGGTGGCGTAAAAGTGATGCATGGCCTCATAAATGAGGCCTTCAGTCTTCTACTCATGCATCATATTTAATATATGATGCATTATGTTGCAAGTACTTACAGATACATCAGTATTTCAGGCGTATCTGTAAGCGCAAAAGTGATGCATTGCTGGAGTGTGTCACAAAAGTGACACAACTCCAGCAATGCATCCTTTCACATGGGGCAAGTCCCATGTGAAAGGGCCTGCATCAGTCTTACGCCTGCTGTGAGACAGGCGCTAGATTTTGACACAACGGCGTCCTAAAACTGACGCAGTGAAATCTCATAGATTTCACTGCGTCACCTCTACGACACTTTCTTGCGTCAATACGCCCCTTTTGCATACATTACACCTGACGTAGGTATAATGTGGCACAGGGGTTTTCAAAGTGACGCATCTACCTAGATGCCTCACTTTGTAAATATGACTGAACAAGGTGCATTTTTTACAGCACAGGTGCGTCACAAAAAGTGACGCACCGGTGGCGTAAAAGTGACGCATGGCCTCATAAATGAGGCCTTCAGTCTTCTACTCATGCGTCATATTTAATTTATGACGCATTATGTCGCAAGTACTTACAGATACGTCAGTATTTCTGACGTATCTGTAAGCGCAAAAGTGATGCATTGCTGGAGTGTGTCACAAAAGTGACACAACTCCAGCAATGCATCCTTTCACATGGGGCCAGGCCCATCTTAAAGGACCTGCGTCAGTGTTACGCCTGCTGTGAGGCAGGTGCAAAAATGAGGCCTTCAGTCTTCTACTCTTATTTTTTCTTTTACTTTCTCTGTTTCTTCACTGCCTTACTTACCTGGTCTCACACTTACTTGTCTTTATCCAGTCTGTATCTCCACTCTTTCCAAAACATCACTGCTCTTTTCTTACCCTTCCACACCCCCGTTCCTTTACTACATTTTCTTCGCATATCCACATTCCCCATGTTCACTCTCCTTCCCCACACTCACCTTCTCTCCGTCCCCCTACTTCACTTCCCTTCTCCTCTTGTCCCTTTCTGTGCTTTCTTACTCATTTTCCTCTCCTTTATCAATGCACTCCACTTCACTTACTCTTTTTCATTTTTTTAAGAACACAGCTCTTTGATGAGAATTGGAGGTAGTTCTGAAAAGAACTTTTTTTTCTTCTTTTTTCCTTTTTTAGAACAAAAACAAAAACAGAGAATGAGAAACTGCTCAACAGGAGCAAAAAACAAAAACAAATTTAGGGCTGGGAATGGCAGCGATGGTTCTCCAATGCTCGAACCATGAGCAGAACACTTGGTTCCCCATAGCAAAGTAGCTGATCACAGTCTCTGCATTTAATAACGCCTTTATTAAAAGAAGGCTGCATGTTAGGAATCAGCTCTTGCGATCGCTCCCTAACTGTAGTAGTTGCTCCTCCGGTTGAAGTAGAGGCCCAATCACTGGGAACCTTTCGTGCCAGAGCCCTGACTCTCTCCCGGGCAAAGTTCTGGGGGTGCCTCCTCTTGACATGGCGAATCATAGTGGAGTTTCCAAAAGAATATTTCTTTGTGGGGTCACCCCGGGACAGGACAGTGTGACAAAACCTGCACTCCACCTTTGGACCATTTACTTTTTTCTGGTCATTTGGAATGGAAAAAAACTTCCATATGAAGTGTTCTTTTCTTTTCGGCTGAGGAATCTCTTCATCAAGAAATTCATTTGAGTCATCTTCACTGCTGGATGGTCTGGCAGCCATGGTAATCCAAGATATTAATCCCACAAAGATCCGAAAACAAAAAGAAAGGTCTTGCAGTCACAAAAGTGAAAGAAAAAGTGAAGGAAATGGGTGGGCATTTCATTCTTTGTAAAAAAAAACTGTTAGCAACCAATGAAAAGAGTTATTTTAAGGTCACATGACTTGATGCGCTTACGCTGCGCGCACCGAAGCGCTTCCGGTGGCGCTTACGCGGCCCGAATGTAGGCGCTTCCGGGGACGCATACGCGGTGTGAGCCTAGGCGCTTCCGAGGGCGCTTACGCGGCACGCCTAAGTGACGTTTCGATAGCTTTACGGAAATGCAAAATCATTTTCATTTCGTAAATCAAAAATACTGCTTTTATAAGTATGGTACTAAATGTCTTCCATTATTATTTACTTTTCACACATATTTTTTTTTATGAACGCAGAAATAGCGCTGTCGGTGCGCTCTTGGGAGACCTTACCGGAGCGCGCACCCAAAGCACACCGGGAATTTATTTTAAAAAAATATATATAATTAATTGTTGTAAAAAACAGCTAACAAAAAAAAAATAATCGTAGGTTACAAAGTCGATATACAAATGAATTAGCTTTTAAAAAAAACTATGAAATTCACTGAAAAAACCATAGGTTTCACAAACGTTATAGTTAGGAATTAGCTTTTACAAAACCTTTGAAATTCACTAAAAAAACCATAGGTTTCACAATCGTTATAGTTAGGAATTAGCTTTTAAAAAACCTTTGAAATTCACTGAAAAAACCATAGGTTTCACACCAGTTATAGTTAGCTGAACAGTTTACTGATACAAAACCATTGAAATTCCCACGTTATAGTTAGTTGGACTCACTATAACTCGCGCACCCACAATCCACTGCTGATGATGTCACATATTACATCATTCATGACATGGTCAGTGACATCACTGATGACATCACCGATGACATCTCAAATGACATCACTGATTAATGTGCCTTTGCTGGGTCTCAATATATGTGCTCCAGTGGATTTTGAGAAATTAACTTTTAAAAAAACAGATATATCTGTGACAGCGTACCGGATAGCGCACCAGTTCGCGTACTTTTCGCGTAACGGAGCTTTGCGAAGCGAAGCTGATTGGCTCTCCGGTGTCTGTCAACATCCTAAACAGTCCGGAGCGGCCGCCATCTTGTCTCTCGGTAGAATCGAGCGACAATGCGATGCGCTGCAGAGACGATACGTCACGTTTATGCGACGTGTCATGAGGCGTCTCACGTGGCTACGTGATACGTCACGTAATAAAGAATATATTTTACAGCTATAGATATTAGCTTTTAAAAAACCAATGAAATTCACTGAAAAAAACGTAGGTTATAGACCATATATAGTTAGGAATTTGCATTTACAAAACCTTCAAAATTCACTGAAAAAACCATTGGTTATAGACCATATATAGTTAGGGATTAGCATTTACAAAACCTTAATTTACTCGCACAAAACCATAGAAATTCGCATCTATAGTTAGTTGCAATAACTATATATCGCGCACCCGCAATCCACTGCTGATGATGTCACATATTACATCATTCATGACATGGTCAGTGACATCACTGATGACATCACTGATGACATCTCAAATGACATCACTGATGACATCTCAAATGACATCACTGATGACATCACTGATGACATCTCAAATGACATCACTGATGAAATCACTGATAACATCTCATTTGACATTACTGATCACATCACTCATGATATCATTCATGTGATAATACGATGAACCTCTTCAGACTCTAATATAACCTTAGATACAATCAGTGTAAACAGACACTCACAGACTGTCACTCATCCATGGAGTTACTCACACACCTAGTCAGTCATGCAAAGAATCAATCACACCTCCATTTCCTCAACTATACAGTTATACACACCTTACTTAATCAAACATATACTAACACATATTTACTCTCTTATACAATCACTGATACAAGTTCACAATGATCCATACAGCCACTCACACATTCACTGGCTCTTATGCACAGTTATTTATATATGTCAACTCTTACATGTACTGTGTTTTACATATGTACTTACTTTGACATGTAGCACTGAGAAATCCAATCACTCACCAATACACTCATGCAGACAGTCAACCGCCCATACAGCTGTTTCCACATGCACTTTTGAACCCATACATCTAGTGAATCAACTGCTCACACATCTATGCACAGTCACACACCTCCCAGCCACCCCCACACACACACTCACTCTCCCATACAAATATTTGGGCAACCAATCAATAACCCATATAGTTACTCATATAGCTACTGATCAACACATGCAGCAGTTTACAGAACTACAGAAATAATGATGCACACATTAAGACAGTTTAGTCACTAACCCATGCACTCAGTGAGACACATTTAATCACTCCCTCATACAGTCAGTCATGCACCTACTAAATCCTTCATCCAGACACTTATACATCCACTCATTCTTCAATATGTAAGACATATTTTAACTTTACAGAAACTTACAGTCACTGGATGATGTCATCAGTGATGTCACTGACCATGTCATGAATGATGTAATATGTGACATCATCAGCAGTGGATTGCGGGTGCGCGATATATAGTTATTGCAACTAACTATATATGCGAATTTCTATGGTTTTGTGCGAGTAAATTAAGGTTTTGTAAATGCTAATCCCTAACTATATATGGTCTATAACCAATGTTTTTTTCAGTGAATTTTGAAGGTTTTGTAAATGCAAATTCCTAACTATATATGGTCTATAACCTATGGTTTTTTCAGTGAATATATATATATATATATATATATATATATATATATATATATATATATATATATATATATATATATATATATATATATATATATTCAGGCTCACATCCTTCGCGTTAGTGCCGGGACACCAGGACAACGGTGCAATCCAGGGGCAAAGGTAACCCTGTATACAGATTCTGGCTCACAGCGCGTAGCCACCACTATGCGAATGCACTCTCCTCGATAGGCAAAAGATCACTCCCAATCCTTTTTGCGCATTCAAATAGTATTTATTTTATCAAATGCAGCATCGTGATAGCAAACACGGAGTAAACCCCAACGCGTTTCGGCGAAAACACTCGCCTTGGTCACGTGACCTGTGAGCCAGAATATATATATATATATATATATATATATATATATATATATATATATATATATATATATATATATATATATATATATATATATATATATATACTCGAACACTTCAAAAGTCAACCCTTTTGAATGAGTTATATGCGGCAGCCTGGCTGCAGAGAAGACGCTGCTGCGACATCTGGGTGTAATGGAACTTTTATCGGATGCGGCTTCAACGGAACCCACTGGGGTATTAATGTGGCTCTGGGATTGAAAAACTATAGGTACCAGCATGCAGAGAGGGAACCCAGGTATGGGTCATCAAAGTAAGCGCATGCCCTAGAAGTACCTGAGAGAGCAATGACTGTTGAATGCAATCTGACTCTGACGAAGGAGCGCCAAGCTCTGAAACGCGTAAGGAAAGATGTTTTACTCTGGACCTGGCACGCTGAATACCATTAAAATAGAAATTTATGTCACCTGGCTGTAAGTGTCTTCTCGCCTCAGGGCAACCCTTTTGAATGAATTATATGCAGCAGCCTGGCTGCAGAGAAGATGCCGCCGCAACATCATGTGGAGCCCCCGACTTTTGAAGTGTTCGAATTGGAATGGGGCACAGCATGGAGTGAACTTGAATGACAAGCATCCCCGGCCCAGAGGCCCACTGGGGTGTCATGAAACTTTTATCAGATGCGGCTTCAACGGAACCCACAGGGGTATTATTGTGGCTCTTGGATTGAAAAACTACAGGTACCAGCATGCAGAGAGGGAACCCAGGTGTGGGTCATCAAAGAAAGCGCATGCGCTATAATTATCTGAAAGAACAATGACTGTTGACGGCAATCTGCCTCTGACGAAGGAGCGCCAAGCTCTGAAACGCGTAAGGAAAGATGTTTTACTCTGGACCTGGCACGCTGAATACCATTAAAATAGAAATTTATTTCACCTGGCTGTAAGTGTCTTCTCACCTCAGGGCAACCCTTTTGAATGAATTATATGCAGCAGCCTGGCTGCAGAGAAGACGCCGCCGCAACATCATGCGGAGCCCCCGACTTTTGAAGTTTTCGAGTTGGAATGGAGCACAGCAGGGAGTGAACTTGAGGGACCAGCATCCCCGGCGCGGAGGCCCACTGGGGTGTCATGGAACTTTTATCAGATGCGGCTTTAACGGAACCTACTGGGGTATTAATGTGGCTCTGGGATTGAAAAAATACAGGTACCAGCATGCAGAGAGGGAACCCAGGTGTGGGTCATCAAAGTAAGCGCAGGCGCTATAAGTACCCGAGAGAGCAATGCAATAGGTCTCGCATTAGGAAAGTTTGAGCTATTGGTCTTGTAAAGGACAATTTTTTTTATTTATGTGTTGGTTTTGAAAATAGCTAAATTAATAGCTTTGTCATTTACAATGCCAATAGTTATAACTTTCGCAAATGTGACACCTATAGCATTTGTAATGCAACATGTTTTGTATTTACGTGACTTAGCTATATTGATATTAAAATTACAATGGCTTTTAATTTTTTTAAATAATTAATACTTAAATAAAAGTGATTTTAATTTATAATGGCAATAGCTTAAACTTTTGTAAATAACTTTTGTGAAGATTATGTTCAGTGTATTTTATTGTGACGAAAATCCAAGAACAGAAGTGAAATATTAACATCTTTTTGTGACATTTGTAATAAAGTTTGGAACATTGAGAGAACATATTTGAACCAGTTGTTGTTGAATGGTTGTGCAGATTGATGCTGGGGTGGCGCTGAGTGGTGTTGTGGTGGTGCTGAGTGGTGCTGTGGTGATGCTGAGTGGTGCTGTGGTGGTGCTGAGTGATACTGGGATGGTGCTGACTGATGCTGGGGTGGTGCTGAGTGATGCTGTGGTGGTGCTGCTGAGTGATGCTGTGGTGGTGCTGAGTGGTGCTGTGGTGGTGCTGAGTGATAATGTGGTGGTGCTGAGTGATGCTGTGGTAGTGCTGAGTTATGCTGTGGTGGCGCTAAGTGGTGCTGTGGTGGAGCTGATTGGTGCTGTGGTGGTGCTGAGTGATGCTGTGGTGGTGCTGAGTGATGCTGTGGTAGTGCTGTGGTGGCGCTGAGTGATGCTGTTGTGGCGCTGAGTGATGCTGTGGTGGCGCTGAGTGATGCTGTGGTGGCACTGATTGGTGCTGTGGTGATGCTGAGTGATAATTTGGTGGTGCTTAGTGATAATGTAGTGGTGCTAAGTGATGCTGGGGTAGCGCTGAGTGATGCTGAGTGATGCTGTGGTGGTGCTGAGTGGTGCTGTGGTGGTGCTAAGTGATAATATGGTGGTGCTGAGTGATGCCGTGGTAGTGCTGAGTGATGCTGTGGTGGCGCTGAGTGGTGCTGTGGTGGTGCTGATTGGTGCTGTGGTGGTGCTGAGTGATGCTGTGGTGGTGCTGAGTGATGCTGTGGTGGCACTGAGTGATAATGTGGTGGTGCTTAGTGATAATGTGGTGGTGCTGAGTGATGCTGGGGTAGCGCTGAGTGATGATGTGGTGAAACAGAGGGCAGAAGCGCACAAAAAGCAGTCTAACAGAGGGCAGAAGGGCACAAAAAACCAGTCTAACAGAGGACAGAAGGGCAGAAAAACAAGGGAAAAACGAGTCTAACAGAGGGCAGAAGGGCACAAAAAACGAGTCTAATGGGGAAGAAAGGCACAAAAACGAGTCTAACAGAGGGCAGGAGGGCACAAAAAACGAGACTAACAGAGGGCAGAAGGGCACAAAAATAAGGGAATAACAGAGGGCAGAAGGGCACAAAAAACGAGTCTAACAGGGGGCAGAAGGGCAGAAAAACAAGGAAAAAACGAGTCTAACAGAGGGCAGAAGGGCAGAAAAACAAGGGAAAAACGAGTCTAACAGGGGGCAGAAGGGCACAAAAAACGAGTCTAACAGGGGGCAGAATGAATCCCGCCCTGCGTGTTTGTCCACGAAGATGCCATCTTTTTGTGCAGTACCTCTACTCAACTGGAGTACTTTCTATTGTCTAATCTGTAAGTGCTCCCTAGTTGGCTAAATGTATAGGGGCAGATTTACAATAACTGGCGCATCCCCAGGGATATATATATACTCGAATACTTCAAAAGTCAACCCTTTAGAATGAATTATATGCGGCAGCCTGGCTGCAGAGAACACGCCGCCGCGACATCCGGGGTGTCAAGGCACAGGTCGACCTCACTTTTAGCCCAAACGGCTGAATGGATTTACACCAAATTTGGCAAAATTGTAGGGACTGGTAGCCCGATGTGCCTTTGCTATGTCTCAAGATATGTGCTACAGTGGATTTAGAGTAATTTAGGTTCAAAAAAATATATATATCTATAAGCGCGCCCCGGTACGCGTTCCGGGGAGCGCTCCGGGCGCGCCACACAACTTGCGCGCAGAAAGCTGATTGGTTCTTGGGTGTCTGTAAACATTCGAAACAGTCCGGAGCGGCCGCCATCTTGTGTCTCGGTAGGATCGAGACACAAGAGGTGGCCAAAACAAAGGGGGAATTGACCATAAGGGGGCAGGGTAGACCCCCCCCGGCCCCCTAGGTTTGATGTGGGGGCTATAAAAGGGTCCCGCTGGGCCAAAAAAAAATTTGGGTTTTTTTCGATTTGTGCGGGGGGAGCGCCCGGTACGCGCACCGGGGAGCGCACCGGGGAGAAAAGAGAATGGCAGAGATTAAAAATGTAAGTCATTTTATATAAATCGGAGGTAGTTCTGAAAATAACTGTTTTTTTTCTTTTTGTTTTTTTATATATATTTTTTTTGATTTTTGGAACATTTTTATTTTTTTGGGGGGATTTTTGGAACAATTTTATATTTTTTTTGTAGTTTTTCTGGGGTGAAACAAAAGACAGGGAATTGCAAACAGCTCAACTGGAGCAAAAAAATAGAAAAAAATTAAGGTTGCTTGCTGCAGTGATGGTTGTCTGCAGCTCGATTAAGTAAAGTGATGCTCTGCTCACCATATGATATAGTTTTGTTGCAATATATGCAAACAAATTTAAATTTTGAAAATTTGGTTTGGACATTAGGGACCATCTCCCTAGCCTCTGCACCCGATGGAGTGGGTTGGTTGGAGGTGGCTGAAGTTGAAGGATGGGGAGGGTTCTTGGTCATTTGCCTGACTTCTGCTCTTGAATAATTGTTTGGGTGCTTCCTCTGCATATGCCTTATCATCGTGTGGTTCCCAAACGAATATTTCCTGTTTGGGTTCCCTCTTGACAGTTCTTGGTCACAGATGAGGCAAGTGACCTTTGCTGCATGTACTTTTTTGGCACCCCTTGGCATTTTGAAAAACTCCCAAATAAAATGTTCTTTGGGTTTGTATGGGGGATTGTCCTCAGGCAGATATTGCCTCTCCTCCTGCTCCTCTTCGTCCTCCTCTTCTTCATGACCACCAATGTGGTCTTGTGGTGGTCCTTGTGGTGGTGGTGGAGGTGGTGGTGGTGCAGATGCACCTGCAGCTGCTACCAGTGAAGCCATTTCCTACAGAATGCAGGTCTTCTTCACTCAAACAACAAAGTGAAAATGAGAAAAAAGGTGGGGTCTTTCATCATTTGGAAAACAAAACTGTTGTGAACCAATCAAAAGTGTTATTTTCAGGTCACATGACCCGACGCGCTTACGCTACGCGCCCCGGGGCGCGCCCAGGGGCGCGTCGCGTAAGCGCATCGAATGCTTCTTGGTGCGTTTACGCCGTGCGTATCACGCGGACGCTGCTACGCGATACGTCACGATCATGTTTTCGTTCGTGACATTGGGGCTAACGGGACGCCTTCCGGTTCGCGCACCGGGGCGCTTCAAACAAGTACGCTCTCCGGGGCACTCACCGGGGCACGCACCGGGAGCGCTCCAAGGCAAAAAAAAAAAATGGGAAAAATTGTAGGGACTGGTAGCCCGATGTGCCTCTGCTATACTCAAGTGGTTTTTACGAAAATTATCTTTGAAAAAAATATATATTGTGCTACATTGGGCTATATATATGTTAGAGCCCTAATGTAGCCCAAATGTAGCCCAATGTAGCCCAATGTAGCCCAAAGATGGCCAACAGAGACAAAAAAATACAAATGTAGCTCAAATATCAGCCATATGTAGCCCAACTATAGCCCAATGATAGAATGTACCAGAGTGTTCTAAAGAACAACTAGAGCGTTAACAGTCTTACTTATAAAGTGAAACTTATAGTTAGGAATTAGCATTTAAAAAAACATATGAAATTCACTGAAAAAACCATAGTTTTCACACCCGTTATAGTTAGGAATTAGCATTTAAAAAACCTATTAAATTCACTGAAAAAACCATAGGCTTCACACCAGTTATAGTTTCCTGGAAATTTTACTGACATAAAACCATTGAAATTCCACGTTATAGTTAGTTGGACTCACTATAACTTGCGCGTGTAATGCACTGCTGATGACGTCACATATTACATCACTCATGACATGGTCAGTGACATCACTCATGACATCACTGATGACTCCATCCTTGTGACAGAGTGACAGACCTCCTTCCAGTGTAATGTAACCCTTGAAACACATATTCAAAAATAGAAACTAACATTTACAAAAAAGTGGAGATACCTATACCAGTTACAACAACCAATTCAGTAATTCCACCATTTATATACACATCCACTCATTCACCAACAGTTCTATATAGTCATTCATACATATACTCACTTATCATATGTAGTGAGACACCTTTACATCCGTTAACACACCGACAGTCTTCCAAAAGTTACTCGCACACATACTCACACATGCAAATAAACTATTGAACATCCATTTATTTGCATATACAGCTATACACACACTAGCACATTACTTCTAAGGAAACTTACACATACTTACTCTCTTAAACAATCACTTATAGAAACACAAACTTATTTAAACAGGAACTCTTTCAATCTCTCACTCTCATATATACTCACTTATATATATCAATACTCACATATACTAGATTAAAACATGTAGTTACTCATAAAGACACTAGTGAGACAGTCATTCACTCACTAACACACACATATACACACTCTTCCACCCATACAGTCCTGCACATATGCTGTCTTCAAAACACATACAAACAGTGAGTTAGTCATTGATGCATCTATGTGCTAAGTAACACTCCCACCAAACCATACAGACACTCATACTGATACTCAAAAAAAATCTAATAACACATATACACACACATGTAGCTACTCACCAACCCATGCAGCCACTTATACACAAAGTGAAACACTGATACAAACATTTAAATATTTAAACAATACTCGCTAATATATGTATTCACTAAGATACACTTAATAAGCCAGTTAACCAATCATTTTTTTTTTTTAAACAGCCATTAAGACACTTATTTAAACATTTATTCTTCCATCGACCTTTACATATACATATATAAAACATATGTATTTTTAGAAAGACACACATTCACTGGATGGTCTCATCAGTGATGTCATGAGTGATGTCACTGACCATGTCATGAGTGATGTAATATGTGACGTCATCAGCAGTGTATTACACGCGCAAGTTATAGTGAGTCCAACTAACTATGACGTGGAATTTCAATGGTTTTATGTCAGTAAAATTTCCAGATAACTATAACTGGTGTGAAACCTATGGTTATTTCAGTGAATTTAATAGGTTTTTTAAATGCTAATTCCTAACTATAACTGGTGTGAAACCTATGGTTTTTTCAGTGAATATATATATATATATATATATATATATATATATATATATATATATATATATATATATATATATATATATATATATATATATATTTATATATATATATATTACCTGAAACACCCATAGGTTTCAGGGATGTTATGGTTAGTAAGTATGGGCGAAATTTGCGAATTAGCGTTCCACGAATTCGCGCAAAATCGAATTCGCAATCCGCAAAATCAGCGAATCCGTGCAAATTTAAGGATTTTTGGGTTTTTTGCAGGTTCGCAGGGTTTTTTGCGTGTTTGCGGGTTTTTTTGCGTGTTCGCGGGGCTTTTTGCGTGTTCGCGGGCCGCTTGCATGGCGAAGTTACCCATGCGGTCGTGTATGGGCACAGCACCCTCTGGTTCACCACTGCCATCCTCTGCTTCATCACTGCCACCCTCTGGTTCACCACTGCCACCCTCTGGTTCACCCCTGCCACCCTCTGTTTCACCCCTGCCACCCTCTGGTTCACCACTGCCATCCTCTAGTTCAGCACTGCCACTCTCTGGTTCACCCCTGCCACCCTCTGGTTCAGCACTGTCATGCTCTGGTTCACCACTGCCACCCTCTGGTTCACCACTGCACCCTCTGGTTCACCACTGCACCCTCTGGTTAACCACTGTCACTCTCTGGTTCAGCACTGCCACCCTCTGGTTCAACACTGCCACCCTCTGGTTCACCCCTGCCACCCTCTAGTACAGCACTGTCACCCTCTGGATTACCACTGCCACCCTCTGCTTCACAACTGCCACCCTCTGGTTCATCACAGCACCTCTGGTTCACCCCTGCCACCCTCTGGTACAGCACTGTCAACCTCTGGTTCACCACTGCCACCCTCTGGTTCACGACTGCCACCCTCTGGTTCATCACAGCACCTCTGGTTCACCACTGCCACCCTCTGGTTAACCACTGTCACCCTCTGGTTCAGCACTGCCACCCTCTGGTTCACCACTGACACCCACTGGTTCACCCCTGCCACCCTGTGGCTCACCACTGCCACCCTCTGGTTCATCACAGCACCCTCTGGTTCACCCCTGCCACCCTATGGTACAGCACTCTCACCCTCTGGTTCATGACTGCCACCCTCTGGTTTATCACAGCACCTCTGGTTCATCACAGCACCCTCTGGTTCACCACTGCCACCCTCTGGTTAACAATTGTCACCCTCTAGTTCAGTACTGCCACCCTCCGGTTCACCACTGTCACTCTTTGGTTCACCACTGCCACCCTCTGGTTCACCCATGCCACCCTCTGGTTCACCCCTGCCACCCTCTGGTTCACCCCTGCCACCATCTGGTTCATCACTGCCACCCTCTGGTTCACCCCTGCCACCCTGTGGTTCAGCACTGCCAACCTCTGGTTCATCACTGCCACCCTCTGGTTCACCACTGCCACCCTCAACCGAGACCTTTTGTGACGCAGCAGCAGCACAAAAGATGCGCCATGGTGCTGGGTATTAACAACGTGACGCATCTGAGAGATGCGTCACGTTGTAAAACCCTGCGCCATCAAGAGGCGTTCCGGCGCAGGGGAGTGCGTTCCTGCGCAGGACTGCCTCCTAAAAGTGGCTGAGTGAAATCTACAAGAATTCCCACAGTGACTTTTAGGCCAATGCGGCGCAAAAACCCTGTGCCTGCTTGAAGCAGGCGCAAGGCTTGATGCAGCATTGAGGAGATAGGGCCCGCCAGAGCATTGCTGGAGCTGCATCGCAAGCGTGACGCAGCTCCAGCAATGCGCTACTTTTACGGCACAGATGCGTGCTGTTTTTGCCACATGGTGCGCCGCATTGTAAATGCGGCGCACCATGGGCGGCGGAGCTGTGGCGCACTATAACTGGCGCATCCCTGGGGATGCGCCAGTTATTGTAAATCTGCCCCAATACATTTAGCCAACTAGGGAGCACTTACTGATTAGACAATAGAAAGTACTCCAGTTGAGTAGAGGTATTGCACAAAAAGGTGGCATCTTCGTGGACAAACACGCAGGGCGGGATTCATTCTGCCCCCTGTTAGACTCATTTTTTGTGCCCTTCTGCCCCCTGTTAGACTCGTTTTTCCCTTGTTTTTCTGCCCTTCTGCCCTCTGTTAGACTCATTTTTCACTTGTTTTTCTGCCCTTCTGCCCCCTGTTAGACTCGTTTTTTGTGCCCTTCTGCCCTCTGTTAGACTCGTTTTTTGTGCTCTTCTGCCCTCTGTTAGACTCGTTTTTGTGCCTTTCTTCCCCATTAGACTCGTTTTTTGTGCCCTTCTGCCCTCTGTTAGACTCGATTTCCCTTGTTTTTCTGCCCTTCTGTCCTCTGTTAGACTGTTTTTTTGTGCCCTTCTGCCCTCTGTTAGGCTCGTTTTTCTCTTGTTTTTATGCCCTTCTGCCCTTTGTTAGACTGCTTTTTGTGCCTTTCTGCCCTCTGCATCACCACATGATGATGTGGTGATGCAGAGGGCAGAAAGGCACAAAAAGCAGTCTAACAAAGGGCAGAAGGGCACAAAAAAAATCGAATAATAGAGGGCAGAAGGGCACAAAAAACGAGTCTAACAGAGGGCAGAAGGGCAGAAAAACAAGGGAAAAATGAGTCTAACAGAGGGCAGAAGGGCACAAAAAACGAGTACCCCAGCATCACTCAGCACCACCATATTATCACTCAGCACCACTATATTATCACTCAGCATCACCACAGCATCACTCAGCGCCACCACAGCACTACCACAGCATCACTCAGCACCACCACAGCACCAATCAGCACCACCACAGCACCACTCGGTGCCACCACAGCATCACTCAGTATTGCCACAGCATCACTCAACACCACCACATTATCACTCAGAACTACCACAGCACCACTCAGCACCACCACAGCATCACTCAGCACCACCACAGCATCACTCAGCGCTACCCCAGCATCACTCAGCACCACCACATTATCACTCAGCACCACCAAATTATCACTCGGCATCACCACAGCACCACTCAGCACCACCACAGCATGACTCAGCGCCACCCCATCATCACTCAGTGCCACCACAGCATGACTCAGCGCCACCCCAGCACTACCACAGCATCACTCAGCACCACCACAGCATCACTCAACACCACCACAGCACCAATCAGCACCACCAAAGCACCACTCAGCACCACCACAGCACCACTCAGCATCACCACAGCATCACTCATCACCACCACAGCATCACTCAGCACCCCCTTAGCATCACTCAGCACCATCCCAGTATCACTCAACACCACCACAGCACCACTCAGCATCACCACAGCACTACTCAGCACCACCACAGCACCACTCACTGCCACCCCGCATCAATCTGCGCAACCATTCAACAACAACTGGTTCAAATATGTTCTCTCAATGTTTCAAACTTTATTACAAATGTCACAAAAAGATGTTCATATTTCACTTCTGTTCTTGGATTTTCGTCACAATAAAATACACTGAACATAATCTTCACAAAAGTTATTTACAAAAGTTAAAGCTATTGCCATTATAAATTAAAATCACTTTTATTTAAGTATTAATTATTTAAAAAATTAAAAGCCATTGTTAATTTGTAATATCAATACAGCTAAGTCACGTAAATACAAAACATGTTGCATTACAAATGCTATAGGTGTCACATTTGCGAAAGTTATAACTATTGGTATTGTAAATGACAAAGCTATTAATTTAACTATTTTCAAAACCAACACATAAATACAAAAAATTGTCCTTTACAAGACCAATAGCTCAAACTTTCCTAATGTCAGTGCTTCCTGTTGAGGTTTAATTTTCGTGACTTGCGCCTCATTGCCTAGTTGTAACTATTCTCTGACCCTGCTTCAAGGGTCAGAGCAGGGTCAGAGAATAGTTGCAAGTAGTCAACAAGGTGCCAGGAAGCACTTACAGGCTTACAGCAGCAGGTGCCCAAGTTGAAGTTAATTTCTTTTCTAACCCTTTTGTAAAAGGTTACAAAAAATTAGCTTCAACTTTTGCACCTGCTGCTGTAACCCTGTAGTAGCTTGGCTGAAAATGAGTCCCCGCTGATTCGCGGATTTTGCAGAAAATCCACAAATACCGCGAGCGGAACGAATTTTCAGCCCATGCTTAATAGTTAGTTGGACATTTTCCTCGTACAAAACCATAAAAATTCCCCCGTTATAGTTAGTTCAGCTAACTATAACTAGCGCTCCCGCAATGCAAGGCTGTTGACGTCACATATTACATCATTCATGACATGGTCAAGTGGCATCACTGATGACATCACTGATGACATTTCAAATTAGCAGGACGACTACCTGCCGTATGAAAGGAAGCCCAGCTCAGAGTCATATCTGAAGACCAGCACATGTCATTGAGCTACTGATCATGCAGCTCCAACACCCAAGAAGGACACAACACCCACCGCGAAAACCCCATGGACCATCTCCCTCCCTACTACCACGAGGCAGCACAGAACAGGACAGCAGACCTTCCAACAACTGCATGGCCCCTCAGCCACACAATAGCTGAATGTTGGGAGAGGTGGGAACCAGGTATGTGTGAAGGAGGCAAGTCAGGACAAATTTTTCATTCAACTCTCGGGCGTAGCGATGGGGAACTGTGCAGCCCCATCGTACGCTAATCTCTTCATGCAAGATTTCGAAACTCAACACATACTGTCCGTTCCACATTGGCAAGACCATCTATAAATTTACTACCTTTACTTTGACGACATTTTTTTTATCTGGACCGGCACCGAACAGCAACTCACTTTAGCTATCAGCCACCTCAACACCATCAATGATAGGATCCAATTCACCCACAACATCAACCCAGCGAGAATATCATTCCTAGATGTTGACATCACAATCAAAGACACCAAACTTGAAACATCAATATTCACAAATCCAACTGACCGCAACAATTATCTTCATTATTCAAGTTTCCATCAACCCAGTCTCAAGAAACACCTTCCGTATTCTCAATTAATGCGAGCCAAGAGAATTGCATCTACAGATGAGGCCTATAAACATGACAGCACCATCATCATCAACACATTTCTCAACAGAGGCTACCCTGATCAAGTTGTGAAAACGGCTCATGATAGAGTAAAAACGATTGACCAATCCACTCTACTCAAACCAAAATACAAAACAACCTCTACTGAACAACGGAATGTTTTTGTTTCTAAATTTTCCACAAAAAGCTACTTGATTAAAAAATGTATCATCAAACACTGGCAGCTACTTCAACTGGAACCTGACTTTAACGCCATTTTTGACAGTGTGCCCATGTTTGCGTACCAACGTTCAAGGAATCTTTGGACCATGTTGAAACCCTGCATCACCCATCCGACTGTATTTAAAGGAACAATTCCTTGCCACAATTGCACGAACTGCCACAACATAATTCCAGGCAACATCATAACACATCCCAGGAAAGGCACTCCTATTCCGTTACATGTGAATGCAACATGTGACACCACGAATGTCGTGTACCTACTGAAGTGTCCCTGCGGACTGCCCTATGTTGGGAAAACTGAACTTAAGATCAAAACCAGACTCATCGAACATCAGAGTAACATAAGAAACAAAAATCGGAAATCCTGCGTCGCAGCACATTTCATACAACATAACCACAACATCAGTCAAATTTGCTTCCTTATATTGGAGGTTGTCAACAAACCAGAGGGCATCAACCCAAGAAAATTTCTTCTCCAGAGAGAACTGTATTGGATATTTAAACTGGGCCCCGCCCACCCAAATGGACTCAATGAACGACTGGAATTTAGCATGTTTTCTCAATCTTGTTCAATACATACGTTGGCTCTCTCTCTTTTTAGACTGCATTACTGTACCTTAATCTCACTCCACTCTTATTTTGCTCTTCTTCACTTTTTCCATTCCATTTATTCTTTTCTTTCTAGTACTCACCCACTTTCCCTGTTTCCTGTCTATGTCCACTCTTCCCCACCTACATTTTCCTCCTCTAGTATACACCGCCCTTCCCTTACCCCCGTTTGTCTTTTCACAATCCTTTCCGCGTAATCTTTCTTTTCCTATTTTCTGTATTTTCCTTGCATACACATTTGGTCTCCTCCTATTACACCTTCTTTCCACCTGCATCCACCCTCTTTTTCACCTTGCCGATCATCACAATTCCCTTCAGTTTCATTACTTCTTTAAAATTCCTTTTTTTCCCTTTTTTATTTCTTTGTCGTTCCATCACCTCTTTTCTCACTTTTTCCTCCTTTTTCGGCCTATCCAATATTTTCCGCTGCCCTTGATTTCATTTATATTCATTTGTATTGTTCATTTGTATTGTTTTCTAATGCAATCTTTTCCTTCAGGTATCCATTGTGTATTCTTTTCACTCAGGTTTTTTGCTTTATACAACTTTTTTAACACACCTATTTCACCCGCGTTCGTTCCCTATGTACTAGGGATCTCTTGTTACCCATCACACGAGTCCTCTCTCTATTACCAATTTTGTAGATATATCGCGCATACGTACATCCCCTGCAGCTCCGTATTCCACTGTCGGCGTCCCGTCGCACCGGAGTCTCGAACTCTTCGGTTTGAACACATCGCACCTTGGGTAAGTTTGCTCACTTCACCGGTTAGTCACTTTTCGCACAGGTCACCGGCTTGTTAAACCAGCTCACCCCGGTAGTTTATCTACGCACGGCACAGTCACTTTACCACGCCTGTTCCACTGTCGGCGTCCCGTCGCACTGGAGCCTTAACTTTACCCCGTCTAACCACATTGTTGCTTTCGATTAGTTTACCCTCTGCACACGCATTACAGGTTAGATATTTCACGTCACGATTCACCGACTCATCCTCTAGTTCACTCACGCATTTTATTTATCCATATTCACCACTTGGCATACCCCAATCACATTGGTGATCTCCACGCTATCTGCGCCATTATGTTTCTTTTTACGTTACCCGTTTTCACCATTTGACATTAACCCACATCCTGTTCTCTTCTCACCTTGATAACCTACATGTACCTTTCTCGTAGCCCCGCTTTATTCACCATCACCCGATTTTTATAATATTTCATTCACACCAAACTATCATCTTTCTTCTTACATCTCGGGTCCTGCTATTCGTAATTCCGGACATCTCCTCCTTTTCCTTTAGATTACGTTGACCCCCGGAAGAAAAGCTTCATAGCTCGAAATGCATCGGGGATATTGACATGTGTTTCTACAGATATAACGATGGTGCATTGAATCTTTTGATTATGGAATCATCCAGTAATGGTTGTTCTTGAATTATCCTTATTTCAAGGAATACCTTTGTTTCAGAAGTCTGAATAAAATACATTGAAATTACAAAGTGAATAAAACTTTGAACATCTAAATACCCTTGTTTAATTTCAAGCATATATCTAGCACAGAGGAGTGCTCAGGAACTCCACCTTACGCCTGTAAGGTCCGTTTTTCTACATTGTTCCACTGCCCCTCCCGGACAGATGGGGTTCACCCTGAGCACACTAAGCCATTTGAACTTTATTGATAACCTTAACAAACATACCGATCACTTCGGAGTGCAGCGGACCTCATTCTACTACTAAGAAGGCAAGTCACTCATCAATAACAATGCACACAATGCCAAGTGTAGCGGTGATATGCTGGACAGACCCCACTCTGCAGAGCACAGATCTCTCCATGTGTACCTATACTGCTGGTGCTTGTAGTGTTGTAAACAGTGTACTCAACCATGTTACCTCAGCAAGTGGGGAAGATCTATGTCATGTAGCTGTGTTGTCCCCCCCTGTAAGCGGGAGAAGAGTGGGTTGGTCCAATGTATGCCACTCCAGTGTTGGAGTATGAATAAATAGGTCGGGGCTCTGGGCGTGGTTCACTTCTGGGAAGGCCAATGCGTCTGCCAGAGCGTCGACCCTCAGCTTGCCACGAGGCCGTCTCCATAACCGCCGGCCTCCTCGACACAGGCCCCCTGCATACCCAGCAGGACAGCAGAGCTGAGATATGTATGTACAGACTACTGCCTTCGATGTACACTGCGGACTGCATGGCTCACAATTCAGATCGAGTCACGATTGCAGACAACGCAGTCCAGTAGGCAACAGATATTGCTCCCAGTGTGGCCCGCCTGGACCACGCATCATTTCAGGCTGCGAACACGCTGTGTGCTTCAGGTGCCACTAACTCAGTGCACCACAAGTCATCGACACATAGCCTTATTAAGGCAGAATTAATTAGGCAAAAGACATTGCTCCCAGTGCAGCCCGCCGGACCACTCATCATTGCAGACTGTGCACACGCTGAATGCTTCTGGTGCCACTAACTGTGCAGCTCAACTCAAAACCACATGGCTGTTGGCCCTTGCTGACCACTGCCTCTGGCCTACACTGCGGTCAGCAGGGCTAACATTTCAGATAGAGTTCGATTGCAGATGACGCAGTACAGTAGGCAACAGACATTGCTACCAGTGCACCCCGCCCGGACCACGCATCATCGCTGAATACTTCTGATGCCACAAGTCACCGCCATGTGGCCTTATTGGGTCAGAATTCATTAGGCAAAACACATTCCTCCTAGTGCGGGCCACCTGAACCACGTATCATTGCTGGCTGTGCACATGCTGAGTGCCACTGTTGACACTAACTCAGTGCACCACAAGTCAACACCGCGTGGTTGTTGGCCCACTGCCTACAGCCTACACTGCGGTCAGCAGGTTTCACACATCCAATCTAATCCTGTCCTGCAAGTACACGCCATCATTGCTGGCTGCGCACATGCTGAGCTCTTGAGGTGCCACTAACTCTGTGCACCACAAGTCATGGACCCTTTATGATACAATCGTTTGTGTGTGATTTAAGATTTGGTGCCCCTACCTTAGGGCGCCACAAGTCATGGACCCTTTATGATTGGAATATCTGTGTGTTATCCAATGATCACTGTTGCAGTTGCTGCCAGCACCAACCATTCTCTGAGGGCTGTCTTATACTCACACTACATGCATCCAGCACAGACGTCACAGCCCATGTGACCCTAGTAATAAAAAGGGACGAAGCTCACAGACCCTTAGCCAGTTCCATTATCTATCTAACTGGGTTTGTGTGTTCATAATGTATGCATGATGGGCCTGGGCCCTGCCACATTACATTGCGCTGTTGACTGCGCACACAACCCTGTTACCTCTGGCAGTGGGGAAGACCTTGGTTATATAAATTTGTCTCGGTCATTCTGTGAGTACATGGGTAGAGACTGGATAAGTAGAGTACTGCAAGGAGAGTGTATGCTAAATTTATAAGTGCTTGGGGATTGGCGGAGTGATTGGATAAGTACATATGTTGACAGAGCCTAATCCCCAAGCACAAGCTTGGCTCTAATTGGCTGCCAAACAGTGGCAACCCCGGCAGAGCATTAGGATTGGAAACCAAGCCTAAGAAGAGATGACGCTACACACGGAGCGTGAGTAGACACCGCGCCGGTTCCTGAGAACCCGCCTTCTTTGCTACGGGATCCCCACAGCCTTTGCTCTAGTACCCTGAGCTCTCGCCCACTAAAATGTTGGCCACTGGCTAGCGGGAATACCACACGGATGCCTGGAACACAGAGTCCAGGAGCTTGGAGTTCTCATTGTGGTATACTGCATTCTCATTCAGTGGATACCTTCCAAGGTCGCTAATCTCTGGATCAAGGCATTCTGACTGTTGGATCCCCGAGTCCCTTCCACTGGATCCCCTAAAGCGAGCTGCTGCTTCCGTGGAGCACCGGTAATATAAAGCCCAGAATCCTGTATGTAAGATATTCCCAGCCCCACTGGATCATTGACATACGGCGGATAGAATCTACGGAATTCTGCAAGCGTGAGCGGAGTGGGCAGAGCCGGCGTATGCCAGTCAGGGGCGATACTAAATAAATTTCAGGAGAGGCTGATAAAAATTGCAAAGGGGGCTAATTCTTCCAGTAATAGGCAGAGTGGGGATGCAGGGGCTATAAGAATGGGTGAAAACACAACAATGCCTCATTTACATGGAAATGGTCTTTTAAAGATCTGTAAAGTACTCGAGAGCCACGCACCCAGCGCGTTTGCACCAGGGGAGCGTGCTGAGATCCGCTCACCCAGCGCTTTCACACTAGGGGGTCACTCTGAGAGCCGTGCACCCAGCGCGTTCACACTAGGGGGCCATGCTGAGCACCACATTAGAATCGCCACTCCAAATTTTTCTAAAAAAAACGGTTCACTTCCATTAATTTATATTCACCCTGAGGACCCCATCCCTGTGGTAATGCCCAATTCTTGAATGTTTTTATTAATCATTAGGAAGTGGGACCACGAGGTCCTCCTTCCCTTGTCCACTTCTGGCCCCCGGGACCCCATCCCCCAGGCCCTGGCTTCCCCGCTGGGGGCCGTGGGGGGAGCCCCAATGCTCTGGCGGTCCCGCCGGCTTTCCGCCTCCTACAGGAACCGGCATTGCTTTGTGGCAAGGGGAGCTGCTAACGTGCAGCTCCCCTTGCCCAAAAGCAATTAAGCTTTGCTTCATTGAAGCGAGAACAGGTTTTCAGACAGGGCGGGAGTCATGCTCCCGCCCTGCCATAGCAAACAGCAATGTCCCGGGGGTGGGTACCCCGGGACATTGCATGAGCCGGCCATGAATTTTTGAGTAATGGGATAAGTTATTTATATGCATTTTGATTCACAAAATTCAGAGAGAATTTTGTAAAATTCTTTATCTGCTCATTTAGCATTTTGAATTCTGTCTGAATAGTAATTTATTTTATTTGTTGATAGCTGACTTGGATAATCTGTTTCTGTAGGTTAAGTTTGTCTTGATTGCTCTTTGTTTTGAGCCAGGTGCGTTGCAGCTTTCTAATTTGCTGTTTTATTTCTTGCAGTTCTGTATTTCTCCAAGGTGCCTGTTTTCTTTTGCCCTGTTTTGTTGTTTGAGTGGTATTAGGATATCAAAAGCTTCTTGTAGCCACTCATATAGTTTTTAATGGAATGTATTGTATTCAGATCTGTGTTGGATGTTAGTTGTGTTTCTAAGTATTCAAAAGTGAGTTAGTTCCATGGTCAATAGGTGGGTGCCTGTTAGATAGTTTTAGGTGTGTTGCTTTGTGGTGTTTTATGTTGGAAAGCTAGCAAATCATGGTCTTGCCATGTGACTGGAGTAATCATTTGAAAGTTAACCAGTTCTAGATTTGCGAAAATGGCATCTAGGATGTGTCCAGTGATGTGTGTGGGTTTGTGGACGATCTGATGTAGGTTCAGTGTGTCAAGACCAGTGATGATAGTTTTTCAATGGGTCATATTGGGCTTGTCATACCAAATGTTGAGGGCACCCAGAATGTATAGGTTGAAGTGTAGTGCTATCAGGTTTTAAACTGCATCTTGAAATGTGTCTGGGAATATTGCATTATTAGTTAGAGGACTGTAAAGGAGAAGAAATTTACATAATGAAGCTGATGTAGGGTTTCATCTGGTGAAGAGGGCCTTTCAATCTGTTATGAAAACATCCTCAGCTTTAATTAGATGTATTGTTTGCTTGAATAGCCCACCTCCTCCTATCCCAATACAATTGTGTATGATAGTTTGATAGCTCAGAGGAATGGCTTCATACAACACTGGAGCCATGTCGTCTCCCAACCGTGATTCAGTTATGAAGAGTAAGTCAGGTTGTGTGTCTGTGAGTAGGTCACAGATGTGATACTTGTTTTTAAAGAGTGATCAAGCACTTGTTATTAGGCAGTTTAGATTTTTGTTTTGGTGATGGTGTGACTTTGTTTTGTAGAAGAGTGAGCGCTACTTTTTGAACTTGTAGCAGGTGTGTCATTAGTGCTGGTATTAGTGTTTGAGGATAGCAATTGTGTTGCTTTTTTATAGCGTATCCCTCATCCAGCAGGCTTAGAAGGCATTTTGATGGGTTTGTGCTTGTAGGTGGTGGAAATGGTGATTGAGAGTGAGTTAGTGTGTTGGTTTGATTTTGTACAGTAGCCTTGTTGACTAATAGACATGGAGATGTGAAGAGTGGCATGTTGTTTATTTTGTTTGCGTCTGTTACGGGTGGAAGGTGTAAGAGGTAGGGGTGGTGGTACAGCATGTGGGTCATATTATAAGGCTTTGAATTCTGCAATGGATGAGAGGGATCAGAATGAGAATTTTTGTGTTGGTGTATTTGTGTTAGGTGTGGGGGAAGAGAGAAAGGTTGGCAGTAAAGATGGTTTACTATGTGCATTATTTGTGCAGTCAGGAGGGCAGGAGTGCCTGTATGTTTCTAGTTTATGATGGAAAGTATTATGCAATAGTGAGTGTGTGTGTGTTATTTCGTTGTGCTGGTGTGTATTATATATTGTTTTGTGGAGTCGTGAGAGGAGAAGATGATATAGTGGGTTTTGAGGAAGGATTTGTATGTGAAGTATTGTTAGTGAGTGGAATTTGAATGGTAAAGGGGTGGTGATGTGTTTGGGAAAAGAGTGTATGTTATGAGTGTGTTAAATTTGATAGGTGGTAGAGGTAATATGTGTGATGGAGTGGAGTGTGAGGATTTTGTTGTTGTGTGCTTTTTGGTAAAAAGAGGAGTATGGTGTTGGTGGATGAAATGATCTAGGGCTGAGTATATGTCTGACGGTGACTGAAAGGGGTCTTTTAGGAGCAGGTATACTGCAGAGCTCTTGCTTTGTATGAAAAGGGAGTGTGTGTCTGGATGGATTAATGTTATGTATATTGTGGCTTTCTGTTGTATTAGTGATGTGTGGATTTGTTAGTGGTTTAGGACAGAGTGGTGTTTGGTGGGAGAGTGAAGGTGCCATTGTAGTACAGTGCATTTGCTGTGTGTGTGTTATTATGTTTGTGGATGGGTTAGGGTTTGTGCTGGTTAATAGAAAAAAGGGGAGTACTTATGTACAGCTGAACTAATTATAACTAACTATAACTTGTGCACCCACAATGCACTGCTTATGACCTCACATATTACATCGCTCATGATAAGGTCAGTGACATCACTGATGACATCTCGAATGAGTGTAAGTGAGTGATTTGGTGTCTCAGTGAATGTATGGGTGAGTGATGTGTTACATGAATGTCTGTATCTGTCAGTTGGTGTCTAAATGGTTGTATAGGTGTGTGAGTGGGTATATGAGTTTCTGTATGTGTATGGGTGTCTCATCATCAAAATTCTTTATTCGGTAAATGATAAGGTTAACCATAAAAGTTCACATACACAGTTCAAAACAATTTAAATCTCCATTATCTTGTATCTACACTGTATTATGAAAATCATATCAAAATTGATTTGCGACAATTAAAAACATATTTTAAAAACGCAGTAACAGAGGCGATGACAAATTCGTTAGTTAGCAATTGCAAAACTAGGAATGCTGGATGGCATTGTCTTAGACTGGATCTTTTTAGTACTGGTATGATCCATTTTCTTCTTGGGGTTGAATAAAATTTGCAAAAGAACAATATGTGTATCGTCGATTGTGTCGAAACATCATGATTAAAACTCTTGACCAATCATTCTGTACAGGAAAACTCAGACATCTGTGTAAAATATTCAATCTAAAACGGGTTAACAGGAACCTATCATAATCATTAGTTGTTATAACAATATACGGTTGTATAGATGTGGTTGCTAAAGCCATATAATATGTTTGAACCATCAATTTCTTTAATTCTGAAGTGTTTCGGATTTCACCCAAATAGTGTATACAGCTCACTTTAAGGTCTTTACTGGACACGTTACTCATTGTTTGTGGGTCTTTAAAATAATTTTTTAAGCAAGCTATCTTATCTGATTTACTCTGTCAACTGCCAATGCCTCCTTTAAAATGTGACAGTTAAAATCTGTCTCCTCCAGACTCAATGCCATGGGAGGATTGGCTGAATTTTAATTATGTCCTCTAAATATGCTATGCCCAGTTCTTGATGGCATATATAGGTTGATGTACTGTCAGGAACAGCCAGGAGGGACCTTCGAAACTCGTTTTCTGCAGATTGTAATGTATTTACCCCAGCGTAACCCCAAACTCCAGCTCCATAGTTGGCAATAGCCACACTTTTTGCTCTGTAAATCTGTAGCAATTCAGTGGGGGAACGTCTTCCTAATTTACTGCTAACGTTTAACAGAGCCGTCAGTGATTTAATAAATAGCAAACTTCTGGTCTTAACCGCCTGGCACCAGGAACCTGAATGGTCACATTAAATACCTAAATAGGAGAAGGTTTTAGTACTTTCTATTGCCTTAGAATGTATAAAAAGGTTTTTAATCTTCTTTTTTAGTCCAACTCCACAATTCATTGTGAAGGTTTTGGAGCAATTAACAGTAAGACCCAAACTTGGCATGAAATTAACAAATGTATTAACAACCTTTTGAAGGCCAATTGGAGTGCGGGCCATAAGGACCACATCGTCCTCATACATGAGTGCTGGAATGGGACGAGTCACTGCAGATGGTAAATCCTTGCAGTCCTGAACCAATACAGTTTCAAAATTGTTTATGTATAATTTGAAGAGGAACGGGGCTAAAATACATCCTTGTCTTATGCCCCCCATCACTTTAAAATGCTTAGAGCACTCGACCCACCTTCCATACCGAAACCTAGCACTAGCCCCCAAATACAGCTGCCTTAAAAATTTAACTATTACAGCATCTACTCCCATACTCTCTAAAACTGACCACAGCTTATCTTGAATGACACAACCAAATGCTGTCGTTAAGTCAACAAATTTCATGTATAATTTTGCCTTTTGGCCTTTGTATACTTATCTATCAAAATATGTAAGTTTAAACCCTGTTCTATTGTGCCCAAGCCCTTACGAAAACCGTACTGTAGGTCGCTTAGTATAGTCTTCTCTTCTGCCCATAACTGTAATCTATCTAGCAGGACTCATCTCACAATCTTGACTGTGGAGTCCAACAATGAAATTGGGCGGTAACAGGCTGGGTTTGCCCTGTCTCCTTTTTTAAAAATAGGCACAATTATAGACTCATACCAGGTCGGTAAAAAGCCTTGTGAGCAGCATGCATTATTAACCTGTGTTAATATCAGGCCCCAGAATTCTACATTAAGTTAAAAAAGATCTACTGGGGGGAGGAGCTATGTCAGCAATCAATATGACTGCTTAGGCTCCCGGCTCCGCCGACCTCCGTAACCCACCGCGATATCCTGTGCATTATCCTGACTTTACGCCCGGTCTCAGTGTGCATGAACTGTTCCGCACGTCGATGGTGAAATCCGGAAACTTTTATCAGCTTGTTGGAAGACGTTCTGTTGTGTTGAAGTTTGCGGCCTGCTCCAGCGGTGAAGCCGGGGCCTCGATTACTTTCACAGCCGGGCTGCAGTGCAACAACATCGGCCAGAAGAACCAGGCTGGGTCCAGGCAACTGGAGTGGAGGCTTTCTTTGAGCCCGAATTTGGCGGCGATCGTTTCAATAGCTCATTATCGATGGAGGAGTGATCCTGCTTATTGTTGGCTGTGAGTGGGGGTCCCTGTCCCACGGACCCGGTAAGTGGGGCCGCAGAGGTTCGTGATTCGAGGCCTATGGCCTGCGGCCTTAAAGATGTGTACCGTGGCTGCGAGCAAAGAACGGTTACCCTCCGCATCAGCACGTTCGCGATTCTGTTTGTCCCCCCCCCTGAGGATGTTGGACTCACCCGGGGAAGTGATGGGGATTGATATCGGGAATGAGACCGTGGATCGAATGATGCATGAGCCATCACTGAAGTCAGTACTGGCGGAAGTTTGGGCGTTTCAATCACAGGTTGATGTCTTATTGAGCAAATTGGACTCGCGCCTATCAGAGATGCTCTTGGTAGACCCGGACCCGGCCATACGATTGAAACTGGGACCTGCAGCCATTCAAGCCGTGGCCATTTTGACTCTGTGCGAGAGCCCCGTGAGGAAACCGGCATTGGAACCATCGGATGGTGCCCTGAGAGACGGTGTTCCCGAGGATGTTATGGTATTACCGAACCTTCCGCCGCTACCGGCTCTGGAGATGTCAAAGCGCGTTCCCCTCCCGGAGACTTTTGTTTGTGACTTTCCATTCACTTTGTGGTCGTCTTCTCCTCTCTTGGTGACTCTATGACTCCTGTGCAGAATACATTGGGACTGTTCAGCCAGGTGGGAGAGGTCTTCAGCATCTAAAGTTCCCGTGGACCTACTGCCTGCGAGTCGCCATGGATTGCTATTTGATGACTCTTTTCTCCTTTATTACCTCTTTGTGTGCCTTTGGGTCTCGACGGGAGGGGTCCGTGTTCTTGTTCGGAAGGGCCAAGGTTAGGATTGACTAGGTCAGGAAGGGTAGGAGTGACTTTCACAAGTGTTCGACCTGTAACTGCTTGCTCTGAGAGGCTGGGGGTGTTTTCCGGTACCCTCTACTCTCTTCTATAGTGTTGTCATAAGTTTTCTTTTATTGATAGGGGGTGGCTGTATCTGGCGGGGGGTCTACTGGGGCTGGGAGCCCGAATGTCTATGCCCTCCTCCATTCTTTTTCCTTCCTTTAGAGTTTTAGTTATTAGGGGCGACAGGCACGCTGCTAGTGGGGTTAGGCTGTAGCCATCTGCAGGGGTGCAGGGTGGGGGGCTGGACGTTTTTTTTTATTTTGCCCTTTTTATTTTCTGTGGCCTTTCTTTTCCTTTCTTTTCTTTCTTAAGGATCAGTATAGCTACGAATCATTCGGACTTTTATCGTATGCTTGTTTCTAGTGCTCATGCTTTTCTGATATCCGATTTGCGGGTGGGCGGGCTCCGAGAATTGGCACAACATGGAATGTATATTGTGTGTTCATTTGCATCGATCTGTATTCTTTGGTGCCGATTCTCCATCCCAGTGGTTATTATGTGTCTATCCTGTTTCTTACCCTGTCCCCCGCATTATCTGGTTTGATTGTATGGCACCTGATACTCTCTCATATAATACAAAACGAAACCTTTGACTCATTCTGAAACTTAATTATGCATTCTTATACCAGTTTTGTCCTGAATCGCCGCCGAACCTCTGGTTGTCGGCTGATGGGCTGTGTAGTACTGTAATATTCGTGGTCTTACTCTATCTAGCGACCAGCCCTGCGGTTGTAGGCCCATGCCTGTATTTTCTTGAATGCTATAATAAAGGTTTTCAAAAAATAAAAAAATAAAAAGATCTACTGGGATCCCATCCGGCCCAACAGCCTTCCCTGCTGACTTGAATTAATGGTGGTGTTGACCTCACTAAGAGTAAAGTGTAAAGGTAAATATTTGAATATTAAAGAATGCTTGGTTTCTGCCTCAATAGCTGGAGTGCCCTGTTCGTCATGCAGCGGGTTATTGTATAGCCTTGTGTAATGTGAAATCCATTCTTGTTGGGCTATTGCTATCTCTATGTTAGCATTGTCCTTCTCATCCAAAAATAGGAAGTTGACAGCCTTCCAAAAGGCAGAAGGATCACGATTAACTGAAGCGTCATGTAAGGCTTGCTAGGCTTCCTCTTTTAAGGCGGTCTTTCTTGCCTTTATAGCCCTCTTATATTCAGTTCTTGCCTTTCTAATATTTTCCCATTCTATCACTGTGGCATATAGTATGTTTTTAAGATTGGTATACGCCTTGGTACAATTATTGTCAAACCACCCTTGTTTATGATTTCTATTCTTTCCTTCTTTCACATACAGTCTCTTTAACAAAATTAGAGATATCCGTGAACTTATTTACAATTTCCTGATGTGATGACCTCTCATTTAAACAAGTTATGAGCTTTTCTTTACAATTTGTCACAACTTTACCCATAAAAGCATCTGAATCCACATTTGCCCATTTAAGTGCATAACCATTTTGTCTGTGCAAGGTGATGTTATCCACAGAGTAAGTGGAGCTATCACTAGTCTTTTGAAAATTATTATGCACCTTCATTTCCATACTAATAGGAAAATGATCACTTAGTGCGATCTCATGCGTGCTAAAACCCTTATTGTGGGTAGAATTTCTACATGAAACTAAAACAAAATCTATAAATGAAAAGGTTTCACTGCCGTTAAAGGTTGGTTGAAACAGGACCGTAGGGGAGCATACATTGTTTGCAAAATCTATGTCGAGTGCAAACATAATGTCGTTTAGGAGATCTCCTCGCCTTGTGTGGGGAAAGTGGAAAATACTGGGGCCCTTTTCATACATTATACCACAGATCCCTTCATCAGCATGCTGACATATATGGGAATTAAAATTCACCCCCAAATAACACAAACTTCTTTAGATGAACAAACTTGTAAATTGTGCAATTCCCTACTCAAGCGTCACAGAATTCCCTCAATCAGTTCAGGTGCAGCATTGTTATAAAAGTTCAATAACACAATAAAACATTTTTGATACAACACAGTTTGGACAGTGGACCACTCTTTTTTCAAAGCACCAACCCAGATGTCACCAAAATATTTGATTCTCAATGAACTAGCGTGCACTTCTCACATGCTCTCTGTCCCAAAAGCATATCAAAAAACTTGGAAAAAAGTCTATATTTTTGTCATAGATGAAAAAGCACCGCTGCGAAAGTGAGTCTCCACTGATCATAGGAGATTATTAGGTCGTTGAACAGTTCTCTTATAAAGACGCTGAATCGTGATTAATAAAGTTCAATGTTCTTTTAATAATCCATTTATAGACACCAGCCAACGCGTTTCGTTCTGTCACCAGAACTTCTTCAGGGCGCAATCGATATTTCAAGGCGTGGGGTATTTCCAAAGCAAATTTCTTGTACAATATTTTTTCGCGTTTTCTATATTGAATTATCTTGCTACGATGGGCCCATACATTTAAATATTTCCAAGAGTTTCCAAGTAAGAGTCTACTTACTTGTTCTATATAGAGCAAGGTATTAACCTTGTACGTCTGAAAAAATCGTTCAACGCAGTCAAATGGTCCCACCTCTTATTCTTTTTCAAGTCCCAGATAAATGTCACCTTTTGGCAGTTGCCTGTTGGGTCGATCCCGTAATCCCCAAAGTAGTGTCTTGATATCCAAACGCATGATCTTGTCCGACAGACGTACAAGGTTAATACCTTGCTCTATATAATTCAATATAGAAAACGCGAAAAAATATTGGACAAGGAATTTGCTTTGGAAATACCCCACGCCTTGAAATATCAATTGCGCCCTGAAGAAGTTCTGGTGACAAAACGAAACGCGTTGGCTGGTGTCTATAAATGGATTATTAAAAGAACATTGAACTTTATTAATCACGATTCAGCGTCTTTATAAGAGAACTGTTCAACGACCTAATAATCTCCTATGATCAGTGGAGACTCACTTTCGCAGTGGTGCTTTTTCATCTATGACAAAAACACAATAAAACATGCTTTATCAACATGGAAGCTAATTATTTGATAATACTGGTCTGACACATTTGAAACAATCTTTCCTATATTTAATAAATTTGAGACATATGTACCTAAACCGCCTTTTGCTCTACCATGTGGTGATGGAACTGCTGGGGTATGAAAGCTTTTATAACCAGTGATGTGGAAGGGCTCTTCCACCCAGGTTTCTTGCAGCTGAAAATGCTGAACTTGCTTACCAAAATATACCACATGGTATTAGTTGCTTTAGAGTTCAGTCCAGCCACATTCCAGAACAAAAACTGACAGTTGTTTTCCCTTCCTATGCGTTGGTTATCCCCCCTCCTACGTCCCGGTTCATTACTGTATGGCTAGGTTGCATAATAGGGGGTGAGATAGACGGGATCATCACAATCGATGCTGTGTCTATAGTAGCCTCGGCGTTCGTTATCCTATTATAGTTGACTACAAGCGGCCTATGTCCCGCTTTAGGAGCGGACTTTTCTATACCTAATGAGTCACGCTGCGTTGGGCCTACCATTTGCTGTCAATCCATTGACTCAAGATTGGCTAGTGCATCAAAACGGTTATATATTGGAAAATTAAACCAATGCCTATGTTGCATGGTTTACAATTCCTTGTTTGTAAGTGCTGTGTAGAATGTTAGCTTATAAAAGTAACCTAATGGGACTATGTTAACGCCATGCCCCAGAAAGGGCTGATTTCCCACTACTCAAAATCAATTCCACCAAAAAGGGGGTTTTAAAAGTCAGCACCACACAGTCTCCCGGCAAACTCTTCTATCCGCTGCCAAGCCAAATCAACCTACTGGCCATTTTAAATTCTTCAAACAACCTCTCAGTGAGGCCTGTCCTAACCCCGAGCTATTGCAACGACTTGTTCCTTATCGTCTCCCACGATTCGTCTAATCCTTCTTGCAATATAGGAACATTAGGTAATACCACCACATATGGTGTTGCCGCTGGTGGTAGGACCAGGCGTGTTAAATGTCTCTCAACCGTGATATCCTTCTGACAGCCAGGGAAATTAGAGCCATCAGTAGTTTAGGGGATCTTAGATGTGGTTGGGGCTATGGGAATAGTAGTTAAGGGTGCCGAAGGATTAGCGATAGAGGTGAGCTGAACAGAGTTGCATGTAACAAACGATATTTGAATGCGGCTGCCAGGGACAGCCAGGATGCTTTGGCACCTCTGGTTAATAATGTGAAGGTCCTGATTGCCCGTTTGAGCTATTATTATCCCATGGCCGGGGGGCTGTATATTAGCTAAGCACTTAGACAACAACTTCTCCATCAGACCCATTCTATGTGTCAGATTACTTAAACTCTCGTGAAGAAATGTGTCTAAGGATTCCACTTTAGTTTTTAGCTTCACCACCTCATTCCGTGTATGTATGTTAGCACCGTCTGTCGATTTTCCACCTTTGACTAATTTTTGTGTTAATGTTGTTTATCCCTTTTATTCGTGTTTTTTTTTGGTTTTCAGGGGTGTCTCCCTATCCGTTAAGCTAATTTCCCCTAAAGTATGTATAGAGAGTTCTGGGTTTCTGGCCCACTTAGTTGGTGGTTGCGTGTCAATCTCTTGATCGCTGCCTGAAATGTTATCCGAGGAATTTATGATGCAGCCATTTCCGCCTTGTGTACACCTAGAAACTACAATAGGTAGGGTGGCCCCCTCACTTGATGTATTTGCCGTGGCTATATCTCCCCTCAAGGGGTTTCCTTTCTGATTTCAATTAGGTTGCTGATGAAGTGGCTTACATATAATGTAATGTGTGTTATGCTAGATACAATACATTGGTATTATTATTGACAATACTCCCTACTCAATCTAATGACACAGGCTGAACTCAAAGTCAAAGAACATTAAAAGGCAAATGTTAGGGCCGTGGCCCAGTCCGAGCTCTGCCAGTCTATGACGGGCTAAGACGGGCCCGTCTTGGCCTGGGCCAAGCCTGGGCATGCCCCACGCTGCGGGACCAGCTCAGGTCTGAAATACCGTCCACCTCCTCCAAGGGGCTGTGGCCAAAGTTCAAAGTGCAGAGCAGTGCTAGGGTCCGGTATCAAAGTGCAGGTGCAGTCTCCTTTCTGAGCGGTCTCCTGCACTGCGGACTGGCTCAGGTCTGAAATATCTTCCACCTCCCCCAAGGGGCCGTGGCCAAAGTGCAAAGTGCAGAGCAGGGCTAGGGTCCGGTATCAAAGTGCAGGTGCAGTCTCCTTTCCGAGCGGTCTCCCTCGGCGTCCGTGCCAGCAGTAGGCTGAAGCCCCGCCTCCCACATGTTTGTACAGCAACAATCCTCGTTCTGCGTGTCCCAATCTCTGTGTGAGTGGGTGAGCAGGTGTCTAGCTGCCTGTATGGAAGAGTCAGTGGGTGAGTCAGTGGCTCTAATAGTTAATGAGTGTGTGTATAATGGGTACATGGGTGAGTTAGTGTGTGCATGGCTGTGTTGGTGAGTGAATGGATGAGTCAGTGCTATGTGGGGGAGTAACTGCATATGTAAAAGGCAGTATAGGTGAGTGTTGTAGTATATGAGTGAGGGAGTGTATGTGTGACTGAGTGATTGCGAGAGTGGTCATACGGGTGAGTGTGTGCTTGTGTCAGTGACTGTAAACATGAGGGAGTAAATGTTAGAATCTGTATGAATAAATGAGTATGTATAACTGTATAAGTGAGGAAATGGCTGTGTGATTGACTCTATAGATGAGTGAGTAGGTGTGTGAGTAACTCTGTGAGTGACTGTCTGTGTGAGTGGCTATATGGGTATATGTGTAGATATATCAGTGGCTGTAGTAGTGAGTGAGTTGGTGTACAAGTGGCTTTATGGGTAACTGAGTGGATGTGTGTGTAGACCTTTGAATCAGTGAGTGAGTGTGTTTGTACTGCTATGGGTGCATCAATGGTTTTCAGAATGCTAGTGTAGGCATTGAAGTAGGTGTATGAAAGTTTAGAATGGGATGTGAGTGGGTGCATCAGAGATTCTGCGGATGGTGTCATCAGTGATGTCATTTGAGATATCAGTGATGCCATTTGAGATGTTATCAGTGATGTCATTGACCATGTCATGAGTGATGTAATATGTGTGGTCATAAGCAGTGCATTGCTGGGGTATGAGTTATAGTTAGCTCAGGTAACTATAACTGATGATATTCTCTACTTTTGTATGAATTGCCAGCCAAACTATAACATCCACGTAACCTTTGTTTTTTGTGAATTTCTAAGGTTTTTTTAATTCTATTTAACTATGACATCTTTCTAACCTTTGTTTTTTCAGTGAATATATATGAAGCTACAGAAATATTTTATTTGCAGTAAATTCCAGCCCAAAGCAAATATGACATCAACAACCAACCCGTACCTGGCTTAAATGTTAATGATTTAGAACTGATACAGGACTTAGAAGCACTGTGCAATGAAATACCCAGCTCTGGCTTATCAGTAGAACATTTGGTTTTAAAAACTCCAGGCAACACTAATTTTAAACCAAAATCTACCTTCACTCCATTAATGTTATACGATAACATCAATATTTTTCATGAACTGGCCATCACAGGGATTAAAAACCTTTATGCAACAACACTGAGAGAAAAGCGCAAAACAACTGCTATGCAAATCTGGTCAAAAAACTACAGGTGGATAACTACACCATAATCCGCCAATCAGACAATCAGACAAAGGGTGTAATGTTCTATGGCCACAATATCTATACATGGAGGAGGCTTACCTTCAGTTGAATGACTCTCACTGTTATAAACGGTGCAATGTTTTTATTGTTAGAAAAGCAGAAGCGGATTTCTACACGCAACTGAGTCAGGATGAATTTAAATTCCTCAAAAATGAACATCCAGTAATTCCGGTTTTCTACCTTATTCCCAAAGTCCACAAGAACTCTAAGAAACCCCCAGGCAGACCTATCATCCCTGCACGCAGTGGACTGTTGGAAAATACCACCATGTATCTTTATTCTTTTCTCCAAGAGTTTGTCAAGGCTTTTCCATCCTATGTACAGGATGCTGGTGACTTTCTGAGGAATAAAAGAGTGTGTAGCATGGGACTCAAATTGTTGGCTAATAACTTTGGATGTTTCATCCTTATATACTAGCATCCACCACCTTGACGGTCTGAGGGCTATTCAATATTATTTGTGAAGTAGACCTAGCCAAATGTCTGAGCACAATAAGATGTTGCTAGACATGATCTCCTACTGTTTGCACAATAACTTTTTCATGTTCAGCAACCAGTACTTTCAATAGATATGGGGTGTTGCCATGGGGCCTGCTTCTCTCCCAGTTATGCCTGTTTGCATATGGACTACTGGGAGGAGCAGGTCCTCCATGGCACCTATCACGATATTTTTGTTGAACATGTTGTGCATTAGTACTGTTACATTGACAACATATTTGTAATATGGCGAGGTACAAAAGAGTAGGCTTTGGATTCTATTGATGTTATCAACAACAATGCACTGAATCTTGCTTTTAGATCCTACATTAGCCAGGAACATGTCTATTTTTTAGATGTAGAAATTGTGGCTAAACATAACAAGCTAGAGACAGTACTTTACAGGAAACCGACGGCAGGCAACACAGTGCTGCATGCCAAGAGCCATCACCCGGCTCATCTGATACGCAGTATCTCTTATTGGGAGATGCTGCGTATCAGACGCATTTGTAGCACTGACTCTGAATGCCAGCAAGCTCAGGAGGCTAGCAAAGCACGGTTCTTAGCTAGAGAGTATACTGCTACAGTAGTAGACACCTGGAGAACCGCATCCTTAAGGCCCGGCGGCGCAGGGTACGCCTAAAATCCCCGGGATTCACCTTCCTTGTCAAAACAGAGACAGAGACTCTTCGTCTGGCGTAGAAGATGGTATTTATTAGCTGCAGCTAGTACACTGGTCTTAGAAGTCGTCAGTACAACGAGGTTCAAAAGAGACCGCCACTTAACTCCGTGGCGCAAAGGTTTATATACGATACAATACAATGCAAAATACAATCACACACGAGCATGAGTTATAGGCAAACGTTACAGACAGTGTTTTAAGACTAAAGCAACTCAAGTTCCCAGTTCTGTTTGTCATTCGACCCCTTAAGTAAATCACAAGTGAATCCACACAATTCGATTTACAAGCAGAGAAAACACAGCTGCGTGTTGTAGAAGGATAGTCGAGAAACAGGAGAATGCATGAGACATGTAGCGAAGGACAGCAGAAAAGATAACAAAGGAAACAATGGTGTGAAATGACATGTAGTCCGGACGGGGATTAATCAGCTCAGACAGTAATTAGTGTATTCGGTCAGACCCTGACACTCGTTAGTAAACATAGGCGAGGAAGCCACCTGACACGCAAAGGCAGAAACGACAAAAAACATTGCGTTCGCCGAGCTGCCTGAGTGAGGGCAACATAAAATGGCGGCGATTTCAAAATGGAGGCTGAGCACGAACGAATTCGTAAATTATAGAGCCTCACACCGCTATCAGGAAGGCCAACGCCATCCCTAGGAAAGAGGCTCTGGTATACACAAAAACTCCGGTAGCAGACCCCAACACAACCATCCAGCCAGCTAGAGTTATACAGAACCTCAGACCCTCCTTTTGCCATTACTCAGGTAAAAACAAACCAACTCATGCTAATCTGAGTCAGAATCAACACTGATGTTCATGAGATCTTCGAGCTGTTGCTGCACCATCATTCTAATATTCTCTGTCTTCTGAGCAGCAGATCGTGGAACTCATAAAGTAGCCAACAGGCCACAAACTGCAGGACCACACTGAACGCATAGGCAACAAGAGAATATGACGGCTAAAATTGCTCCAAGGAACGTTAAGATCTTCCATCGCCAGGTTGACAATATTCCCCAAAACCATCCCATAAAAGACCAATCTCCTTCGTCCTGATGAATCGACTCGGAGACAGTGTGCAATTTGGAAATGGCTTGGTATACTGCTGGAGCGTCATCTGGAATATAAATGCAGCAACTAGATCCGATCAATCTACAGACACCACCTCGGTCTGCTAAGATCACATCTAGCGCAACTCAATTTTGCAGCGTCATAAGACGGTCAGCTTGAAGTTCTGCTGTAATGTTACCTATTGCACCTGCAGTAATATTAATAGTAGTCTCAACCACTCGAGCCAATTGCCTGATGTGTCTGCTGTTGACTATCGGGCCCCAAAAGGGAAGGAATCCTTTAAGGAAATCTCCTCCCTCTTGTTCTTCCGTGTCTTTTGCATCGAATACACCTCTGCTATGTCTAACTCTGTGGTGGTCTGACGAAGCCGTATATGTAGGGGGGAGGAGGAAAGCTATGTAGCAGGTTCCAGAAAAATTGGAAGGTAGCCAAGTATAAGCTCGATCATTACAGACAAAATGTGTTCCCTAAGACGGAACTAACAGAGGGAAATCAAGGGATGAGAAAATATATGTGTATGTACATTTCTGATTGTCGTCAGCTTTCTTACTGTTGATTTGGAGACAAAGATTACCTTTATGGGGCACAGTCCACACTGGGGAAGTCTCGCCTCTTCTAGTTTTGTCACCAAGAATAGAGACATAGTGAGTAACATTCCATCCATCATAAGCTTTCTTTTCATCTAATGGAATCTTACTCTTCTCTATAATTTTGGCCATTACCACTATACTTTTGATCAAGGAGCTGTGGCTAAAATCTAGTCCATTCCCAGAAGTTCTCACAGGCCTTATAAGTCTGTTGTGGTATGCGGCTGAAAACATTGTCAAATAGGCCCAAGCTGAACCTTCGTATGAGAAAGGAAGAACCAAATATGGCATTCCCTTTTGTGTATTGTGTGGCATGAGTCCGCACATCCAACAATCAGTCATATTAACGGCCAACTGATGTTGGTGCAACAACTGAATAAACGTATTATTGATATACTCGGCTCTCCTTATCTGTTCATGAGGGGGTAGAGTATGCATTTTGTGTGAAAAGACAGAAAGACGAGAATGCAAAGAAGTTGTAGAATTAGCAACATTTCTTGATTGCAAGACATGAATAATCCAACCTGTGCAGGCTAATAGAATGCACAAAAACATAAGAACACACAAAGTTACGCCAAATCGGCTATGCAATAATTTACAATATTTTGATCTCATTTCCTGCTTCCTATTTTCCCTACGTACAATTGTTGTACCATCCATCTTTATCTAAAAAAAATGTCTCTCACGGCACTCTTCCTTATTCACTCAGCTAATCACTTCTGTATATCCTGAGGCACTAGCCACTTACTAAAAGAACAAAATCAGGTTTCAGTCTGAGTCTCCTACCGTGACCCTGCGACGGAGACAGATGGTATATCTACTACTAATATCACACTAAGAAAGACAAAAAGGGCCAAAAAAAGAAATGTCTTTTAATTATTATAAAGAAGTATTCAAGAAAAATATTCAGTTCTATTCATTGGCTCTTGGTCTTAAGTTGTAGCGGGTTTTGCTCGGAACGGTCTGATCCTTAAACAATGTTTCTGGATTCGTAGTGTCTATTCGACGATGCACAGGCACAGCAGCTTGAAGAATATCGTCATCTGCTTTTTCAAACTGAGTCCCATTAATTTGAGCGTCACTGAATGGGACAAAACAAGGAACCGCTGCAGTGTCCGATTCTCTCACACCACTGAGAATCCACTGATCAAAGGATAATGGAAGTGGCACATTTTTACAATGCACTCCATGCACCCAGTTTCGCTTGCCAACCACCTTTACAGCCGTGCGAGTAACGAGCAGAACTTGCGTAGGCGTAGACCAACGAGGCTCCAAATTCTTAGTCCGTTGAAAATGTTTCACGCAGACCCAGTCACCGGGCAAGATGGTGTGACCTGGGTCTGTGGAGGCCTCCGGCAAAACACTTTGCACCTGTTGACGAATAACACCTAATTTAGTAGTCAAATCATGTAAATAGTCAATTAACAGAGGATATGATATGTCTGAGTATCTTTTGGGGCGGGGGACACCCCAAACATTAGCTGGGCGTCCAAATACTACTTCATATGGGCTAAGTCCCATACGAGAGTGTACAGTAGTTCTGGTTGACAAAAGAGCTAGGGGCAATGCATCAGGCCAAGCAAGACCTGTACTGGCTTGAATCTTTGCCAGCTTGAGCTTGAGCGTACCATTGTAACACTCAACCAAACCCGCTGACTGTGGATGGTTTGCCGCATGGAATTTTTGTCTAATCCCAAGACCAGAACATACTTTCTGCATAATCTGGCCCACAAATTCACTTCCATTGTCATTCCAGACAATGCGCGGCAAACCAAATCTAGGAAAGAATTCCTTAATCAGTATTTCAGCAGTCGACCGAGCAGTGTTATCTTTCAAGGGGTAGGCCTCTATCCAACGGGAAAAGGCACATACCACCACCAGAACATACTTGAGATTGTTGCAGCAATCCATGTGAATGTAATCGATCTGCAACACTTCAAAGGGGTATGACGGGGGAGCAAATTGACCTGCTGGGGTTGGGGTACCCTTTCCTGGGTTATGCATTAAAAAAACAATACAATGTTTAACCACATTTTCTGCACATTTCGGAATTCCTTCATTCTGCCATACCGGAGCCAAAAGCTTACATATGCCTTTTGCACTAATGTGAGCTGGGCCATGAGCCATAGTCACGACCGGCAACACATAAGCGTCCGCTAACAGCCATCGCTGATGTTCCAACAATTCTGTCCAACAACCCGTCAAATCTAACATTCCAGTCCTTTCTTTCCACGTACTCAATTCTTTCTCAGTAGCTTCTCCCTGTATCGTTTTCACACTCTCAATCGTGTCTTCACACATTCCAATTTCCCTCACCCAGTTTCCAGGGCCTGCCACATACATTCGACTAGTAGTGTTTCTAGCTGTAGTTTTTGCTACTTCATCTGCAAATGCATTTCCATGACCCACATCATCTGTGACTTTCTTATGTGCACTGCACTTTATGATCGCTATCTGTGCAGGTACGGTAAGTGACTCAAGAAGATCAGTCACTAACTGTCCATGCTGAATCTTTGTCCCGTGAGAGGTAAAGAATCCTCTCTCCCTCCACAGCTTTCCGAAGCTATGCGCCACACCGAAAGCGTACTGACTATCCGTGTACACATTCACTCTCTTTCCCTTTGACAGCACACACGCTCTAGTCAAAGCTATCAATTCAGCTGCTTCGGCTGAATTATGTCCAATACGTGCCGCCTCAACAATAGTGCATAAGGTGGTGACAGCAAAGGCAGAAGTGGTTTCTCCATTTGGAAGCTTAAAACAAGAACCGTCCACCCATAGGATCCCGTCCTGGTCCTTGAGCGGAGTGTCCTTTAAATCAATCCTCCCCTTCGTTTCATCTTCTGTTCGAAGAAAACAATCGTGCTTTTCCTGATCATCTTTCTCATCTGGGAGTGGCAACAGTGTAGCTGGATTCAACGTGTTACATCTTTTGATATGTATATGGCTCGCTAGAAGTGTCAGCTCGTAACCAGACAAACGAGCACTCGTGAGATGCTGCGTCTTGGTTCTATTTATCAAGGTATCCACTGCATGTGGAACCATAACAATAAGTGTGTTATCCAATACCAATCCGGCAGACTGTCTAATAGAAATTATGCGGATGCTGTAGCTCTGAGACAACTGGGCAAAGCTTTAGCTACTGAGTCTACAGTAGCGTAGAAATAGGCACATGGCCTCTACTTTTCTCCGAACTGCTGTGTTAAAACTGACAATGCGCAACTTTCTCTCTCCTGTACGTACAATGTGAAGGTCTTACTATAATCCAGGGTACCCAACACTGGAGCGGAACACAGGGCAGTACATAAATCAACAAAACTTTTCTGACATTCATCCGCCCAAGGGAGCGGATGGGTCATATCTTTCAACGTTAATGCCACCAATGGATTCGCCAAAAGTGAAAAATTGGGAATCCATTGCCTACGGTAGGAAGTGATACCCAAAAAGGCACGCACATCTCTCTGTGTGGTGGGTACAGACATCTGTGAAATAGCATGAATACGTTCTGGGGTCAATCGCCTTCCCTCCTTCGACAAGAGATGACCTAAATAGGTCACTTCTTGTCGGACATACTGCAACTTGGAGGGCGATACCTTATGATTCAAAACAGCCAAATGATGCAACAACGCAACAGTCACATTCCTACACACATCTTCCGTATCAGCAGCAACCAGTAAATCATCCACATACTGAACAAGGGTAGCACCTGGAGGCAAAGAGAACGTATCAAGTTGACATTTAAGAGCTTTGCTATAAATAGAGAGACTTTCACAATAGCCATGAGGAGCTCTTTTAAACCGGAAACTTCGGCCACCCAAAGAGAAACCAAAGATATCCCTACTTTCTTCAGCAATAGGAATGCTAAAGAAAGCGTTCTTAAGGTCGATCACCGAGAACCAAGCCGCCGAAGCAGGAATCATTGTCAACAAAGCTGTAATGTCAGGAACAACAGGGAACTGTGGTACCACTATTTTATTGACTTCCCTTAGGTCAATAACAAATCTATGGACAGGAGGCTGTGAAGGATCCGTCCACTTAAGGATCGGAAGAACAGTACTGTCACAAACATTGCCTCTGGTCTCTTCGACCACACCTTTCTGAATAAAATCATCAACAATAGCCAACAGTGCTCTCTCTCCGTCACTAGAAATACAATATTGAGGAATGCGTGGCATTCTAACATTATCTTTAACTGTGACAACATATGGTGGGATCGCAAGACGACCCACGTCTTTTGGGCCCGTGGCCCAAAGGCTTTCTGGGAGAGAAAGTAACTCAGGTGGAAACTGGTCCCGTGATAAATACATGGGGGACATCAATCTTTTTCCCAACGTAAGATGTACACCAGAAGGGGAACAATACAACGTTGCATGCAGCCTTTTCAACAGATCCAACCCCAGTAAATTCTCACCACAACCAGTTGTCAAGATAAGTGGAGCTTCCAAATCATAAGGACCAATCGAAACAGGCAAGGGGCAAGAAACCTGATTACGGACTGGAGCACCAGAAAATCCCACAGAAGTATTTATTAAGCCAGACAAAGGTGCCCCAGGGAGTTTAGAAGAAATAATAGAACTTCTCATCGCAGCAGTATCCAAAAGAAACGGTTCCGAAACACCTATTGCATTGACAGTGACATACGGCCCATTTTGATCTACTGGAATCGACACAACTCCCTCACTTCGTCCATGGCTGTCCTATTCAGTCTGAAAATTGTCAGCCCTTTCTTCAACGTAGTAATCATCATTGTAATACTGCGTAGACGGAACTGTCTGCTGATCAAAGTAATTTGAAGTAGATGGGGTAAGAAAACGCTACTCCTGAGAGGATGCACCTCGTCCTCTACCTCTAGATCCTGTCCGAAAATTACCACGACCTCGGGAAGCAGACATCCCATTATTACGCTGTAATAAAACCAGACAACTATTCTTGAAATGTCCTTCTTCCCTACAATATTCACATTGATAAGGACCTAATAAAGGTTGCGGCGTGAAATACTCAGGCTTCTGCAACAGTCTCTGAAACTGTGGGGCTGCTGAAACTGAGAGTTTTGCTGATGCTGATTCAAACGAGGTGGATATACCTGCTGTAAAAGAACTTTTGTTTTCAAATCTTTATTTTTCTTCTCTTGCTTCTCTTTCTCCTCTTTATCCCTATTCTCGTAATACTGTGCAGTAGCCAAGATCTTAGCAGGAGAAGAGACAGCCCATGCACTTTCAGAACTCTTTAATTTTTTTGATAACTCGGGAAGCAAATTATATACAAACTTGTCCACAAACAATCGCTAACCACCCTCTACACTCAGATCCTGACCACTGTGATCTATAAACGTTTCTTCGAAACAAGTGAAGAAATCCGAGACACTTTCGTCTTTCTTTTGCTTGCATGTGGCCAGCTTATCCCAATTTACTCGTACTGCAGGCATCATTGTCTTCATCAAGTCAATTATTCTAACTGGAAGAGCCATAATCAGATCCTCGGGTTTTGCACCACCCACTTGATTCGCATCTGCAGCTCTAATAGCAGCCCAATCACCACCCAATTCAGCCAAATGATTTTCCCTACGAATCCGTGTCCATATACCTTGCGGAACAACATTTCCAAATAGCATATCAATGTCGGCCAAATTCATAATACAAGCGTCAACTGTTTGGGACAATTCTTTGTAATATCCACCAGGATTTTTACGGGGGTCGGGAAGAGTTTGCTTAAGCGCCAACACTTCAGACCTTTTCCAGGGTTCGTTAACCCATATACGCTGGAAATGAGCAGGGACTAGAGGTGGACCAATCACCTCTTCTCTCCATACGGGAGGAACTTCACGCATCGGATAATTCTTGCTACCTTTTTTATTGGTGGGATCAGCCTCGGAAAAAGACAGGGACAGAAACATTGTTCGAAATGCAATCAGTCTACTCACTGCCTCCTCGACTCGATATCCTACAATAAAACCTTTATCAAAATCAGCTTGTAACTTCAGTAGTTCTGAAGGAACTGTATCTAACTCCATATCATCCCAACCTCTAATAAGCGTTTGACACATAATGTTGAAAACATATCTCTGCGTGGGCTCCCCCCATTGATGAAAACAACTCATAATATCTTCAGTACTATATTCTGGTCCATGCTCAATCCATTTACGAGCGAGAGAACCCAAAACTACTTTTTCGTCCGCAAGGGGAAGTTGACCACGAGATTGTCGTCTAGAGAAAGCTGGAGACATTTTTATAGACCTAACAAAAGGAGAAAAGAAACTTGAAACAGCATCTGCTATCCTCCTCTGTAAAATAGGAGAATCCCTCGAGAGTATAGGAGGTATTACAGATGTAGAAGGCAACAGAGACTGAAACGTAGCAGACCGAAGAGTAGGAGCGGGAGAAGGTGGGGGCTGAAGGACAAGCTGCGAGGGCGGAGCAGAAGCAGAAGCAGGCAAGGAAGCATTAAGGGGCTGAGACGGTTGCTGGGCAATCGGTAATTGAGCAACCGCTTGTTGAGCGACGGGGGGTGGTAATGGGGGTGCATTCGCATTCTGAACATAGGGTGGAGGTGAATTCAATAAACAAGACATTAGGGAATCTTCATCTAATTCCTTACTTTTATCTGAAGAGGAAGTAGGCAACATCGGATAGCATCTATCTATCGCCATACAATGTTGTCTCTCTGATACCTCCTTTGCATCATCTACTTCGTTGTCTTTAAACTGCTGGGCAGCCTGTAGGACTGACATGTCTTGTGATTTCTTATCCTTTTTCGCTTGTTTGATTTCTTTCTGTTTGGCTTCTTTATGCCAAAGGCGAAAGGAGTCAAGGCCGGGCTTTTCTTCTAAACAGAATTGTTTCCAAATCATCTAGTATAGCAGGATCAAAGCTACCATTCTGGGGCCATCTCAAAACTCCACTATTTTTCGTATATCGGACCCATGTCTCGTTAAAGGTAATAGGACCAATACCATGTTTTGAATAGAGCTCATAAGTGGGAGTTCCAACTGGAGGGATCGGACATGATTCCTCCAACTGGGAATCCCTTGTACAACCCAAACAACAAAATCTTTTAAACTTACTCAGCCCAGGCATCGTCACTTCTCTAGACTGATCACAAACAACAAGGGGTATAGATCAGTGAAACAGTACAATCTTACTTACCCCTTGGCTTCAGCTATTGCAAAACCTGAATAAAAACCCAAAAACAAAACAAAGGAAAGATCTGTGGGAGCGACCCACCAAATACTTAACTAAGAATCATTCTGCACCAGCGAAGGTTCGCCTATCGCCTCGCTCTACCAAAATTCATCAGAAGGGTCCAAGGCAGGGCAACAGTCAGAGCAGTAGTCGTCAGCAGCCATCGGAGAGGAGTAGTTGCGCCGTCAAAGACCTTCGGTCCACTTCCGACATACAGGGGTCGATCACGTGGTGCGCTTCCGCCGGAGTTTTTTTGCGGGGCTCCTCACGACCCTCGGGCTCAACCGCTACCGCTGAAGTCGCCTGACGTTGGGCGCCAGTTGGAGATCTGCAGCCTTGAGGCCCAGCGGCACAGGGTACGCCTAAAATCCCCGGGATTCACCTGCCTTGTCAAAACAGAGACACAGACTCTTCGTCTGGCGTAGAAGATGGTATTTATTAGATGCAGCTACTACAGTGGTCTTAGAAGTCGTCAGTACAACGAGGTTCAAAAGAGACTGCCACTTAACTCCGTGGCGCACAGGTTTATATACGATACAATACAATGCAAAATGCAATCACACACGAGCATGAGCTATAGGCAAACGTTACAGACAATGTTTTAAGACTAAAGCAACCCAAGTTCCCAGTTCTGTTTGTCATTCGACCCCTTAAGTAAATCACAAGTGAATGCACACAATTCGTTTTACAAGCAGAGAAAACACAGCTGCGTATTGTAGAAGGACAGTCGAGAAACAGGAGAATGCATGAGACATGTAGCGAAGGACAGCAGATAAGATAACTTAAAGGAAACAATGGTGTGAAATGACATGTAGTCCGGACGGGGATTAATCAGCTCAGACAGGAATTAGTGTATTCGGTCAGACCCTGACACTCGTTAGTAAACATAGGCGAGGAAGCCACCTGACACGCAAAGGCAGAAACGACAAAAAACATTGCGTTCGCCGAGCTGCCTGAGTGAGAGCAACATAAAATGGCGGCGATTTCAAAATGGAGTCTGAGCACGAACAAATTCGTAAATTATAGAGCCTCACACCGCTATCAGGAAGGCCAACGCCATCCCTAGGAAAGAGGCTCTGGTATACACAAAAACTCCGGTAGCAGACCCCAACACAACCATCCAGCCAGCTAGACTTATATTGACATATAAAAGACAGCATCAAGCTCTCCGTAAGATCATCAAGAGAAGTTGGAGCTAGGTGTGCAATGACCCTGTCATCTGGGACCTGATGACAGTCAAGCCGGAAATATCTTTCAGGAAAGCACGCTCAATGAGCGATGCTTTGGTCAAGTCTATTCCTGAGGTTGCAGCCAACACAACATGGTTGCAGGCCAGTAAGGGCTTCAGAAAATGCTCCACTTGTACAGCCTTCAAACACGGGGTTAGCAGAACTGAGTACAAGATTCCTTTTTCTGAAACTCCTCGTGTCATCCACTAACAGCTGACGTGCAAGACTGAGTTTGCGGTGTATGTGCTGGAGTGTCCGTGTGGCCTGCAATATGTTGATAGTTTCAAATTGCAGGTCCACAAACGGATACTCTAGCACATCAGGGCAATCAACACCAGTGATGCCGCTTAACCGGTCGCACATCATTTCAAAGAACACCATGAAAATAAAAGTCAGCGGTTAACGTACTTTGTTATAGATGCTGTTTCCCCCCCTTAGAAGGGGAGGAAATCATGAGGCCATCTTATGCGCACTAGAAACTAGGCACTTTGTGGAATTAGACTGTAAGACCCCTCTAGGCCTGAACGCCAGTGAAGATTTCTATACTTGTCTGGAGTTTGAATCCCTAGCACAGAAGCACCATTGTGAGTTGAATATAACTGGAAATTCCCCATTGTTTGACAACCATCTGACATTGGGATGGGCAATGGTGCTCCCTCATCTCTCCCACAGATCACATTGTTTTAAATCTACCTGTTTACATGATCTATTTTAAAAGAGTCTATTTTTTCAATTTTTTATCAATTTTGCAAATTTTTGCACTATTTCAGTTTGTTTGCACTAAAATACCAGACGGGCGCAGTCGCCCAAAATACCATGGTCTTGGGCCACTGGTAGAACAAATTAACCCACTTGGGTTCTATTATTGCATGCTGCTCTATTTTGCACAGCTGCATTACATTTGCACATTTGGAAATGTTTTTTAAATAATGAATTCATTCATCAATGTTTTCAATTACTAAGGGGCATATGTATCATACTTCCGTTTTGCGAATTTTAAATAGCGAATCTTAAGGAATCGCTATTTAGAATTCGCAAAACGGTATGTATGTAGGTAATCTAGGAATTTTAGCGATACCTTACTATTCCTTGTTTGCGAATTCGCAAATTGCGAATTCGCAAATAAGGAATACTTCCCATTTATTTCTATGGGCCAGGAGGCCCATAGGAATGAAGGGGAAATTTGCTAATCGCTATTTGCTAATCGCAAATTGTGCGAATTTTCAAGGGTGCAGGGGGTGTCTCAAGAACACCCTGCTGCACCCCTGAAAATGACATGTATGCGCATATGGCGCACATACATGCCCTAAGGGCATGCATGTGCGTCACATGCCACAATGAAAAATGCAAATTTGTGCTTATTGAAAAGGAATCGCAATTTACCACCAACTTTCAGTTGGTGGTAAATTGCGATTCCTTTAACCTAATTCGCAAGAGAAAAAAGCTTCTTACATAGCAATTAAGGAATCGCAAAATTGCGATTCCTTAAATGCTATGGCAAAATAAGGAATCGCAAAATTTTGCACTTCCTTATTTTGCTACTTTTTCATACATTGCAAATGTGCAAAAATGGCCGTTTCCGATTCGCAAAGGCCGAAATTCGGCGAATTTCAGCCTTTGCGAATCGAAAATAGCTTCATACATATGGCCCCTAGTCTTTTAAAAAAAAAATGCTTATGTGCCTTTTTTAATAATGACTTGTTTTAATGTGCATCGTTTACTTACAATTATTTGTTTTTTTAATAGACCAGTGAACCTTCAGTGCCCATGCTGCTGGTTTTAGTAACAAACAATTACGTGTTAGTTCTTTTGCAGTTTGCACTTTAAATGTTGCTTGCTTCTCATTGGGCGTTATGTGACCAAGGCCTCTAGGTGGGCCGAAACGTTATGCTGGCAGGCTGCTGAAAAACTGAATAAAAATTCTCACCTGCATGTTTGGGTCGGATCTCGCTTTTTTCCTGTGGAGTCCCGGGCACGAGGGGACAGCGGGATTGGGGGAACAATATTTATTTTTCAGAAAGACACACATTCACTGGATGATGTCATCAGTGATGTCATCAGTGATGTCATTTGAGATGTCATCAGTGATGTCATGAGTTATGTCACTGACCATGTCATGAGTGATGTAATATGTGACGTCATCAGCAGTGCATTGTGGGTGCGCGAGTTATAGTTAGCTGAAGTAACTATAACGGGGGCATTAGAATAGTTTTGTATGAGTGAAATGTCCAGCTAACTATAACATGTGTGAAACCCATGGTTTTTTCAGTGAATTTCTAAGGTTTTTAAATGCTAATTCCTAACTATAACGTGGCTGAAACCTATGTTTTTTTCAGTGAATTTAAAAGGTTTTGTAAATTACAATTTTAAAATGTAATAATTATTATATTTCTTTCTTTTTATAGTAATTTCCTACATTTTTATTATAAATACTTATATTTATTTTATTTTTGAAGTTACATATCATATTTTTAATGTAAAATAATAACAAAAGTAAATTCAAAAGAATGCACGGTTGAAAGTGTTTATTAGGGGCAGATTTACAACCCCCTTCTGCCTCTTTTACACCGCCGTTGCATCTCTTTTCTGATGCAACGGTGGTGCAAAAGATGCGCCATGGTGTGTGGTATTTAGAATGTGACGTATCTGGGAGGTACCTCACATTCTAAATCCCTGTACCAGAAGGAGACATTCCTACATGGGGCGGGGAGGGGGGGTTCAGGCACAGGAACACCTCCTAAAAGTGGCTGAGTGAAATCTACAAGATTTCACTTTGTCACTTTTGGGCTCATGCTGTGTCAAAACCCTGATTGACACAGCATTCTGAGCATAGGGCCCCCAGAGCATTGCTGGAGATGCGTTGCACTTGCAACATAACTCAAACAATGCACCACCTTTACAGCACAGATACATCACATATCTGTGCCGTTTTTGTCCCATGGTGCACCGCATTGTAAATATGGCGCATCCATGGTGGTGGTGTCACGGTGCACAATAACTGGCATATTCCTGGGGATATGCCAGTTATTGTATATGTGCCCATCAGTGTTTTAATGTAGTGAATAGATTACTACATACCGATGAATGAGTCACTACAAAACTAAAACAGCAGTGACAGAGTGTTTGGTGGAAGTGGAAGGATACACTGTTGCACTCTCTGGAGTGGGAATAGTAATTTTTACCCCTACGCTATCCAACGCTTTCCCTACTGTTGCACTCTCTGGAGTGGGAATAGTAATTTTTACCCCTACGCTATCCAACGCTTTCCCTACTGTTTCACTCTCTGGAGTGGGTATAGTAATTTTTACCCCTACGCTATCCAACTTTAATTAATTATTTAATTATTATAATGTAATTTAAGTATTTTTAGGTATATTTTAGTAAATAATTTTTATTAATAATTTAATTTAACATTGTTTTTAATAAATTCGATTTTTTACAAACTATATTTTTGTAAACGATATTTTTTACTCGATTTTTTTGGACTTACCTGTTTGTAGATACAAAGTCGATATTCTGTCTGTCGATATTTTGTTGCCGATAGTTTTGGTATTCGATATTATGTCCCTCGATATTATGTCAGTGATCCGTAAACTGCAAAACGTGCCATCTAAATAGATGGACCCACAGCTTCCTTCCGTAGACTACTACACAACGAAAAACTATATAAACCACACCTACTGTGCAATTAGTTTCGTTTTCGCGAGTTTTTTCTGAGTCGGCAATCTATGTTGCAGGTTCTGTTTTCTAACATCGGAATCTCTTTTTGCGTCAACAAAAATATTCCGGAGCAGGAAGTTGTTTCAATATGGCATAGGCATAATACTTAGTTATAATTTGTGGCCATTTATCAATATTTAAACATTTATATGTAGAAAAAAAATGTTATTGTACTTTTTTCGCTTTCTCTCTGTAACCTCGCAGCCTGTTTTTAGAAACAGATAGATTATAACAAACATTTCTCCTTTTCTGGCTCCTTTCACCTTATATATAGTGAGTTTTTATATTATAATATTGACACTGTACTTAGCTTGAGAGGTGTTGGCGACCCGTCGACGCAAACCCTAAACAATTACAATCAACGTCCCCATCTTCCATTTACTATTGCGTTTTCCCCTAGAGATCACATACTGTTAATATGTATATTATAACATTAACAGTCTTGGTGATCTTAGTGGACTTCACGATCCGTCGTCACAAAGAGTAATGATAAGTTAGCAACGATACCGGCTTGTGGTTTTCAGTCTTTTTTCCCCTTGTGATCATGTGCTGTAAGAATATATGCATATTATTCTCACCGTCATGATCTCAGAGGAGTTTATGACCCGTCACCACGAGGATCAAACATTTTCACCTCCCGGAGAAAAGAAGTTCAGTAAATAATTACCGCTCGAAAGTATTTAATTATGGACGTTCTGTTAAATACATAACTTTGTTTTCCTTTTCTTTTTACTGTAACAATGGTATCAATCGTTATATTATATTAGATTGTCCTATTGCTACAGAAGAGGAATGGGAGATTTTTCAGCACCATCTATAATATAACTTTAAAATATTGAAAAGTACTTGATCAGATATTTTTTTCAAGAAACATATTTTACGAAACAGCAGAACAAAAAAATATAGCTATCATGCATACTTTGTTACTTTATATATTTAATAAACCCTACATTTCTGAATGTTATTTTCTAACTTCTATTCTTATTTGTGGTTCCTATTCACCTTCTCCCTAAAGAATATATAGGACCTGTGCTTTATATTATTAGAGTACCATCCTATATATTCTTTAGTGAGTATGTGATTTATTACCGGAACAGTTTGCAACCTCTAAGCACTACGACAGCACGTTCCTGAATTGTACAGAATACAAATTCGAAAAATAATAATGCATGCATTTCTATGTAATATGAAACCATTTGCATTTAACTGTTTTTTACTTGTTCTCTTGATCTGAGATAATGTAGTGCAGGAGTGTTTGATGTAGCACTTCTATTCTACTTTATCTAAAAGTAACTGATGCCCGCTTACATCATCAAGAATGTGGGGCAACACTTTTACAAACTGTAGCACAAAAAAGAAGTATATAGCCACGCTTAACTGATATTTTATGAAATTCCATTTTTAATTGTCACCCCTTTCATATATACAGCGACAGTTTCTAAAGAACATTTATTTGTATTTGCTTAATGAAAACTGTTTCAAACTTAGACTGATTTTTTTTTCTGTGCAACCACACCTCCCCATCAGGAAACTAAACACCACATTATAAGTAAATAGTACTCCTAAGAAGTTTGTCACCTACATACTTGATATATAAAACAGTGCAAGACACTGTCATTTTTCCGCGGTGATTTATACACCACACAGCAATTATAAAAATGGCCCTTGAAACATATAAAAAAAATATTTTCCTCCTAATCCCTCTCCACCACCTTATGGGCACTGTACAGAGTAAACAGTGTTCCTAACCTGCCCTCTACCACTTTCTATCCCCATACTCCTTTGGAAAATGCATCACAATATCACTGACAACAGTGAACTGTTCCCACCCAATAAGGAGCAAACTTGTACTCGGAACATTTTAGCCAATAAAATGTCCATGTTGTTCCACAGACAAGCAAGGAATGACTGCCAAAACTTTTACTTTTAATACTTCACAGCCAATGAACATTAAGCTTCGTAAAGTACTGCTTGGAGCATGTTACCTTAATACTTCCTGAACAGGAAGGAATCGCTTACAAAACTTTTCCACTGACTTCTTCTACGACTAACGGTTCCTATGAAAAAAATAAATATACATCTCCAGCACAGTAACTATTTCAATTAGCAACATATTGTAGTGAACTTCTCTGTCTCGGCTCGGCTCCCATCTCTCGGTCCAGTCTCGGACCCAGACCCCGGGCTCTCAGGCTCGTTGGCCGCCCGCAGGGAAAACATCGTGAGCCGGCGGGGGCAAGGCAGGCAGGCACGTCTTGTCTCGTAGCGTTGCAGGAGTAGCCCGATTGCAGCGGGGGGCCCGATCCGACTCCCGCAGCGGCAGGAGCCGTGAGGAGCCACAGAGACCCGCAGTGACACTCAGACCCGCAAAGACCCGCAGAGACCTCCCCTTCCCCCAGAGCAGGAGAGGGGAAGAAGCCTGGGAGAAGCCTGGCAGAGGCAGAGGCAAAGACCCACAGAGACCCTCCCTTCCCCAGAGCAGGAGAGTGGGAGAAGCCTGATAGAGGCACGACAAGACCAGCGGGGGACGGGGCATATGGCACACAGGGTACACGGGGCACATGGCAGGAGCCGCAGTGAGACCACCCCAGGGACCACCTGAGCAACCAGGCAAGGCAAGGCGGCAAGACAAGGCGGCAACCCTGCAGCAATACGCCAGTGGCACAAAACAGGTGCAGATTCCCGCAGAATTGCCACAGGAACAGCCCAGCTAAGAGGCGGCCACAGAGGACTTGAACTGTAGAGCGGCCAAGAGGCCAAGCAGTCGAGCTCTGCTCCTGCTCTACCTCTACCCCCCCGCTCCCGCACCAGCGCTAGCTCGCCATATCATCACAACTGGTTCCAGACCCGGTGCTTTCCTTGGAGGTTACGAATCAAACACGCTGAGAGCAGAAAACAGCCCGGAGGCTCTCGCGGTTTAAAGCATCAAGTACCAATCATCACGCAGCCAAGACGCACACAGCAGGCACACAGCAGGCATACAGGTGAGGAGAGTGGGAGGCAAATCAAGAAGTGTCCCTGCGCCCCTGCGTCTCAGTGCCCCTAAGCCTCGTCCTGCAGAACCAACTACACTGTCCTTTTAGACAAGCCTCTACCAAGCCTCGACCATTTTCTCCCAGCGACCGCAAACTAGCTGGTGCTAGGAGATAGAAGAGGCAGACGAACATTACAAACGGGGAGAGACATTGAAAGGGACTCAGCAGGACCATCATGAGGTCGGGAAGAGAAAGAAGACCTCCGACAAGGCAACCAACTAAACGAAAAAGGAATAATACAACCATAAGCTCAGAGACACCTGGAAAAAACAAGCGACCATTTAGCAGCACCAAGGAAGCCAGCAACACCCCCAGCAATACCAACCCACAGGAAAGTAACCACAATGGCACCAACTATTGCACAAACGAAGCACTACCAACTGACACAGTCCACACCCCAACTCCAACACCAGTTCCATCTACAAGCAATAAAAGGAAAAGCACCCAGGAACTAATTAACTTAGCAGGTCACCCAGCGAAAACAAAGCACAACTACCAACCATAAATCTACACAAAATTCACTTTTTTTAAAAACTAACAGGAAATGCGATCTGCTCAGGAAATGTTTCTGTTACAGGCCTCAAAACTCCTTTGCATCTAGCCGGCACAAACAACTCTTTGCCCCAAACCTCAACTTACACAGTTGCAGAAATACACACGCTGCCAACTCCAAAGGAAAGCACGGATCACACCAAAAGCACAGCAAGGGCTGGAGAACAATGGGCAAAAGAAGCTAGAAGCCCAATGCCATTAGAAGGCGCCACTAGCCAATCCCCAACAATAGAGGGAGGTAGCCAGGAAACAAGCCTAACCAGCTCACCGCCAAATATGGAAACACTGAGCACGCACGCCTCAGAGCTGGAAGTGTCGGGCACCTTAGCAATTACTTTATAAGCAGCAAGTCATCCCCAACACGCTCCTCCTTACTCATCCAGCAGGCAGCAGCAGAGGCAAAAAACAACCAAGAAACAGCACTGCCTCGTGCATACGAAGCCTATTTTCATGCAGAATCAAAAACTCAAGGCAACACCAAGGCTCATGTCACACAGGGAACATAAACAGACCCCGCAAACTCCTCCCCAATCAGGGCAGACGGGAACTTATCCTCCTTGGACAGGGACATAACCTTCTTGGTATCACAAGAATAGAGCGAACTAGTGGCAGCATATAACGTCAAGCAACCCACAAACAACATCAGCGAAGAGAGCTTCAATCATCCTACAGAGGGGACGGGACCCCACCAACACCTTTTGGGTAACTTTACTCAACACAATTCAACTGTCCTCCACAGCACTTCAGCACCAACCGGATAAACTAGACCTTCAACTGACTGTGTTGCAAAGGCTAGCAGAGGCCACCATGGGGATTGACAGAAAACTCACAGATCTTAACGGCCTTATAAAAAGAGGACAAGAGTCAGTTAAACTATCTCAAATTGGAAGAACGAACTGCGTATGTTCACCAATTATTGATAAACTATCATCATTACCCACGATGCTGGGAAACCTCTTGGAGGACATAAAATGAAACACCACAAAGCTCCCCAAAACAAAGGCCAGGGTGCCAGTCTACTCCCCAACATAAGCCCACTAGGAAACGGCAATAACCCAAACAAAGCCACCATGCAACGGCACCAGCCATCAAACCCGAAAACATTATCAGAAGAGTCTCCTCAGAATACTTTAGCAAGAGGATACACTGAGTAACTTGGAAGCCCAACGAACGCTCCCGCCAGACGCAAACAAAAAAAAAGGGCAGGAACAGAAAGCTAGTAGAAGCGGTATGGACAGTCGAGAACTGCCAGCCAATTACACCGGGGGGTATGGAGTTGCTAGGAGCCAACAAGCACCACACGGAGCACACAAGTCCTTCACCTCAATTAAAAAACCCATCAGACTTAAAGACGCCAACCGCAGCGGGAACAGGAACCCAGTCATTTTCAAATGAGAAAACCGGCAAACAGACAGAGCAGAAGCCTCTGGGCCAAACAAACAACTCAACATTCAATAACTCACCAGAACTGGCCCAAAAGGCCAAAGTGAATGCCAAGTATTGACAACGTAACTGGCCCCGGAAGTCGGAAAGCAGGCCCAAGAAGAACCTGACAAAGCCAGAACAAAGGTTATAACCATTGATTTCCCAAACACATGTACCTGCCATAACATCAAGACAACTCGCAGTGAATTAAAGGGGAACCCCCGGATAGCAAACATCACTAAAGCAGATAGCGGCCAGCCCAATCATCAACCTCAGCGGGCGAGTCCCAATCGAAGCCCCATAACACTCAATACCCAGTTCCAACAAGGGCCCAGCGAAAACGAGCAAAAAACACATCAGCTAACACAGCCCCCAGGGGAATCTGACTCGGATACAATCCTTTTCATTCCCAAATTTAAATCCAGAGGAAGAGTGGATACTCTAAACAGGGGCATCATATTAAAGCTGATCAACTCAATCGACAAATTAAAAAACATAAACACCTCTGATCTGCTTGCAATCGAATTTCTTCCAGCCCCACATCCACATGACAATGAAACAACAAAGTCCATATGGATAACAAATGAAGTAGCAAACTCAATCATGGAGGAATCACTCAGATTCTCCCAGTGGGCAATTAAGCTTGAAGGAGCAAAAAGGCCCGCTTATCCCACTCTGCTCCTTGGAGAAAAGAAAGAAAAACCTCTCCAAACAGCTAAATCAATACTGAAAGGAGCATGCAGCAATTCCCCGGGACCGGATAAATACTTACCACATCATCAACACTTAAGTTCCCACCAGTCAGAACCACGCAGAACATCTATAACACGGACCATACCTGGAGGTGACACTAACTGACAAAGAACACCAGCCTCAACCTCCAATCCTACTGTCCTCCCCAAAATCAAAATATGCAACTGGAACATCAACAGACTCTCAGACAAACTGGAGGACCCTGAAACACTAAATTACTTAAAATCTTTTGACCTGATTCTTCTCCAAGAAACGTGGGAAACAAACGACATACCACTACAAGATTACACAACCCAAACGCACCCGGCAACCAGATGCTCTCAATATGGCCACAGCTCCGGCGGCCTGGCGACATTAGCCTCAATATAAACAATTGGGGCAACAGAAGCAATAAAAGTAAGCCTCACTCCTCCAAACGCGATACAGGTACTATCAGTAACAATCACAAACAATCAGGTAACCCAACAGTTGCATATCATTAACATATACATACACCCGAAGCACAGACATTCGGGGTCTAGGGAACTCGTCAAAGAACTGACAAGACTTATGGAGGACAGGGAAATGGAGAACACACGTGTGGCAGGTGATTTTAGCCTTCACTTCTTCGGAGACAAACCAACATACGACATGACAAAGGAAATGGATATTGTCTGGGAAATCCCAAGTCAATCGATTCTGATTCCAAACAAACACACAAACACCTCAACTCAGCTACTGAAAGACCTTGAGCAGCTAAACTTGAGAGTACTTAACAGACGATTCACAGAGGATATCCCACCAGCTCCAACATATTTCTCCTCAAGTACTTCCTCACACCTTGACTACATGCTAACGACACTTCCCATGTACGAGAAAATCAGCTCGTTCAAGATAGGTGAAAGCGCTCAAAGCGACCATCTGCCACTAGAAGTTAAATTAGGTGTGTCTTGCGAGAATAAAGCGGTGGAAAAAAGATACATAGGCACAGAACATACGCCAATTATAAACGAATAAGGAGCAAGACCACAGAGTCCGAGGAAGTATCAACCAGTGCAAAAATAATCATGCACCAATCATCCTGTTCAAACATAAATCCGCTAAACGCCTGGGTAGACTTTGTAACAGAATTGGGAGCCAAACATGCTACTGAGCTAAAAACCCAAAAAGGGAACTTTACACGGTCTTCACATGAAAAAGCAACAACACCAGAGATAAAACGAGAAATAAAAAAGACCCTAAAACAGCTCCGAAAAGAACCTAAAAACGAAGTCCTTCAAAAGGAGCTCCACCTCCTAAAAGTACAACTAAAAAAGATGACCTGGGAAAGGAAAAGACAGCAGAATGAAGATCTATGGATAAAAATTGTTCACAGCTCCCAACAAAAGAACAGCTCCAGTTTCTGGAAAATAATCCACAAACTCCAACAGCCAGGCCACAAAGGCATTAACTCCAACATAAAAGAAACCGACTGGGCCAACTACCTATCAGCACACTTCAATACAGCTGATCCAAAAGTGGCCAACTCCAGAGGGGGAGACTGGCTAGACGACGCGCACCAGAGCCTTAACAAGACCAGCACACTTCACAATGAAGAGATCCTAGTCCACAAAAGGAAATCATCCCTGTCCTACAATCCAACCGAGGACAGAGACCTATCAATAACCATCGACTCATTAGCAAACATAGAGGATAATCTACACCTAGAAACAGCAGACAGGATTAGGAAAAAAATCTCAAAAGGCAAACTTGAGGGGGCCCCCGGCCCCAATGGGATCCCGCCAATATTATATAAAAATGATGCTGTTTTTTGGAGCACCATCTTGGCACCAGTCTTCCACAAAATAAGGGAAGCAACAACTACACCAACATCTTGGAGAGGCTCGATAATAAGCCCGATTTATAAAAAGGGCGCCAGGAACGACCCAAGCAGCTATCGCCTCATAGCTTTAATCTATACCGAGGCAAAGTATTACGCGGGCCTCATTCTGGAGGATCTAATATCCTGGGCAACTGCAAGAACATCATCCCAGCAACCCAAACTGGATTTTGCAGTGGCCAGGGCACTACGGCAAACATCATGGCGCTAACTCTCTTGGCAGATGCGGCAAAAGTCACCAAGAGCTCCCTGTTTCTGTGCTTCATCGATTATACACTCTTACAGCAGCTGATAATGCTATACACCAACACCTGGGTCAGGAACAAACTGGGATCCAGTACGCACCTCTCAAGAGAAATCAGGACCCACAAAGGACTAAAACAAGGCTGTGTCCTAGCCCCTATGCTGTTTAACCTCTTCCTTGCAGATCTCCCTGACGAGCTGGAGACAGACAAATCTCACGCACCATGGCTGGGTAACATCACACTGTCAAATCTTCTCTATGCAGATGATTTAGTCCTCATCAGCCGGTCCCCTATCGGCCTCCAACATCTTTTGGACAAAACCAACGCATTCTCCACAACTAACTCATTAACAATCGATTTAAACAAAACAAAAATCATGACAATGAATTATCACAGATAAAAGAACTTTACATGGCTTCTGGACGGACAGAGGCTAGAGCAGGTAGTCTCTTATAAATACTTAGGTGTCATATTAGATTGCAACGGCTCATTCAAACAACAACTAGAGGCCATCCGTCAGAAGGGCATGACATTCCACCTATCGATAAAGCTACTGCAGAAAGCTCTTCCTGACCGGACACTGGGCCCTCTCCTACAGGTAATAAGAGCTTGCTTACAGCCAATGCCCACTTACGGCAGTGAATCCATGTGTGGCAAAGACGCGACGACATTCGATAACACCCTTAGTCGAGCAAACAGGGCCATATTCCACCTGCCCACCTATTCATCGCCCGCTCAAATCCGCCTTGAATTCGGACTGCAGAAACAAACGGTGGAGAGAAGAGGCGTATACATAAAAAACTGGTGGAAAATCAGAGATGCCGAGCATGGAACCTTAAACACCCACCTCTGGACTGAATTGTTCATTAGAGATAACTCACCAGCAAGGAACTACCTAATGAAATCACTGGAGACCTTAGGATTAACAAACCTATGGGAGTCACCAACCGACCCTGGTACCTTCAAAAAACTGGTATCGAAAGTCACCAAGATGGTCTCATCCATTGAGGACAAAGACACCCTAGCCAAGAGAGCACACAAATGGGTGGTGTTAAAAGGCTACACAGCTCTCAAACCACAACAGTATCTAACAACGAGACTCACACAGATAACAAAAAACAAGTTCCTCAATATGCGCCTAGGCAAGATACCCATAACGCCTCACTTAGCACCCTGGAAAAGGGAAAACACAGCAAATCGTTGCCGACTCTGTTCTTCTGGAAATGAGGACCTCATACACATTATTTGCATCTGCACAAACCTTCTGGACATAAGACGTTCCCTGCTGCGGGCCCTATGGAATCAGAAGGCCACAACAAGCTGCAGACAGGCCGTGATGCTTTGTTTTAATCCCGTAGAAACCCAGCTGAACTGCAGGATAACAACATTTTTTGACATAGTGTCCAGTAGACTAAAAGAAACAGCCACAGGGTCTACCGGAACCACTAGTCAAACCAGAAAAAAATGCATGCACCTAGTCCCCCTAATCCTAATGGACTGCATTAATTCAAATTGTGACTTTTAACATGTTAATTACGTGAATCTACCCACTTCTTTTAAGCTTTATCTTTTGCTATTGACTGCCTTTTATTTAATTGTACGTTTTAACATTGTGTGTTTTTATTAACTGTACAAAAAACTAAATCTGAAATCTGAAATCTGAAATCCAGTACAGTAACTATTGACAATTAGCAACATATTGTGGTGAACTTCTAACCTCTGTAGTCACGCAAGTGATCCATGAACTGTTACTATGGTAACAGGCAGAAAGGTACTGGCTGTACAAAAAACTTTGGGGCATATTACCAACAACTAGCGATAATTTTTGTCTCTAACTTGTTTAGAGACAAAAATTATCACCGCACATCGGCGATTTTTATCGCAGATAAACCTTGCTATTAGCAAGGTTTATCGCAAATGCGATAAAAAACGGCCGCAATGCATGAATATCGCTGAAAAGTCAGCGATATTCATGCATTATCGAGCAAATGCTCTTAGCCATGTTATCCACCTCCCATTGGATAACATGGCTAAGAACTGCTCAGGGCAGGTGTTAGCTTTTGGAGATATTCTCGCTTAGCGCGAATATCTCCAAAAGTTGGTAATAGGAGATAGCGATGTTAGGGACTGTTTCCAGTCTTTAACATCTTGGCACGCCCACTTTGCATGTCATTAGTGATAAATATCACTGACATGCAAAGCGGGGCCCAAGATGGTCGCTATCTCCTATTAGCTGTCACTAACTGGTGTTAGCAACAGCTTGGTAATAGGGAGATAATTTTATCTCCGCTTTCTTGGCTTTTAAAGCCAAAAAAGCGGAGATAAAACCCCTTGATAATATGCCCCTTTATATTTACCCTGGATCCTCTACAAGACAGAAAGGAAAGCAAAATATCAGATTTACAACCCCCTTGCACAGTTTTTTTTAATAAAAAGAGGCCCCGGGGCGGAGGCCGTCCCTGGAACTCTGGGGGGCCATGAGCCCCCCCCCCACATACATATAGTTAAAGACCCGGGGGTAGCAATCCCCATGCAGGGGGGACCCTCTGGGCCCCCCATTATGAAAAAAATTGCCCCCGGGATTTGGCCCTCCCGGAGGGTAATTAACAATAAAGTAGGCTTTGTCTTTTTTTTTCTTTTTCACCCAAAACGCGTACCCCGCGTTTAAAAAAATATATATACATTTCTGCGTCACGTCATGTACGGTGCCGTGTACGTGTAAGGCGCGAACGTTTCTAATTGTTCAAAAACATATATTTATGTATTTAATTTACTTATTAAGGGAAGACGCTATCTGGGATAATCATGAAAATAGTTTATTTAAACTTTAAATAAGCGTATATTACTTTTAAAAGCAATTACGGAAATCGCGGCCGTACTGGTAAGAGCAAAGATGGTTTGAAGAGTTATTCATTTTATAAAACAATATAGTACTGCACGCTAAAGGAGAAAAGTTAGCACAATTATTGACCCCTTTCCCAACATTTAAAAGCACTGGGGAAGGTGGTAAATTAATCAAGACTGAAAACGTTAGTACAGCCTGCTGTGCTTACGCTACCAGGAAAACACAACAACAGTACAAGGCCCAGATTTCCATTGCAGTGATTTCCTAGTTGCAGGTCTACTTGTCAGATCGACACACACACTCCCTCATGGCTGGTATACAACCACACCACACCCTTCCAGCGTATTCGTCACTACACACGTGACCCTATGTATAAAAAAGACGGAGCGCACATGTTGTATGCCATTTTAGAGTTGTCCCCAAAGTACCGAACAAGGGGCCCACTACTACATGCGTGGCCTCTTTGGTCACAGAGTTAGTGGTGCACGAAGCACTGAGCAGGTGAAGAACCTGTGATGATGATAATGGGAGCAGGAGTATGTCGTTAGCCATAGAGATATCAAGACTCAGCACCATGTATGAGACTTCTTTGTTGGAGATCAGAACTACATCATGAAGAAGGTGTCTTTTCCACGAAAAGGTGAGCAGTGAGGCTTGAGTATGCATCGGAAGGATTCAAAGGGTTGTAGCAGGCTAGATACAAAAACGCGACTTAGTATTTCAGAGGAACGCAGTTCTATATAGTGTATTCATTTACATGTATACATTTTTTTCCCAATAGCAGGAACGTTTTTATAAATACTGAAATGTCCTGAATATTACAAAGACAAACAGTTTGTAGAAATGTGAGAAGGGACGTGTATAAAACAGCAGTGTTTTCTCCATATTAATATAGTAACAATTACCAATCATAGCATTTTTCTTTTCATATCTTTTAGATGTAGACCTTCAGGATGGATTATGTAACAAGGACGACGGCAATGGCACAAGGTAAGCAAAGAAGCTTGTTTCCGAAAGAACGACAAGTTATCTGCGAACGGAGAGAATGTGTAGTATGCAGTAGGCGTGCAAAACACATATTGGGCTAACGGCACTTCAGCTAGGATGAGATAGCTTCCTGGGCACACACACAGTCGCACCCGAGTACTTAACAGGTCTTTAAAGGACATTTTGCTTGTTAATGAGGCTTTGATGTCCCCCCCCGCTTACAACCCCTGCGGCTCCACTCTTTATTTGCTTGAAGTTAAGCCCCCCCCAAATTTTTTTCTAGCCCACCCCCCCATATTTTTGTCTGTGGTTGCGCCTCTGGCTTCAGGCACCCCACCGCCCTGCCGTGTGTGTCTCTCCCACGTTATAATGTCCTTTTTTCTCTCTTTCTCTTTCTTACTCTCTCACATCGTTTCTCTGAGTTGAAGTGGTGAACTCTCTTGGTTACAATGAAGGCTTCTTCGACACGTAGAGCACCCTCTTTCAATCTCGCCAATGGCACTAGGTGAGCAAAGACTTTTTTTTTCCGAAACAACAACAAAAAATTTGTGAAAGGAGAGAGTGGGTAGTGTGCAGCAGCTTGATTTTGTGTAGAACATTTTTAATTACCTCCAAGCAGTGACAACAGATAGGTTACAACAGTCTGAGAAACATATCTAAAAGCTTATTGCGCCACTTTTGTGTCACTTTTAACATGGGAAAAGTGGCGCATGGAGCTTGTAAATCTGTGTCCGACTTTCCAAGAAAAAATCTCAACTCCAGACTCTGCAAGACAGTTTTAATGTTGTTTTCTCTCTCTTTCTCTATCTCACTCTCTATGACATCATTTCTCTTTCTTTTTTAAAGTTATAGACACTGATGTCTGCTTTGACGTGTAGAAGCAGAGTTCAATTGAAGTTGTGAACTCTGGTGGCCGCAGTGTTTATACAAGGTAAGCACAGCGGCCTAGATATACAATGCCTCCATTGCAATGCATTAGAAATAAATCGGCGAATTTACCATCCCGTTGTGCTACTTTTGTGTCAGTAACGCAGTAGGCACTTCCATATAGACACCACTTGAACGCGGGACTATAACAGAAGTGAAATGTACTAGGCACACTGCACATGTAAAATCGTAGTGTTACCTTCACTTGTAATGCTTCACCTTATTTAGTTACATCTACATAACTTTAAACTCTTTTTTGTTTTTTTTGTTTTGCAGATTACCTACCCAACGTCTTTTGGAGTCCACATCACAATTTGTTTATAATACTGTTTTATTCAAGTTATTTTTCTAGTTGTTTATTATATTATCTTTAAGTTACGTTTACAGTTATTGTTGTTTTAATAAAAGTTAACAAAAAAATATATATACTTGTTTTTTTTTTAGGGGGAACGGTCCACAACAAAAATAATATTTATAATTTGAAGTACTATAGTACGATGTTTGACAGTAGGGTTGAAAAGTACTGGCTGTACAATAAGTTATATTTTCTCTGGATGGACTACAACATAGAAAGGAAATCAAAGTAAAACAATACAATGTGTACAACATTTACAAACCTCTTGCGATATTTTCGCTGGCAAACCTACCCCCCTAAAAAATTAACTGTGTGGGCCTCAATGATGCCCCTCAAACCACGAAAATGACCACCCCCCGGAGATTTCTATTTTGTGTGAGGGAGGCTGCGTGGCCCACCGCCTGATGCCCTGGAGTCCTCCACGCTCAGACCCGTTTCCTGCAGTGTCCTGGGGGAAACAGCCATTACAACGTGGTCATAACCACACGTGACCATCACCACAAATTCATTTGCACGCTTATGGCTTTACCACGCATGCTTTTACAACTACTATACATTTACCACGCATGATAAAGGCATAAGCATGGTGATGGCTTTGTGGTGACGGTCACACGTTGTAATGGCTGTGCCTTACATGCTTCAAATTAGTTTTTAGGTATGCCTGTCACCAAGTCTGATAAGAACGGAGGCCAAGGACAAACACCGTGGTGTCTGTGGCAGGAAATCTCATGGATCACAGAGAAGATAGGCGGGGGGTAAATTGAAAGTAGCAAGTATAATAAAAATAACGGAGGAAAACAACTAAAATGGCGGAGGACGGAGTATGTAATTAATGTTTGGTGCCTCGGCAATACTTTTCAAATAAATATAGATAGAATAGGATTATTAATATATTACAAAAGTATAGCAGCGGATGAGGCTCACAACCCAGCAGAGGAAAGCGGAAAATGTAATACCTGAAATAAGGAGAGGTTTGCTTGGCGAACTTGAAGAAAAACAAAGAAGCATGGACTTGGAAACAAGGCTGCGCATGCGTAAAGAGTATAACTGGTGCAGAAAAAAAAACTGAAAGGTTTACATACTATCATAGAAATATAGCTCTTTTTTGGCCAGTAAAGTTAGTTCTGAAAAGAACTGTTTTTTATGAGCCCCAAAGCCTTCACGGACCCAGCCTGCTCCCTGTGTTCTTCGGGAGCCGGCATTGCTTTTTGTCAACCTGGGCACTGCAGAAGGCGGCACTGTAGGCACCTTGGGACACTGCAGAAGCCGGCCCTGAAAGGGTCAGCAAAGGTTCAGGTAGGGGACCGCGCAGCCCCCCCTCCCAACATTCAAAAGCCTAGAGGGGTGTTAGTCCCCGTGGCTGTGTGGTCCGTCCCCCCTATTTTCTATGTTAGAGCCCCGGGAGGTTGCGGTCCCATGGGCATGTGTGGGGGCTTGAAACCCCCCCACACAGTTTTTTTAAATAAAAAGAGGCCCCAGGGACTAACGGTCCCCGGGGCTCTGAGGGGGCCATGAGCCCCCCGCATACATATAGTTAAAGCACCAGGGGATGGCGATCCCCGGGGCAGAGGGACCCCTCTGGGCCCCCCATTATGAAAAAAAATGCCCCGATATAAAGCAGTCTTTTTTTCCCAAAACGCGTATCATACGCGTACCATGCGTTTTTTTTTTTTTTTATTTGGGCCTAAAGATCCATGTAGGACCCCCTGAGCAGGCCTAGAGGATCAGGATGATTCTATCCTGCCCCATGTCCCTATTTTTCAACTTTGTTTTACTGTTTTCCGAGACACAAGATGGCCGCCAACACTTCCTGGTTTGGAGTGTTGACAGACAGTTGACATCCACTCAACATGCGGCTCGTGCTCGCAATTGTACGGATTTCCATACATGTACAGTACTTAGGGGCACATTATGATGAAGGATTTTCCGCATCCCCCGGGCCGGCGGAAGGGACCGCCTGCCCGGCGGATGCAGAAAATCCTCTGCGGACCCACCAAATACCCATCGCCACATTAGATGGCCGGTGGGTCCTGGTTTAGGTCCGCTGCTTTTCAGCCGTGGTTGGCTTACAACCACGGCAGAAAAGGCCTAATATGGTGGCGGTGTCTCTCAGACACCGCCAGCCATATTAGGATGTCTGAATTTCTTTTTTTTTTTTGTAAATTTCTTTTTATTGTTGCATCATACGGATCATCAAGAAAAGCAGTGTGGCATTCCGGGGGGAGCGTCAACATTCCGCAACCCCCGTTTATACGCAACTTTTGAACACATTAGTACACGGTAGTTATCATGACAAAATCATTTCGTGTTTCATCTTTTCACCCCAAACCCCTCCCCCCCAACTTCCACAAAAAACATCCCCGGGCAACTGAGAGACCTCTATCCGAGGCCCCCCTTCCCGCCCTCCACCTCCCCCCCCCCCCAAGCAGCTCGTCCCCTATACCTCACTCCACCACCGAATCCCAGTGTCCTCCTCACCCCGCATGGCAGAAGCCGTAAACATACGTCGTCTCATCATCCAGGCCCTCCAGGTGCAACAGGTGCAACTCATTCGTACATGAGACCACCTCCGTGGTCGATATCGCAACCCTCGCTCCCCCCCCTCCACTGTTCACCCCCCTACTCGAGTCCGTGATAGTGCCGCCACTTGGCCCATATTTTGCGAAATTTCCTCGGGCACCCCCTCGCTTTATACGTAACCCTCTCAGCTGCCATGTACATGTCTAGGCCTCGCCTCCAGTCATCCAGATTGGGCCTTCCTGGCGCCCCCCACATTCTAGCTATATCTCTCTTGGCTACTACCAGCGCCAACAACAGAAAGATAAGTGAGTGCCGCGTGACATCCACCTCAGTTGACATGCCCAGGAGTGCCAGCCTAGGGTCCCTGGGAATGTCCACCTCCAGTACTGCTGACAATTCAGTGAAGACCTCATTCCAGTACCCCTGGATCACGGAACAACCCCAAATAATGTGGTAAAAATCACCCAGTGGATGTTGGCACCGCAGGCAGGAGGCATTAGCGGCCCTCCCCATCCGGAAGAGTCGTGTCCTGTCAAAATAGGCCCTGTGCAGAACCTTGAACTGGATGAGGCGAAGCCGTGATTTGATGGCCACTTCCCGAGGGTGCATGAGGATGAGTTCCCAATCCAGGTTTTCAAATGTGCCCACATCACCCTCCCATCTCTCCATCAGAGCCTGTAGGTCTCCCAGCATATTGTTTGTCAGTGTTTTATAGGTCATGGACACCGCCCCCCTGTGTATCTGCTCCTGGAGCAGGCGTCCCTCAAGTGGTGCATATTGGGGAATGTCAGTAAGGGAGATGTTTTGTGCCCCCCACGCATGTCGTAGTTGCAAGTATCGGAAGTATTGTGTGTTATGAAGACCAAAGTCCTGTTGCAGCGCCTGGAAGGTTTTTAGCTCCCCTCTCGCCACGACATCCCCGATCGTAGAGATGCCAATGTCATCCCACCTTTTAAATCCCCTCAGTTTGTGGAGTTCGGCCAGCCAGCTACAGGACCACAGGGGGGTTTGCCGGGTGGGTCTATTCCGCCATCCCATTTTCACCGTAGCTCTACGCCACGCCGTTAGGGTGATTCTAGTCGCCGGGAGAAGCCTACGTCCTCCCTTTCCTCCGTAGAGGAAGTGGAGCACCGTCTTTGCGCCCCATTTGGATTTTTCCAGTGCATAGGTCGGGTGATCTGCGGGGGCATGTATCCATTCGTTGATTGGGGCCAGGTGTTCAGCCCAGTAGTATGCCTCCAAGTTAGGTAGCGAGATACCCCCGCTGTACTGGTGCCGCTGCAAGGTCGTTAGTGCCACTCGTGGTTGTTTCCCCAGCCGCAAGAAGGAGCGGAGGTCAGCGTGTATTTTCGGTATAGTTGCAACTGGCAGCGGGTAATATTCATTTTGGAGGGCGTATAAGAACTTCGGTAAGAGGATCATTTTATACAGGGCGGCCCTGCCCAGGATGGTGAGTGGGAGCTGTCTCCAACTATCCATTTCCGCCTTCGCGGCCACCAGTATCCTGTCAATGTTAGCAGTATAGGAACGACGGGTGTCTCGGGTGATAAAGACCCCCAGATACCGGAAGCCCTCTGTGGTGTGCAAGAGTTATCCGGGCAGGCACTCCCCCCGAGGGGCCCCCTGCGGGTAATATATGACCGATTTGTGCCAGTTAATGGTATGACCAGCCACTGCCCCGAAGTCTCCCAACTCCTTAAATAGGGCAGGGATAGTCCTAGTCGGATCTGTGATGTACAATAAAACGTCGTCAGCGTAGAGGGAGATTTTCTCCTGGTCTGCGTCCGACTCCCCCCAATGAAACCCCATCACGTCCCGGTTACGCCGAATGCGGATCGCCAGGATTTCAATCGTGAGGGTGAAAAGTAGTGGGGATAGCGGGCACCCCTGTTGTGTCCCCCGCTCTATCGCAAACTCTCTGGAGAGCCTTCCATTGACCCGCACCTTCGCCCTGGGGTTCGAATATAGCAGCTTTACCCAGCCTAAAAACTTGGGCCCTATCCCAAAGCGTTCGAGCGTGCCCATCAGGAAGGGCCAATGCACTGCGTCGAACGCTTTCTCCGCGTCCAGGGAGAGGAACCAGTGGGGTTCATCTCTGTCACAGACTTCCTGGAGCCATTGTGTGTACGCCGTAGGTTGAGTTTGGTGGCCCTATCCGGGAGAAACCCAGATTGGTCCGGGTGCACTAGATCTGGGATGACCTGTCGTAGGCTTCGCGCCAAAATGGTGGCCAACAGTTTGGTCTCGATATTAAGGAGAGAGATTGGGCGGTAGGAGGAGCACTCCTCCCTGGGTTTATCCTCCTTATAGATTGGGACTATGGTGGCTAGGGTCAAGTCTGGCGGGAGCCGCCCGGCGTCAAACGCCTCGACGAACAATCCCTGCAGGTGGCGCGAGAGGAGGTCCCCCGTCCGTTTGAAAAACTCCGCCGGGAAACCGTTGGGGCCCGGCGCCTTCCCGGGCTTCAAAAGCGCCAATGCCTCCGTAATTTCGTCGAGTGATAAGTCTGCCTCCAGGGTCTCACGATCTTCGGGGGGCAACTGTGGTACTTCCATATCTCCCAGGAACGCCTGCACTACCTCCGCTCCCCCTAGGTCTCTAGCCCGATAAAAATTTTCGAAGTAGGCCGCGAAGGCCTCCGCTATGGAGTCATCTGTGGACGCCCGCGCGCCCCCAGGGAGCCCGATCCCGTCCACCCACCTGGCAGCTCTCTCCCGCCTACTCAGCCAGGCCATAAGTTTCCCTGATTTGTCGCCCACATCGTAAAGGCGGTGTAGGGTGGCCAGTGCCTGCGTGCGTGCCTCATTCATGGTCAATTCCTTGTAAAGTTGTTGGGCGTCTAGCAGTTTCCTAAGGTCTATCTCCCTCTTCGATCTATGGTATTCGGTCTCTAGAGTCAGTATGTTCGCCTCCCCAGTTGCAATAGCCTCATCACGTTTCCTCCGAGCCTCACCCACCCTAGATTAGAAGCGATCCCTCAGGACTGTTTTCATGGCCTCCCACAATGTAACCCTGGACTGTACCGAGCCCTCATTCTCCGCCACATACACTCGAATATCCGCCCTGATACCTCCCAGAATTTCAGGTGTCTGTATGTCCCATGCCGACATGTGCCAGTGGGGCCGTCCGCCACCCCCACTACGCCCTATGTGTGCAAACAGTGGGGAGTGATCTGATATGCCCCTCGCCCTATACTCGGCCTGGTCCTCCAATGATAGTTCCTGCCTCGAGGTGAAGATGTAATCTAATCTTGAAAAGACTTTGTGTGCCCCGGAGAAGAAAGAGTATTCGGTCTGTGCGGGGTGTAGCCATCTCCAGATATCAGTGAGGCCAAGTGTGTTCATCTGACGTGCAAGTGCCGTGTCTGTTGCTACTGTATGGGTGTTGCTGGACCTATCTCGTGCCGTACACATCACATCGTTGAAATCCCCCCCTATGATTTGCACCGTATCAGCCGTGTCCAGTAGTATGTTAGCGATCTCCTGCATTGTGCGCGCCTGAAGTTTGGGTGGGGCGTAAACCGACAGTAGCGTATATCTGCGCCTCCTCCAGGTCCCCTGCACCCCCGCAAACGTCCCCTGGGGATCTAACCATGTGCGCGTGGTAGTGAAAGGGGTCGTTTTCCTAATGAGTATGGCCGTGCCCCGTGAGTCCATGGTGTACCCCGCATGTGCTAGAACTACGTATTGGCCCCGTGCCAGAAAAGCGCACCTGTTCCCTCTCAAATGTGTTTCCTGTAGGAAGATAATGTCCGGCGCTGCTCGTTTAATGTAGGCCGTGACCAGGCCCCTCTTGATTTTGGAGCCCAGGCCGTTCACGTTCCACGTGAGCGCCTTCACCCCGGGTCCGTCTCGGGACGGCTCAGTTAGTGTACCTGCCATTGTGTTGCTCGATGTAGGAAGTGTGGCCCTCCCAGACTCCGCTGCTTGGTGTAGAGCTGTCCCCCCCCCCTTCAACAAACCAACACCCTAACATGAGGTAATAACAGTTCCAACGCATCCCCCCCACCCCCACCCCACCTCCCTCCCCTTCCAGCTGCGCCCCAACATGGGGCCACACTATCAATGGGAGCAGGTCAGTCGCCCTCCCGCACATCCCTCCCAAACTCAAACAACAACCAGAGCGAACTCTGAGAAAAGAAGAGTAAAGTACTTGAGGGGTTTCGTGCCAACTTGCGTGCTCCTAGTGCGCCGAGTTGCCATCTCCATCGAGTCTCAAGAGTAACATTGCTCACGAGTGGGAGTCCTGTGTGTCCGTTGATGGGCCGTGGCCCGACAGTTCCAGTTCCATGTGTCGGATCTCCTTGACCAGCGGATGTAAGGATTCTTGCAAAAGTTCCATGTCCTCAGCTCCGGATGAAAGGTCCTCTGACTCCTCCATGTCGTCCCCTTCCGATCTAGCGCCCCTCCGGGGTGCGCTGGCTCTCGCACCTGTTGCCGGGTTGGGGGACTCCGATCCACCAGTCCTTCTGTTCTCCGCTCCCCTGGTTCTATACGGAGTCGCCGCGGTCTTATTGTGGGTCCGCCGGGAGCGTATTCTCTGGGGCCTGGGTAGTTCCCACCGCGGCTTGCTGCGGGCGGTTTTGTCCATGGCCTCTCGGCTGGCCACCTCCCTACTGTTCAGGATGGGGCGCTCCTCCAGCCACTGCCATGCTTCCTCCGGAGTAGCGAAAAAGAATGCCTTGTCTTTGTAGATCACTTTCAGCTTGGCGGGGAATAGGAGCATGTACCTGATTTGGAGGGATCTCAACTTTGCCTTAACCGCATCATACGAGCGGCGCTGCTTCGACACCTCCTGGCTATAGTCAGGGAAGATCATGATCGTAGCGTTCTCCAGGCGGATCTCCCCCAAAGCTCTTGCTTCTCGCAGGATCAGGTCCCTATCAGCAAAGTTCAAAAAATGGGCGATGACTGGCCGGGGTCGGGCCCCCTCCGGGGGTTTAGCCAAGAGCGCCCTATGCGCCCGTTCGATAATAAAGCAGGAAGAAAATGGCGCCGCCGGGAAGGTGGTCTTGAGCCAGTTCATCAAGAAGGCCGCCATGTCCTTGCCCTCGATTCCTTCCCTAAACCCCACAAAACGGAGGTTGTTGCGCCTGGACCTATTTTCCGCATCGTCCACTTTCCATTGAAGGTTGCGGTGGGAAGCTTGGAGTTCCGCCATGTCTCTCCTGAGTGCTGTGATCGCCTCGCCATCCTCCTTCAGCCTTTCCTCCGCAGTCGTCACCCTCTCTGACAGGTTTCGGAAGTCCTGGCGGAGCAGAGTCACCTCCGCGCCAACCTCGCCGATCTTGGTCTCCAGCGCCGAGCGCGACGCTTGTATATCCGTCCTGGACGCCTGGATGGCCTCCAGCAGTACCGTCATGTCGGGACGGGAGCCCGGTGGTTCGGCCACCGTCCTCGGGGCTGCAAAGTTGTCCATGGGCACCTGTTTCAGTGCCCTGGAGGCCATGTCCTTCTTCCCCATGGTCCCCACGTGGACAGGGGGGGGGGGGGAGATACTGCAAGAGCCGGACCCCGGGTCCCGAGGGGGGCAGACGGGGAGCAAGTGATGGGTGACTCGCCCCGCGCTCAGCCTGTGCCCTCCGCTGGTGCGTCGCACCGGTGGGTGGAGGTCGGGGAGGTGTCCCGGTCAGGGCGGTCTGGGCGCGTCCGGATGTCTGGCCGCTCTCTCGACGTGCCTCTCCCGTTCAACCCTCAGCTCTCCACCGTGTCCCGGCTGGGCGGGATTCCGCCGTAGCACTCACCGCCCGCCGCCATCTTGGTCCAACGGCTCTCTCGGCCAAATGTCCAACGCGGGTCCGGAATGTCTCCCCGGTTCAGCGCTCCAGGCGTGGACTAGCCAGGGGGCGGCACAGCATGGTCTGTCTCTTGGTCTGGCCCCCGTCAGTTGAGCTGTGGGCAGCGATCTCGCCGTTCTCCGCACCTCGCCGCCGCCATCTTGGCCGGCCTGTCCGCGGCGCAGTCTCTCCGCGCTCGAAAATCCGAGAAAGCTCACACAACCACCCGGGTCGCCAGTACAATGTGAAACAGAGAGGTTTTCCTGCAGGGTGGTGTGGTTTTCAGGCTCGATGGCAAGGATTAAAGTCGGATTCTGGGGCAACTCGGCCGGAGCTCCGGCGAGGCACGTCTAGTCAGCCATGCCGTTGGCCACGCCCCCCCAGGATGTCTGAATTTCTATGCCTTTACACGGCGGCATGTCCGCCGTGCAAAGGCATACGGATTCTTGTTTGGGGGCTCGTTGTGGGCCCCCAGGGGTGCAGGGGGGGTGGGGGTGCACATGGGGGGTACCTATGGTACCCGCCTGCATTTGCGTGCACAGAGCGGCAGGCACTGCGCGGTGCCTGCCGCTTTGTGCATGCAAATGCACAGCTTTCATTTTTAACATTGCGGCGGGTGCTGCTTGAAGCAGCACCCGCCGCAATGTTAAAAATTGAGGATGTGACCGCCAGGGTGCCAGTCACATCCTAATTGCACAGGAGGGAACTCCGCAGGCCATGAGGAGGTTCCCTCCTCCTCTATGGTCGCGGACGGACTCAAGTCCGTCCGCTATCATAATGACCCCCCAAGTCTCTAGATATCACTATGATTTTACTTTTGATTTTCTCAGGAACTACTGAACGGATTTACACCATTTAATGAAAAGCACAATCTGCGAACTGAAATCTACCTCTCTCCCAAATTTGGTGTACTTCCGTTCAGCCGTCCGGGCTATAGCCCTGGCTGAAGGTGTCTATGGAAAATTGCATGGGGAAAACATTTTTTGGGACCAACCTTTTTCTCGGCCCCGACTTGACAAATGACCCCGTGATTCATCCACCGGCGCCAAAGTTTTTCCAAATAGAATGTTGTGGATTTCCTATGGAAACTAGGTTATAACTATAACTACCAACTGGCGACCGCCAGTAGGTAATATATATATATATATATACATATATATATATATATATATATATATGTATATATATATATATTTACTTTAAAAAACATAGGTTTTATAGATGTTATAGTTAGGAATTAGCATTTAAAAAACCTTTGAAATTCACAAAAAAAAAAGATAGGTTTCAGGGATGTTATAGTTAGTTGGACATTTGACTCATAGAAAACCAGAGAAATTCGCCTGTTATAGTTAGTTGAGCTAACTATAACTCGCGGGCCCTCAATTCACTGCTGATGATGTCACATATTACATCACTCACGACATGGTCAGTGACATCACTGATGACATCTCAAATGACATCACTGATGACATCAATGATGATATCATCCAGTGAATGTGTGTTTCTGTAAAGTTTACATACTTTCTATATATATATATCTATGCCAAGGTGTTTTGAAGAATGAGTGGATTTACAAGTGCCTGAAGGGATTATTTACTAGGTGTGTGACTGACTGTATAAGTGAATGATTGAACGTGTCTTACTGAATGCATGGGTTAGTGACTAAACTGTGTGAAAGTCTGTATTACTCTCTTAGTTGGTATGTAAGCAACTGCACGTGTTGGTGAATATCTATATGAGTGTCTATATGAGTTATTGATTTGTTGTCTGAGTATCTGTATGGGTCCCTGAGTGTCTGTGTGGGTGAGTGGGGGGTGTATGACTCTGTGCATAGATGTCTGAGTGGGTGATTCACTGGTTGTATGGATTAAAAAGTGCATCTGGGAAGGGCTGTATGGGTGAGTTAGTTAGTGTGGGTATGGGTGTGTTGGTGAGTGAATGAATGTCTCAGTGGTATATCTGTGACTAACTACATATGTTTTAAGGCACTATATGTGAGGGTTGGAGTATATAAATGACTCTACGTGAGAGTAAGTTATTTGAAGAGTGGGTGTATAAATGAGAATCTGCTTCTATCAGTGATTGTATAAGACAGTAAACATGTGTTAGTATCTGTATAAATAAGTGATGCGGTGTGTCTATAAATAATAGAGTTGGTGTATATAAGTGTATACATGAGTAAATGGGTATGTAATTGATTCTTTGCATTACTGACTGTGTGAGTAACTCTATGGATGAGTGGCGGAGTGTGACTGCATGTATAGATGTATGAGTGCATATTATAGTACTGTATTGATGAGTAACTACATGTATAAGTGACTAGATGTTTGTGTAGACCTAGGAAATAGTGAGTGGTATGTAGTATAAGGCATTGTTGTCTGTATGGTTTCAAAAATGGTAGCCTGCATTTTAGAATGGGTGTATCAAAGTTTACATTAGGGCATCAGTATGTGCACCAGATTATCACTTGGATGATGTCATCAGTGATGTAATTTGAGATGTCATCAGTGATGTCATGAGTGATGTCACTGACCATGTCATGAGTGATGTAATATGTGACATCATCAGCAGTGCGGGGGCGCGAGTTATAGTTAGCACAACTAACTATAACTCATTGGTTTTCTATGAGTCAAATGTCCAACTAACTGTAACATCCCTGAAAACTATGGTTTTTAAGTGAATTTCAAAGGTTTTTTAAATGCTAATTCGTAACTATAACGTCTGTAAAACCTATGATTTTTTCAGTGAATTTCGAAGGTTTTTTAAATGTTAATTTCATATTTTAATATTTATATAACCTATATTTTTTGCTATTTTTTTTTATAATTTGGAACTCTATTATCGTTTTTTTTAACTTTAAAAATTATGTAAGGTTTTGTAAATTCCCCAAAAATATGTATATCTTTTTTTTTTGTTGAGAAAACTGCAGTCCCATACCGGTAGTGTAGCAAGCACCATCACCACGTGAATCTTATCCACCTTATTGCTAAACTCGTAAATGATGCACATTTCGTATCTGACGAGTTTGTGGCACTGCGTCCCGCGTAACAACATATACATATGAGGTTGCGCCAGCTGCTACTTTGGTATGCCACGGGCACGCACTACCAAGCCGTGCGTTGCATCATGTATGTATAGGGTTGTGCACGCTGCGCGCTGCGTATGCGACAAGTGCATGCTGCCAGGCCCTGTGATACATCATAGACGTATAGTGTCGCGCCAGGTACCACATTCCCTCATTTTTTTTAATGTCTCAAAACTATATCTAACTAACTTTAAAGTGTAAAGGAGAGCAAGCGATAATCTAAAATATTTTAAACATTTATATATTTCTAACTGTAATATATTTATATAATAGCAAATATATTTTCTCAAAATCGCATGGATGCGGTCTCCTCGCGCGCTGGGAGCACGATTGCCATGTGACCTTTAAAAAAAGCATTTGATTACTTCATAACATTTCCCATTGTAGCAGTTGGAAAACGCCACCCATTCTCTCTACAGCATTTGATGAGACACACGTCTTCTGCCTATAGAGATTTTTTGAAAACCTTTTGTTATGTACACATATCTTACACTACACACAACAAGCAACCATCATCTTCATCAATATTCATGGTCTGTAAAGTAGCCTTCCACCTGTGATAGCCATGCACCTAAAAGTTACATAATCAAACTTTTTCCCACTGCCAGAGGTAACATGGTTGCCTACGCTGTTCACGGCACAATGTAATGTGGTACAGCCCAGGGGCAGTACCCTGCATAGATAATTAGCACAATGACGCAGATAGCTGGTGGAAGTGGGTACGGGCACGTGCGCTCTACACCTTTTTATTACCAGGGTCACATATCCAGTGACGTCTGTGCTGGATGCATGTGGGGTGAGTGTAAACCAGCCCTCAGGGAATGGTTGCTGCTAGCATCAACTACAACAGTAATCATTGGCTCACACACAGAGATTCAATGATAAAAGGGTCAATAGTTTGTGCTGCTGTAAGGTATGGACAGTAGATGTGAAATAATACAGAAAACATTGTATTGTAAAAGAACCACAACTTGTGGTATACTGAGACACAGGCGATGGATCTGAAATAATACACAAAAAGATTATATCAGAAAGGGTCCATCAGTTCTAGTGCACTCAGATAGCCACATCAAAAGCATTCAGCATTTGCACAGCCAGCGATGATGCGTGCTGTGGGGGGCCCGTACTATCAGCAATGTCTGTTGCCATCAACACTGCATCCTCTGCAATAGTGACTCCATCTGAATTGTTATCACTGCTGTCTGCAGTGTAGGCCAGAGAGAGCGGTCAGCAAGGGCCCACAGCCACGTGGCGTTGATTTGAGCTGCCCAGTTTGTCATACAAGAAGCAACAAAAAGCGTGTGCAGAGCCTGACATGATGCATATACGTGGTGCGGACAGAACGCACTGGAGCAATGTCTTTTGCCTACAGGATGGCATTATCTACAATAGCGACTTGATCTGAATTGTGAACACTGATGTCTGCAGTGCAAATTGTAGGCAGTAGTCACACAGACATCCATGAATACTTTTTCTCACTTCCTCTTCACAAAATACAACAACATAAATTACAAAAAACTCTGCAATAAATATATCAAAACAATTCTTTAGATCTCTGCTGACCACAGTGTAGATTGTTATTCAGTGTTCTTTTCCACTACAAAGAAGAATGTGGTTATTGTACTAAACCTATAACTCATCTAAAAAAATTATTCAAGCAAGTATACTAAAAGGATATTGTGTATATTTCAATATACGTTGTAGTTACTTGACTACTGGATTCTCTGATTAAACAATCACCACTCGATCTGAATTGTGAGCCCTGCTGACCGCAGTGTAGGCCAGAGGCAGTGGTCATTAACGCCTAACAGCAACGTGCCGTTGGTCTTGGAAGCACGGAGTTGGTTGCACCTGATCAGAGGGGGCACACAGAAATGATCACATACTTTATCCTCAATCATAGAATCAAGACCCCATTTCACTGTTCGGACCTGCTGTACCGCAGTGTACTGCACCGACTGGTGTCAACCAAGCACAATAAAACACAATGATGGGTGGAGAGCACAAAATTAACACTTACAACAAAGCAGAAAAACTCATCTGTTTAGAAAAACTGCCCTCACTCACATACCGAAGTATGTGACATGCTTCATCATTGGGCCTGCTTACAAAACGCCCTGGTATAGCCACACTAAGGGCGGAGCATAAAAAAGGGGTTAAAATAATAAGTCAAACAAAACGTAAGACCACAAAACTCAACACTTAATACACATAACATAGAAAGTGATAGAATAGTGCATATCACCAAGTGACTGGAACTAGTGATGCGACAAAAAGTGCAGTTAATAAGGATGTGATTTAAAACTGGTCTGAGGATACCAACCCAAACTTTATTCCAAGGTACCCCAACCAGAATTAAAAAAGAAGAAACTGGTGTGGGAGCACACAGCTTTACCTCCCAGCAGAGTCGCCCCTAGGCATCATGGTAGATGCAATTCAGTTTGCCAAGCGAGTACACTTGGAAAGTCTCTTGAGTGTTTCACCAGGTGGGTGCAGATTAGTGCTGGCCATCTCTGGACACGTGTTTCTGAATTATTATCCATCATCAGCAGAGATTAGGCAAAATTATTTGGGGTTGCGGAGCAGGCTGCCGTATTCTTGGATCGCAGTATCTCTCCAGGCGCGCAGGTGCCTCTCCATGAGCTCGTCAGCTCAAAGCGGCTCAAGGGAGCCTTTAAACAAGAAACTGGTGTGGGAGCACACTGCTTTACCTTCCAGCAGAGTCGCCCCTTGGCATCATGGTAGATGCAGTTCAGTTCGCCAAGCGAGTACACTTGGAAAGTCTTTTGAGTGTTTCAACAGGTGGGTGCAGATTAGTGCTGGCCATCTCTGGACACGTGTTTCTGGATTATTATCCGTCATCAGCAAAGGCTCCCTCGAGCTGCTTTGAGCGCCGAGCTCGTGGAGAGGCACATGCGCGCCTGGAGAGATACTGCGATCAAAGAATACGGCAGCCTGCTCAGCAACCCTAAATAATTTTGCCTAATCTCTGCTGATGATGGATAATAATCCAGAAACACGTGTCCAGAGATGGCCAGCACTAATCTGCACCCACCTGGTGAAACACTCAAGAGACTTTCCAAGTGTAATCGCTTGCTGAACTGAACTGCATCTACGATGATGCCTAGGGGCGACTCTGCTGGAAGGTGAAGCAGTGTGCTCCCACACCAGTTTCAGGATTAAAAACGAAGGATGGGTAGTGTCTAGAAGAGAAAATGAGGTTTCTCAAGACACCCCTCCAGGTACTGCTAGTGTCAACATGTTTCGACTGACTTACTGTGCCTGAAAAGGTCACCCCGGTCTTCTTCAGGACTGATGTGGCTCCCATTACCACCTCTGGCCCCACCGTACTTCGGTCGGTATGCCACAAAACACGAGCCGGTCTAACTAGATCCTGGCCCCTCTCGTCACGTGTGGAAAGTGCTAACAATATTATAGGAGAATCTAAACTGTTAAGGAACACAAATAAACAGAAATAGTATAGTTGAGCTACACATCAAGGTGATCTCTTATCCTATCACCGTGTCTAAAAACATCTGTTTATGTTCCCACTGTGGTCAGAGGTGTGATAATACACCCTCTTGGTTCCTGCCCCTGGTAGGGAATTAGTCCCCCGGGTATAGGAATCCCGAACAGTACAAAAGTAATATTAAAGTTATTATTTCTACAATGTGTGTCTATATATATACACATATATCAGATATCATCACATCTCTTATCCGTAAGTCTCATCTAGCCACCTGACTCCCGTCTTCCCTACCAAGTTGTTGTGGCATGGAGTGTCATTAGGGTCGTGGATAAGTACATCAGGCATGGTGAACTGTACCCACTTTGTACTCACCGAATTTATATAGTATATAAACTAAAACTGGTGTCTGGCAGGAGGGTATCCCAGGAGCACAACCTATATTAGAATGGGAGGAAAAATACAAGTAAATCTCTCCTCTCTGTGTCGGTGTTTAGGGTGAAAGGATGGGTAGTGTTTCCCAGAGAAAATCAAGTTCTCTAAACAACCCTCCTTATACCGCTGTTGTCAACATGTTTCGACCGACTTACTGTGCAATGAGGGTCACCCCGGTCTTCTTCAGGAGATGTGTTGCTATCAGTCTTGCATTGGTCAAGCCGCAATTTGATCAAAGTACCAATTTTAGTGATCACCCTGGATTCCAATTGAATCAGTATGTGTGGAGGGGATCCCAACAACACGGGAACACATAAACGAGTTTATCGTCCGGTTGCCTGCTCTCGGAGGCAATCTGAGAGCAGGCAACCGGATGAGGTGGTTCATAGGAACAGTTGTGTTCTTGGTAGACAGAGCTGCAGGAGGCCATGTCGAGTTTACATTAGCAATAAACTTGTTAATGTTAACACTACCCATCCTTTCTTTTCTTTTAATCCTGGTTGCGGAACCTGTCAATAAATTCCTGTTTGGTATCCTCAAACCAGTTTTAACACTTCCTGATTAACTGCACGTGTTGCACTTTAGTTCGAGTCACAGGGTGACATTCACTGATCACATTTGTGTTTATGTATATATGTTGTGTTGTGTTATATTGTGTCCAGTGGTCTTTTATGTTCAAACCCCCTTCCCTATGCTCCGTCCAGAGTGTGGCTACACCTGGGCATATTGTAAGCAGACCCGATAATGAAGCATGTCACACACTCTTGGAACATTACACATCTCAAGCCGCTGAAGAACTTCCGGACTGCAATCTCCAAGACTTGTAAGAAATTCACGTTATTCTTGGATTGATTTTTTCCAACTATTTTTACTTTTTCCTTTACATTTTTTTTAATACACTTCAATTGAACTATTTTCATATAATATCTTTCTAAGTATGCTCAGGCATTTGAACTCTATTTTCATTATTGCCCCTTACATCTCCAGCCTAACCAGAGATGGGTCATGCATGGCCTATGAAAATACGCTATTTACTTGCTAAATTAGCCTAAACCCGACATCCATTTTGAAACCATGTCTATTCTTTGTGCACACATGTCTCTCTGCCTGCCTCTTATCCACTACGCCCTTTCACACAAATGTACTCATCCTTAGCCTCTGCTCACGAGCTGGCGATCAAGATAAAAAAACACGACATTGTTTAGGAACTGGTTGGCACAGTATGGTAATCGTATCCTACCTTTATTTTCATTATAGAATTGAGTCATTCATGTCTAATAGCTATTGTTTATGTCACATGGAACTGTATCATGTAATGTGGAATTCACTGATGCAGGAGCTTCGGTTTGAATACAACAGAAGCGGTTGGAGTTTGCCTCAGCTCGGTGCCTTAGCTCTTTGCACAATAATTTACTTTTTGAAAGAGCTGAAGACAATAATGTATGGTTTGACGAGAAGAGTACCGAATGTGCTTCTCAGAAGTGCACTTTTGTGTTCCTCCTCAAAGTTCCGATGTGGGTAGAACTATTACCAATTCTGAAACCCACCAGATTGAATCTACTGTACAAGAGATTGCTGGCTGTTCTACTGTTGATAATTTTGTGTTACAAAAAAAGGAGTACCAGGGTACCTAAGAAGTTTGATGATTACATTTAGCAATTTTTTTTTCTTTGTTTTCTTAAAGGATACATGTGGTAATCATACCCTACCTTTATTTTCATAATATAATTTTGAGTCATTCAAGTCTAATACGTATTGCTTATGTCACATGCAACTGTAACATGTAATCTGGAATTGACTGATGCAGGAGCTTACGTTTGAATACAGCAGAGGCGGTTGGAGTTTGCCTCAGCTGAATACCTTAGCTCTTGCACCAGTTGAGCCATTTATGGCACTTAAATAAAGACACTTTTTTATATAACTTTCAGACTCCATCACTTTATTACCACACAGCCACTTTCTTAGACACACCTGATTTCACCATTTCTCTTCTGTGGCATTGCAACATTATGCATTATATTCTTCATGATTATTTCTTTATTCCTGCTTGCTAAAACACTGCATTCAAGTCTTCATAATAGTTTAAACGCATACTAACACTACTTACACAGGTATGCTACAGCGGCCAGTATCCTACAGGGCCCAGAGCACATCTCTTTACAGCAAACAGCTCAGGGGCTTAGGCTCACGGTTTCATCCCTGAGTCTTCAGACTGTTACCATTGAGTAGTTTGCTTCCCGCTCCCGCTATACTCTAAACGCATACTAACACCACCTGCACAGCTATCCTACAGCAGCCAGCATGCTACAGCGCCCAGAGCACATCAGTTTTCAGCACTCAGCTCACGGTTTAGGAGCACGCTTTTATCCCCAAGTGTACCAGCACTTCACCTCAGCATCACCTCACTCTGGGCAAAACAGCACTTTCACACCAGTAGGGGTAAATACTTCGCATAACACTCCCTGTATAGCACACCGTAACCACCCCACAGAGCTCACAGCGCTCCTACCCTCTTCTTTCCTACTTCTTTTGCCCTTTTGTCCCCTTACTCGCTTCAACAGAATCACAAAATGGCTGCCAACACTTCCTAGTTGCAACCGCTCACAGCGCTCACAGCCAATAAGCGGTACAAAAGGGGGTGGTGATGGACGGAGCATCTGAATCAATCAAACACTCACACCCAGTAAAAAGATCTGGGTTTAATCCATCACCGTTCTTTAGCCCACTCTGCCACCCCAGTTCAGACATGGCTATTTGCAAATCAGTCTGACCCTGTGCCTCATGGGAACAGTCCAGAGTGGGCTACAGAATGGTGATGGATCAAACCCAGATCTTTTGACTGGGTGTGAGTGTTTGATTGATTCAGATGCTCCGTCCATCACCACCCCCTTTTGCACCGCTTTTGGCCGCCTTAAGTGTGGCAGGGTATGCTCAGACGTGAGTCCCTTGCTCACTTTGCCACTGGATTCAAGCAAGCCGGGCTGAGGACGGCTGGAATGCCAGAAACCGGTCCTCGGAAGCTTGTTTCTGGTCCAGGGAAGACATGGCTTGGCAGTTCGGGCTGGACTGTTCCCTTGAGGCACAGGGTCAGACTGATTTGCATATAGCCATGTCTGAACTGGGGTGGCAGAGTGGACTAAAGAACGGTGATGGATTAAACCCAGATCTTTTGACTGGGTGTGTGTGTTTGATTGATTCAGATGCTCCGTACATCACCACCCCCTTTTGTACCACACAGCCAATAAGCAGCAAGCTCGTGTAACGCCTCAGCCAATCAGATGGCAGAATTCCCAAATATCGATATCTGTAAATTTTTATATTTCTCCAAAACTACTGAACAGATATACACCAAATAAACAAAAGCGTGCTTTCTAGACCAAGACCCTTCTCCCTGCCAAATTTGGGGTAATTCCGTTCACCCATTGGACCTGTAGCCTTGTCTGAATTTTCCTATGGAAATAGACATGGAGAAAACACATAAACAAAAGCGTGCTTTCTAGACCAAGACCCTTCTCCCTGCCAAATTTGGGGTAATTCGGTTCACCCGTTCGACCTGTAGCCTTGTCTGAATTTTCCTATGGAAATAGACATGGAGAAAACACGTTTTGCGACCCCCCTTTTTTCTCGGCCTTTCCAATCCCAAACTTTCAACATCGGAGCTGATATGAACAAACAATGAATTTTGAAAATACCATGAACATTCATCAAACAATGCCAAAGTTATAAGCAAAACAAAAAATGCTCTTCCAATGGAAACTTGGTCCTAACTATAACTACCTACTGGTAGAGGTCCAAAAAGCGAGCCGCACTCGAGTGTGAGAAGCTTTCCCTAAAAGCTTTTATTTGGTGCAGGCAGTGCGCACTGGTAATTCACAGCACCTGACATCGCCAACGCTTTTCAATTAACATCTTCTTCCTGGGTTTTAAAGTCATAAGGGTGCATGTAGGTACACCCATCCCCCTTCGTTTGGCATTATCATGTACCCCATTGGGCTGCATTGATTTCCCACGTAGCCTTAAGGAAGTTGGAGTCCTCTTGATTCCTGAATGGATGCGCCCTCACACTCGAGTGTGGTTGGCTTTTTGAACATTTCCCCAACGAGCTGGATATATATATTTATATATGGTTGGCCCGAAACGCGTCGTTGTAGGCTGTGATTTACGAAATAAAAGAGTAACTTGCCTGAAAAGCTGTGTAGTCTGAGTCTCCTTCTTCGCCAGTGGTTGTTGGAAGTGGTCGGAGTTTCTTGTGCATATATATATATATTTATATATATAGCTTTGGATTGGTTTTTGGTCAAACTTCTACATCCATTAGTCTGCTTAAGTGGTGGTCACATTTTGCTTCGGTCCACCACAGAATACAGCACTGTGTCATGAGTCATCCCATTTCATCCATTGCCTTTCTTCACTGTAACAGCTTTTTCTCTGGTCACATGTGAAGACACCTGCAAAGGAGTGCACTACAGGTTAAGACTGGTATGAATGCGCTTCTAATTAGTGTGCCCTTTTTGCATGTTGAACGTTTGAACAAAAATAAAAACTCTGATCAAATTGGCAAGGCCTTATTTGTGAGCTTTGACAATGCTTGTCCATGCAGAAAATATGAAATTGCATTCCGGACGAAATAAAAACACAACGAACAAAACCACAGGGCAACAGCCTGACAATGACCTCAAAGAAGGCATATGTCGTTTCACGCACATAATATCTGCTGTGTTTGTTATTCTGGAGCTGAATTTCATATTGATTGCTGAGAGCTTTCATATTCCATGTGCTAAAGTGGTTTATAAATAAACATTACATTAAACATTCCTTCATTATACATGAAGGGAAACGAAATATGTAAAACCTACAATTAGACGAGCTGCTTAAGTTGTATTTTTTTCCTCTGAGTATTTACTGTGATTTATGGTAACTAATAGGGTAATGGAAATGATCGGCCAATCAGAGGACACGGATTCACCGCGCGCATGTCCCATTATCCGCGCGCAGCGGGACACTTTTTATACCACAGTTTCATTGTGGAATGTCAGCTACGCAAATTAGCAGGCACCAAGGACGAGGCAATTCTGACACTCAGTCGCTTTGGCTCATTTCTATTTCTGAAACCAATTTACAACCTTTCTGCATAGCAAAACAATTATCACATAGAGATGAGACCTCACTGCTGATGGGGCGAATGTCTGGAAATGATTGGCTTAAGGAAGCAGCACTGGAGCATTACTGGGCTCCTGATTATCCTACTGACGATATCATCGCCATCCGTAGGGTAGATTAGGCCTGGGAGAAATTCCTTGCGTAATTTTGAATTGTGCTTGTTTCGTGAAATTACGCTATTTCTTCCACGTAATGTAGTTGGCGTTGTTTGCTGCAAAAATGTTGTTTATGTGCAAGGGAACAGCGTGGGGGACTTGAAAGCAAGCAGCTGCTGCTTGCAGCGCTTGTGTTTTTTGCAGTTTTTTTAGCCGGGGATGCGTCCTTGTGTCCATTTACAAAGCGCAAAACTCCGGATTTGCATATTGTGTGATTATGCATAATTTCACATGACACATGCATAATTTAAAAAAAAATTACATGAATTTTGCACACCCATAGGTAAGATGTCTTCCACGAAATCAATAAATCCCGTCCCGTCATGATTAAAATTGTTGCCTCTATTCGATTTTTGGCTGCTATGTTTTTTAAAAGTTAAAAAGTCATGAAATAAGTTGGTGTGTGTTGACCTGTTCACTGTTCAAACACTACTCATCTAAGGCTTACTCAGTATGTTGTTGTGTATAGGTGTTCCATCGACTCCCTGAATAAAGAAATGCTCCTTTACTTAATAATTTATCCAGAGTTGTGTGATTCATTTTGGCCTCATTTGCTATTGACGACTCCACATCAGAGCATTGTACTTCCACACTCTGTTTTACACAGTACGATCTCTCCTCCCAAAAAAAGTACTTTACATAATTAAATTAAAGGAGATGCAGTGGTCAATAAGATTGCTGTTTGCTTCCCAGTGCCCACAGCTGTCATTTGGAGAGCAGGTGGGGTCTCTCGTGGATAGATCCCACGGTTCGAATGGTTACTTACAGACGCGAGAGTTGTCGGAAAACTTTCTACAATGGCAAATGGCGCCAACGTACGCAAAGAAAATCGTTCTCCGTGACCCTCTTTTGGCAGTAAAATGTGCAAGATTCGGTGCTGTGGGTTCCCGTCAAACAGCCTCTGTGTTGCCACATCATTTGAGGTATGCCCAGCAATAGCTGGTTGGAAATCACTAGATCGGTCAAAAACCACGATACATTTCCAAGCAAATCACAATAAAGGGGAATATGCCTTTGCCATGTACTTTTTACTTGCAATTCGGAGGGAATTACATTTTTTTTATTTACATCAGTTAAGTGAATAAACATACAAAAATTCGAAATTAAAGAATGATGACATACGTTGTCCTAAAATACAAAAGTCAGAATTATACATAAACATAAATATTCCTGTTTAAACAACATTATTAACTCATTAATTAGTTCCAAAAGATATCGTGATCATAACCAAGACATGGAAATATTCAGTAATTAAAGTAACCTCTCCTTGGAGGATGGAAACCTCCCCAACCACCTTACCAGACTGGCTGCTTAAGCGCCACTTCTTGAATTCTACAAGACGATTCTGAAATCGATATCCTCCATTTTCTCATTTACGAGTGCTGAGTGGCTGCCTGGACTGAATGTCTGGAGAATTTTGCTGAATATGCTGTAGCACCAAGAAATCGTTCTAAAAGGTACGTAGATCAAGATGGTGAATATTGAGTCACAGATACTTTCAATAGATAATGACAGCATCTATGATGGGGGCTAGCATCTACCTCCATAGTCATCTGTCAACTCGTCATCATTTGTTTCCAAGAATGGAGCCTCCTAGTGCCTTGATTGCAGGACCTGGCCTTAAAAAAACACACGGATCAGCTTTTCGTCACAACTCTGTAACAGTGTCTGATAAGGCCCTTTCCATTGATTCAGATTATGTGCTCTGAACCTGGTAAATGCAAAAACAATTGATGGACAGAATGCAGAACAATGCCATACATTCACCCCAGTACATCGTTTATTTGTTCAACCATGCTATTCCAGTTTAAACCCAGCCATATGCAAATCCCTCTTGACCCTGTGCCACATGGGAACAGTCCAGCCCTAACTGACAAGTCAGGTCCTCTCTGGACTGGAAACAAGCATCCTAGGACCGGATTTGGGGATTAACCCCTCTTCAGCCAGGATAGCTTGATTCCAATGGCATGGAGAGCACAGGACCCATGTCTGGGCATACCCTTCCCCCTTTCGGTCCAGGGAGGACCTGGCTTGGCAGTTGTACTTGACTGTTCCCAATAGGCCAGGGTCAAGACTGATTTGCATATGGCCAGGTCTAAACTGGGGTGGCAAGGTGAGCAAAAGAATGATGGATTTAACCCAGATATCTTGACTGGGGGTGAATGTTTTGATTTGTTCTGTATTCCATCCATCAATTGTGTGTCTTTTGCTGAACCTAGCAAAGGCTTTCACTGTAACAGGTGTGGGGGCAGACTGAACAGCTCAGATGTCTCCAGAAGATTTAATGCAGACAATTGGAGTAAACAGGAAGTCGCTAGATGTTCAGACTAGAGCTGTGCACTCTCAGGGCTCTCAAGGCTTTCAGGGGTGGACTGCCCATCCAACTGTGCATCAGTCTAGGATTTACCGCAACCATGTGGAGCACTGGCGGGCTATTCCATAGCTGTTGAAGCAGTCAGAGGCCAGACTATGTCAACAGATATTGATTCATAATGCCTGCACCTGCTCTCCTTCAGGTGTTTGACTAAAAGTTCAAGAAACCACAAAATCCAAGTGATAAGTATGGAGCCCAGTCCTGTCCTCATTCTCCCTGAAGCCCATTTGATGCCACCATCTTGCACTTCAACATCCTTCTTTGTTGAGAAATCTGCTGGCACTTTGAAAGAAGATCATGACAAAAACAGAGATGATAGTGTATATGAATTAGCAGGTGTTTAACTGTTACTAAGCATCATAAGGCTGACCTCCTTATTGGGCTACAAGGCACAAAGATCTTCAGTAGGCTTTTTACTGCATTCTATGGTGACTAGTTCCACCTAGACATGACCTGGACCCTGATGCTATCCACTGAGTTTTGACCCCCAAATTCTGTCCGCAAGGTCCTTGAACCTTGGCTAGTGTTAAAGTGAACTCCTCCAGACAAATCAAAGTGAACTCCTCCAGACAAATCCTAAAACCTTTAAGTTATATTTTTTTTGAAAGCTTTTTGGTCTGAGCACCAGCCTGTGATAGGGCTGAACATACTAAGTTGATACGACGAAGGTGCATTGCACTGGGCCACAGTTTCAGGTTGCTCCTATCACATTCTTCTCTTCGTGGCTGCACATCTGATTCACGAGGACCTTGGGAAGAAGGTATCTGACCTCATGAACCCCTCTTTGGCTTCAGCCTGCAGCTTTGCCCTGCTGAAAGAAGTTGAGATTCAAAGAAGTGACTATGTCAAAAGGAGACATCTTCACAGGGGTGAAGGCACAAAAAAATATCTTGCCAGTGAGGGAACATCTCTGGTGCAAAATTCAAATTCCTTCTGGTCTATAGATATTCAGCAACATGGAACCCTCTTTAGCCATAGCCAGGTGCCTTGCCACGCTGATGATTGTTTACTTTTATCCCAGATGAATCAAGGGAATTTGCATTCACAAACGGTGACAATAAGTAAATCTGACCATTTAGGAATGCAAAATAGGCTTTCTATATGTACAAAAGATACTCGCAGTTTAACACCTTCCGTGCGGCCCCGATTTCCTCAGTGTGCTGGACATTCCATAACTGGGTGTGGTTGTGACGGAACCATTCCGTCATCAGCACAGCTCAATTTTGACTGATGACGGAATGGTTCCGTCACAAGCATCTAAGGGGTTAATATAAAGTAATGGCAATTTTTGCTATTCCCTAAAATTGCCACTTGTAGCTAGGAAATCACAGTTAGCGAATCGCAACTAGGTAATCACTAAAACTATGTAAGAAATATTAAAAAATTGCAAATAGTCACAAAGTGGAGATCTTTAAGCATGGGCGAATTTTGCGAATCTGACGTTCGCGAATTTTGCGAATCTGCGAACTCGCAATCCGCAAAATCCGCGAATTCTCGCGAATTTGCAGATTTTCTTTTTGTGTTCACAAGGGTTTCTGCCAGTTCGCGAGGATTTGGTACTAGTTCGCAATTGCGAACTTACTTGTCGGCTTGCAACGGTCGCGACTATGTTGTTTCTACGTCTGGTTCATCATCACCGCCTCCAAGCACCCTCTGTTTCACCACTGCCACCCTCTCTTTCACCCATGCCACCCTCTGTTACATCAATGCCACCCTCTGGTTCATCATCACTGTAGATGAGGGGGGGGGGGGGGAAAGCAAGCACACCTGCCCTGCTTCAACTGACATGAATTAATTTGGGGTTAGTTTATTAATGTGTCACTGTTTTAAAATTCCAGGTCTGGCACCTGCTTCCTTATCAGTAATTTGCTTTCTATTGCAGTACAATTTTTTTTCCAGGACCTTTGTGGCCTACTCTAGCTATTCTATGAGCCTGCTGTGAGGGTCAGAGCAGGGTCATACAATTGTGGCAACTAGCAACTGAACTCTGGAGGGGCCACAGTCAGGAAGCACTACAGTGAATTGTTACTAATGATGAGTTTGAACTCTTGCACCTGCCGATTGCTTTCAGTTTTGCAAAACTCGTTTTTCTGCAATTTCGCGGGATTCGCGGGGCGCGAATACGCGTGAGATCGGATTCGAAAACCACGAATTCGTGCGAATATGCGATTTCCTTTTTTGCGGCGTGTTAGTTTGCAAGGTTTTGTGCGTTTTCGCGAGCCGCTTGTAGCGCAAGGCGCGAAGTTACCCTCGCGGTCGTTCAAGGGTGCGGCCATCTTGTTTGCATGACGTATTTCTGTTTCCAGGCGCGAAGTGTAATCTCGCAAAGTGTGCGGCTCGCAAGTACAATTTCGCGAGTGTTCGCGAGGAATATCTCGCGCGAACGTACCCGCGCGGTCAGGAACGGGCGCGGCCATCTTGTTTCTCATTCATTGCTATGGTTCTGGGCATGCTTCTTGTATCCTCTCTAAATCTGTGCCATCCTTTGCTTGTTTGAAGTTTTTTTTAATCTATTTTAATTATTATCTATCCCTCTATTTTTCTAGCCCTATATTTTTGTGTTTACTGCTACTTTTTGTTAATTTTAAACTACTTTTTTAAACTCTTTTCTTTTCTTCTCTTCCCTATTCTATTTTCTTTATTCCTTTCCGCCCAGACCATGGTGAAGGGAGCCGGGAAGCATCCCGAGAAGGGGAAGGGTCCCGCACCCCGTGCCCGGCTCCCGTGCCGGCGTTTGAGGGGGGAGACAGTTGCACCCCGGGAGATTTTCAGCCCGGAGGAGGTGGGCGCACTAGTGTTCTATGTACAGTGCCACCTCCCTAGGACCATAATGGCAGGCGGCAAGATCGGATGCGGGTACGGGATGCGGGATCGCCGGAAGTGGTGGGATAAGGTGTGCCAGGCCATGTACCACCACTCTCGGGTCCGGCGCACCTACAACCAGGCCACCCACCGCTGGACGGATGTCCTGACCCGTGAACGAGATCTGCTCGACCTGCTTGGCCTCGAGATCCCCGGGCTTGAATAGTAGTAGTAGTAGCTATTTCTTTACTACTCTGTTTTCTCCTGCTGTGTTATTATATTGCATTTTTTTTTTTACCAAGAGCAATAATGCTGCTCATTACATTGTAGGTATATTATATTTCAAAATCTTCTGTGCATTTCAGGTGCACTGCTCTCCTTCTCAGTAGTGTTGCTACTATGCTTATTTGTATCCGATTTTGTGTTCATTTCATTGGCCTGTGAAATTATGTATGAGTGTAGTTTAAAGAACTGCGTAATGCTACACACTAAGGTTCAGATGTTTAATTACCGGCGCATCCCTGCAAAGTAGCAGGGATGCGCCAGTAATTGTGCGCCACGCCACTATCACCCATGGTGCGCCGTATTTACAATGCGGCGCACCATGGGCCCAAAACGTTACGCATCTGTGCCGTAAGGGCGGCGCATTGCTGGAGTTGCGTCGCAACGATGGCGCAGCTCCATCAATGCTCTGGGGTGCCCTATCTCCCCAAAGCTGCGTCAAGCCATACGTCTGCTTCAAGCAGGACAGGGTTTGAGTCACGCATCATTGTCGTTAAAGTGAGTGATTGAAATCTTGTAGATTTCCCTCAGCCACTTTTTGGATGCGTTCCTGCGCAGGAACGCCCTCCCTTGCGCCGGAACGCCCCATGATGGCGCAGGGCTTTACAACGTGATGCATCTCCCATATGCGTCACGTTGTTAATATAAGCCGCATCATTGCGCCTCTTTTGTGCTGCCGCTGCGTCACAAAAGTCACACAACAATGGAGCAAAAGAGCCGCAAGGGGCTTCTAAATCAGCCCCTACAGACTCAAGTCCAGTCCTTCCTTTGTACACATGGCGATAAGAAGAAATAGTGGTGGTGGATTGATAGTTTGAGTATTTTAATAACTGGTTAATGTAGTAGGAAACTTTAGTGTTGTCGTTGATCTGCAATCACGGTGGACTTTGGCTGTCACTTCGCGTGCTGCGGACTGCTGCCTGCCAATCCTAGGCAAACCTTTTTAGTACTTTGTGTAGTGAGTTACATAAGAAGTTTACAATTCGACGGTCCGCAAATCAAGCAATAATAATAACGTAGTAGACCACATGAGATTGGTCAATAATATATCCCGTTGAATAGTTGTCTATTTGCTATTTCGCCAAAATATTTTGTTAGTTCTTTTGAAATGTTTGATTTGGTTGACAAATATCATCCATGTTTTCTGTTTTTCTTTCTTTCATGTTGTACATCAGCTTCCCCCAGGGGCAAGAGGATGACACAGGAGGAGGAGGAGGAGGGTGCTGTTGAGGATGCAGGCCAGGATCGGGCAGGCGAGGGCTCCTTTGCTGGCCCCAGTAAGTTTTAATTTTAATATAGAGTACTTATTTTTTCCCAGCGTTCCTCATTCGATTTTTTCTAAATCGCCTTTGATATTCTTGTAGACTGGATCTAAATTCTTATCCTGCCTCGACTATGACTCCATGTGGTATTACTAGATTATTCTTATTAGTCTGTCTGTGTAGCTAATTAAGATTGCACATTTGGCAATTCCATTGGACTCCCATTCTAGTCAGCAATAGCTCTATGCACAGAGTGCAGTCCTCTGGGATTGTCCATAATGTCTTTTCAAGTCTTCTAAATGTTTATGCTTTGACAATTGCCAACAATAAAAAGGTGAATGACCACCAAGAAAGAATAAGATACTACTTTACTTTTGGTTTGGATAGGAGGACAATCCATTCTACTACATTTGCAGGGACAAATCTGCACAAACAGAACTATGGACACTGAATAATGCATTGCTTAGCTTATCAATTATAATAGGTGCTGTTAGACTTTCCACATACCTCAGTGATAACAGACTTTGTAGTTGAACCCCCAATCTCCTTACTGACTTGATAGTGTGGCAGAGTCATTTAGCTCCCAAAGTCACCGATGATTATGATTATTCCCCAATGATGTCAGAGGCACGGACTCATGCTTGCAAAAATTGCAAAACCTTTAGCTCATCCACTCTAGTTTGGAGGACCAAAAATCACTGTGTCTATTTAAGTTTAAAAGCTTTATTAAAAGTAAACACATTTATTAAAATCAAGTTTGTCATAAAAGTAAACGTTTCACTGAAAATGGAAAAGTGCTTAGTGCTGACGATTAATTGGACACATTTCTTATGGTCGAGCCAAGCTCTCACCTGGTTTGAACTTGATCCTGCTCGTGTTCTTAGAAGTCAAGCTTCTGTCTGTTAGGAGAAAAAGTGGTGTGTGTTAAAAAATAAAAAGCAAGCATTCATCAGTTGTGTCAAAAAGTGCAGCAAGACAACAGCCTTCCCTGGAAAAAGGGACATTTTTACTTTATAGTAGACAGTCACAAATTATTACATTGTATACTGTTTTTTCCACATTTCTTTCTTCCTCCTAGGCCAAATATTATATAGTAGTGAGTGGTGTATTCTAACATTATTAAATGTACTTTGTAGGTGGAACATCTGGAGGCGGGGCCAGCGCGGAGGTGACGGTGGCATTGGACGAGGACAACTCTGAGGAGGAGGCGGTGGAAGTACCGGACAATTCTGTGGGGGATGAGACGGTGGTGGCGGGCAGAGGTAAGATATATATTCCTTACCTATTGAGATTGAAGAATGCAGAGTGTGCTTTCTGCACAGGTGTATTATAAATAAACCAGGTAGTAGCCTCCCTCCTCTAAATGTACTTCGACTTAGCTGTGAAGTTTTTGGCGAGAAGAATCCCAATCAGATCAGATCTGAGATGAACTTGATGGATGGGATGAACGAAAAGCGAAATGATGAAGCAAGGATGGGTGGAGGAGAACAACCTGGGTGGGTGAAACAGAAACTGTATGTGTGCATATACTTTGACTGGATGGATGCCTGGATCATTCATGGTACTATCTGACTCTTAGATAGCATATGTGTATCTAGAGAGAGTAGACGGTCACTGGATGAACTAAGTGTTACTTTGAAGAGCATGTAACACCGCACCCGCACGTCCGTTCCAGTGTAGGAAAGGCAAGGAAAAGAAGTTGTAATTTTGTCCAAATACTACCATGAATAGTAGCAGTAGTTTGTATTGCAAATGCAAGCACAGCATATATCCGGTTATTACGGTGGACACTCCCTACCTCTCTTAATAACTTTAGTTTAGTAGTAGTACGTCATTCATGTGTGGGTGTATCACTGTTCACTCAATAATAAGCAAAGCACCTAAAGTCATCCCAAAAGTCATCAAATACATCCCATGTGAAGTGATAGATAATCAGATTATTTAGCTTCTTCATTTTCCTTTTCTAATACTCATTTGCACTGTAGGGTGAAAGCTAAATTAATTAAGCAGTAGCCCTTTTAACAGAGTATTCTCAGTGCCACCCGTAATAGAAAAGTAAGAGCTTCACCACCTGCATGTACTGGACCGGTACAGTAACGCAAGTCTATCTCACTCACTATGGTGTGCGTCTGTTTTTCTCGGGTGCAAGTTCACTGCGCTGGCATTATGCCGGCTTGCATAAGATAACGTACCAATTTTCCTAAACAAGAGAGAAGAAGAAGAATAAGACTGGTGTACTGTAATAGTCGACTGTAATGGAAGTCCATAGTGCTCGTAGAATTTGTTCCTTAAACTCCCACTAATGTTAGAGCAAGGATGACGAAGTCGGAGTTTACATAGATACTGTCCTCAATAGTTATGTACTGTGCTTTCAATTTGCTACTTGTACTGTGACAACTTTCTGCTCAATCATTTTGTGTTAATCTTACGGAGCATTGGTTACAGACCATGTCTTTCTTTCTTCATGTAGTTGCTCCTTCCAAATCCAAGAGACCATCAAGGAGGAAGGAGCTGGCTCGAATGGCCCGGCAACGGAGGCTGGATGCCACTGTCGCTGAATATCGGTGGCTGGTGGCCCTGGAGGAGGAGGAGACGCAGTCTGGCAATACAACAATGTCCACTGGGACAGCTGCATCCTCCTCCGTGCGGGCTGCCAGCCAGCGCAGTGCTCCAGCGGTACGAAGCCGGGCTACCAAAGCCAAACGCCACCGCCGAGCAGCAAAGACAGCAGCTGCCCCCCACAGGATTTGCAAGGCACGCCGGCGCCGCTTATCCCTCAGACTGTCCTACCTGGAGTAGGAGGTCCTGAACTATAAGAACTTGGTGGAGGGCCTCCGCTTCGAACATGCCACCCTCCGCAAGGAGCATGATGCCCTGGCTGCTAAAGTCAACAGCACCCTGCCATAGTGTCCCTTGCCCCCTTTTTAGAGACTTTTGGGGGGTGGGAATTGGGAGTTGGGTTTTTGGGGACTTTTGAAGGACAATCGTTGGGGTTAGGGAGGGTCTTGCGGGAGATTATTTTGTTAGGGCTATAAAGATATACTTTTTGAAACTTTATCTGACCATACCTGTTTTTTACTGCTTTTGAGTCTGGTGGGTGGGGGTTTAACAGTAAGTTTGTTTTCCTGAATAGTCCTAGGACTTTAGTAGTACTACCGTCAATCTCTCATCTTTCCTAATACTCCATTATACTACCTCCAACCAAACGCTTATCTTACCTATAATTTCTGTTTGAAAGTAGGGCTAGGCCCAGGGCTGGCTCCACGGGAAATGCCGATTAAGGTTGCAATCCAGGGCGGCTGAAATTTCCTCCTCCTTGTGGTGGTACTAGTGGTGTGACACAGTGGCAGTTGCATGGCTATGGAAAAAAAGAAAATGAAACCTGGTTTGTCCTTACTGTAGCATTACAACTGTACGATAGAGAATATAGCAGGTGACAGTACACTAGACTACAACAGTGCCACAATGTAGCCTAACAAATGATAAAGTATTTATAGTATAACTTGTACTTGCGTAGGATTTCTTTGACATTGGCTAATACTACAAGAAATAGTACTGAAGCTGAGTAAGTCTAGAATATATCCTCTGATTCCTTCACCAGCCTGTTGCTATGACCTTATCCTCCCCAGCAAGTGTGTGGAATTATTGATGTCAGTTAGTCACACATCAAGCAAAACCACACAACCCGGAGGAAGAGGGTTAGGGTTTGTAAAATGGATAGGAATGGGGGTTTCTTTTTGGGTAGATTTTGTTGAGAGAAAAAAAACAAAAGCACAGCATGGACAAACAATAATTGAACATAAAGAAATTTTTGGGTACAAAGCTAACCATAAATCTTTTACGTGACATAAAGGAAGTGCATGCACTACTGAATGCATTGTTACAGAAAAGTAAGTAGTACTTTCGACAACCGTGAATGCCAGAATGCGACAGAACAGGGCTACATTAAATTAGGTTAAAAAAATAGCCGAAGTAAAACCTATAGAATGGCTGTTGGGATCAATTTAGAAGCAGAGAGAGATCCAAGAAATGCAGTCACACACAATTATTGAATAAAAGAATGGATACTGTATCTGTATTGTTGTAGTTGTCCTGTTGAATTTGGTAAGTAAGTTGCATGCAGCAAACAATTCCTCTTATTAGCGGCACTCCTTCATTCCAGCTGACGCTTCGTCCATCAATGTTGGTGACCAGAAGACACCCTGTACACTGCCTGCCTGGCGGATGCTGAATTGCGGCTCGCTAATGTGAAGCCTGACTCCATCCTTTTTTCCCCATTGCAGACTGAAACCCGGCCTGTAATTATTGAACGAAAAACAGCACTGATAAATAAATATAAGGTATGTACGCTGTGTAGTGCAAAAAGTCACACTTTGATTTTCCTAATAGACAGTACAACATTTTTGAAAGTGCGTACTCTGTCTGAGTAACCTTTTCAAGAATAAATAAGTATGGGCGAATTAATTTAGCGGATCTTTCCCCTCAAGCTAGGTGTACTGTAATCTGTGTTTTAGAACAAAATTAGACCTTCCCAGCAGTGCTTCCACCAAGACCCTTACTAAAGCCAGTTGCAAAAATGTAGAAGACCCCCAATCAGATCTCAAAAAACGAGGCTTAGCAGAAAACTGGTGACAAAACGTACTTCGAAAGTAAAAGTAGGCCCAAATACCCCCTTACCCACCGTGGATTGTATTCAAACCACTTGCAAGCAAGCAAAAGTATCCATAGCCAGCATCGCTCCAAGACTCGAAAAACCCCCCACCCAAACACATGCAATAGAAATACTGCTAACCCTAACAAGCCATAAGTTAAGAATAGTGGCAGAGGCTTTCTTTAACTATGCCAAATCCCCCCTTTCCCACCATGGATTTTCTTCAAATGACTTGCAACCAAAATTACACATTCTCACGAGTGCTCTAAGACCCCAGAACTCAGTTGCAAAAATCTAGAACACCCCAAAACACATGCAATCCTGCTGCTAGGGCTAACCCTAACGAACCCTAAGTTACAAAAAGTGCCAAAAGGCTTTTTCTTATGGATTTTGTCCCAACCACTTCTATCCGGTATTAGACCTTCCCAGGAATGCCCCAAGACCCGCCAACCCACCCGCCAAAAAGCACAACACCCCCAAACAGCCCAAAAGCAAAATCTCATACTTACAATATTTCTCGGCCTTCGGTCCAAACGCGCTGTGTAGCTAGGCCATAACTCCAGTTTACCACCACGGATTTCCTGAAAAGCAAATGCAATCAAGATTAGAGTGTCCCACTCCCAGGAGTTCTCCCAGACCCCGAAACTCACCCACAAACAGCCGGAACCCCCCAAAGAGCACCTCAAAGGCAAGCAAGTCAGCAAAAACACAAAAAAATTCCGCCTCCGATTTGGTCCAAACCACTTTTATCCGGTATTAGAGCTTCCCAGCAATGGCCCCAGAGCCGTCAACTCACCCGCAAAGAAGTAGAACACCCCCACAAGTGCTGAGTCTTTCTTCATTGGGCGTAAACCAGCCCTCTGCTTTGATGGAAATAGGAGTCTGGAGGAGGAGTATAGAGGAGCATGTTCTTCTGAACTTGTGAACCTGAGGAATGCAGACTGCGGCACCTTCAAATCAATAAGCAAACAAGTGAAGACAGTTCTGCTGATGGGCTTGTTTTTGTGATTAGGTATTTAAAGTTTGAATTATATTAACTGTGCACAACAAAGAAAGACAGACACACAGGAATAAAAGTGAATAAAGGCGAAAAAGAAAGTTATTGATTCATTGTCTCATTTTCAGGGCTCGTGTCACGGTCCACGAATAAGAATAAGGCTTCGTTATCATACTCTGCTAATTCAGGCAGGGTGAGCTCAGTGTCACCTGACAGAGAAGAAATTCCCTCATCTATGTTGCTGTCCACCTCGTCTTCATCCGGCGTGCTTTCTCGTACTCTGTAATCTGGTGGTATGAGGTGCTGATTCATCTTGATCATTGTTAACCTCTCCACATTGTTGGGCGAGAGGCGGCTCCGTTTGGAAGTTACAATGCCACCAGCAGCACTGAAAACACGTTCAGAAGACACGCTTGCGAGTGTGCAAGACAAGTAGTTTAAAGCCAGGTTGGAGAGCTGTGGCCACAATTCTTTTTTCCCATGCCAATACGCCAATGGGTCAGCATTAACATAGACCTCTGTTGAGTCATTCGGATAGTCCTTCACCATCGACTCAAGGTGCTCCTCCAAGGTTCCTCCACTTTGCTTAGCTGTTGCTGTGACCTTTTGAGAACCAAACCCAAGCCGAGCTAGCCAATCCTCTTCAGCCTCCAATATTACTGTTGTGTCTGGTGGTGCAGATGATCCGGTTGCCGGTGTCTTCAACGGCTGAGAGGTCACTTGTGATGCAGCCACAGGTGCAGAAGTGGATTGTTTTGACTGGGGATGGCCTGCTGATGCTGATGTACTTCCTTTTCCTTCAATTTTCTGCTGTTCTCTTTCAAACCTCTTGGCTGAGGAGGCTAGCCACTGTTTGTACTTTGTAACATCTTCATCAGCAAAAGGAAAGAATGCTTGGCCTGCCAGCGCCTTTTTGTAGCGTGGATCCAGAATAGTAGCACAAATGTAATGCTGGTTTGAGTGGATCATTTTAAGACGTTCATCACCTTGTAGGCGCTCTAATAATTTCTCCGCCAAAACAAAAGGGTCTTGGTACAACAATATAGCTTTTCCCAAATTACAGTCCAAATTACAGTCCTCCATGCTGACTGCACGCGTGAAGAACTCAAAAGGACGAAGCATGCGTGTCAGGCTTTTAACTATGTCCCATTGCGCCGCACCCATCCTCAGGTCCTCCTTCTGAGCTGTACCCTGTGTTAAGAATTAGTGATCGAGTACCGTATACTGCTCATACAGACGCTCAAGCATGTAGAAGGTTGAGTTCCAACGTGTTGCCACCTCCTGGATGAGTGCTTTCACTGGCATTCGACGTTCATATAGCAGGCTCCTCAGATGCTTCCGGGCCTTAAAAGAATGGCTGAAATGGTTGCACATTTTTCGGCAGGTGTCCACTACCCTGTACGCTGCACTGTCTTTATCACTCAAGAATTTTTTGACAACCAGGTTTATACAGTGCGCCAAACACGGCACTCTGAAATATTCACCCAGCTCCATGGCCTTAACTACATTGGCGCCATTATCCGTGGAAACATAACCAATCTGGCGTTTTTTTGGGGACAGCCAGTCAAGGACCTTTGTGTTAAACTCATCCAAACTGTTTTCTGCTGTGTGACGTTTCTCCAAACCAAACATGGCTAGTGTTGCATGTTTCCGAGCAGCTTTAAAAACTTGGTCCGGGTCAACACCTGCGTTTAGCTTTGCTTTAACCCCTGAAAAAGAGACTCAGTGTGCAGTGATGCACATGTAATCAGCGCCTGCGCCACTGGTCCACATGTCTGTTTTCAGATGTATAGTGTGAACAGCACTCTTCTGCAAAGCTGTCCCAATCACCTCCAGAACATCTTCATGTAGTGCTGGAACCGCAACTCGGGCAAAATAGAACCGGCTAGGAACCTTCCATTTAGGGCAGAGCGCGGCCACTAATTCTAGAAAACCAACCCCTTCTACAAAAGAAAAAGGGAGAAGGTCCAGAGCTAGCATTTTAGCCAGCTTAGTGTTATACAGACGCATCAGTGGGTGGTTGCGTTCATATTGCGCTTCTGTAAACAACATCTTTTTAATGTTGCTTGGACAAAGCATTAACGGGATAATGATGATGATATCTTCGACCCAGTTACGCACGCTGATGAACTTTTTCGCATTGGTGTCTAACTCTCTCCCACACTCTTAGTGTGGCTCACATGGGGTGTGCTGCTGACAGGGGTACTGGGTGTAAGAGAAGTGTTTGACACGTCTTCTTCCTCCTCGTCATTATCAGATGAAACAGCATTACGTGCAATTCGGACTTCCTTGATCGCCTGTAGGTGCGCAAACCATTTGACAGCGTGCTTTCTTTCAAGATGACCTCTCTGGCCTCCGGTACCATAGTTGGAACCAAACTTACCACGACTAACTGCCAACTTACAAATGCTACAAATGGCAAAGTTTTCCTTTTTTGGTCAAACACTAAAGAAGTCCCAAACTGCGGACTTGAAATGTCTTTGGGGGCCGGAGGAGGCGGTGATACTTGTGGTGGTGGTCCTGCTGCTAATGCCAGATGAAGTGGAGGATGTGGATTGCCGAACTTCAGTACGTTTTGCACTTTCACCACCACTAATTGAGGTCGAGGTGGATGGAGGTCCCTTTGGGCGACTAAGAAATATGGAAGCGGTAGGTGTTGGTGTACTAGTTAACTCCAATGATTGTGGTGTTTCTTCCATTGCCTCCTCGTCGACAACATCATCTCGGGCTAGGGTCAATATGTCTTTTTGCTGCATGCCCGCTGGGGCTGCAGTGACCTTTATGATGACTGGCTCGTCGTCGTGAGAGGCTTCCTCAGCAGCAGTATCCGTCACTTCTTGTTGAGCCTCATCACACTCCATAGCTATGAGTTTTTCGATGACCTTCCTTTTACGCTTAGGTACCTTTGTCAGATCATGGTGTGCCTCACTCTCAGACGGCAGTGGTGCTGGTTCCCAATTGGGATCCGTATCATCAGAAGGAGGTGGGCTTGAAGAAGATGTAGACACCAACCTTGATCTTTTCCTTGCTAGGGATGTGGAAGACAATGAATGATCATCAGGAGGAGTGGCTTCCAATGATACCTCGGCTTGATTGTCAATTTCCTGATGTGCCCCTACTTCGGGAGGAACAACTATTGTGGGCACTTGTGACCCTCCATGCACCTCTGCTTGCGCATCTCCTTGCGCTGCCTCTCCTTCCACATGTACTTGGGCTTGTACTTGCACATGTGGTTGTTGTTGCGGCTGTGGTTGTTCAACACTTGTCAGATGAGTTACAACAACCTGTGTTGATTCAGGGACATTGCTGCTACTTTCTTGCGATGAGCCAACATCACTGGTCGATGGTGATTGAATAAGTACACTGACTGCCTCTGCAGCACTCAAGGGCTTGGACTTAAGTTGGCGTGGTGGTGGTGGTGGAGGCACTGAGCCCAATGGAGCGGGGGTGCTGCTCCCAGCTTGGTCCCCAGCAGATCCCGCTGCTGCTGCAGGCGTACTTTTTTTTTTACTCCCAAAAAACGCGGCGGCCGGCACACCAGCCTCCTTGGTAACCTTGGTAACTTGCTTCTTCTGCTCCTTACTGGCAACTTTCTTGCTAGAGGAGCTACGGAGAACTTTTTTTGGGGCCATCTTCTTCAGAGCAGGTCATAACAGCAGGCCGCAGTTGCACGAGTTGCAGAGTTGTCTGTGGCCAGACGTGACGTCGCGTGACGTTATGCTGCACACACACACGGCTGCAGGACTTCTTCCTGGCACTGGTGGTTCTCTTGAGTCTTGTGCACCTAAAAGCAATGGAAGACAGAGGAACATCAGTTCAGTTATACACCCCAAAAAAAACAGAAAAATCAGCATAATCCCATGCCCTCCATGATGTTTAAATTCAAGACACCCCACAGAAAGACTAGGCCCATGCAACACTCACTAGTCACTACCCCTGGTGAAAAGGCCACAACAACAGGCCAAAAAAACGAAAATCACAGAAAAATCAGCACAATCCCAATCCATCCAGCCCCTCCATGATGTTTAAGTTCAAGACAACCTACAGAAAGACTAGGCCCATGCACCACTCACTACCCCTGGGCATAATGGATGAAAGCTAGGCAAAATGGGTGCAGTCCTGAGAACACTGCCTGCATTCAAAATGGCCCCCACCCTCCCAGCACATGGCCAGGGCCTGTAGCAGCACTCAAAATGGCCCCCAACCACATGGCCTGTCCACAACAGGCCAAAAAACGAAAATCACAGACAAATCAGCAGAATCCCAAGCCATCCAGTCCCTCCATGATGTTTAAATTCAAGACAACCCACAGAAAGACTAGGCCCATGCACCACTCACTACCCCTGGTGAAAAGGCCACAACAGGCCAAAAAACGAAAAACAGAGAAAAATCAGCACAATCCCAAGCCATCCAGCCCCTCCATGATGTTTAAATTCAAGAGACAACCCACAGAAAGACTAGGCCCATGCACCACTCACTACCCCTGGGCATAATGGATGAAAGCTAGGCAAAATGGGTGCAGGCCTGGGAACACTTCCTGCATTCAAAATGGCCCCCTTCCCAGCACATGGCCAGGGCCTGTAGCAGCACTCAAAATGGCCCCCAACCACATGGCCTGTCCACAACAGGCCAAAAAAACGAAAATCACAGAAAAATCAGCACAATCCCAAGCCATCCAGCCCCTCCATGATGTTTAAATTCAAGACAACCCACAGAAAGACTAGGCCCATGCACCACTCACTACCCCTGGTGAAAAGGCCACAACAGGCCAAAAAAACGAAAATCACAGAAAAATCAGCACAATCCCAAGCCATCCAGCCCCTCCATGATGTTTAAATTCAAGACAACCCACAGAAAGACTAGGCCCATGCACCACTCACTACCCCTGGGCATAATGGATGAAAGCTAGGCAAAATGGGTGCAGGCCTGAGAACACTGCCTGCATTCAAAATGGCCCCCTCCCTCCCAGCACATGGCCAGGGCCTGTAGCAGCACTCAAAATGGCCCCCAACCACATGGCCTGTGCACAACAGGCCAAAAAAACAAAAATCACAGAAAAATCAGCACAATCCCAAGCCATCCAGCCCCTCCATGATGTTTAAATTCAAGACAACCCACAGAAAGACTAGGCCCATGCACCACTCACTACCCCTGGTGAAAAGGCCACAACAGGCCAAAAAAACGAAAATCACAGAAAAATCAGCACAATCCCAAGCCATTCAGCCCCTCCATGATGTTTAAATTCAAGACAACCCACAGAAAGACTAGGCCCATGCACCACTCACTACCCCTGGGCATAATGGATGAAAGCTAGGCAAAATGGGTGCAGGCCTGAGAACACTGCCTGCATTCAAAATGGCCCCCTCCCTCCCAGCACATGGCCCGGGCCTGTAGCAGCACTCAAAATGGCCCCCAACCACATGGCCTGTCCACAACAGGCCAAAAAACGAAAATCACAGAAAAATCAGCACAATCCCAAGCCATCCAGCCCCTCCATGATGTTTAAATTCAAGACAACCCACAGAAAGACTAGGCCCATGCACAACTCACTACCCCTGGTGAAAAGGCCACAACAGGCCAAAAAAACGAAAATCACAGAAAAATCAGCACAATCCCAAGCCATCCAGCCCCTCGATGATGTTTAAATTCAAGACAACCCACAGAAAGACTAGGCCCATGCACCACTCACTACCCCTGGTGAAAAGGCCACAACAGGCCAAAAAAACGAAAATCACAGAAAAATCAGCACAATCCCAAGCCATCCAGCCCCTCCATGATGTTTAAATTGAAGACAACCCACAGAAAGACTAGGCCCATGCACCACTCACTACCCCTGGGCATAATGGATGAAATCTAGGCAAAATGGGTGCAGGCCTGAGAACACTGCCTGCATTCAAAATGGCCCCCTCCCTCCCAGCACATGGCCAGGGCCTGTAGCAGCACTCAAAATGGCCCCCAACCACATGGCCTGTCCACAACAGGCCAAAAAAACTAAAATCACAGAAAAACCAGCACAATCCCAAGCCATCCAGCCCCTCCATGATGTTTAAATTCAAAACACCCCACAGAAAGACTCAGAGCACCCACCACTGAGTACCCCTGGGCAAAAGGCCCCAAAACAGCCCAAAAATCGAAAATTCCAAAATTGTAGTTGCAGCAACTGTAATGCCCCTAACAAACTTACTTGTGAAATTTCTAATCCAAAAGTGATCCAAAGAAAATCAAAAAGGCCTCAAATTCAAATATCCAGCAGCATCCACAAAAAGTAATCCTTCCAGCTCCAGATCCAAATGAAAAGTGACCAGGAGATGGACTAAGCACTGGGAGGAGCCTGCTGGACGGGAACAGGAAGTTGAAGACTGGGGGGCACTTCCTTCCTCCCACCCCCCCCTCCCCAAAATGGACTCCTCGCAAAAAAAGTGCAGGCAAATGTCAACCTGAGGAGTTATTCAGATAAAAATCATCATTTCCAGAAGGTTTGTGCTGCTTGCTGGTGGATTTCTTGTGCAGAATTACAAATTTTGTATTTTCGCGAGTGCGAGATTGTTGCTGCTCGCGCATCTACAAGCTCGCAATTGCGAAGTACCGCGATACGTGATCACGGTGTACTCGCGTTGACAAACTCTCGCTGTGCAATTTGGCAAGCCGCGATTACGTAATCGCGCTCGCCAAATTCCCGCGGGATCCTGCAGCAAGATCCAAAATGGCGCAGCACTCGCAAAATATCAAGAAAAACAACTCGGCAAACGCTGAATGACGGTAAGTAAACGCCGCGCGCCGCAAAATTGTATCACCAAGAAAAAAAAAATCCGCTGCGTGCGAATTTGCAGATTTTCGGTAAATTCGCGAGCGTTCGCGGATTGGGAATTTACCGAAAATCCGCAAAATCCGCGAGCGTAACGGATTTTCCGCCCATGCTTAGAGATCTTGCATGTGCAATTTATCACCAACTGCAATCAGGATATATTCAGATTCATTCTATATAAACAGGCCCCGAGTACATCTGCATTTCCCCGAATAGCTGCTCTCTACATCACAGTGAGGAGGATAAGGATCCTGGTAGCTTTGCAGAGAAAGAGGAGGAGACAGGAGCACATTTTTAGAATGCATATTACTATGTTTGATCAGACAAAGGAGGAAATCTGTGGTAAGTACAGATTCAATTCTGCTCTGATTTTTTTATTTAATCTCTGAACTTCACCCACTACTGCATCGACACACTCACAGGACCAATCCAATTCCCACCCATATGCATGTGTTATGTTCCCTGCACCTCTTAGCCTCCGAAAGTTACCAGAGTGTGATAGTTGCAGGCCATAGGAGAGGTTTCTCAAAGAGCACTTAATGCTTTTTCCATGCATGTATGGATGCAATTCTCATGAAAATCAATGATTCTATCAGATTTCCAAAGCACAGGATTTGCAGTTAAATAAATTAAACTTTTTCCACTTAGCCCAATTCCCACATGTCATTGGCTATATTGATGGGACACATGTTTCAGTATGTCCATCATCTGAAAATGAATGCATCTTCAGCAATCAGTAGAGTACCCATTTATTGATCATTCAAGTGGTACTCAGTGCTTCATACATGATAACTGATATAGTGGCCAGATTCCCTGGAAGTACATAGGATTCCTTCAGCTTTCACCATTGTGGAAATTAAACTCTGCTACTTGGTGGTGAGTTTGGAGAAGGATATCTACTAGGTAAATCTCCCTATTACTGTGCAGTATATAGTAGAGTTGTATTCCGATTTGTCAGTACATTATTATTTGATCTTGCCATTGTAGGAGACAGTGCGTACACTGTGTTTTCATTTACTTTAACACTATATTGGAACCCTGTTTCTGCAAGTGAACACTGCTACAATGCAACACATAAAATTACAAGAAATGTGATTGGGAGGACTTTTGGTCTGCTGTAGAGTTGCTTTAAATATCTCCACAAGAGCAGTGGAGCACTACAACACAGAACAGAAACTTGCTGCAATATCGTGGAAACATGTGCCATACCACACAATATTGCAACATCTAGGGCATTCCCCTGTTAGATTACGAGCCAAATGGGGATGAACAGCTAGTTCCACCATGGCAACCTTCAGATGGATCAAGGGCAACAGGTGGCAGAGTAAGATGTGCACAGATCACCCTCAATTATTTTTAAGGCAATTAGTGAGTAAAAATGCATTTTGGACTGTATTACCTGAACTTCAGGCACAAAATTAAATCACATCTCAACTTAAGATCAAATGCACTGTTTGTGAAATACCTCAATTGTCACATCTGATATTACAAATGTCAACAAATGTTCCTAAACAATAAACTCAAACAGACAAACATGTCCGAACTACTTTTTCCTCCCACGCACTCTACTTGGCCGTACTGTGTGCATTGCACTTAGCTTTGGTGAGGCCTCCGGCAAAAAGGGGCAACAAATGGCCGAGAAATGGTTTGATACCACTTGTTCGCGGGCACATAGTCTTTAATGAGAGCCATTAAAGAGACTCCACCAAATAGGAGGAATGTGGCCATACTTAGAAAGGATTACAAGTTAGCTATAAGGGCCAGGAAAAAGGACATTAGAACGGAAGCTTGGGAGGCATTGATGTCGGTCGATGTCTTAAAGAATAGCCGTAGTTTCTGGGAAATTGTAAATAAACCTTTTTTTTCCAAAAACGGCAATAATGTGGTAGAATGTAATATCACTGACGCACAATGGTTAGAACATTTTGAGGCTATATATGACAATGTATGACAATGTCTGATCCTGCCCCTTGGGCTGTTTCAAGAGATTCAAACGAGTCTTTAGATTTTAAACGGGAGGAAGTAGTTTTGGCCTTTAAGCCCATGTCTAGTAACACGGCCCCAGGCCCAGACGGTGTCCCAGCCAATTTATATAAAACAGATCCAGTTTTTCGGGCAAAAGTTCTGACAAAAACTTTTAACACCCCAGCAAAGGGGAATAATCCACCATCCTGGGCCACGTCTATTATAATTCCCATTTTTAAAAAGGGCAATAGAGGAGATGCCCGATGTTATGGACCAATCTCTCTAATCGACTCGGCCATAAAGGTCCTGGGGAGGGCGGTTCTAGGCAAAATGAAAGATGGCTAGATGAGAAGAATATAATGTCAAATTTACAATATGGTTTTAGAAGTGGCAGGGGAACTCAAGATCAGTGCCTTAACTTATGGAGAAGTGTGGCTCAGGGGTTAGAGGCGGCAGACCCGGAAGCTGAGATCAGCCCTGGACCAGGGTTCAATTCCCCGCCTCGGCGGGTCTTGGGCTAAAAATTCCACGGACTCGATAATTCTCGCTCCGGTGCCTTCTCGACTCACGGGTTCACACTCTGCGACTCTGGGCAATAGCTTGCTTAATCTCAACAACGGCCCCTCGCGGCGGGATGCCTGGCTTTCACCATGTGGATACCCTGCCGTGGCTATCTCACAGGGGAATACCAGGACGGGTTCCCTAAGCAAGAGCCGGGAAACCCACTGCTGGTAGCTGTGCGCTATATAAGCTCAAATACATTTACATACATTTACATTTATCCCTGCTAATTGTCAACTATATCTCAGCCAAAGGGGGAGTACTCCAGCTGGTATTTATGGATCTATCGTCAGCTTTTGACCTGGTAAACAGGTCAAAGCTTTGGACGATCCTCCTAGAGATGGGGATGGAAAAAAGTCTTGTCTACTTCCTAGCTGACCTGCATCAGAACCTTACTGCACGGGTGAGGATCGATCAAGATAGCAACTGCGCTAGGCACTTTATTTCTGGCCGTGGTGTACAACGGGGTTGTATTTTAGCACCTTTGCTTTTTACTCTTTATATCAATGATTTAGGTAAGTTTTTAGATATAGCTAGTCTAGATGTCTCCAAAATTGGTCAGGAGCGCTTCCCGGTGCTCCTGTACGCCGACGATGCTGTCTTGTTATCCCGTACAGCAGTCGGGCTACAGAAGCGGCTGGTGGGATTTGGTAATTTTATGAAATCCCTGGATTTAAAGGTAAATATAGCCAAGTCACCTGTAATGAGTATAGGTCACTAGAGCAAACGAAATTGCCGGGCTTTTTATTGCGAAGGCTCCGAAGTTACCAGGGTATCTTCTTTTATGTATTTGGGGGTTCTCTTTGATGAGAAAGGTACATGGGCTGCTCAACATAAACTTAAGGTCAACAGCATGGCTAGGGCAATTGTGGCCGTAAACGGATTTGCCAAACGTCTGGGAAGCAAACCTGTTGAGGCAATTGTGAACATTTACAAAGCTAAATGCATCGCAATTGCCACATATGGCTTCTTTATCTGGGGGTATAGACCTATGGAGGAGATACAGCTAGAGGAGAATACATTTTTACAGGGTATATTATCGGTTCCCCAATCAACACCCACCTATGCCGTACATCAGGAATTGGGGGTGGGTTATATAACTGATACACTCAGGTTGGCACCATTTATTTTCTGGCTTAAATTATGGCTCAATCCGGAATTAGACCTCAATCACAAATTGATCAGGGATTGTCTCACTCTGGATTGTGTACACAAGATAAGGTGGCTTGTCTATGTAAGGGAAACTTTGGTAACTGTTGGTCGACAGGACCTCTAAGATGATCCTGGGTTGATTATGAAAATGGATCCCAGCGGGGTGAAGAAACAGCTCCTAAATTTGTGGGCAGTACAACAGGAGGAATTGGAGCTGAAAAAAGCAACGTTTAAAGCACATTACCTCTTAAAAACTATACTGTCGATGGAACCTTATCTGAAAACCGTGACTAGGCCTTTCCATCGTATACTCCTTACACGCTTCCGCTTTAATTTAATTCACCTCTCGCTAGGGAACTCCAAGGGGTGGTGCAGGATGGAAGAACTAGGGCCATGCCCTTGTGATAACTTTTTAGCCCAGGACACAATGCATTTAATAATGTTCTGTGATTTGTATAGTGACATCAGGAAGAGGTTTCTTTTTCCCTTACTGAAAAGAAAGGGTTTTGTCCAAGTTAAGCCAGCCTTATTGTATATACAGCTATTAAATAATCCTAATGAGATTTTTTATATAGCCAGTTTCCTTATGGCAGCTGTCCGGTTGAGAAATAGCCGTGAGGAGAGACCATAATTAATGAGGTTTTATTCTGATTTTATCCTTTTAAACTTGGTTTTTATCATTGGTATTTTTAATGAGTTTTATATAAAATATCTTGGATGTATTGTCATTTTTGTCCTGTAAATGCAATTTACCTGACCCGTACTGTATCGTGTTCTTTGCACATGGACTGCCTATTGCAGGATTGTATCATATGGTGGACATTTTACTTTGTATTTTTGCACATGTATGTATGTATTTTGTGTCTGTACTTTTATGGTTTTAACTTAACCGAATAAAGTGGTTTGACTGACTGGTGAGGCCTCTGTAGAAGCACCTTGTCTGACACTACAATGCCTATTTTCCATCACAGGGGCATTTATACAACTGAGGCCGGGGAGCTCCCCACTTTCCCCTCTACCTGTCACTGTTTGCTGCGATCTGGGCTGTGTGCATGTGTTGTTCAATTACGTTGGTGACTTGCACTAAACTTCGGGCTACGTCTCCACTACAATGTGATATCTCCACTTTCATAGTGACAGTGCTACAAGATAATGCAGTAGCATTTGTAAGGCGATGGACTGGTTCAGGTAAATTCATACAATTTTCCCATTAATTAGTGATAGTGCCTACGGTGTGTTACATGATTGTGCTGCATGACTGGGCAACGTTTCTTTATGGCATTGTCAGTTCCTTGTCTGCAGCTGCTTTTTGCCCCTTCTCCACTGTTGTGTTCAGCTACTTGATGCCACACATTTCCATTCAGTAACACCAACTGTTTTTATAATGACTTCATATGTTTGCATTGCACGCGCTTCACCTTTAACATTGAGGTCTCCTGACCACCAAAAGCAGCTGTACTATCACCTTCCTCTGCAGCCTGTCTTACAATACATCTTCACATTCTGAGGACATTGTTGTGGTGCATAATAAGGGACCAACATCTTTGTAACAATCTCACGTAAGATGGATTTGAAGGCATGTCTGTTGTGACACTATTCTCTTCTTCCACAAAATCAGGGAGTGGAGACACTGTTGTACTGCATCTGGTTGGTGCAGATGTTCCGGGTAATGGTGGCACAATGGTTTCAACCTGTATCTGTGGCTGAGTGTCCTGAGTTAAAACTAGTTCATTTTCTCCTGCAATTGTTGCAGGTAGTTCTGTGATATGAATGATAATTAATTTAGTTCAATATATGTTGTTGTGTCTATCATTCACACACATTGTTTCTAATTAATTTCTAGAACTGCGATGTCACTTTAGATGGGACTACAAAATGCAGCATTATTGGACTTTTATTCACTACTGGAATTCCAATTCCAAAATGCATAATGAGCTTGTGATAACATGTGGACTGGAGTGGTTATTGTTAGTAGGTAACTGATTTCCTAATTGGTTACCTTTTTACATAACACATTTTTATATGCAGCAAAATGTATTTCTTACCTTTGCTGGTGCTGGGTGTGGCAGAGTTGTCAATGTCAGTGACTCCAACAATGGTTTCAGGTTGCAGTGTTGCCTCAAACATATCCTCCAGAGGGCTAGGTGGTGGCATAGTGGATGGTCCTCTACATGTTTGCCATGCCTCGGCAAGCCTGCTTGCAACCTTTTCCTAGGTTAGTTTCCGCCGATCATACCAGCGCTTGCATATTTCCTCTAATAAGCGCTGTATAACACCAAATACACTGATCCTCGGCTGGATGTCTTTTCAGAGTTTGCACTTCTCACTCTTTCGAACCTGAAGTGAGCTTTTGTTAAGCAGCTTATAATGGTGTTTCACACACTCCTCTGTGACCACCTCCAGTTCTTGATCACTGAATTTAAGCTTTCTTTTGCACCCTCTTGCCTCTCCTCAGTGGCCATGATGGTAATACTGAGAAAAAAACACATTCACAGAAACTGACAGCTGCTCTGCCACCACAGTCTGCCTTCTCCCCTGGATCTGGTTCATGACTCATTTCCTCATTGTGATGTCATCATGCAGCTCCTGAAAGCAACATTCGCAATTTTGCGACTACCTACTTGCGATTTCCTATTTTGGTAATCGCTAAATTGCAATTGTGAACCATAATTGTTGGACTTGGCCTTTTTGCAGGGTTATCCCTAGACTTTTTGCTTCTTCTGTCTATTTTTTCCTGACCTGTTGTTGTTGGTTTTAGAACTCTGGGTACTTTACCACTGCTAATCAGTGCTAAAGTGTATTTGCTGTGTAAATTGTGAACATGATTGGTTCTCCATGATCTGCATATTTGACTTAATGGTCAGTCCCTAGTAAAGTGCACTAAGTGTGCCAGGGCTGGTAAATCAAATTCTACTAGTAGGCCTGCAGCACTGATTGTGCCACCCACATGAGTTACTCTGAAAATGTAATGCAGACCTGACACTGCAGTCTCTGAGCGCAGTTGTTAACTGCCATGTCGACTTGGAAAATGGATCCACTTGCCAGGCCATAACCTTTCCTTTTCTTACATGTTAATCACCGCTAAGGTAGGCCCAAGGTACTCCAGGGGGGAGGGTGCAGTGTATGTGAAAGGTAGGACATGCCCTGATGTATGTGGCATGTCCTGATTGTGAATGACAGCCAATTTCGTTTTTCACTATTGAAAGGGTATCTTGCCCCATAGGACAGAATGAGGAATGCTTTGTAACATTTTACATGCATATCTTCCAATGAGGATACAATAGAAAAATAAAGTTTAAGCTCCCTGAACTCAGAATTTACTAACACAGTCAGTCAGTCAAAATTAACTTTATTTGGTTTGTCATAACCATAAAGTATGTAAAACACATTTCATTTCATACAAAGGTTAAAAGAGAGACATTTTCCGCTCAGTTAAAATATTTACAAATACTGTTAAAAAATGTCTTATCTGACGCCGGACCTTTAGTCGTTTCCGGCTTTCATAAGTAGATTTTCAACTATTATCATGAATTCTATCCCCCGACATATTAAAATGTTCGATGTGGCACCCATCCAACTTGTCACTGCATGTCTGCAAGTGCGAATGTTTAAATCAATGAAGGCTGTTTTTAGCAAGTTCGTTCTTTCCGCTTTTACTATTTCGCAGACACACAGTAAGTGGCTTAAAGTTTCTATATGGTACCCACATAAACGACATGCCTTTTTTTGATGGTTACTTTTCCAGGAGGGGGCTAAGTCCTTCGAGCAAATATCACCAAATCTATATGCCATGAACTTTCTTTTGAGTGACAGTCGGAAATGGGCTGTAAGATAGGGTTGTGGTTTTAAGCTTGTGTACGAATGTATTATAACCCAAGCATGACTGCGTTTTGCTAGTCTCCTTTTGTCTTCTACTAAGGATAATGCGTTTGCCCTGTTGTTGCAGACTTTATTGAAGGACGCCCTTTCCAACGTGCTTTTCCATACTTCCTCAATCTCCAGTTCTTCCAAGGCAATCCGCAAATGATCACCCCACGTGTTTGGATTTCTTTGTTCGTATTGTAATTTTATTTCTGTCCAACATAAGTTGTCCAAAGTTCCCAATTCCGCTGTTCTAATTTTCCTGCATAGTTTTACCAAGGTTGCTTTCCTTTGAAATTCTTGATTCTGGAGTCCAAATTCCAAACGTATCTGTGCCGGCGAGGAACCTTTAAAGAGATGAAATACTGCTTTGTAGACCTTTATCTGTAATTTGTTTAAGATGTTAATTTCTTGGCCATGCCAGGTTTCCAATCCATAGGACAAGGTTGGGAGCAATTGCGCTGACATGATTTTTAGGAGGTGCCCATGTGAAGGGCATTCCAATTTTTTGTGCAACTGTTTGTAGGCAAATATTAGTGAATTGGCTTTTGCTGTGATCTCCTTTTTCTGGTCTGTCCGGGATAGATTTCTTGCCATTTTGATGCCCAGGTATTTATAAACCCCTATTTCCTCTATTTGTGTGTTTTTTGCATACCATTTGTATTTCCCTTGTCTCGGGCCCGCAAGTCTTACCACCTTGGTTTTTGATTTGTTCAATTCCAGACCTTGGATATCCAGGTAGTCTATCAGTTTATTTACGGTCCTTTGCAGCCCTATCGGAGTTTGGCTCAACAACACGATATTGTCTGCATATTGCAGAAATTGGATTGGCTCGTTTGCCAACTTTGGTGGGTGTCCGTTTACTTGTAACAAATAATTGTTTAAATCTGCCAAGTATAAACTAAATAAACATGGAGAGAGAACACAACCTTGTTTTAGTCCAATTGTTATATTTATTTTTGATGATACTCTACTTCCGTCTCCTAGTTTTACAGTAGCCCATGTTTCGCTGTATAACGATTCTAATGCTTTTATCAGTGGCTGTGGGAGACCCCATGCTTTCAGTTTATTCCACAGACGGTCACGTGGTACTCTGTCAAAAGCCGATTTCAAGTCAATGTAGCAGGCCAATAATACTTCCTTTTTTCTTTCAGCCTTTTCCGTCAAGATCGTCAATGCGGATAGGTTTGAGATGGTCCCCATGCCTTGTCTGAAGCCCGTTTGAAATTTAGGGATGATGTGATTTTCCTCCATCCATTCTTGTAGGTGTTGCAATATGCATGAGGCATAGAGTTTAGCCTCAACGTCAATGAGGGCTATCAACCTATAATTCCCGGGTTCTGATCTACAGCCACTCTTGTAAATTGGGTGAAAAAGGGTACCCCTCCAGGACTGTGGGATTTTATTATCACAAAACACTTGGTTAAAAAGTGGTGTAAAGTATTTAGCCCAGATGTCAGGGGCTCGTTTGAACTGGGCGTTTGGTAGTCCATTTGGTCCTGCTGCTCCTTCAGCCTTCAATTTTTTTATCAAAAATGTTGTCTTTTTTTCAGTTGTCAATGGTGTTTGCTCATTAGCTTCCCAGCCGGTCACATCTAATACTTGTTCCATTTTTATAACGGTTGTCTCAAGGGTAAGTTCTTTTCCTTTGCCTTCTTGTGTACTTAATGCATCATTCTCTTGTGGTCCGATTTTCGGGTTATACAATTTGTCGATGTATTCCAACCACGTTGTTTCGATTATTCCAATGTCGGCCGTCGTTCCATATCCCTTCATTAATTTGTTAATTAAGCCCCAAAATTCCCTGCTATTTGGTAATTTACTTGCCCACAGCAGGTCCCCCCATATCTTTTCTTTATATTTCTTTTTTTCCACTCTACATTCTTCCTTGTATTCTTTTCTCATTTTTTGAATCTTATTGTTTTCTATGTGTTTTCCCGTTGTGATTGCTTTCGCTTTTTGTCTTACCTCCTTGGCAATGTTTCTTTTTTTGTTTCTCAGGTGTATTGTATACCATGGATGTTTTTTAGCCACTTGCAGGCCTTTACCTCCTGGTTTTGTTGGGAATTTATCCAAGAGTAACATATGTAATTTTTCCCAATGTTTTACTAAAGGATATACAGATGACGCCTCAGCATTCTCTATGTATTTTTTACCATATCCATTATCTCTTCCATTATTATTCCTCTCCATTTGAGTTTTTGTAAATTATACGTTTCAGGCAGTGCAACTAGAGATACTACACACTCTTTTTGCTTGATGTCTAAATGTAGGACTGTTTCCTGAGGAAAGTGGTCGCTTTCCGGTCTTGTTGTAATGCAGAAGTTGTTGATCAGGGGAATGAGGTCTTTGCTGATTATTGTATAATCTATAATTGATTGTTTTTTCCCACATGAGAAGGTGATACCTGCCGGTTGATCTCCCTTCGTATTTCCATTCAGGATGACAAGACCTAGTATTTCCAGCTCGTTTACTGTTTTTTGATATACATTCTTATTGGATTTCCCCCCTGTCAATTTGCAGTTAAAATCCCCTGAGATTATTATCTCGTGACTTTGATGTGTAATTTGTAGCGTTTTTATTAAATTTATTATGTTTAACAGTTTTTCCTTTTTCTTATTCTTGTCAGGATGAATGTATATGTTTAGAATTAATAGTTTTTCCCCCTCTCTGTTTATAGACTGCTTGCATTCCAATTCGATTACTTGAATCCAGTTTTCTCCGGAATCCATTTCCTTTATTTTCCAGTCAAATTCTATTGTCGTATATACGGACAAACCCCTTCGTGGGTGTCCATACTTTGCAAATTTTTCTGCCATTATGTGGTATTCTTCGTATCCCGCTATGTGTTTAGGTGTCATATTCCACGTTTCTTGTAGCAGGATTATGTTGAATTTACTTAAGAAAGCAATGGTGTCTTGGTCCTTCTGCATCTCTTTGAAACCATGGACATTCCAGGAACACATTGTAATTTTTTTATCATTTTGCTTGGTGGTTTTCTTAATTGGTTCCCCACTTACTATATTATTATCATCAGGATCGATGATACTAACACATCTTTTAGTAAAGATGGTTTTTAAATTGTGTGTTTGAAAATGGCACTTTTAGAAAGTAGGCATTTTCTTTGGTTAACCATTCTGTGTGCCTCTGCCTGTTTTTGTATTGACCTTCTGGTTTTGGAGTGACAGGGGCTGGAAAGGTGCATTCTCTCAGACAGCTGCTGGGGGCGGTTAAAGTGTGTCCTGCCTTTCATGAATGAGTCAGGGCTAGGCTGAATATACCTGGGCTGCACTCAGAGTAGGGGAAGGAGTTCTCACTAGCACCTGAATAGGCCTGGTCTGCATTTAGAGTGGTGAGAGGAGATTTCCCTTGCACCTGAATAGGGTCTGTCTGGCTTACACAATGCTGTCTCCACCTCCTGCCAAGCAGCTGCACAAGAGAGGACTGAACTGGTTTGGACTGGACTCAGAGACCCTTGCACAAAGAGAACAAAGTCATTTTGGGGTATAAGTATAAGACCTAAACCCCTGAACATTAGACTACTTCTGGAATCAACAGGAGCCTTTTCTAAGGAGAAGAGCTGGAGCAACTAAGTGGAAGTACTGCCCCTGCTGTGTGTCTGGGGTTGGCTTGCAGTTGCTGTTTCTGCCAAAGAAAGGAACAGGGCTTTGCTGTGTGGTGTGTACCCTGCTTGAGGAAAGTCTCCAAGGAATTGAATAAACCTTGCCTCCTGTTTTGAAGTCTCAGGAATACAAAGACTTCACCCCCAGCTCCCCTGAATTTCCTTGCTGGGAGTTCTGACCTGCCAAGAGGTGCCTGTGACTTTCTTGGGCCCCTGGAGGTTGTTTCTGCTGTTGGCAGCTGGAAAAGCAAAGCAACAACAAGGAAATCAACACATTCCTCTTCTTGCGACAGTTTTTCCAATGAAACGCCGTGATATGAGAAGAATCTCTGAGCCGCGCCGCTTCTGAAACTGATGCAGCGCCTGACACCGCTGCAAGAAACAACGCATCGATGGATTGCGGCTGAAGAAATCAATGCAGCTCCCCTTGACACCACCGCATCATTTGCCCATGCATCCTGGATTTCTATGCATCTTCCGTGTGTGCCAAGTTTTCCCCAACGCATCACCCGCGGATCGGAGTCATCTCAGAATAGACGCATTGCTTCTCCCTACAGACCGGACACGACGCACCGTTCCCCTGTGTCCAGAGGAACTGTCGCATCACATACACGAAGGTCTCAGGAATTGGCGCACCTCTTTGTTTTTTTACACTTCCCATCGCTGCAGTTGTTTGGCTAGGTGAATTTTGTCGCAACGACAGGTACTTTGCAAGAAATCACGCATCCATAGTTTTCTATGGACTCAGTTGCTAAAACCTTTTGAAAGTCATTATTTTTAATACTTGTATGTTGGAATGTTTTGGTCTTGTTAAGTTTATATAAAGATACTTTATTTTCCTAAACCAGTATGGTGTCCGTTTGTGGTGTTATCACTGTGTTACTGTGAATGTTGGTACAAATACTTTACACTGTGCCTTTAGAATAAGACTGTCTGCTCGGGCCAAGCTACCAATGGGGTGAGCAGGTGTTATCTAAAGTGTTTTTACCCTTTACCCTGACTAGAAGCAAGGGTCCCATCGCTGCAGTTGTTTGGCTAGGTGAATTTTGTCGCAACAACAGGTACTTTGCAAAAAATCACGCATCCATAGTTTTCTATGGACTCAGTTGCTAAAACCCTTTGAAAGTCATTATTCTTAATACTTGTATGTTGAAATGCTTTGGTCTTGTTAAGTTTATATAAAGATGCTTTATTTTCCTAAACGGGTATGGTGTCCACTTGTGATGTTATCACTGTGTTACTGTGAATGTTGGTACAAATACTTTACACTATGCCTTTGGGATAAGCCTGTCTGCTCGGGCCAAGCTACCAATGGGTGAGCAGGGGTTATCTAAAGTGTTTTTACCCTTTACCCTGACTAGAAGTAAGGGTCCATATTTGGACAAAGGTACCTAGCTCTGCCAACTGGAGACCCCCATTTCTAACACCAATGAATTGCGAAATCCATATTGTTTACTATTGCACATTGGAAATTGTGATTTTCAAATAGCAAGTCAGTAAATTCCGCTATTTGGTAATCTCAATTCTCCCTGTGCTGCAGGGCAGTTGCTGTGAGGGACCACATGCCCCAGGAGCCAGTGGGCTGACAGCGGAGTTGCAGCCCCTCCCTCTACGCCATCGGGGGAATAAGTATTGCTCGCGCCTCCCGCTTTGCGGGAGATGTTTCGCCCTGTGCTGCAAGGCCGTTGCTGTGAGGGACCAAACGCCCCAGGAGCCAGCGGGCTGACAGCGGAGTTGCAGCCCCTCCCTCTACGCCACAGGGGGAACAAATACTGCTCGCGCCTCCCGCTTCACGGGAGACGCTTTGCGGGAGACGCTTCGCCCTGTGCTGCGGGGCCGTTGCTGTGAGGGACCATACGCCCCAGGAGCCAGTGGGCTGACAGCAGAGTTGCAGCCCCTCCCTCTATGTCACCTAGGGGATTTAATCAACTAGTCTCTCCTGCCCCACAGGACGTGCGCGCGCCGGGCGAAGCCATCACCAGGAAGAGGCAGGGCATAGCCCCCCTTTCGTCAGGCCACGGGACATAAGGACTTAAGGTCCTGTTTGGTTCCATCAGGCTGGGACCCGGTGGCTACTTTTGGGACATTGGACAGTTAATCTCGCTTTCTGTCACTGTTGTCTATAGTTATTTAGCTCAGCAGAGTGTTGTTTTTCAGCTAGCTCAAGTGCACTCTAAATATGGGGAAAAGGAAGTTAATGGAGGGTGGGGGGCCAATAGTAAATAAGAAAGGGAAAAAAGCCAAGAAAATACCCAATGCAGCTAGAAATTGTGTTTTAACCAGAATAGAAACCATAATTAATGAATGCGAGGAAGTTCTTGGAGTTAATAACACCAAAAACCCAGAGGATACTATTGATCCCCTCAACGAGGTTTTATTGGGGTCCCAGAGAACAGTGATCCCCTCCATTTTTAACAAGAAAGCGCCTCATAAATACTCTATCGGCGAAGTCCATTGCCCAACTGATGTGACATTAGAGAAAAATTTGCCAGCGGAAACCCCTAATATGCCATCAAGCGTAACCATCATAGGGACACAACAAGATTGTATGATTGTCACACAATTCGCCTGTTCAAATAGGTTTTCTGCTCTAGAGCATATTATCGAGGGCACTCCATCTTACCTTCCGAGCGAGAACATCGTCACAGAGTCTGTCTCTGAGACAGCTAGCTGTGGGAGCTGTGGTTCTCCAAATATGGGTCTACTGCAGAGAATTGATTTTCTTGAGAGGGAACTACTATCTTTGAGAGTGAAGGTGGAAGTGCTAATACATAGGATTGACCACCCCCCCGTAACAACTACTTTATCCCCATTATCCACATCTAATAGCTCAGTAAACAGAGCGCCCCTAGGGATTCTTCGGGGGGCTGGGGGCAGGCTACCCACAGTTTCAGATAAAGGCGCCAGGGGCTCTCCAAGTATGTCTTTTCCATCCTGCGCCACTAGAACTTATGCAGAGACTGTCACAGATCGGGGAGCCAATGGGGAACCGGGGGGCCAACCTTCCATCAAATTATGTCACCCTTGCCCAGTTGCACCCGTTAAAGGTCAGAGTAGACGAGAAGTAAGGAGTATGCATGGCGGAACGACCCATGCAGGGCATGTCTTCCCGTCAGTATTCCTCACCAAGGTCCCTAAATATAATACCATCCAAGGCCAGGAAAGCAGCGAATCTTTACAAAATAAAGCTATTCACTGGCTACGCCATGTACGAGTCTGTAGGTCGGTTATTCGGGAAGACATGGCAAAAGTGAGGAGGATCACTTTAGGAAACTCCCAGACTGACTGCATTGAGATGTAGCTATTTGACTCATCAATTGCAGGAAACCTACTGGCCCTAGAGTTTCATACCCCCCTCCGAGCACTCTACTATTCCGATCAGACGCGTCCCTCTCTGGACACTGGTCAGGAGGGGAAGCGAGTCTGGACTGAATAAAGTTGATTGACTGGAAGAGACCTCGCCATCAAAGACCCCCACTGACCAATTGGGTGAGAAATGTGGTGCTACTGACTGCTGTCTGAGTAGTCCCGAGACCGAAAGAGCTGTGAGAGGCAGAGCCAACGATGATGGGGTGAGGTACGATGGAACAAATACAGGGGTGATCCACTTCCTCTCCAGGAACATTGCGGGACTCCAGAAGAAACTGCCTCTGCCAGAGTGGAACGAGTTTATTGGCAAATATAACATCTGCCTGTTCCAGGAGACGTGGAGTATGGTCCCCTTGTATAAATCTGGGTATACCACTTTCTTCATCCCAGCCATAAGCTCGGGAAAAGTTCGTCCATCCGGGGGCCTCCATATATTGATTAACATCTCTTTAAACTGGTCCATTACCATGCATAGTTTACTTTCTAAGGCCTGCTAAGGGTACTAATGTGGAGCTGTTTAATGTTTATGTGAGAGGGTCTCCCGGGGCCCAAACTTCAGCAATATTAACATCATTGGAGAACAAGCTATCCTGTATTCCCCTCCCACTCTGGTATCATTGTAGCAGGGGATTTTAACTGCACATACGAACCATTGAGTGCGGAGGACATGTTGGGCATTAGCGAGGAGGATAGTAAATGGGCCATACCAACTCTGAATATAGCGCCTATAAAGAAGTGGACACAAAGGGCTATTCAAATTAATGCCGTAACCTTAGAATATAATCTAAGAGCAGTCAATGGCAGGACACGCTCCGATTTAAGTGGGGCCTATTCATACAATAGGCCAAGTTGTCCATCACGAATAGATTATATGTTGTTGGATACACGACTATGGGGTGATCTTCTGGATATGGAAGTCAAACCAACTCTGGACAGTGATCATAATCCTCTATGCATGCAAATTAACAACAATTGGGTAACGACTTCCACCAAGCCATCTAATGTTCTGAGGATGTCAACAAAAGAGGTTATGCCCTCAAATTGTAATCGAAGCCTCAAATGGCATAAGATTTTACATCAGGAAGATAAATTAAGCATCATAAAGGATCTGTTTGACCAGAAGATTGCTGAGCTCAAACCAATTAATAGTACCAATGAGAAAACATATGACTTCCCATTCGCTAAATTTTATCATGACACAATAGAAAGGTTGGAGATGTTTTTTATCATCAAGGAGCGCAGGGACCAGAAAGGATGCCCATCCAGACCTTTTAACCTCTGGTATTCTGCCACTTGCAGGAAAAAAAAGACAGGCCTTATCGCTAGCCTTAAGGAAAAAAGATCCCCCAGCAATAAAAATAGCAAGGAAGAAATATACTAGGGAAAAAGAGCTTGCAAAATTTAACTGGGAGGAATCCCATTGGCAGGAGCTTAAGATTTACTCGCAAATGAAGGATTCAACTGTCTTTTGGGAGTTAATTAATAAAGGCATGCGAAGGGGAACTGATCTAGTTCCAAATCATGTCACTGATCAGCAGTGGTATGATCACTTCCACAACCTGTATTGTGACACCGCAGGCTACCAGCCTTTACCGAGTGGGACGCTCCTATCTTTGTCTGAGGGCTCAGTACCAGCAGAACTCTTTGAGATGAACGAGGTAGCCTCAGCTATTGCCAGTATTGCACCAGGAAAAGCGGCGGGTCCGGATGGTCTCCCAGGGGATTTGCTTTTGCATGACCCCAAACCCTGGGCTCATTTTATCTCATTATTAATGAACCTTATTGCCAGAGGCTATGCCGTCCCCGATTCCTGGATGGGTGCCGAGGTGGTAACCATATATAAAAGGGGGACCGGGAGGACCCTGCCAACTACAGGCCGATCAGTTTAATTGATGTAATACAGAAGGTGGTTGGCAGCTTCCTCCTCATTAGGATAAGGTCCTGGATAGACGGTGGGAACATCCTCTCACATTTCCAGGCAGGCTTTAGGTAGAAGGTGGGCACGATGGACCAGATTTTTAGATTTTTTATGTTATACTGGAAAACGGTGGTTATCGGGAAAGGCAGTCTTTACCTGGCATTCATCGATTTGAAGACCGCCTTCGACCTGGTGCCACATCCTAAGCTTTGGCAGGTGCTGTTTGACCTGGGTGTTCCTTCGGTCATTCTTGATTTCACTAAACGCCTGCATGAGGTAAATTTTGCGAGAATTAGGTGGGGCAACCAGGGCCAGCTGACAGATAGGGTGGCGGTGAACAGGGGGGTACGCCAGGGCTGTGTGTTGGCTCCGACTTTGTTCTCTCTCTTTATTAATGGGGTGGTAGACAATTTGAGAGAGGAACCAGCCGACACCCCAGCCCTGGCCGGTGAGAAATCCCCCACCCTTCTTTTCGCCAATGATACCATCCTTTTATCGAAAAGCCCTGGTGGTCTACAAAACTTGCTGGATAGGTTTAGCTTGTTCTGTGACTTGCGGGGTTTGTCGATCAACACGTCCAAAACTAAGTTGATGACTTTATCCCCGTCAAAAAGTTTCAGAAACAAGATTACCCTTAATGGCATTCCACTCGATATAGTGGATTCATTTGACTACCTGGGAATTCGGGTCAACAACTCGATGAAGTGGAGTTCCCATCTGGCCAAAATGTTACTCAACCATAAGCGGGTGTCTGGGGCAATTCTAAGAGACCAGCAACTTTCCGTTAGTAAACCGGTAGCCCCGGCTCTTGTGGCATATGAGGGCAAAGCTCTACCATCAGCCCTCCATGGGTTGGAACTTTGGGGTTTCGAGAATACCTTGGACCTAGTTAGATCTGATAATAAGTTCTATAGAGGTTTGGTCTCTCTCCCATCTTCCACCCCTTTGATGCCACTCTGCCAGGATATGGGCAAACGCTCGATCAAAGATATTGCACGGCTTCGCCCTTTACTATTCTGGGCTCGCCTAACAAGGACCCCTGAATTGTCTAATTATGTTGCTGCCCTCAGTGAAATTATTAAACTAGACAACGGCAACAAGATTAAATGGATCTGCAAGCTCAGACAGTTGCTGATAGACATCAGGTTAGGGGAGACATGGACTAGCCAGACCCCGCCACCCAAACAAACGATTAAGAAGGTATATTGGGATTGGGTACAGGCGGGGAGGCAAGTACATCCAACTGGGGGATCCTCCCCAAACAATTTCTCCAACATAAGCCGGTTCGGAAATTGGAACCCTTTCTTGACTTTATCCAAACCCCAAGAGATAGGGCTCTCTACATGAAGCTGAGGTCCGGAACTCTCCCGCTTAATGAACGTATGGCAGGGTGGAATCAGGGTAATGCAGCATCTCCTTCCTGCCCTGGTTGCGCAGCCCCTTTGGAATCCACTGCCCACTTCCTTTTTGCTTGCCCAGCATACAGGTACACAAGAAGGAAGTGGCTTAAACCTATTTGTAAAAAGTTGGGCACCAAGAATTACTGGGTGGCGCTCCGCATTTTAAGATCTGATACCACCTCCCTCACCATGATCTGCGGGCTAGCCAAATACTTGGGTTGTGCTTGCCTAACAGGTAACAAACTGCTAAAGACAAAGAAGACCTAGACGATGCGTTGGGCCATTTTAGATGTACTCTACTGTTGTTCCTATTGTTTTTATGTAAAGCATTTTTATACTTTTATTGTAGTATTTTTAACCGCTTTTTTTTAGAGGAGTGTATTTACTGGACGCATGGAATAATGGATATATAAATACTATCTGTAAAAGTACTTCCTGCTTATATACAATAATGGATTTTCCTTTTTTAATATGACCTACGAATGTACATGCTTTTAATGATACTTTTTTTATCGAATGAAGTAATTATAATAATACATATGCCTCTAAGCCTGTAGAACATTATACTGGGATGAACCTGGTCCATCTATCTGACCACAGTCAGCTTTAAACCCTACTTTTGTCCCAGTTACGTGCAAGCAGCTGACCATTTTAGCACTTAATGCTTTTTTACACTATTTTGAACCTTAAACTATAAAAAAAAATCATAACTCCTGTACTAATTGGATTTTTCTTGTGTTGTGTTTGAAATGTATTACTATTTGAGTACTACATACACATAGTTCATCTTGCCTCTGAGTTAAGCCTGTGTCCTCTGTGCCATAGCTACCTACTGTGCACAGGCTTATTTAGTAACTTTAACTTATTTTAGTGACTTTAGTGTTTCATACTGAGAATGGTATTGTATGAAAGTTCTCCTATGCTGATGGCACCCAGCGTATCCTCTACCTCACTGACAAAAACAACAGCACCAGGCCCAATTACATAACCTGTATGATCAACATGGCCAACAGAATGAAGGAGAGCTGCCTGAATCTCACCATTGACAAGACAGAAATCCAAATTTTTGGGAACAAGAGCTCCCCATGGGACTTCTCCTGATGGGCAATAGAGCTAGGACCCACAACTACAGACCATTCAAGAAGCCTCATAAACATCCTATACAGTAAACTCGAAATGACCAAGCAGGTAAATGCTGTGTCCTCATCCTGTTTCCTCATACTAAGAATGTTTCTCAAGATCTTCAGGTGGCTCCCCACGCACTCAACACAGTTACCCAAGTCCTCATAACCTGTAGCACAGACAATGGCATGCACCCAACACTGGCATCTCCAACCAACTCATTTAAAGGCGCCAAACAACCCAGAATGCCGCCACCAGACTCACCCTGGATATCCTGTGTAGCAGTCACATCACCCCTCACTTCAGAGAGCTCCACTTGCTACCTATATAGAAACTATGCCATTTCAAGCTACTCACCCATGCCTAAAAAGTCCTAAACAATGCCATACCTACATACCTCAACAGCAGTATTCACTTCTTCGAACCTTCCAAACCACCATGCTCAGAATCTCTCTTCCTTTCGAGTTCCATGCATCCACAAAGGCTGTTCCGGTGGACAGTCTTTCTCTTACATCGCTGCTACGTCCTGGAATGACCGCCTGCTACATATAAGGATGTCCCCATCCCTTTTTGACTTTTGGAGGACGCTAAAGACCTGGTTGTTGACTTGGAGTTCCATAATGACAACACACCTGCTTAGTGCCTGGATACCCTAACGGGTGATTTGCTCTACAAATCAAGAAAACACATAACATAATTGAGGAGTACTCACCCCCTCAACTAATACCCCAATTTCTTCCAATTTAACATTAAAAACTTAAACTCCAGTATGGCAACAAAGTTTGTCAAGCTAGTAGTTTAAAGAATTCAGGGGCATATTACCAAGCAATAGCGATAATTATCGCTATTGCTTGGTTAGAGACAAAAATTTACCGCTAAGCTGCGGCGATTTTTATCGCAGATAAACCTTGCTATTACCAAGGTTTATCGCAAATGCGATAAAAATCGGCCGCAATGCATGAATAATGAATATCGCTGAAAAGTCAGCGATATTCATGCATTACCGAGCTAATGCTCTTAGCCATGTTATCCACCTCCCATTGGATAACATGACTAAGAACTGCTCAGGGCAGGTGTTAGCTTTTGGAGATATTCGCGCTTAGTGCGAATATCTCCAAAAGTTGGTAATAGGAGATAGCGATGTTAGCGACTGTTTCCAGTTACCATCTTGGCACGCCCACTTTGCTTGTCATTAGTGATAAATATCACTGACATGCAAAGTGGGGCCCAAGATGGTCGCTATCTCCTACTAGCGGTCGCTAACTGATGTTAGCGACAGCTAGGTAATAGGGAGATAATTTTATCCGCTTTCTTGGCTTTTAAAGCCAAAAAAGCGGAGATAAACCTCCTTGATAATATGCCCCTCAGTGTGGCAGAATCAAGAGTTCCAGAATGTTTACTCTGGCAAATATATGTCATAAATTACACCTCATCATCAAGGGAGGAGAACATATTCAGGTTATAGCTTGAGGTAGGTGGTTGATAATGCACAACTGTCATAGGATTTCCAGATTTCTTGTTCCCTTTTTCTATCAAATTCCTAATAGATTTTCTTTATGTTGGAAGAAAAATTTTGAGTCACATAGATTTAGAAGAAACAACAATTCATAGGAGGGGTAGGAGCGCTGCCACAGGGCGCTAAGTAGCTCAATGCTCTCTCCCACGTTATGGGCCCGTCCGTGCCCGTCAGCGGCCGGAATAGGCTGGGCTGTGCTTACCCCCTTGGTCTCGCCTCCTGGTACTCATGGTAGATTTGAATCCCAGACCCTGGGATCCTGGACCAAGGCATTTGCATCAGACACCATGTAATTTTAGTACACATGGGAAAAAAGAAGCTTAATATGAGAGCGGGTGTTACTACCGGCCCCCTATAATTGTTTTCTGCAGGTTCAATGGGAGCTTTAAATAATGAGATAAAGCATACTGAGGCAAAACGTGAAGCAACTTTAAAAGCGGGCATCATAATATAAGAGTCTACAGTTCCCATGGTATTAGCAGCACCTACGGACACACAGGAGGCCCTTTTAGTATATATAGACCTTAAATTAGCTCAGCCCTGGGGGGGATGTTCCCCTCTGCTTTGCCAAAAGCACTATCTCCAGTTACCTGGTCAAAAAACAAACCTAAACCACAGGGCCCGCGAATAGGCAATTCCAAATTCCCATCCCGTCAGTTGGGCATTAAGATGGGAACATGACTCGTGGGGTCCATGGATATGACAAGCGAACCCGTTGTGAATTCACAAGAAGGGATTGAGTCTGCGGGAATAAATTACAGGTATGTCAAGGATTCGTTGGTGGCTATGGAACAGAGGATGTCCTCCATGATATCACTGTTATCCAATCAATTGTCCATGGTGGAGAACCTGCTACAGTCTTGTAACGGTGCCTTGGATCCGATTATGAAGGGGACGTTCTGTAACAAAGTCGCAGCTAACCAAATAGAATCAGTTGTGAAGAGAGGGGGTAAAGCAGCTGGGGGACCTAAGTGGGGGGCACTAACTTAAACTAAGTAACTCAGATTTCAGGGCTGGTTGAAAACAATTATACATTTAATAATTATGCACCAGTGCATAAGCAGCAGAAGGAATTGGGTAAAAGTATACCTCCTCCCCAGAACCTGGATCTGCTGCTCGATTATGCAACTTATGTGGTTGCTTTTGTAGGTGTTCCCTCGATTCCCATAGACAAGGTTGAAACCTGGAGTGAACTAAAAAATAAATGTGTTCAATGGAAAGGAGCAAGGGCTAGATTGAAAGGTGTCAATGAGCTGTACTGCAAAATTTTTATGGTCAGACAGGTGAGATGGGTGGGGAGAGGGAATAAATCTATTGCAGGTGATTGCTTGATTGTGAACTTTTGCAACCATGCGATAGCTGAGCTGGTTCAACGTGCTTGTTGGGCATTCTAACTGGCGCCGAAAAATATTTCAGCTGTCCCCTTGGGTTTTTTATACAGACCCAAAGGGGCAGCTTTAGCTCTCCAGAACCCCTGAAAGATAGGAATAAGAGGGGTAAATGGGGTGAGGCACAGTCAGCGCCCTCTGTTCGTGTATGAGTGTGCGCGCACATTTGTCTGTGATTGTGCAGGTCTGTGCGTGTGATGGTGTGTGTATGCATGTAACTGTGTGTCCGTTCTTGGGTATTTTTGTACTGGAGCTTGTGATTGTATGTGTGCTTGTGTTTTTAGTAGTTTCTCTATGTGTGCGTGTGTGTGTGCGTCTGTGCATGTATGAGAGTGTGAGCGCATTTGTGAGTGCTTGTGCATGTCTGTGCATGTGATGGTGTTTGCGTGTGCATGTACTTGGGTGTTTTTGTACTAGAGCATGGGATTTTATGTGTACTTGTGTTTTTGGATGTCTCTGCCTATGTGCTTGTGTGTGTGCATATGTGCGCATATGAGAGTGTGTGCCCACATGTGTATGTGCTTGTGCATGTCAGTGCATGTGATGGTGTTTGCGTGTGCATGTACTTGGGTGTTTTTGTACTAGAGCATGGGATTTTATGTGTACTTGTGTTTTTGGATGTCTCTGTCTATGTGCTTGTGTGTGTGCATATGTGCGCATATGAGAGTGTGTGCCCACATGTGTATGTGCTTGTGCATGTCTGTGCGTGTGATGGTGTGTGCACACTGGATTTGTTATTCTGTGGCAGCCACTGTCCTGGAAATTGACTCTAACTGCCAGATGCCTGACCTTAAGATGGCCACCAGTGTACATTACAGTCTCCTGCCTGACCCCAAGATGGCTTCAATAGTGGTCCCCTGCACGTTGTTTTACCTCCCTGGGACAACAATTGGTCATCGATCAGACCTTGAACCTATCCCCTAACCTGCTTACACATCAGGACTTGGAACCTGTGGAACTTAACCCAGACTGTAGAGACCAAGTGATTTGGCTGATTCCAGATGGAGCTACCATATAGCTAAAGAGGAGATGGGTTGTGGACTCCCCCTGCCATCACCTACCCAGCCGGACCTTGGGCAGATCTTCCCCTCGTCTCTACTTCCTATCTTCCTCCTACCCCTTTACCCTATCACCTTACCCTTCCTTGCTCCATTCACCTTGTCCCCTATGATCTTTAAAAGCTTTTCTTGATACTTATGTCATTTTTAACTGATGTAAATTGCAACATTATTGTTCCTCATTTAAAGTGCTCTGTTTCCTTCGGGTCTTGTCAGCGCTATATGATAACTCAATAATTTAAATTTGTTCCTATTTATTACTCTTTCTCTCTTTGTCTACTTCCCTAGCTCCTATCCCCTCTCCCCTGAATCTCTCACCTTGCCTGCTAGTCTGACTAGCCCCCTGTCCTTTGTGCCTTTTCACTAAGCACTCCTTCTCCCCTTGTTGGGGAAAGATCCACTATTTATACTCTGGAGTCTCAGCAAACCCGCTGAGAGAGTCCACTGCACCAAGGGAGCCACTCACAGCTGAAGTATGGTATGGCACCCCTTGCCAAAACACTCCCTCTCCCCTTTTTAGGGAAGGATCCAGTAGGTAGGCCTTGGAGTCTCAGAGACCCCTCTGAAAGAGTCCACTGCATAAAGGGAACGTCCCACAACAGAGATAGAGAAGTGATACCACTTCCCCTGGGATCACAGCTTACTGGACTTTGGACGTTGCTTTGACTCGTCTACAGGTTTGTGTCCCCATCGCCCTTCCCCTCCTCTTTCCATGCTGTGTCCGTCACCCTCCTCTTATCTTTCCCCCCTCATTACCCCTCCCCTGAATCTTTCCCCTTGCCTGCTTTTCCCCTTACGTATTTGTGCTTATTGATTTATCTCGACCTTACAAGTAACTATGTTGCCATGCTCAAATAACTGTGTAACCTTTGTAACAATTTAACCTGTAACTATGATCTAATGCTCATGTACAGCGCTCTGATACCTCCGGGTCTCTCCAGCGCTATATAAAATCTTTAAAATAAAATAAAAATGAATAAAATAAATAAACCCAAATGAGTCATGGAGAATGGGAAATAGGATTGAGTGTCTATCTGAGTTGGATAGTCAGGATTGACTTGTCCCAGACAAGAGTATTTTAACAGATTTGGATAAAAGTAAAATGTCTGTGCCCACGACCCTTGAGGAACAATATGTAAGTACAACCGGAAAATTTTAGGTCCGTTACGTGCCTAGATGTGAGAGCAAATCCAAGTTGCACGGATGGACATTATATACCCAAACAGTCAGGGATGGGCCTCATATCATGGAATGTACAGGGCTTCAAAATAAGATCTATATACCCGATTGACATGGACTGATTTCTTGAAATTTACCAATGATTCCCCTTATTTTCATTTACTGGTATGTGAGGTTTGCGAGTCATGAGAGATACTTTTAATAAATTATTATAATAATTGTTTCGATAATTTGAGATCCAAAGTAGTGATGGATCTAGAGTTAGCCATAGAGTAAGCCAAGTCCTTACACTACACGTCATTAAGAATGACCAATTTTTGTTATTGTAAACACGCAAGGTGAGGCTCTCACTCACCTATGAAGTAGCCCTCAATAGCTTAATGGTGAAGCTAAGGATTAGGCTGTATAACATTAAGCTGAATGAGAGTGAAAGCCTAGCATCCATGTTTTCCAGAAATAATTATGTGTCTGCTATTGGTTATATTATGGCCCCTGACTGTGTCGGTATAGGCCAGCGAAGGCACAAACAGACTCGGTAACAGTACCTTTCTCGTTATGGCTGACACGCAAGCTGGTCGTGGTAACTGTTGTGGTTGCGTTGCAAAATGGAAGTAGTGCAAGGGGCGGTATCCTCTCAATTTGGTGCAGGTCGTAGCTTGGTGACGATTGTCCACATGGTGTCAATGAGACCAAGGCTTATGGTGCAGAACAAGACGGTGCTCGATGCGGTGCTGGCAGGTTGTGGTGCAGGCGACAGAGCTGGTTATCGGGAGCTGGCATCAGTCGGGCTGGACCACAGTGTGGGACAAGGTGGGGAGTTGTAAAACTTACGAGCAGTGCCTCCAACCACTTTGCGGTCACTGGTGTCAAAGTCAGCAGCAGCGACCACTGTCGGTGAGACCAAGATGGCGAAGTAAAGCGAGACGGTGCAGAGTGCGGTGCCCATAGGTCATGGTGCCATCAGCGGCTCAGTGGTTGCGGCATTGGTCATCGTCAACGGTGTGACCGGTGTTGCGGCGCGAGATGCACATTGTGGGGTCTGCGATGCCGTCAGGACACAGAGCCAGCGAAGGAGTCGGTGACTGAGTCAGTTGCGCTTCCTTTCTCTGTGGCAGCTGAAGCAGTGGTTCCAGAAGTGGTACACAGAGGTTGGTAAAGTCTTTGCTGTCCCTGAGACTTCAGAACAGGAGGCAAGCTCTATTTCAGGCCCTTGGAGATACTCAATAAAGAAGTTGCAGAAAGTTCACTCCAGCCCTTTCACTGCCCAAAACAAAAGCAGCCCTTGCAGGCCAAAACAGTAAAGCACTCAGCAAAGTGATAGTTCCTCCTCACTGGTTCTCCAGCTCTTCTTCTTTAAGTCTTCTTGGTCCAACAGAGTGTTAAAGTTCTGGTGCCTGTGCCCCAATATTGATACCACATAATCCTTTGTTCTCTGGAGACAGAGAGTGTCTTTGCCCAACCAGGACCAGTTCTGCCCTCCCTGGTGCAGCTGCTTAGCAGGAGGTGGAGACAGCATTGTCAGAGGCAGACCAGGCCCATTCAGGTGAAAGGAAATCTCTACCTACTCTAAATGCAGCCCAGATCAATTCATCCCAGTCCTGACTGATCAGGCTCCCTGTGACCAGTACTCCTCCCCAGCCCCTGTCATTTCAAAGCCAGACATGCAATACAAAAGCATAGCAGAGGCACACTGGAGGACTAAGCATGAAAATACCTACATTCTAAAAATGGTATGTTGAAACACAGAATGTAAAAATCACCATCACAAAAAAAGATGCATTTCAACATTCTGAGTTCAGGCATACTAAGCTTTATTTTCATACCTTGTTCTCGGGGGTAGTTATGTTTATAAAATGTTATAAGCAAACTCCCCATTCAGTCCTATGGGAACAGGTAGGCTTGCAATAGTGAAAAACAAAACTGGCAGTAGTTCACTATCAGGACATGCCACACACACCAGGGCATGCCCTACCTTTCACATGCACTGCACCCTGTCCACAGTGCTACGTTGGGCCTACCTTAGGGTGAATAATTTGTAAGAAAAGGGAAGGGTAGGGCCTGGCAAGTGGGTGCACTTGCCAAGTTGACATGGCAGTACTAAACTGCACAAAGATACTGCAGTGGCAGATCTGAGTTGCCTTTTATGGGATTCTCATGTGGGTGGCATAAACAGTACTGCAGGCCCACTAGTAGCATTTGATTTACAGGCCCTGGCACACTTAGTGCCCTTTACTAGGGACTGACTAGTAAATCAAATATGCCAATAATGGAAACACCAATCCATACTAATCATTCATGACAGTAGCACTTGCACTTTAACACTGAACAGAAGTGAGAAAGTGCGTAGAGACACTAAAGCAGCAAAAACAGAATCAAAACCAGGAGGTAATATGCCAAATTGACAGGGAAAACACGACCCTATCTTTCATGGTTTTGTCAGCAGCTTTTGACATTGTGTCTCACTCAAAACTGTGGAAATCTTTGGAGGATTTAGGGGTTGAGGCATGAATCATTATCTTTGTTAGAAAGTTGTATTCAAACGCTAATGTCCGAGTGCATTTTAGTAGGGATGGTGAATACACAACCAGTTTTAAAATCAATAGAGGGGTTAGGCATTGGTGCGTTTTGGCACTCTTCCTGTTCTCCCTATATACAAACTGGATAGATTCATCTCTAAGCATGTGTGCAAGGGACACAGCGAATTGGCTCGTGCCCCCTCTCTATTTTGCTCTACGCAGATGATGCAGCAGTATTGATCGCTAGAACAAGGAGAGGTTTGCAAAGCCTAATTGATGGTTACATCCCTTTTATGTCTGATTTAGAATTGAGAGCAAATGGCCCTAAGACTTATACTAAATCTTGGGGCTAAACCCTGGAAAAAACTGTTTTTCATGCAGAAGGGCACACATTAAGTGAATCCCCTACCTTTTGTTTTCTGGGGATGCTATTCAACTGTAATAAGTCCCGGTCCCCCATGAAAGTAAATAGACGTTAGTTAATCGAGAAATTAATCAGAGATGTTTTGCTTCATTAAAAAATTGGGAGCCTCATTTATGAAAAGTGACGCATCGCTGCGAGAAAACAAGGATGCGTCACTTTTCATTGCGCATTCCTTACGACACCAATGATGCGTGATATTTACAGTATGACATATCATGTCGCAAGGAGTTATAGATACGTCAGTATTTCTGACGTATCTGTAGGGGCAAAAATGACGCATTGTGGAGTGTGTCACAAAAGTCACACAACTCCAGCAATGGGTCATTACACATGGGAAAGTCCCATGTGAAATGTGCCTGCGTCAGTCTTACGCCTGCCATGAGGCAAGCGTAAGATATTGACGCATTTGCGTCCTATAAGTGGCACCGTGAAATCTTATAGAATTCACTACGCCACTTTTACGACCCTTTCTTGCGATGGAACGCCCCCCTGCATACATTACACCTGGTGCAGGTGTAATGTGGCGTAGGGGTTTACAGAGTGACGCATCTACCGAGATGCGTCACTTTGTAAATATGGTGCAACAAGGCTAATTATTTACGCCGCTGGTGCGTCACAAAAAGTGACGCACCATCGGCGTAAAAGTGACACAAGGGCTCATAAATAAACCCCTTACCTTTTAGTTGATTAGAGAACTCCTCACCATATATGACAGTAAAAGTGTGGCGATGGCCTCAGATGGTTCTGGAGTCTGGGGAATACAGAGTATTCAAAGGGTGGAATTTTTTTTTATATATATATCTTTACTCTTCCCCAAGCTATTCGAACTTTATTGCCCATTCTGACCTGGGAACCTGGTACCAAACTGATAGGATTAAAACGGCTCTGATTATGCTTTTGCACTCTATTTGGTTGTTGCAGGAATTGTGTTTGAATAAATTCCTCCTCATGGACAGCCTGAATTTAGACCACTCGTTGGAGATCCTGTGGCTGAGATATGTGAAATCCCGATGTGAGGAGAATAGTTTAGCGGATCTCTTTAATAAACCAGATTTCTGTTGATCGCTAGCCATGGTTAAGCTGAAACTCTGTGCCCAGAACAAGGCCACGAGAGATATTGGAAGTGAAAAAAGCAAAACCATCTGTTCTCGCTTATGTTAATATATACCCTAAGGAGGGTCTGGAAATGTACTTGACCCTAGTACAAAATGCTCAGCACAGATTGATTATTACTCGATACAGGGCTAATATGTTGCCTCTAATAGTGGGATTGCCGATTAATTGCTATTCCCTGGTTATCTCCATGTGCCCGTATGGTGGTGTATCTCCCATAACAAACTTGCACGTTGTATTCTTTTTCCAGTACTATGAATTCCCCAGGAAAAAAAATGGTATGACCCCTTTAAAACTTATAACATTAGGCAGCTCTCCTATTCATGCAACAACTAAATAACCCACTTGTTTGCTGTTTAATTAGCTCATTTCTATGGCAGATATTAAAAATAAGGAAAAAGTTGCGGGTGGAATCTCTTTTATTAAATGAGATCGCTGTACGATTGTTAGTTTTACAGCTTATAAAGTTTGATATGAAATGTTTTAATGACTAATTTTAGATGATTCGTATTATTATTGTAATAACCAAACAGCCTGTTGGTTTGTTAAGCACTGAATATCCATCATGGGTAGATTTTATAAAACAATGGAAACTTGTGGGAGGTCTCTTTTTAATCGAATTGCACATTTGCACAATATTGAGCTTCTATTGTTATGAAATGTAACATTGAATGGGGACTCTTAAAAAAAATATCTCTTTTCACATTTAAGAGCTATTTACATTTTGTGTGATGTCTTTTAATGGAAAAGTTGTATTATGTTTGTATTATTTTATGTACTCTTATTTTACTGAAGTGTAACACATAAATTTAATGATTTAATTGCTTTAGAAAAGCAAACGTTTCTCTTAATATTTCTTCCTCTGTGAGTATTTTTTTTTACTGTTAATCCCTGTCTACGTATTTTAATATATAAATATCTGCAGCAAAAACCATGGGTGGTTGCAAGGGATTGACCATGTACCAAACCTAATATGCCTCCTTGAAGTAAAGTAGAGTAAAACGTGCTACTTTGAGTTACTTTTGGTATACATTGCAGTCCAAAACATATTTCGTTCTGGTTAAGTAAATCCCAAAATAAGCACTTTCCTGTGAAGCTCAATTACAGCTGATCCAAGTGCCACGCTTCTCGGGTTAGAATAACACATCTCCGGGAATTTTCCTACATTACTGCAATGCATGAGATTGTCACACAAAAGAACCATATCCTAAAGTACAATAAAGTGGTGTAGTTCCAGTTTCTTACTTTGCTTGGATGGACAGAAAGAAACTGAGCTTGTTTTGTAAAGGCCACAAGATGGTATTATTGTACAACTGGCAGTATAGGAATCTTAATATATTATGATGTGGAAATATCCTGCCATCACAACTCATATGCAAGCCTAAGGAACTTCAGATATTTGAAGACCAGAACACAAAACCACACACCCGCCTAATCAATGTACCCTGCTCCCCCGCTCAACCCATGGTATAAAACAGATGTAGATGTCCAGGCACAAAACAAAGCTTCTAAATACATGCCAAAAACTGGGGTCCGTCTAAACTGCAGTAAAAGACGGGCCAAATTGGAGAACTGTTCAGGGGGAAGATCCCTGCTGTGGCCCCTCCCCATCCTATAGTCAGCATTGTGTCCCAAGTGGCAAAAAATCTGTACAGAATCTGGCAATCGATCATGATCTGATCAAGCCATTAATTTATTGTGTCTTTGACACACTGCTTTGCAACAGGTGCCCAACCTAGGCAGTGGGGTGTGTGTGGGTGACATTATACTGTTTGAGAGAAAGTGTCACTCATAGTTGTTGAATGCCTTTAATAATTACACTGATATTCAGTTGCGGCCAGCATGGTTCACGGGTGGGGGGGGGAGGGGCCGGGCGCAGAGGGGGGTGGGGGGTGGCGCATGGGGGGTAATTAAAAAAAAAAAAACTTACCTTGAGGCTGGATCCCGCGGCTTCTCTGCGCCTGCTCTCCTGCCTCTGACAGAAACAGGAAAGAGGCACAAAGGTTCCCTCTCCTAAGCCAATCACAACGCTGCAGAGCATGACGCTCAGCCAGGGGTAGGGGGTGGCTATGATCTCCAAGTAGGGTGCATTGCAGCCTGCATGGAGAGAGGGAAAGTGCGCATGACTGGTTGGGAAGCCCGAGAGGGCCAGCCAAACAGTCATAGCACACTTTCCCTCTCTCCATGCAGGCTGCATTGCACCCTACATGGAGACCATAGCCACCCCCCTGCCCCTGGCTGAGCGCCATGCTTTGCAAACCACTCCACTCCTCCCTACCCCATAAACAGAGCAACCCCGCCCACCTTTCCACCCGTGAAGGAAACATAAAATGGTAATAGCTAATTACCTTTTTATGCTTTTGCTTCTCACACTGCGAGAAAGCAGTGGGGCAACGCTCCTCCGCCATAGCAGAGAAACCCCCACTGCTGAAATTATGAAAATGTCACACATAAGCAATCCAAAACCTCGGCAGCTATGAAATTGTCCGGTCCTATTGGTCTTCTACTGCTTCGGTGCGCTCCCCATGTGAAATCAGTTGTGTTCAGGGGGTGGACGGACCTTTTATTACACCAGTCATTTCCCCGGTGGGCTGGGGCCATTGGAGCTGGTCTTGAAAGCCCAAGGCGATGCTGGTGCCTTTGTTATTTTCCCAAGTTCCCAGAGGTATAGCAGCAGGAGGGGGGTACTTGGTGTGGAACTTCAATTAAAAGAAAAAGAGAGGGAGCGAGGGAGTTAGGTGGCAAAAAAAGGGATCCGAGAGGAAGAAGAGAGAGAGGAGAGAAGGCGAAAGAGAGTGGGTGGGTGAAAAGAGAGATAGAGCGAACATAGGAAGGGAAGGGGGCTAGTATGAAGATTTTTGCAAGGGCTTCTTTTGGTTTCAAGTCCTACTCTGGTCGTGCAGGTAGAAAGAGTGGAATACCCTTACGTTTCTGAGATGCAGTGGTGTTTTTGAAGTTCAAAAGATATTTTCTTTTCTACAGGCTTGAAATTCTTCAGCATGTTCCGAGTGATTTTTAAAACCAAATTCTTATATAGACAAGGACTGAAAATCCATACATGAGAGTTAAAAGGGAGGAGTCCTTCATAGTCCACGGAGTGTGAGCACCCCCTGCTGACTGCAGAGAGGCATCAAGGCTTTTATTGTCCTTATAAGAGAAATAGTGAGGAAGAAAGAGCACCAAAATGCAGGATTCGAGGCTTTGAAATATATTCACCAAATATAAAACCATTTATATGTACAAATATAACAGAGTCAGTAATAATGACGCTGCACTTATGATTGTGTTGCTTAATTCACAGGTAAAGCGTTTTTATGTCGAGTAACGTTGACCTATTTTCCTAAAAAGTATTTGACACCATAAAATTTGGTTGCCAAATTTCCTGCAGTTTCGCCAAAGGGTGCAAACGTGTTTTAAGGGATGTGGGTTCTCAAATTGTGTGTATCACTTTCAATATCGCATAATGTTTTTTTGCTAAAGTGCACAGACCCACTATTCTTTACCAATCTTTACACCAAATCTGGCTTGGCAAAAATTAAAGCCTTGGTCCAGCTTGAATACTTTTGCAATTAGGAGTACTTCTGTAATATACGTAAAATAGTTTTAGACTTGTTAAAATAAGAAGACATTGATTATTGAACCAGTTGGAGGAGCACGAGGTAACTCAGAAAGCAAATAGGATCTCTAAAGCCAGTTGAAAAACTTCATCTCCCCTTTCAGTACCCAGCTCCCTCTCCCATCACTCCCTAATTGCAATTTAGCATTTGACATTTACAGCACTCCACTCTATACTAATACCTTGGGGCAGATTTACAAGGAAGTGCTCCAGTGCTGCAACGCAAGCCCCTAGGCTGTGCCACGCTGCGGCACTTCCCAAGCACAGGAATGCGACATATTTACAATAATATGTTGCATTCCTCTGCTCTCCCCTGCACTGGCGCACAAACAGCTGCCATGCGCCGGCGCAGGCACCCTGGCATCATGGTGCAAGGATGCCCTGGTCATGGGGAAATTGTTTTGATGCAGGAAGGGGCACCTTCCTACGCCTATTCAGACACATTTCCAGATTTACGAATCCTCGTAAATCTGGAAATGTGTCTGGTTCTATGGGTGTTGCGTCTGAACAACCACAGCAACACCCATGGAATGCCCCTTTCACGCAAATTGCTGTGTGTAAAGGGGCCATATTTACAAGGACAGGAAAAGCCACGCAGGGTGGCTTTTCCTGTCCTTGTAAATATGGAGCAGTAAAATACGCCACCAGTACGTCACAAAAAGTGATGTACTGGTGGCGCAGGGTGCTGGTAAATCTGCGCCCTTATACTTACTGATGTACTGAGAGCACATTAATTCTGATTGGCCAAGAAGACATGATCAGGGTTGCAATTCCAGGATTCACTAACAAGCTGTGCTGGTTCTTGATCCCGATCCCCAAAATATATATATTGGGATGTCAAGGAACACATCTCAAGGGGGCACCAGGGAACATTCCCTTAGAATTTACCAGAGAAAACTTCTGACTTAAGTGCAGCTGCCGATATAGCAACAGCACTTCTAGTAAATATGGAAAATGACCACCGGACAGTCATGTTATCATGGCATAAATCTAGCCACTAGCAGGCTTTTTTCATTTTTTCAAAGAGAAACCAAAGTTAAATCGAATAATAATGAGACAGTCTTTACCAGTAGTATAGACATGGTAGCAAGGGAGCAAAAAGAGTAAACTAAAAACACACAGCGTTTTATATATGTCTTGTTAAGAAAGATAGTTTTCGCCCATAACAAGATACAGTCTTTTACCAATAGTCAGTAGCATAGCGAGGATGGAATGGCGTTGAAAATGGCCATCTTTTGTCTATTTCCCCAGAATTTTGCCTTCACCACCCTGTTTTTGCTGAACTCTTTTTTGACTTTAGGGCTCAGTGTACATTCTCCTGCTAACCAGTGGTAAAGTGCTTGTGAACTCTTTTCCAAGCATGGTAACAATGTTGACACTCAAATGCTGTATTATTTACTAATAAGTCCCTAGAATACGGTACTGTATGTGTCTAGAGCCTGTACATTAAATGCTACAAATTGGGTGCAGCACTTATTGTGCCATCCACTAGAGTAGCACTGCAAAACTTGTCAACAGGCTTGCCCTTGCAGTGGTCTACTGTTTCGACCTAGCAAAATAAACCTTTTGACAGGTCTAAACTTTCCTATTTATTACTTACTAGCAGCCCATCCCGACCTTGTCCGGGAGCAATCAGGCTTCCGCGACCCCCGCCCGCCCCGACATTGTGCAGCAGCCCGGCCCCATGCCCGCCCCAACATTGTCAAGCAGGCCGGGCCCCCGCCCGCCCTGTCCCCCGCCTGCCCCGACCCCCGCCTGCCCGTAGCCTTACCTTAGTCGCCGCTCCTCCCCCACGCTCCTCATTTCACCGCTCCTCGCCGCTTACCGCTCCTCCCGCCTGTCCGCCGGTCCTCACCGCCATTCCGCTGTTCGTCACCGCAGGTCGCGGCCGGCACTACTTCGAAGGGACTACTTTTTTTTTTAATAACGCATATTTTTATACTTTATATAGCCTATGTCCATCTGCACACCCTGATGATTACAATGATGTATCGGGTGTGTGGATTGGCGCTGTGGTTCTCGAGTTTACCCGCCTCAAAGGTGCAAAGTTCTTCCTTTATATTAGTAGTATAGATATAGATATAGATAGATATAGATTAAAATGCATTTAATTTTTTAATAATTACATGTATGGTTGCATAGTTTTTAAATTCAAAATAGGTGATTAAAATATTTTATAGTTAAATCTTAAAAATACACTATTTTTAAATCTATTTATAATATGAATTGTATTTATTTATTTTTAACTGTTTTAAATAATTTAATTTGCAGTATTAACTGGTTTTAAGTCCCTACATCCCTTATTTTCTATGAGAGGGTGTTGTAATATCACTGGTTGAACATATGCACTGCTGAACTTACTACTTTGAACACTGAAACGTAATAAGCTTACTCATAAGTGCCCGTTTCTTTTGTGAATCCGGCCCGGTGCCTAGAGCGTTCTCCGTTCTCAGAACATCATTCAGAGCGTTATAGCTCATTCCTCAGAAAGCATTCAGCTCTCCCTCCATGCCGATGGTGATATTACCCCTAACTGAGGGCCCCAGGACCTTATCAGCGCTGGAGGCAGGCCTCGGAGCGCTATCAGCACCCCTGGCAGGTGTCAGAGAGTTTAGCGATGCCTCACAATAGACCATCAGTGTGACAGCACTAAGTTCTGACAGCAGACTTCAGGGCGCTGCAGCACCGGCCTCGGAGCGCTATCCTCCCATCGCACCTCGGAGCGCTATCCTCCCATCGCAGCTCAGAGCGCTATCCATCCAGGGTGCAGGCAGCCGCGGCCTCGAAGTACTATCCGTCCAGGGTGCAGGCAGCAGTCCCCCTCCCTCCTGCTCAGGCGACAAGGCTCTCGTTGTGTCTCTTGCGGCTCTGAAAGGCCCTTTGTGCTCCCCGCACCCCTCCATTAGGGCCCATCAGGGGATGAGACGGGGCCGGGCGCACAACAGAGGCTTAGTGACTGCGGCCTGGCACCGGCCCCGCCCGCCCCACACCTGGGTCCCTCTCATCGCCTCTCGGCCGCTTTGTACTGCCATTACCCGTGCCCTGCATTTGGCCTTGTCAGTGCACCTGACCCCGGCCTGCCAGGGATGCGTGACTGAGCGGGTCTAAACTGCAGTCTGTAGTCACAGGAGTGTGCAGAACCATGCCTGGAACACCTGTAACTACAACAGTACTCAGGACGTTCAGCCCGGGCCCCCGCCCGCCCCGACCCCCGCCTGCCCGGAGCCTTACCTCAGCCGCCGCTCCTCATTTCACTACTCCTCTCCGCTTACCACTCCTCCCGCCTGTCTGCCGGTCCTCACCGCTCCTCCCCCGCGCAATGTCCACCGCTCCTCCTCGCGTTCCTGGACGCCGCTCCTCCCCGAAGTCAGCAGGTCGCGGCTGGCCCTACTTCAAAGGGACTACTTTTTTGTATGTTAATTTTTTAAATAACGCATATTTTTATACTTTATATAGCCTATGTCCATCTGCACACCCTGACGATTACAATGATGTATCGGGTGTGTGGATTGGCGCTGTGGTTCCCGAGTGCAAAGTTCTTCCTTTATAATAGTAGTATAGATATGTTACCACTAAGGTAGGCCATAATGGCTCATAGGGCAGGGTGCATGGCATTTCAAAAGTAGGATATGTATATGTCATGTTTTACATGTCCTAGCAATGAAAAACACCAAAAGTCGTTTTTTCACTGTGGCAAGTCTGGCCTCCCATTGATTAACCAAAAAACAAATTGTCCCTTGATTCACTCATCCAGAAAGTACACCCTATCAATAGTGGATTTCTTAATTCATATACAGCACATAGATCAACTTAAAAAAAAAATTCACTCAAAATCCCTGAGACACTCAAACAATGATCCCACTATAAAATACAGTACAAAAATGTCAATTTATTTCTTTAGTACATGTAAATGTTATTAAAACACAATTTAAATAATAAAACACGTATAATATCACATTTTCCAAAAGGACGAAGTAGGACAGGGAATCCATGAGCTAATTAGCGTGACGTACGCGCATTGGCAGGTGAGGACGTGTATGTATTAAAGCCCCTCTACCTTGGACTTCATATGCACATTTTTGGGACATATAACCAGAAATCTGGGGTTCCGGATTGAACCGTTCAAGAATATACAGCAGTTGGGTAACGGCGATTTTTCAAGTCCCTTTAAGAAGGGGGTCCAGTAATAGACCATTCTTTGAGTCTGCAAAATAAAATAAACACAAGAATAAGTGAAAATATCAACTCTCTTTCATTCAGGGTATAACAATCAAATATACCACAAAAAAAGTGAACGTAATGACTGGAATAATCAGATACCCATCGAAACGCGTTGACGCATTTCTGTAAATTATCCCGAGGACAAGTTGGACCTGTAAATACGAATTAGAATATATGTATCCAGGCTAATCCTGCTAAAATTGCACATTTCTGCACTGTATGTTATAGTGGGATCATTGTTTTAGTGTCTCAGGGATTTTGAGTGAAATTCTTTTTTTAAGTTTATCTATGTGCTGTATATGAATTAAGAAATCCACCATTGATAGGGTGTCTTACTGATTGAGTGAATCAAGCGACAATTAGTTTTTTGGTACTGATAGTACTGCACTCCCTTAGTTGCTGACAAGGGGTCTCTCTCTGTTTAAACACACTCCCATTGATTAACACTGGTTTATCTTATTATATTTATTAAGTGCTAAATTCAGCTTGGGAACACCTAGAGAGAAACTTATTCCACTCATTTTAGTCATAATGTTTATTTTGTTTTGGAAATACCACTTTTAGAAAAGGGCACCTGTGAGTAGCCACTTGCTCTAAAGCTGCTGACGACTCCCCCACTAGGAAAAGTGTGTTGGGGCAGTACAGTGGATGAAGGGACTGGTTGTAGAGTCTTTAGTGGGTCTTCCTGACAAGATTGCTTGGGAGGAGCTTTGCCCCTGCCCTGATTGCACTTCAGAAGGTAGCCTTTACGCTGTACACAGCCATTCCTGACTTCAGAAGAGCCCTACCTTGTCCATGGCATATGCAGCTCACATCTGTAGCCTGCCATTTGTTTCACTAGATACACTGAAGCCATTCCCAAGGGGAAAGTGAAGAATTGACCAGAACAAGAATGTGGGGTTAGACAAAAGGGTGTCCCCCACCCTCAGACTGGTTCTGGGTATAAAAGTGGCAGCCCCACAACCTGAAATCAGAACACTCTCGGGCCTCAAAAGATTCAAAAGAAGAACTGTCTTGATGTATAAAGAAGGAAAACTGGACCTGATTTCCTTGCACCCTGGACCTCAGAAGTGATGGCAAACTTCAGCTGGCTTAGCTCCTATGTGAACTACAGGGATACACCAGGTGTCTACAGTACTTTCTTGACTTCCAGCTGACCAGACCCAACTGAGCTGTCCTATTCCTCTGTTGACCTCTGTGGAAGTGAGTCTTTATCCCCAATAATTATCCCCAAGGTCCTGGATGCTTCGTTGGTGTCAGGGTGCATTTCTACCAGCCTAACTGGAGGCCTCACTTGATTTAAAGTCAAGCAATGGCAAGCAATGCCAAGTGGTGCCTGATCGAAAACCTCCTCAACATCAGAACTGAGAGGACCCAATAAACACCTCTACTAGGTCCAAAGTTGAGCTGCACTCAATAGACAGCTTCACTCACTGTGACGTTGAGGGGAAGCAGATCACCAGCTTCAGCTACTCCAACGTTGAGCGACATCCGATCAACAGCTTCCACGATTTTAATGCCAAGCTCTGCCGACAACCCTCTGAACTCTAAGCCCTCATGCAGTGACTCTCTATCATCACCAAACCTCTCTTCAGACCCAACCTGTCCAGCTCTGCTGGGGTACTTCAAGGTCCACACCAACGCCGAAATCAAAAAGTAAATCCACCACTAGGACCAATCTAGTACAAGCTTTACTGTGGTTGGGCTGAACTTTTGACTTTGACCCAGTCCAGCATGACCATAAACCTGCACTTGGCACTTATTGGTGCTATTTTGACTCAAACATTTTAAAACTCTTAACTAAAGTTTTATTGATCGGATATTTTTCATTTTAGGTGTCATTTTATGTATTCAAATATCCTTTGTTTTCTAACTTGGGGCCTCATTAGGATTGCGTTTTTTCCGCATCCTCTGGGCCGGCGGAAGTGTCCGCCGGCACGAGGATACGGAAAAACCGCTGCGGAGGCTTCAAAGACTCCCCCCCCAGATTAGGATGGCTGGGGGGTCATGAAGACCGTCTGCCGCTTTTCCGCCGTGGTCGACTTACAACCGCGGCGGAAAAGCTCTAATATGGAGGCGGTGTCTAACAGACACCGCCAGCCATATTAGGATGGGGGGTAAACAGATGCCTTTCCGTGGCGGCTTCTTCGCCGTGGAAAGGCATACGTTGATTTCTTTGGGGGCTCATTGCGGGCCCCCAGGGTGACAGGGGGATGGGGGGTGCACATGGGGTGTACCTATGGTACCCCCCTGCATTTGCGTGCACGAAGCGGCAGGCACCGCTCGGTGCCTGCCGCTTTGTGCATGCAATTGCGAAGCATGCATGTTTAACCTTGCGGCGGGTACTGCTTCAAGCAGCACCCGCCGCAATGTTAAATATTGAGGATGTGACTGCCAGGGTGGCGGTCACATCCTAATTGCACTGGAGGGACCGCCCCTGCGGACGGTCCCTCCTCCTCTGGGGTGGCGGACGGACGTAGGTCCATCCGCCATACTAATGAGCACCTTGGTTTGGGATTTTTATCCCGTATTGTGTTTTCGCTTTATTGATTGTTGTTTACTGCATAAATACTTTACAGGTGTTTCTAAGTTAAGCTTTACTGCTTTTGTGCCAAGCACCAAGAGAGTAAAGCACAGGTTTATTTAGTGTCTTTTGTGGTTCACGCTGACAAGGATTGTGATTATTCTTTGAAGTTGCTTCTCTCCCCTTCAACAAGTAATGTAGTTTCTTACAAATGGGCTCTTCTGCATGCAAGAAAAATGTCCCCTTTGACTGCTATTGGAGTAATAAATACCGTAATGTTCAGGGCTCGATTGGACACTACGGCAGCTCTGGGCCCTGGTGCCACTGCACCTACTGCACCAAAGTCAGCTACTCTGCCAATAGTGACTTTGATAAATGTAGAACGGCAGGCACACATGGTCAAATAGAAAGTCACATGATTATATCACACTATTAACAACTACTGCAAGGAAGCGGCCGAGGCTGAAAATGGCTATTCTCCAGTTTTTCATCGGTCATGACAGTGGTAGGATTGTGATGTACAAATTATATCATAGAAAAGGTACTGTCCTTTCTCTCAAACAAAGGAACTTTAGAACTGTGCCTCATTGAGCCTGACTGTTATTAGGTGACGTAGGGCCCGATTCACAGAACTAACTTAAGACAAAATCCTAAACTTACTACCGTTTTCGTATTCACAGAGGGCACTTACTCATTTTGGTATTCACAGAAGACACTTACTCATTTCGGTATTCACAGAAGTTAGGAGTCCTAACTTTAGGACTCCTAAATGCCTTCTGTGAATACCGAAAGTCTTAAAATTAGGATTTTTCTCAATTTAGTAGCAGTAAAGTTAGGATTCCTAACTTTAGGACTCCGAAATGCCTTCTGTGAATACCGAATGTCTTAAAATTTGGATTTTTCTCAGTTTAGTAGTAGTAAATACTAATTTACTACTAAATAGAAGAGTGGACTAAACCTTGGCGGTATGAGCACGCTAAGGCCCACCCTGACCTGAGGACCTGAAAGTGAAAAATTCAACAATTCGGGTTAAAAAAAGATATTGCAACCAAAAAATGATGTTCACTCTTCTATTTGGTCCTGATGAATGCCCGGTAAATATTACCATCTGGGCAGAAACATGTTGACCCCACTTAATTGGAATTAGTTGAACAATTTATTCGGCTCTCGTTCCCACACTTAATTTTTAACCTGCCAGTTTGGCCATCTAATAAACCTTTTTTGGACACAATTCAGGCATTTTTAAATCACGTTATTACACAAGCACCTATCACCACAAAATTCCAGCTACGCAGTAATTCTGGCGTCGCTGCACACCAGGGAGGCCCTCGGCCTTTCCTGGTGGGGCCCGATGATGAAGCATGTCACCAACCAGGTTGATGAGTAAGGACCTTCAAAAGAATCTGAACAGATTCTTCATGCTCGCTCTCTCTTTCTTGTGAGAAGCTACACTCTTTTGTTGTTTATACTATTGTGACTGGGGGACTAAGAGTGTTCCTTTGCAACTATCCCTCACTCTCTTGTTGTTACCAGGCTTATCTCAGAGGCAGTGTGTAAAGCATTTGTAAACACAGACAGTAACCCAGTGACAACACTACAGATGGACACCACACAAGTTGTAGTATAAAAATAAATGTTTTTATATAGACTTAAGACAAGACCACAAACAACAAAAATCCACAATACGATAGAAATAACTTAGTTCTCTTTAGATGTAAAATGCAACACTTTGAGTTCAATGTACATGTGGATGCGTAATGCTATACATCGAAAGTGTTGCAGGGAAGGTAATGCATTGGTTCCTTACACTCAAGAACGGTGATGCGTTGGGTCCCTACTGCTGCGTAGGGGGTGCGTTGGTACTTCTCCACGCGGGGAGGTGCTGCGTGGTTTCTTACTGCGCTTCCCTGGTGATGCGATGAAGACCCGGTGCAATGAAACAAAATGGTGTCATCTTCTTGTTGCGACGCGATGCATGCACGTAAGATGGCCGTGTGGTGACTCAAATAATCTTGTGAGCCATGACAGGGCCTACTACACGCATCTCCGGTAATGCGACGGTGTCTGCTGTGACGACAAAATTCTTCTCCGGCGATGCGAGGTGCTTTGGGTGATGCGATGGCAACAGCAGCAGAGGCAGCACGCTTCTCCGGTGATGTGACGGCGTGTACTGCGACGGCGACACTCTTTTCCGATGATGCGATGACAAGGGCTGCGGCAGCGACACACTTCTTCATCTTGAGTCGCGCTTCCAGCTCCCATCGACACACAGTCTCTCAGAAGGCCCAGCTCAACAGTAGGCACTCCAATTCCCAGCAAGGGAAGCTGGTTGGTGAAGTCTGTTGTCCCTGAGACTTCAGCAGGAGGCAAGCTCTATCTCATGCCCTTGGAGATCCTTTACAAGTTGATTTGAAAGTAGCACACAGTCCTTTCTCCTTTCTTTGACAGTCAGGCAGCCACTGCAGGCCAATCCCCCAAACAGCACTGAGCTTAGGGATAGTCTCCTCCTCAGTTTCTCTGGTTCCTCTCCTCAGCAAATGTTCTCCTTGTTTCCCAAAAGTGATTTAAGGTTCTTGGATCTGGGTCCCAATATTTATACTAGCAAATCATTTGTCCTCTGAAGGCAGAAGGTCCTGTACCCAGTCCAAACCAGTTCTGTGGAGTCCTGGACTCCTTCTTTCCTTTGAAAGTGTGGGCCAGGGACATCATGCGCACCACAGGAGGTGGAGCCAGCATTGTGGAAGGCAGGCCCAGCCCTATTCAGGTCCCAGGTGCACTCCTCCCACCCATTTACATGCAGATAACTCTATTGTGCCCTGTGCTGACTCACCCTGTCTCCTGGAATCCCCCAGCCCCTGTTACTCAAACTCCAGACAAGGAATACACAACCTAGCAGAGGCAGGCTTGGATAGTTAGGCAAGAAAATACCTACTTTCTAAAAGTGGTATTTTCAAACACAGAATGTTAAAACCAACTTCACTTAAAGATGTATTTTATCATTCTGAGTTCAGGCATACTAAACTCAAATTTCTACCTAGTCCCCTGAGTCAGTTAGGATTATGAGATGTTATAATCAAACTGCCCATTCTGGCCTAGGGGGGGGGGGCATAAAGCCTTTCAATAGTGAAAAACGATAATTGCTGTAATTCACTATTAGGACATGCCACATACACCAGGGCATGTCCTACCTTTTACCTACGATGCGCCCTTCCCTTGGTCCTACCATGGGGGTGACTAATATGTAAAAAATGGAAGGTTTAGGGACTGCCCAGTCAGCAAGGCAGTACCAGACTGCACACAGGCCCTGCAATGGCAGGCCTGAGATACACTTTACAAGCTGCTTTTGTGGGTGGCACAACCGGTGCTGCAAGCCCACCAGCAGCATTTGATTTACAAGCCCTGGGCACACACAGTGCACTGCACTAGGGTCTGACAAGTAAACCAAACAGGCCAATTATGGAGTCAGTAATCCAATACATCAATTTATAATAGGCAGAGCATATGCACGTAAGCACTGATCAGCAGTGGTGCAGTGCCCAGAGTCATACAACCAACAAAAAGAGGTCAGACAAAATACGGGAGGAAGGCAAAAAGTTCAGGGATGACCCTGCAAAAAGGGCCAAGTCCAACACTTATCTATAGATCTACTCCAAATTCTGTGACTTCAGCAATTTCCTTTGAGCCTTTGAGGCGTTGAGAGGCTGCAAATCCAGAACCAAACTTGTTTAATGGTGGAAAGAAACAGGAATGAAAGTAGCTTTGAAACTGACATCAACAATATAAAAAAAGCTATGAAGCAATACAAGCAAAGGATTAAAGTAGACATGGATATCATATTAAAAGAAAAGCTTGCAGTAAACAATGAGTAATGTGTGCCTTTCACATACTCAGATATTCCCAGTTATTTATGTTAATTAGATCCTCTCTACATCTTTTAATATATAAATGCTATGATGTATCCATTTAAAGTTGTGTGTAATTCTTAATTTATAATACTGCATTCCTGTTTAATATTCCACCTCACCCCAACCAAAGGATGTGTCATTACCTAAACTCTGGGGTATTTGTGGGTGAGAAATGGCCCACAAATGGGGCATTGCATTTCCAACATGTATTCTCCATTTCAATGGCCATCCTCAGGGAAAAACATGGAACACTGTGGTATTACCACACTTCGAAAGTAGAAATACCTTTGGAATCGGTAATTTGGTATGAAGGGGTCCGTACCACTGTGGTATTCCTGACAAACTTGCACTGTGGCCTTAAGTGTTTTGAAAGGCGCCAATAGTCAGATGAACTTAGTACGCAAGAAGTTGGACTCAGTTCTCAAGAAGTCCCAGACACTGCTGTAGTTTTGTATGTAATCCCCAGTAAAAAAGTCAGGCACCGAATTTTGAACTCCGTTAAAATGACCAAACTCACCCTATTCTGTTAGTACTAGAGGCGTGAAATATTGCAATTTATGCACTACTCAGTGTAGGACAGCGAAACAAGAAAGAGGCCAGTTTTCAAGCTCGGAGATAGAAATTTTTTGCTATGTAAATAATAAGGACTGCAGGCAAGAAGCTTTCTGACTGATCACGCTCACATGCCCCGGACTAGCCCAGTCCAGGGCATGTGAGCGTGATCAGTTGTGCATGAACGTATTGTGGCAGGCTGACTGCTAAATTGGCCACTGAGGAACACTTTACTGGCGTACCACCCTACTGCAAGAGAGTGGACTGTCCGGATCGAGAGAAAGACTCTTCCACATATGTGATTGTGCTAATTGTATAACTTCGGCATCCATTTAACCATTTGGGTCTTATATACACACTCCTCAAATATTTGTGGCTCGTGCTAGGCACTGCCCATTTAACGAGAGCTTCTATTAAAAGACAAGAGCCTCGAGGCCTTGGCAGATAATGAGCTGCACGAAATCCATATTCGATCACTCAATCAGCTAATTAGCAAACACAGCACTATTCGTGATAGCGGGTGACGTGAGATGGCATCTGTCTATGGGGAGCTCAAGTGAAACACCCAAGTAATTAAGCTAAGGTCATCAGATGAGCAGAAAGAGTCAATAGCCTTTAGCAGTGTTCAGCCAGCACCAGTGTGTGAAGTCAACGTTCAGTGTAACCCTAAAGAAAGAGTCGTTCGACAGATGCCCTGCATTAAACACTGCTTGTATGGAGCTCCACCACCATGTCATTGTCACTCCCTATTTTTGATATTCAGTCAAGTGGCTGCTGTATGAAAAAGCGAGCAGGTCCAGCTGCACATTCCCGCTTGAATTCAGCTTAGCAAAACTTTCTTATAATGAGGAGTCTAATAAGTCAATAATTTTAACGCACACTGTGAATCGCTCCTTGCCAGGTCAAAGGTTAACACTGATAAGCAGCATCAATCAACGAGGAGGATACTGACAAATCAATAGGGTATCCAACTGGGGAATTAAATGCTTCTCTGGAAGCCCAAATACCCTCCTACTAGCAAATCTATGTTTTTATCCAAAAGAAAGTCAAAGACAAAATTGATTCGGTTCAAACCCATTCTGAGGGTCAAATCAAAATTCAAGAAATGCATTATAACTATGGGACCCATTTTTTGGTTGCGGCTTGTATGGGTATTCTTTGTGTAGAGTTCGATACAGCATGAGTATGGACTGATGCTCAGGTTGTGTTGCAATATGTGTGTCCCTCAAGATTAGTGTGCAAGTAACACAGAATTGTGTCTTAGATTGTCCAAAGGTCTGCACAGTTTATAGATACTATGGTCAGATCTTCCTGAGTCCCAATTTGCAATTGAAGGGCGCCTCTATGAGATGGATTTAGTGATGAGGGCTGAGTGGTCCCTGTGATTGAGCAGGGAAAAAGGTAAGTATGGTGTTTTTCTGTTTGGAACAAGGGTCTATATTACTTTGGGAGAATTGGTAGGGAATTCCAGAATTTAGTTGTCTTGACTGAGACGAAAGTTTCTCTCACATGGCCCTTGCAGTGATTGTGAATTACTAAGCCTTATTGCTCCTGCATGCACGTTGACAATTGAATGCCTATTTTATCCTCTAGTGCGGACGATTCAGAGGAAGTTAGAATACATCAAGACCAAATAGACTGTTGATTTTTTTAAGGAGGCAAAACCCAATTGTTTCATTCAGGTGTGAATGGCAAGAGGCTAGAACTACTAAGATCTTGAATACACAAAGGTCCACACAAAAATAAATCTGTTCTGAGACATCTCAGAATTAATAGTGCTGGAAAATTGGTCAGTATTGGTGAGAGGGAAAACGAAGATGGCGGGTTTATCCCACTTTGGTGAGCACTCTCTAGGACCATTCCCACCAAACCGCCCGCTTACCTGATTCTGGGTTGGTTTTCAGCCCCATTTGCAGACCCGGGTAAAATTTATCTGGACCTGACCTCCTTCTAACGGAGGTGGAAGCAGGTTTCGTGGACTCAGTACCGGTATCAATGCTGTAGGAGCTCTGTGCTATCCTGTGGTGCTGTCCACTGCAAGCACGGGTGGCAATCTGGCAGAGCCGCTCATTCTATCCAGGCGGGAGCGAAAACCAGTGATGGCACCACCGCACAGAACCGTGCACGAGGAGGACTCAGGGCCGTACTGCCACAGTTACGGCTGTAACTCCAGGTGAGGAACCAGCCCACAAGGCAATATCTGCCATAACAACTGACACCCGGATCGGGCGACCCATACTCAGGCTGATGCAGTCTGACAATGTGGCAGATTTGTCGCAGGTATGCAGTAAGGGAAAAGTGGACATAATGGATTCTATGATGATGGAAGTGCTTTTGAACGCGGTTCAAAGCACAAAGGGAATTACTGATATAGAGGGTTCCATTGATTTGGTAACTGGTGCTATCTTGGAGGCGGGGCAAGCTGTTTCCTGCTATAGTATTAATGCTTTAAAAAAGACTGCAGATATCAGTGTCTTAGCACTTTCCAGGGAGAGTCGTTATCTCTTGCTGAACTTGGTACCACATATATTCCTGAGCCCATTGCTGATAACACAGGGTATGGCCTGATGATGAATAATGATAGTGGCAGACTACAATCTTCAGTAAGATTTGAAATAGACGAGCAATCTGAAGTGAGAGGTAACATTTTGGAAATTACTACTTTACATACTTGTGGGACCACTGATCAGACATATGGAGATTGGGGGGGCTGTGAATGTTCACACAGTTGAATTAACTAACAATAAGGATAGAGGACATGGCATAAGACCGGAAGCGTGCTAAGCAATGAACCTTCCCCGGCTCTTGACCACTTGGACAGTAATATCCCAGGTAAGAAACAGGCCAGAGCTAAAGTCATAAAAGAACTAAAAAAAGGGGATATGCCAACACACTGATTCTCAATTGGATCATACGGTCTCCACTCGCCTCAAAAAACGGCTCTAAGAACAGCTCTCCGCCTAAATGGGCTAACTCCAAAGGTGAGGTTAAAGCTCTGACCTCGCAGATGTCCAATGTTGGCCCTGCTTTACAATCTCAATTAACAATGCCCTGGGAGGATAATCATATGTCAAATAGAAGCAGCCCAAGCTCTGGTTGAAGTATCTTTCCCAGAGTAGGCAATGATGCAGACTGCCCTAGTGGTCCTTCTCTCTATGTGGCTGGATCTGATGCTAATGTTTCGGGCCAAGCTAACTATGCCGATACATCAAGGTACTACAGAATCTACTTTGTCAACAATCCTTCAATTTCTTCAGATACAGTGACAGAGGCTTTGGGCCACTATGCACAGGTGAAGGCAGACAGTGAAACAATGCAACACGGTCTCTCAGAAATCACAAGCAAGGTTGCTGCACTCTTGTCTGAGATGGTGGAACTTCAACAACAAGTGGCAGGTGTGGAAGAAGTTGGGTCTGTTACTGTTAAAAAAGACCGGGAGCAGGAGAGTCATATGTCACTTCTCCAGAGCAAAATAGAGGATCTGAAAAACAGACAACGTAATAATGTAAGGCTTCTTAGTATACCCGAGGGGAGAAAAGGCAATGACCCCAGAACAATTGTGCTCAATTTATTACAGAAGGCATTCCCGGAGCTATCAGCTTAGGATATGGATTCTCAGATTCAGCTGGCTCATAGACTACAGTAAGATATAAAACAAGCGCTTCAGACACAACCACCTCCCGCGCCACATTCTCATTTTAAATCAATAATAGGATGACTAAAACCAGGGCCTTCATTGTGGAATTGAACAGTCTACTTCGGCTAGAGGATTTATGGAGAACTTTATGTCCTCGATTGCCAGGCTACACCTACTATTCCTCTCCCCTTAGGCAATATTCATGAATTGACATGATATTGGTAAGGGGGCAGATGTTGAAAGAGGTGAATATCGAGAAATGTCCTAAGATTATATCTGATCACAATGCCATAATATTGATGCTGCAGATCCCGTAAGTAGGGTTGAGAGCTCAACAGTCACTCTCATTTTCCAGATACTTACTCCCCAATCTGGAATATCGTCTGCATTTAAAAAGTGGATTGGTTGAATTCATACGTATTAATAAGGGTACAGCCTCTGCCGCTATTGTATGGGATTGCATGAAGGCGCATATCAGGGGGTGACTCTCCAATTTATTTTAAATCAAAAGAAGTGTAAGCTACTGGAATTGGCTCAATGTCGGCAGGAATGCTTAGATTTAGAGCTGCAACAGAGTTGGATCCCCCAGCTAGATTCTCAGCAGAGTTCTAGGCTAGAAGCGTGTGTTGGGCTGGGGAGGTTGAGTCAGCTATCTTAGCCTTATCATCTGGGAAAGCTGCAGGAGAGGACACCCTCTTAAAGTTTTGATAGATATTATCACCCCAGAACTTATAGAACTGATAAATGAGGGAGGAGAAGCCCCAGCCTCATGGGGGGTGATTAACATTGTAGTCTTTCTTAAAAAGGCCAAACCATCTGAAATAAGTGGCTGTATCACCCGATAGCTTTGATAAATGTGGATGCTAATATTTATTTTAAAATTTTAGCTACATGACTTGCCACCCCTCCCCCCATGCATGATTTGGTCTCTATACAACAACAAAGGTTTGTGCCTGTGTGCCTTGTAGGGACACCACGGCCCATACTAGCACTTCAATTGCAGCATTCGACGTTAATAACAAAACTAAGGACCAGATGGACATGATAATGCTGGATGCAGAGAAGGCATTTGGCCGGGTCACTCTGGATGGTCATGGAGACATTTGGAATTGGTAATAGATATATACCATTAGTGCAGATTTTATATAAGAAATTGGTGGCTTGAAGTTAAACGAGCAGTAAGTCCTCTACTTTGTTTCCTATGTTTAGGGGCATGCAGCAGAGGTATCTTCTCTCCCAACTGCTGTTTTGCTCTGTATATAGAGCTTTATATAAGGTACCGCCCCCTCGAAAAATGCGACTCTGTGCCCCAACGAGCCGTAGCTTGCACCCTGAAAGGAGGACATCGCCGCGAGCAATGCTTTCTCTTTCGTCGCCCCGTCCGTGCCGGACACAACGAACTAAGGTACTGTGTACGACTCGCACTCCGTGTTTAAGCTCATCGGACTGAAGCATTCACTGGGCGTGTTAGACTCTTGGGTTCATTCATCATCGTAAGGGCCAAACAAAGGAATACGAATTACACAGAACTTTAAGAATAAGCATTTAAACAAGAACTATGTATCCCTGACAGTATTGTGGGCATTTTTGTTGTTATTTGGCCTTGTGCTAAGTCTTCATATAAAAGATAACTATTTTTATTATAATACTTGTGTGGTGTCCATTTGTGGTGTTGTGACTAAGTTACTGTATGTGGTCACAAATGCTTAACCTACAAATGTCTCTAAGATAAGCCTTGACTGCTCGTGCCAAGCTACCTAGAGGATGAGCAGGGGTTATTTTGGGAGACTACCTACTTATCCTGACTAGAGGAGAGGGTCTCTGCTTGTCACAAGTACCAACCTGTGCCAACCAGAGACCCCCAAATCTAACAGTAATTTACTATCAGTACGCGTCACACACATCAGTACATTTCCTACCTTTCCCGTACACTGCACCCTGCCCACAGGGGTACCGTGGGCCTTCCTAAGATGTGACATATGTAAAAAAGGGAAGGCTAGAGCCTGGCAAGTGCACCCATGGCACTAGAGACTGCACGCAGACACTGCATTGGCAGGCCTGAGACCCTTTTAATATGCTGCTTGTGTGGGTGGCTAAAGATACGAACTAAGGAGAAAACATCACTAAATCAATCAAACTAACTGATTGCCTTAAATTGGAATAGGACCTAAAATGTCCTATATTCGTACTTATACAAAATCTGTAAGTGTTTGGATCTAAGGGCAATCGGTACAAAGCATTTTTAACATTGCAAATGGCCAAAGTGGCAAATTCTGGCTGTTTGTGATGGCAACAATATTTTTCCTGATGTATTTACACCCAGACTGCGATTCTCCAAAATCGCAGTTTAAGTGTAGAAATCGCTATTGGGAAGTGGCATTTTGATGATGTCACTACCAAATAGTGATTTCCAGTGTTATGTATCAAGGTGTGTGACCAAAATACTGTCACAAAAGTTGAAATATTACCACCAAATCTAAATTGGTGCTAATGCATTCACAAATTGTACCCCTTTTGCTTAGTAAATGTTAGGAAAAAAATGTTTAAGAGCAGGCATAGACCACTGCTCTTAAAAAGATGAAAACAAAACGTTCCATATTTTATTGTTAAACCAAATCCCATTTCCCCTTAAGGAAAACAGGATGCATTTCAGCAAAAAAAATCCTTCATACAAGGGCAATCATAGACATAGTGTGGTCCACTGACCTCAGCAGGCCACTATCCCTGTGATGGCAGGCATTCCTAATGGGTTTCAAACTGCGACTTACCTCATTAATATTGATGGACTATGTCGATTTGCAACCCACTAGGAATCACAAGTTTGAACCAAAATGTTTCATACCTAAGGAATAGGGTTTTCCAAATAGCAATTTGGATATCATCGCTATTTGGAAATCACTATTGCTACAGTTTGTACATCAGGCTCTTTGTGATTTTGTTTGAGGATCCAGGAACTTTTTCTTTTAGATTCTCTGAATCAATGGGCAAATCGTTTTTTTTGCCAAATGAACGGAAAAGAGAATGGGCAAAAATGCTGACAGAATCACTGTTCTCGCCAATGCTCAAAATTGTGCATATCTCATCATGAAGGCTTATTTAACTTGAGTTAAAAACACACACCACAGGCTTCTGATAACTAGGCTAAGGCTGACAAGCCGATGTACTGAAGGCTATTAGACAGTCTCTTAAGAGACTAGAATGCTCCGTCCGAGACACTGAATTACAATATTATAGAACCAGTGAACAATCAAACTTGTCATCCCTCTGGGAGAATATTTCTGAGTATGAAGACGAAGCTTGGAGAAAATCAAATGTTCAAGGGAAATATGCCACAGCTAGAAGTTAGGGGGAAGGTGATCGCCCAGGCAAAACCCTAGCCGCTATCCTCAGGCTACCGCAAAATGCATCCTATATTACAGAACTTCTAGATGTGGACTCTAATCTAGTGAGAGGCCACATGAGATACAAAAACACCTAACACGTTTTTATCCAACACTATACTCCTCCATCTCCACTTACAGATTTGAGGACCCTAATTAGACTCTATCGAGTTCATAAGGTTAGGCAGGTTGCATCGGGCATACCTTGATGAAACCATCACCACAGAAGATATTCTCTAGGTCATAAACAGACTACTGAGCGATAAGGCACCTGAGCTAGATGGACTGACAGCCTCCTTGTATAAATGCTATGCACCAATTTTAGCACCACACCTTCTTGCTGTCTATCAGGAATCAACAAAGACCGGGATCCTACCCTTCCACTATGCAAGAAGTGGAAATACTAACACTGCTAAAACCTGTGCAGTCCCCGAATCTCAGAGATTCATACTGCCTTCTATCACTCATAAATATAGCCAAAAAAATGTATGCAAAACTACTCACAGACTACAGCCACTTCTCCTCCTCCTCGCTACACCTGACCAATCAAGCTTCATACCCAGACAATCAACAGCACACAATCTGCACACACTATTTGCTATTTTATACCACCTGGCCCCCATGTACCCACTCCAGAAGCTCTTTTATATTTCACAAAGGCCTTTGATTCTTTAGAATGGCCATACCTCTTCACCATTCTGTCCAGACTGGGGTTTAGCCCACTATATACTCAACAAATCTGAATCCTGTACACTGACCCACAGCTAGACTATGAGTAAATGGCTTGCTTTTGACTCCATCTCGCAATACCTATGGCACATGTCAAGGATGCCCCTTATCACCCTTCCTCATTTCTATATTGATGGAGCCGCTGTCGGCAAGTTTTAGACAACATCATGCTGCCAGAAGACTAGTATTCACTTTCAGAGGGCTGATTATCTCATTATATGCCACCAACATCACTCTCTACATACATGACCTAAGGGAGAACTTAAACCATGTACTACATGAAATCACCAAATTTGGGAGTTTATCTGGCATCCAGATCAACTGGTCCACATCGACACTATCAACCTGATTCATGAAGTGAAATTGCGCCCGCAATCGCTGCGAAATCGCAAAAGCGGGCGCAATTTCCGTTATCGGCATTCAACAACAAAATAGCGAATTCGCTAACACATATTTGCGAAATCGCTAATAAATTCGCAGAATCCCAGCCCCTGAGCATTAGCGAATCCGAAATAGCGACACACCACGGATTCTGCGATAATAATAGCGAAATCGCAAAATAATCGCTATCGGTATTCAAGAAAAATCGCAATTAGCGAAAAACCCAAAAATCGCAATTTGCACCGCGCAAAATAAGGACAACTCAAAGCAGGTGGTAACCATGAAAGCCATGGAAAAAAAACTTTCAAAAAACCGTTGACCTATCACCAACAGGTACTGGCCTGACCAATCACACATAAGGACCATCAGCAGCAGCAGCATTAGGAGTCCCACAATGCCAGGAATGTACATGGTGGTGAGGCGTCGCAGGCTACAGCGATTAGCACGGAGGAGACGCAGGATCCAGGACAGGATATTCCGCCAGCGGGTCACCTTGCTGGGCCAAACCAGAGAGCAGATATATGCCAAATACAGGCTGAATGGGGAAATGATAATGCAGCTAATACAGGACCTTGACCCCCTGATGCAGCACCCAACAAACCATACCAATGCGGTGCCTACACATGTGCAGGTATTGTGTAGCCTGCACCTCCTGGCCTCCGGAAGTTTCCAGGGGGTAGTAGCGGCTGCTGGGGGAATATCCCAGCCCACCATGTCACGCTGCCTCAACACTTTTGTTGACGCCATGCTCACCCAGCTACACCGTCACATCAAATTCCCCGCCAGCCAACAGGAATTGGACATGACAAAGCTACAATTCTACAATGTAGCCCATTTTCCACATGTGCTCGGATGTATAGACTGTACCCACGTCGCCATCTGCCCACCAGCTGGCATGGAGTATATGTTCCGCAATAGAAAGTGCTACCACTCCCTCAATATCCAGATGGTCTGCAATGCCAAGACATACATCACTGACATCGTCACACGGTACCCAGGGAGTACCCATGACTCCTTCATTTTCCGGCACAGCGGACTCCACACACGACTGGTCAGGGGAGAGTTTGGCGAAGGACACCTACTTGGTAAGTACACTTTGATTGAAAAGTCACATTGCAAAGATGTAACAGCGCAGCACAGGCAATCACCATCTGCTCCTCTCATTCAGGTGACAGTGGCTACGCCCTCCGTGAATACCTCCTCACCCCATACCTCAACCCTGCAACACCCCAGCAACGGCGCTACAATATTGCACACATACGGACAAGGAATTGCATAGAAAGGACATTTGGCCTGCTCAAGAGCAGGTTCCGCATACTGCACAAGACAGGTGGGGCCATGTATTACAGTCCTGAAAAGTGCTGCCGCATAGTGGCTGTCTGTGCAATACTACATAACATTGCAACCAAGCTCCGGATACCTGTTGACATCTCTGGCAGTGAATCTGAGGGGGACAACCGGCCACCTGCACATGCACGCCATGCACAAGGGGAGAACCCAGCAGAAGGGCACAGACGTCGCAACCACATCACAGTGAACAGTTTCTAGTACAACCACTTCCATCACCCCACAAATCAACAATGCATGCAAAATGTAATGATGACACAACGCTAATGTGTGTAGGAAAATAAATGTATTTGTTAAATTCACAAAATGAAATATAAGGTTCTGTGCCAAATTGCAAAATAAAAGTACTTGTTAAATTCACAAAATGAAATATAAGGTTCTGTGCCAAATTGCAAAATAAAAGTACTTGTTAAATTCACAAAATGAAATATAAGGTTCTGTGCCAAATTAGTCCAACAAACAGTATTACGCCATACTGCTGTGCATGGCAGGCTTGACCTCAGCCTGTGCCATTGGTGAAGTACAGTTCTCTAGGTGTGCCTAGTGCGTGTTCCTCCATAACGCCTCTGAGGGGCTTCCTCCTCCGGGGCTTCAGGCAATGGGGGGGTCCTGGTGCTGCGGGTGGGTAGTGGGGCCTGTGAGGCAGATTGTGAGCTCAGGCTGGACGCCCCCTCACTCGCATCATCACCCCCCACAACAGATGGAATAGGTGGAGGGTGAAGAGCCACGACGGCCGTGGTGAGGGTCTCCAGCACCCTCGTCATGTCCACACTGCACTGGATGATAGTGTGCTGCTGGGTCAGACAGCGCCACGCCAAAAGAGATGTCGCATTTGCCGACACATAGCTTGCCCTGCTGTAAGTGCCAAGCTGGGTCAATAGTTGGCGGTGGTGCCGGCGTTGCCCACCGCGCATTCTATACATGGCACGGGTGTTGGCCTCCACGGCTGCAGCAATGCGGGCCATTCCATCTCCCACACCGGCCAGGTCGGCCCTCATGCCTTCAATGTGGGCAGCAACAGATGCCACGTTGCGGCCAATATTGTGTAGTTGGAGCTGAATAGCTCCCTGCTGCTGGGCCTGGCGCTGGTGAATGCGCAGCATCCGTCTCTCGATGCTGAGCCGCGCCAGTCCATCAGCATTGGCCTGCCTGGTAGCTGCTGTGGAGCGCTGGCGTGACCTGCCACGCCTGCCCTGCTGGCCTGATTGTGAGGGTGGCCGCTGAGTGGACAGTGGCGCAGCCCCGGATGTTGAGGCGACAGCTGCTGGGGGTAATGCCGCCGGTGTTGCAGGTGAGCTAGTCGCAGGGGGTGTGCCTGCTGGTGTGGCAGTAGCAGTTGATGCAGAGGGCACAGGAGTGACTGCCCTGGCTGCGGCTCTGGGAGGAGCAGCGGTGGCAGGAGGCACAATGGGGGCTGCCATGCCAGCGGATGTGGGCGCTGCACCAGTTGCAGGGGGGACGCTGCTGGTGGTAGTTGCTGCTGGTGCAGATGCAGCGGCAGGGGCTGGTGCCTGGGTAGGTGTTGGCACCTCCACCTCCGGGACGCTGTCATCGATCACCAGCCTGTCACTGTCACTGGTATCGCCACCTGTGGGGGTAAGTGGTGGACCATTAGTTGCATGCATCTGGCAGACGTGCAGTTGCTACATGAATGCTGGGTGACATTCCCTGAATGGCAGTGGCTTTGTGTGCATTGGGACCTGACTGGCTGCATTGTGGTACTACAACATTGTGGCCAGACTACATCTCCCACAATGCTTCAGGACATTCCTTGATGTGCAACTATGGAATGCCTATGGGACATTGGGGGAGCCTATTTGGTCATGGACATCCATAGGGGGCAGGGTCGCAGTCGCATGCCACTTACCTTGGGTGTCTTGTGTGGGGCAGGATGAGTCCAGTGTAGTAAAACCCACACAGGCCTCCCTCTCCAGGGTGTTCTCAACCTGGTCCTCCATGGCGGTGTTTGGTGGTACCGTTGGTCCTCCTCCTCCTGTGCCCGAGGACTCCCCAAGGCGCGCCGCCACCTTCTCCTTGGCACGGCCTCGGAGGTCGTACCACCGCTTTTTGAGTTCTTCCAGGGACCTGGCCGCCACTCCCACCGAGTTCACTGCTGAGGCTATCCCCTGCCATATGCGCCGCTTCTCCATTTCTGGGACCCTCCGTGAATTCGCGCCAAACAGTTGGTCGTGGTTGACCACAACCCCCTCGATTAGGTGTTCCAGCTCCTGCTCAGAGAATTTGAGTTTTCTCTTTCTCCCAGACGAGCTGCTGGTCCCAGGTGCAGCTTCCTCAGCCATGGTATGGGTTGTGGATCTGTGGATCAGTTTACTTGCCAAGATGTGCTGCAGCTTTCCAATGTGCTCCCTGTCTCTGTGCCTCAATGTGCAAAATGGTGGTGGGAACCGGCAGCTTCCTGGTTGTGATGTCATCACTGGGCTCGAAATGCGACTTCCCATTTTCCCGATCTCGCGAGTTTGCGATCTCGCAAATAGCGATATCGCAAATAGCGATATCGCTATTTGCGAGATCGCAGTCCAGGCGCGGGTAGGCGGGAATAGCGATTAATCTGCGATTAATCGCAATTTCAATCGGATCGCTATCGGATTTTGCGATCGTGTGCGAATCGCTTTTTTTAATCGCAATTATTCATGAATTCGGATTTGCGATTTCTGTATAGCGATTCGCTATTTTTCGCTATTTCAGAATCGCAAATGCCGATTTTCATGAATATGGCGGTATTTCCTCTAACCCTTTTGCGATGAAATAGCCCTTAGTGTGAACCCAAGCCCCAGTCAAATTCCTGTTGATTTGGTTAAGCTGCTTTATACAAGAACTTTGGAATATGAACTAAGGTCGCACGGTGGCTTAGCTCGAGGGGGAGGTGGCTACCAGGTCTAAACTGCAATGATCCTTAGCTGACAGGATATCAGTGGCAAAAATGATTGACCTCCCTAAACTAATATATCTTTTCATCAATCTCCTTCTTCCACTCAGCCACGCTTTGTTCATAAAACTCCGCTCACTCATGGTTTCTCCCGTCTGAGCTGGCAAACAAGCCTGAAACTCTTGGGTGCTTCTCACGCTGCAGCTCCAGCAGGGTGGAATGGGCGCATCAGACAATCCTTTATACGCCTACGTTATGTTATGTTATTTTAACTTAATAACACACTCGAATCAGCCCCTAAGGGCTATCCCGGCGTGGGACAATGGCAGAGGACAAGCTGAAGTTGACTAAAAAAAGTGAGTTTTAAGAGTCTTCCTAAAAAGAAAATGGTTTTGGCAGAGACGAAGTTACATGGGCAGACTATTCCAAAGATGGGGAGCCAGGAACAAGAATGATCTGTAGCCAGCCCTGGCCTTCTTAAACCTGGGGACTTTAAGTAAGGCTTTGCAAATAGATCTAAGGAGTCTCCCTGGGTTGTAAGGCAGAACCTTGGCTGCTAGAAAAGTTGGCCCTTGGCCTTGAAGGGCCCAATGGATTAGTCAGCATAATTTGAAAATTATTATTTTTTTTCACTGGAAGCCAGCGTAAAGACCGCAGAAGAGGGGGTGAAGATGAACGCGGAGGAACATTGCAGACAAGGCGTGCAGCAGTATTTCGGACCACCTAGAGTTTAGACAATAGATTCTCATTGATGGTTGCCAGGAGTGAGTTGCCATAATTGAGGCGGCTAATTACCAAAGCTGGTACCAAGGTGTTTATTGAGGAGAGAGGTAATAGGAGGAACACTCTTCTCAACAGGCGCAGCATGTAAAAACAGAATGCTATGGTAGCAGAGATGTGTTCCTCCATAGAAAGAGATCCACTGTGCACATCATCAGTTCCTCCATCACTGGCTGTATCCAACCCCATTTAAATCTCACATAGTGGTGGAAAAAGACAGAGCTGATTCTACCCCCTTGCGGGTTGCAGTATACCATGCATACAAGCACCTCAGGAATGAAATTGACACATCGGAGACATTGCGCTGGGCATGGGCAGACTTGCAAAATAGAGCTGGTAACATGATACTATATGCCCCGTCAATATCACTGGCCAATAACCCACAAGTACCTTTTTTGGTAGACAATGACAATGTGGCCAAAGCGCGACAACGTGGTCTCAATACTTTCGCAGACTTTCAGCCTGGAGACACATTCTTGGCCCCCATATTGCCTGTAGGGAATGCTTACCAAACTTTTTCGGACCTGCTACTATACTTCCAGATTTATGCAGCGTGTCACCAGATACACAGCACATTGTCAAACCCTCCCCCACCCTTCCGGCCCATGAACATATGCTGACAGAACCATCCCCACTCAGACTTATAACACACCTCTATAACACTATGCAACGCACCACCCCTGTGGCTAAATCAAAGGCACATGAGGGGTGGTGCTCAGAGCTACACCAGCCTATAACAGATGAGCCATGGTGCTTTTGCTGTAGCCAATTAGAACTGCTGTCCCCATTTAAAAACTAAGGTTTATTCACCTTTAATTCCTCCATCGATTCCACATGACCCCCTTGCAGCTCTGCTTGATGGGTGTCAGACCAGATGCCAACTGCTGGAGATGCCAAACCCCACATGCCTCATTCCTACATTTGGCGTGGGACTGCCCCCTATAGTGCAGTTTTTTAGAGTTTCCTCATATGCAACAAAGGAGATAGTCACAGTCCAAATAAAGGTCTGGGAACAACAGACAATAGGACCGCCTACATTTTGTGCTCTCTTAGGTCAGCCTTCTTCAAACAGTAGTTGGAGAGGGATTTTTTGTGGTTCTTACCGCTAACCTTAACAACTGATTAAAATTTGTCTTAATCCTTGGACTACTCCAATATGTGATTACCTAGTCTACCACTCCTCCTCTCTGCTCTATGTGACTAGAAGTAACATGTAAGATAAATTAGATTTTTTATAAAGTAAAGTTAAAGAAAAAGGGTGCCCACATTTTTTTTTCTCTACCGAGACAGATTGACTATCCATTCTAGTCATATGTCTAACAGAATATTTCCAACCTTCACAAGTAGGAAGCAATTTCGAGACCCAGTTTATGCAAATTTCTCTTCGTGCCACAACCACTAAAAAAAAAAAAAGTGCATTTTGAGCTTCCCCAGCCGAACCCATATCCCAAGTATTATTAATACCAGGTTTACCTCAGTGTTCACCCCCACATTTTGGGGCAATACTTCACCTACTTCGTGCCAGAAAGACTGGCTTACAGTCTTCCGCCAGAAGAGATGGACATCATCCACGTTCTCTAGAGAGCTTCTTAGGAGACCAATATGCCCTGTGTAATGTGGACAAATGATTTCTCCCAAGTGGTGCAGAATTCACAGATGGCCAAAGTGCAGACATGGATACTTACCATAGATGTAAAATGTCGCAGCCCGCCATGTCCAGCTTCTAGTTCTCTTTCGGCAAAGTTGAGGCCATCCTCTCCCAGTACCAGTGCCCAATACCACTTAAATATCTCCTTCTTATATATCTGACTACTTTGTGGTTCAACGTCAATTTCAGTTTCCATACACAATTTCAGCTGAGGTTGGGACCAGGTTACTATTCGATAAAACTTAAATCTTGCCATTCATACTGTGTGCCACTTTGTAGAGAATACCATGATACTAAAGTTCCTTTCCCAGCTAGTTGGCCACACCTTACTATACCCGCAGTGAGGAGGGGGACTGCTAAACTATCTTGCAGACACGGGGGGGGGGGTTCATGGAGATTTCCAAATTGGGGTCCTGCTACTATAATATGGGATTACCACAATTCTTATAACTTGGATCCATGTTTTACATGCTGCAGTTAAAAAAGTTGATCTTTTTAAAGTATTTGGCGTGACCAAATCTGAATATGAAATAGTTGCCTTCCTTCAAAAGGTTTTTTATTAAAACATTGAGGTTTGCTGGGTAACCATCAATAAACTGCTTACATCTTTCAAGGAGAATGCCCAATAGTAAAGCTGAAAATATGGGAGCGTTATTCCACCATCTATCTATTTTTTCCAGAGTTTTTTCTCTGCAATTCTTACATTCGTATTCCTCCAGATGAAACTGCTGAGTTCTCCCTGTAATTTTTTAAACCATTTCAGTTAAAAATGTAGAGTAAGGGTGTTAACTATGAAAGTTAAATTTAAGTAGAATCATAATTTTTACTATGTTGGTTCTTCCTAAGATGGAAATCAGAAGAGGGACCCACCGGCATAGAAGATTTTTAGTCTCTAATATTAGTCTATTAAAATTGATGTATGCCATTTCATCCCGGTTCTTAACCACTTGGATTCCCAAATATCTATTTCTGATTTTCCCAAAATATTTTACGAAGGGCTGTTCCATGACAATTTCAGTCTTGTCCTCATTAACTAAGTAGAGATAGGACAACCTTGTCTTGCACTTCTACTTATGGAAAAGCTTAGTGAGCCAGTGACCAATATCCTTGACCTAGATACTTTTAACAGCCCTGATAAAAATTTCTCCTAATCCGCTTTGGTCCATCACTTCATATAAATAGTGCCAACTAACTTTTTCAAAAGGCTACATCAATCGCACAGACCAAATTGTGAGTTAACTCTGAGAGCTATTTTCACTTCATGAAGCCTTTTTGATTCTCATAAATAATAACTCCTAGTAACTTATCTAGGGCTAGATGTAGGTAATATTATTTTACCACTTCTTAAATACCGAATGTTACAGATTCGGTATTTAAGAAGTGGTAAAATAGAGGGGGGGATGTAGGTATTACAGAATCGGTAAATACCAAATCGTTAAGATTGGGTATTTACCGATTCTGTAAATACCAATTCGGTAATGCACATTGATTCCTATGGGCATTGAAGCCCATAGGAATCAATGGGCATTACCAAATCGGTATTTACCGATTCGGTAAATACCGATTCCAGCAAGGGTGCAGGGGGTGTCACTTTGACACCCTCTAGCACCCCAAATACAGGCATGTGTGCCATGTGGCACACAGACATGCCCTAAGGGCATGTCTGTCTGTCACATGGCATAGGTGTGCATGCACACATGTGCATGCACACCTGGATTCGGTATTTTACCACCCAATTGGATTGGTTGGTAAAATACCGAATCTGAAAGGCCTTTGGGACTCAGAAGAGTCCAACCTACATCTAGAAGTTACCGAATCGGTAAAAATACCGATTCAGTATTTTACCGATTCTGTAAATTTACCAATTCGGTAAATTTACCGAATCGGTAAAATTGGCCCCCTACATCCCAAAAACCCATTTACCGGTCGGTAACGGCCGAAATCGGCCGTTACCTGCTGGTAAATGGCCACCTACATCTGGCCCCTAGTCTTTTAGCCAGTCATTGGGCACATGTTTTATCATCTCACTAAGCAAGGATATTGGTCTAAATGGCATGCATTTTTTGGGATCCTTATCAGGTTTGAGTACTAATGTTGTAATTGCCTCATTCCATGAGGGAAAGGAGTGAAAGTTTCACATAATTCTTATACAATAGCTTTAAGAGAACGAGCATGAGTTCCTCTCTTAAAACCTCATAGAGCTTATTGGGCAAACCAACCGATTCTGGAGCTTTCCCATTTTGTCAATTTTTGATGATCTCATCTATTTTCATCAAAGTGATTTCCTGATTAAGAGTTGCTTGCTGATCTATTCCCAAGTAAGGTAGATTATCTTGTTGGATCCACTTCTTAATTTTGATTTGTTTAGCTTTTGTGTCATCAGTATTTAAATCTTGGAAGAAGCCCAGGAAGGCATCCACAATTGTCATAAACTTCTGCACATCCCCCTTACGTCACATTATTTACAACCTATCTTTACTTCATTCCTGATATTATCTTGTCTCGTCTTCAAGGCTAACAACTTCCCACACCCTTCTCAATATTCATAGTGTGCTAACTTGCTGGTGCTCCACCTCTTCTGCACATTCCCCTCTTAATACTCTTGTAAGATGAATTTAGCCTCCCCTAGTTTAGGCTGAAGTTCTGCTATTGTAATGGGCTGCAAACCTTTTGTTAAGTCCTCCTGGGATTTTTTAATTCTTAATTCATATTGTGTTAGTTTACTCCCATCCTCTTTTCTTTTGTACGCAGCAAGTCTAATTAGTCTTCCACAGATGTAGGCTTTTTATGCATCCCAAACACTGTGTATGAAAGCTTGTGGCTCATTTCACTTAAGAAACTCTACTGTGTCAACTTTCAAGGCATTCACAACATCTAGCTCACCTAAAAGAGTTCTATCTAAGGTCCATCTAGTCAGGGAAGCACAAGTTTTCAACTGAGATCCCTAATTTTACAGCAGCATGGTCTGATACATGCAATGGTTGGTGTGATACCCAGCTAACATTCCTATTTAATTGACATTGGTTAAGAAGAAATCAATTCTAGAAGAGTGAGCATATTTTCTATTCTACTCTCTTTTCTGACCTGCCTTTAACCTCCAGAAATCCACCAGACCCAAGTTATTCATTAATTGTTGCTTACTCTCTCTCATTTTTGGGGAGTTCACTATTGGTCTGAATGTAGATTTATCCAGGACCAGGTCTAATAGAGTGTTAAAATCTCCTCCTTTAATATTATTTCCTATCCCCTGGGTCTGCAATGGTACTTTCCAGCCTGACTTGTGCTAATCTTTAAAATACAACTGCTATACCCTTTACATTGCAAGTTTGGTTGGTGCATGAAAAATTAGTGATCCACGTATTCCTTTTAAGAACCCCATCCCATTCTTTGCACTGTAAATGTGTCTCCTGCAATATTCTAAGATCACTATCAGATAGTTTAAGTACCTCTAAGATCTTCCTCCTCTTACCACTAACCCTTAACCCATTCACATTCCAGTTCAACACTCTTAATCCATGAATCTCCTTCTTCCTTACGATCACTTAGGTATGTGCAGACATCTCCCTCTACTGTTTATGCTCAACTCCTTTGTGCACATAAGGACTGAAAACAAAAAGTGTAAATTATTTTTCTCCTATGCTCTCCACCCCGTGCTATCTAAAAGTGACCCCTTTGCCCGCCTGCCTTCCTTCCAACCTTGGGGATACCTCCCTTCATCCCATCTGGGTATTTAATTGTACCCATTGAGCTCTTTCTGTTCGTCTTGTTATGAAAAAACTATCTGAGATTTTATCTGTAAAATTAAGTTTTCAACATCGGGTGCTTCCCTCATACTATATATTTTATTATTCCACATCACTTTCAGTAATGCTGGAAATTTAAGCTATGCACTTGCGCCTGAAGCTTTCTGGTCTTGTATGTGCCTCCCCAGTTCCCACTGACGTGTTTGAGTGTCCTTCGCAATGTCTGACCTAACAGTAAAAGTCCAGTCATCCTTAAGCTGTTTCACCCTAAGTGCAGCTGTAATAATTACCTCCTTAATCATGTAGGGGCCAACATTTCCTAGATTCTTCCTGGGTTTCCTTGTTTCCAGATTTCTCTTAAAAAAATCCTGGTGCACCCTTTGGATATCCAGATCTAAATCAAACCTTGATGATTCTGGGATGCATTCCTTAATTAAATCAATAACAAAGCCTTTCACATTTCCACCATCTACACCCTCAGGGACATTAAACTTTCTTAAATTGTTCTGTCTAGAGTTATTTCCAACATGTCAAATTTGTCTCTCAGCTCCTTTTCTCCTGTTTTTTTTTTAAACAGGTTTTATTTGTCATGGTTCACATAGACTGCATAGCTTTGTAACCCGGAGACTACTGCACACATCAATCATGTAATAAAAATGGCATTGACATTTCTGAAAATAAATGAACCACATTAGAACAAACCCTCCCCTACATCCCCCTCCCCTCAATTGCGCCTATGTCACCAGAGAAAAGTACAATACCTCCCGAGTAAAACAACAAACCCTTCAGCCACCCAACACAGCCCGCAGATCACACACCCATCAATCCAGCAAGTGAACATCCCCCTCCGGAGGCGGATCTAAATCTAGCCCCTGGTAGTCTGCCCACCTTTTCCAAATTTTATAGTGTTTTCGGGGGCACCCCCTGGCGAGAAAGACCGGGTTCTCTAGTCCCATACAAAAATCCATCCCATTCCTCAATGCAACCAATGACGGGGCCCGTGGCACCTTCCAAGCCCTAGCAATATCCCTCTTTGCCAAGGTGAGACCTAATAACAGGAGGTGACTCTTATACCTATTGCCCCCAACACCCTCCAGGACATGTAACAGGGCCAGGCACGGCGTGTAGGAAAGCTCCCAGCCCAATACCTCTGACAGGCAGGAGAACACCCCTCGCCAAAAGCGAGACAGTGAGAGGCAACTCCAGACTGTGTGCAAAAGCGCACCCTCCTCCTGCTGACAGCGGAGACACTCAGGGGATTCAATCATGCCTGCTCTCCACAGCCGTGCTCTAGTGAAACACACTCTATGTAGGTACTTAAATTGTATCATCCGCAGGTGCGTGGCTATTGTCACCCCCGCCGGCTCGCTAAGACCTATGCCCAGTCCTCTTCCCCCAGTTCACCTACGTCCTCCTCCCATGCAGTCTTCAGCCTCTGCAGAGTCGTGGAGCAGTGAATAACTATTATCTGGTATATGCAAGAGATCTTACGGCCCGGTAACTCCACCATAAAGACCTTCGCTTCTATGGGGCTAAAAATCTGGGAGAGGGCATGTCGGAACTGCAAGTATCGGAAGAACTGGGATTGTGGCATCCCATATTCGTCCTGCAACTCCTGGAACGATTTAAGTGTCAAATCTGCCATTACGTCCCCCAGGACCGAAATACCTATGGAGTCCCATCCCCTGAAACCCTTCAGGGCTGCCAACTGAGGCAAATGCCCGTTGCCTCAGTTGGAAAGTCTCCCTGGTTAAGATGTTCCACCACCCCACCCTGCCCTGTACCTGCCTCCAGACATGGAATACCACTCATGTGGCCGGGGGCAGAAGTCTCCGAAGCGATGCCGAATATAATAGCATGTGCAGCAAATTGGTGCCCATAGGATGCCGCTCGTTGAGGACCAACAGATGCGCGGCTTGGTAATAGGGGAGAACTTCCAAGTAGCAAGACCTCCTGTGTAAGTAGATAAAATACAGGTGCGAAGGGCCACCCTCACTGCGCCCCTCTCCCACAAGAACCCTCCCAGTGCTGAGTTAACCTGCCGGAACCATCGAGTTGGAATCTGATAGGGATGGTTCTGCAATTGGTACAGGAGGTGGGGAAGCGCCACCATCTTAAAGATGGACGACTTGCCGTATATGGTCAAGGCCATGTGGGACTACACCTTAAGGTCTTCCCGAGTTCGATCCCACACCGGGACCAGATTGCAGTCCCTGGACACCGCCGGCACATCCAACAAATAAACCCCCAAATACTTCAGCCCCCCTGAGGCCAGTTGGAGGGATGAGGCCTATGCTCCCACCCTCAACTCACCCCCCAGGATCCACAGTGTGGACTTGCATGGGTTCATGTACAACCCCGGGGTCTCCCCGAAGATCTTTAGGATACGCCATAGTCGTGGCTCCGAACTGTCCAAAGCAGTGAGAAAGAACAAGACATCATCGGCGTAAAGTGCTATTTTGTCCATGACGCCCGGCGCCCATTCAAACCCCCAAAGTTGGGCATCGATGTGCACCCAGGCCGCCAGCGGCTCCATGGCGAGAGAAAAAAGATAAGGGGAGAGGGGGCAGCCCTGGCGCGTGCCCCACCGGATGGAGAACGAGCGAGAATTCACCCCTCCCACCCGCACCAACGCCGTTAGATCAGTGTACAGCAACTGCAAATAGCCTAAAAAGCGCGAACCAAAGTTAAGTTTCCGCAGCTGAGCGAACAGGTACACCCAGCTCAGGGAATCGAAGGCTCTATCCATGACGGCCAGCAGTAACTCTGCTGGCTCCCCGAGCTGCCCACTGGCTGACACAGCAACGTGCGTGCGCCTGATATTATGGCGAGTCGCCCTCTGAGGCATAAATCCGGCCTGGTCTGGGTGTACCAGCGCGGCGATATGTGGCCTAAGTCTATTGGCTAACGCCTTGGCTTAAACCTTTGCCTCCACATTGAGGAGGGAGATTGGGCGGTGCGAAGTATGCTGCTCCAGGGGTCTCCCTGGCATATGGAACACCACCACCTCCGCATGTCTCTAATCCGGGGGAAGCAAGCCGCACTCCACCGCCTTCTCCACCACCGGCCAAAAATGTAGGGCCAGCTGTACAAAAAAACGTTAAAAAAATTCACTGGGAAAGCCATTAGGGCCCGGAGCCTTCACGGAACTTAACTCCCCCAGAGCCGAACCCAACTCGTCGTCCGATAAAAGCCTATCTAGGAGGTCCCGCACCTCATCCGAGACTGTCTTAGGGGGAAGGTCATCTATTGAACTTCATAATGACTGCATCCGCAAGACATTTTTTTGACGCGTACAGGTCCTTATAATACGCCGCAAAGCTTTCCGCAATGCCAGGTAGCCCGCGATTCGCTCTCCCGCAGGATCAAGGACACGCGGCAGAGGCTGGGCGTGCAAGGTGCCCTGGCAGAGGCGGTGGAGCATCTTGCTCGATTTATCCCCCCATTGATAGACCCTACTACGCGTTGCCAACCAGGCCTGACGGGCCTCATCCATCAGTAGGGCTGCATATTGTTGCTGAGCCAACACTAGTTGCCTTCTGGCTGGGCCGCCATCTGCCTCTCTACCCCTAAGTTCCAGTGCCTCCACTTCCGCCACTCAATGCACCAGTTCCCTCTGTCGCTCTCGCCGCGCCGCCACACACCATGAAATATCTACCCCCACAGTGTGGGTTTCAATGCCTCCCAAAGTACCGCTGGAGATTCAACTGACCCCACATTCACCACCCAATAACTATCTATCTCCTTGGTCAGATGGTCCCTGTAGTCCTGACGTTGTAGCTGCCACCCCGACATACGCCATCTAAGCGGCTGCCTCCCCGGGCCAATCTGGAATGTAAGGACAACAGGCGAATGATCAAACAAGCCTCTGGGCTTAATATCAGCCGACATCACTCTGTGTACTAGCCCCCGGGGACAAATATCTAATCCAACCTAGAGAAGGAGTCAAGTGTCGTGGAGAAGTATGTGTATGGCTAAGGCCAGGTAGGTGTCTCCATGTGTCCGCCCAATCCAGCCCGTTACCAGGGAGTGTAATTTGGTGGGGGATCCTCCCACCTAAGCATGGGCGAATTTTGCGAATCTGGCGTTCGCGAATTTTGCGAATTTGCGAACTCGCAATCCGCAAAATCCGCGAATTCTCGCGAATTTGCGGATTTTTTTTTTGTGTTCGCAAGGGTTTCTGCCAGTTTGCGAGGGTTTGGTACTAGTTCGCAATTGCGAACTTACTTGTTGGCTCGCAACGGTCGCGACTATGTTGTTTCTATGTCTGGTTCATCATCACAGCCTCCCAGCACCCTCTGTTTCACCACTGCCACCCTCTGTTTCACCCATGCCACCCTCTGTTACATCAATGCCACCCTCTGGTTTATCATCACTGTAGATTATGGGGGGGGAAAGCAAGCACACCTGCCTTGCTTCAACTGACATGAATTAATTTGGGGTTAGTTTATTAATGTTTCACTGTTTTAAAATTCCAGGTCTGGCACCTGCTTCCTTATCAGTAATTTGCTTTCTGTTGCAGTGCAATTTTTTTTTCCAGGACCTTTGTGGCCTACTTCTAGCTATTCTATGAGCCTGCTGTGAGGGTCAGAGCAGGGTCATACAATTGTTGCAACTAGCAACTGAACTCTGGAGGGGCCCCAGTCAGGAAGCACTACAGGGAATGGTTACTAATGATGAGTTTGAACTCTTGCACCTGCCGAGTGCTTTCAGTTTTGCAAAACTCGTTTTTCTGCAATTTTGCGGGATTCGCGGGGCGCGAACACGCGCGAGATCGGATTTGAAAGCCGCGAATTTGTGCGAGTATGCGATTTGTTTTTTTGCAGCGTGTTAGTTCGCAAGGTTTTGTGCGTTTTCGCGAGCCGCTTGTAGCGCAAGGCGCGAAGTTACCCTCGCGGTCGTTCAAGGGTGCGGCCATCTTGTTTGCATGACGTATTTCCATTTCCGGGCGCGAAGTGTAATCTCGCAAAGTGTGCGGCTCGCCAGTACAATTTCGTGAGTGTTCGCGAGGAACATCTCGCGCGAACTTACCCGCACGGTCGTGAACGGGCACGGCCATCTTGTTTCTCATTCATTGCTATGGTTCTGGGCATGCTTTTTGTATCTCCTCTGAATCTCTGCCATCCTTTGCTTGTTTGAAGTTTTTTTTATCTGTTTTACTTATTATCTATCCCTCTATTTTTCTAGCACTATATTTTTGTGTTTACTGCTACTTTTGGTTAATTTTAAACTACTTTTTTAAACTCTTTTCTTTTCTTCTCTTCCCTATTCTATTTTCTTTATTTTTTTCCACCCAGACCATGGTGAAGGGAGCCGGGAAGCATCCTGAGAAGGGGAAGGGTCCCGCACCCCGTGCCCGGCTCCCGTGCCGGCGTTTGAGGGGGAGCTAGTGATGCCACGGGAGATATTTAGCGCGGAGGAGGTGGCCGCACTAGTGTTCTATGTACAGCGCCACCTCCCAAGGACCATAATGGCAGGCGGCAAGATCGGAGCGGGTACGGGATGCGGGAGCGCCGGAATCAGTGGGAGAAGGTGTGCCGGGCCATGTACCACCACTCTCTGGTCCGGCACACCTACAACCAGGCCACCCACCGCTGGACGGATGTCCTGACCCGTTAACGAGATCTGCTCGACCTGCTTGGCCTCGAGATCCCCGGGCTTGGTGAGCTGTAGTAGCTATTTTTTTACTACTCTGTTTTCTCCTGCTGTGTTATTATATTGCAAATTTTTGTTTTTTACCAAGAGCAATAATGCTGCTCATTACATTGTAGGTAAATTATATTTCAAAATCTTCTGTGCATTTCAGGTGCACTGCTCTCCTTCTCAGTAGTGTTGCTACTTTGCTTATTTGTTTTCGATTTTGTGTTCATTTCATTGGCCTGTGAAAGTGTAGTTTAAAGAGCTGCGTAATGCTACACACTAAGGTTCAGATTTTTAATTACCGGCGCATCCCTGCAAAGTAGCAGGGATGCGCCAGTAATTGTGCGCCACGCCACTATCACCCATGGTGCGCCGTATTTACAATGCGGCGCACCATGGGCCCAAAACGTCACCAAAGCGTTACGCATCTGTGCCGTAAGGGCGGCGCATTGTTGGAGTTGCGTCGCAACGATGGCGCAGCTCCATCAATGCTCTGGGGTGCCCTATCTCCCCAATGCTGCGTCAAGCCGTACGTCTGCTTCAAGCAGGCGCAGGGTTTGAGTCACGCTTCATTGTCGTTACTAATAACGTAGTAGACCACATGAGATTGGTCAATAATATATCCCGTGGAATAGTTGTCTATTTGCTATTTCGCCAAAATATTTTGTTAGTTCTTTTGAAATGTTTGATTTGGTTGACAAATATCATCCATGTTTTCTGTTTTTCTTTCTTTCATGTTGTACATCAGCTTCTCCCAGGGGCAAGAGGAGGACACAGGAGGAGGAGGAGGAGGAGGAGGAGGAGGAGGGTGCTGTTGAGGATGCAGGCCAGGATCGGGCAGGTGAGGGCTCCTTTGCTGGCCCCAGTAAGTTTTAATTTTCATATAGAGTACTTATTTTTTCCCAGCGTTCCTCATTCGATTTTTTCTAAATCGTCTTTGATCTTCTTGTAGACTGGATCTAAATTCTTATCCTGCCTCGACTATGACTCTGTGTAGTATTGCTAGATTATTCTTATTAGTCTGTCTGTGTAGCTAACTAAGATTGCACATTTGGCAATTCCATTGGACTCCCATTCTAGTCAGCAATAGCTCTATGCACTGAGTGCAGTCCTCTGGGATTGTCCATAATGTCTTTTCAAGTCTTCTAAATGTTTATGCTTTGACAATTGCCAACAATAAAAAGGTGAATGACCACCAAGAAAAATAAGATACTACTTTACTTTTGGTTTGGATAGGAGGACAATCCATTCTACTACTGTTGCAGGGACAAATCTGCACAAACAGAACTATGGACACTAAATAATGCATTGCTTAGCTTATCAATTATAATAGGTGCTGTTAGACTTTCCACATACCTCAGTGATAACAGACTTTGTAGTTGAACCCCCAATCTCCTTACTGACTAGATAGTGTGGCCGAGTCAATTAGCTCCCAAAGTCACCGATGATTATTCCCCAATGATGTTAGAGGCACGGACTCATGCTTGCAAAAATTGCAAAACCTTTAGCTCATCCACTCTAGTCTGGAGGACCAAAAACCACAGATTCTATTTAAGTTTAAAAGCTTTATTAAAAGTAAACACATTTATTAAAATCAAGTTTGTCATAAAAGTAAACGTTTAACTGAAAATGGAAAAGTGCTTAGTGCTGACGATTAATTGGACACATTTCTTGTGGTCGAGCCGAGCTCTCACCTGGTTTGAACTTGATCCTGCTCGTGTTCTTAGAAGTCAAGCTTCTGTCTGTTAGGAGAAAAAGTGGTGCGTGTTAAAAATAAAAAGCAAGCATTCAACAGTTGTGCCAAAAAGTGCAGCAAGACAACAGCCTTCCCTGGAAAAAGGGACATTTTATTAAATTGTATACTGTTTTTTTTCACATTTCTTTCTTCCTCCTAGACCAAATATTATATAGTAGTGAGTGGTGTATTCTAACATTATTAAATGTACTTTGTAGGTGGAACATCTGGAGGCGGGGCCAGCGCGGAGGTGGTGGTGGCATTGGACGAGGACAACTCTGGGGAGGAGGCGGTGGAAGTGCCGGACAATTCTGTGGGGGATGAAACGGTGGTGGCGGGCAGAGGTAAGCTATATATTTCTTACTTATTGAGATTGAAGACTGCAGAGTATGCTTTCTGCACGGGTGTATTATAATAAAACCAGGTAGTAGCCTCCTCTAAATTTACTTCAACTTAGCTGTGAAGTTTTTGGAGAGAAGAATCCCAATCAGATCTGAGATGAACTCGATGGATGGGATGAACGAAAAGCGAAAGAAGGGTGTAAGTAAATGTGGAAGGAAGAGAAATGTAATGATGACTGGCAAAGAAGAATGATATGTGTTTGCTTGGTCGCCGAGGTGGCTGGGAAGGAAAGAATATGGTATGGTGCATGGCTGGGTGAATGATGAAGCAAGGATGGGTGGAAGGAGAACAGCCTGGGTGGGTGAAACAGAAACTGTATGTGTGCATATACTTTGAATGGATGGATGCCTGGATCATTCATGGTACTATCTGACTCTTAGATAGCATATGTGTATCTAGAGAGAGTAGACGGTCACTGGATGAACTAAGTGTTACTTTGAAGAGCATGTAACACTGCACCCGCACGTCCGTTCCAGTGTAGGAAAGGCAAGGAAAAGAATAGTAGCAGTAGTTTGTATTGCAACTGCAAGCACAGCATATATCCGGTTATTATGGTGGACACTCCCTACCTCTCTTAATAACTTTAGTTTAGTAGTAGTATGTCATTCATGTGTGGGTGTATCACTGTTCACACAATAATAAGCAAAGCACCTAAAGTCATCCCATATGTCATCAAATACATCCCATGTGAAGTGATGGCTAATCAGATTATTTAGCTTCTTCATTTTCCTTTTCTAATACTCATTTGCACTGTATGGTGAAAGCTAAATTAATTAAGCAGTACCTTTTAACAGAGTATTCTCAGTGCCACCCGTAATAGAAAAGTAAGAGCTTTACCAACTGCATGTACTGGACCGGTACAGTAACGCAAGTCTGTCTCACTCACCATGGTGTGCGTCTGTTTTTCTTGGGTGCAAGTTCACTGCGCTGGAATTATGCCGGCTTGCATAAGATAACGTACCAATTTTCCTAAACAAGAGAGAAGAAGAAAAATAAGACTGGTGTACTGTCATAGTCGACTGTAATGGAAGTCCATAGTGCTCGTAGAATTTGTTCCTTAAACTCCCACTAATGTTAGAGCAAGGATGAAGAAGTCGGAGGTTACATAGATACTCTCCTCAATAGTTATATACTGTGCTTTCAATTTGCTACTTGTACTGTGACAACTTTCTGCTCAATCATTTTGTGTTAATCTTAAGGAGCATTGGTTACAGACTATGTCTTTCTTTCTTCATATAGTTGCTCCTTCCAAATCGAAGAGACCATCGAGGAGGAGGGAGCTGGCTCGAATGGCCCGGCAACGGAGGCTGCATGCCACTGTCGCTGAATATCGGCGGCTGGTGGCCCTGGAGGAGGAGGAGACGCAGTCTGGTACTACAACAACGTCCACTGGGACAGCTGCATCCTCCTCCGTGCGGGCTGCCAGCCAGCGCAGTGCTCCAGCGGTACGGAGCCGGGCTACCAAAGCCAAATGCCACCGCTGAGTGCAAAGACAGCAGCTGCCCCCCACAGGATTTGCAAGGCACGCCGGTGCCGCTTATCCCTCAGACTGTCCTACCTGGAGCAGGAGGTCCTGAACTATAAGAACTTGGTGGAGGGCCTCCGCTTCGAACATGCCACCCTCCACAAGGAGCATGATGCCCTGGCTGCTAAAGTCAACAGCACCCTGCCGTAGTGTTCCTTGCCCCTTTTTTAGAGACTTTTGGGGGGTGGGAATTGGGAGTTGGGTTTTTTGGGGACTTTTGAAGGACAATCGTTGGGGTTAGGGAGGGTCTTTGTTAGAAACGGGACCCTGGCCGGCCAAGACTCGCGTCGAGGTCAGTCAGGGATCACCATTTCTAAAGTCAGGGCAGGGGAGTCACACACCAAGGCAACCCCCACTCGCCCTCTAGGTAGCGTGGCGCGAGCAGTCTAGGCTAAACTTGGAGGCGGTATGAGTTAAGTATTTGCGCACGCACCCCAGCAACAACACCCAAGGCCCACCACAAAGAAAGACTCCACACAAGGATATATATCAAAAATAGCCTTTGTATTTATAATAAACAAAACACATTAGATAACACACGCAAACTGTACAATGTGCCAGAGGCACGGGCAGAATTTACAAGGGGAATTATGTACAGGACAGGGCCACATGGACCACTGTCAGGGGTAGGCACTTGTTAGAAAATAATACTGGTAGATATACACTTATGTCGTAAACATAGAATGAGTAGCACCAAAATTACAAATGCAACACACATCCAGTAATCACTGGAACAATAAGGACCTCCTACGCAACCCTAACACACTGTAGGTAGATCACGCAGGTAACTAGGACCTAAGGAAGGAATACCAACACCTAAGCAATTCACTCTTAGCAAGGGGAAGGAAACCTAAACATAAAATGAACCATCAACAATCTACTATGCAGGTCACATTGAGCATAATGGATAAACATAAACAATCCTCTCTGCAGGTCACATTTAGCAAAAGGAGATAACCATAAGAATACCTAATCAGGTCACTTTTAGAAAAGGTACAGGTTAGAACACATGCGCAAGAATTACATAGCAAGAAATAATGCGCGGGGTGCACAAAGCACAACACTCAAAAAGGTCCCTCAGGCCAACTGGCCTCGAAAGGGGCGGAATGCCCTGAGTCTCAATGTCAGGGAAGCTGCGCAGGCAGCACAGCACACAAACCTAAACGTGGCAACTGTCCACTAAGTGCTGGACAGTTGTTAAACACAGATGCACAACGTTGGAGCCAGGAGGGCTCAAGAACAAGGTGGGGAGACACAGTGTGGGAGCCTTGGGGCTACAACCAACTGACTGCCTGTGTCCCCCTAGAGCCTCTCAGGGCTCGCTGAAGAAATGTGCAATGTAGAGCTCAGCGCTCTAAATCAATAAAATGCCCCCTCGAGCCTCGGGGCTCGTAACTACAGGTAGGGCAAGGAGCCTCGCCGGGCTCGGCAACAACTGTGGCCTCTGGAGCCTCTCGGGGCTTACAAAGGACCAATGGGGGCGTTGGAGTCCCTCATGGGGGACTCAAGAACGGAATGGCCC